>NC_054747.1:26321660-26994874 GCF_018143015.1 Lytechinus variegatus | reverse complement strand
ATATATCTTGTTTTTTTCTTCAGTAATAGGTATATATATTCATTATCTACCCAATATACATTTGTTCTATCAAATACCTATGTCATCCCTAAGTTTCATAACAAAAGATTGTCCCTATTGAAAACGAACAAGATTTTGTGAAAAGCCCACCCCTATTTTCCGAAGTTTCCGAGATATACACTTTTGTATATCCTGTGACGAACTGCGCAAGCGCACTAAACACAGTTATGCATATGCGCGCGCCCCAGAAAGCTCTTTTCCCTGCGGCGTCGCGCCCGGGCCCGGGTCCCAGACTGGGCCGGCCCTGGGGTATATACAGTCGGTCGTCCGCGTCGCGTCGGTCAAGCGCCTAAACCAGTGCAGCCGACCGAACATGACGCCGTGAGGAAAGTTTCCTGAAACTTTTTGATAGATTTCTAGCAACTTAACGGTAAGTGACCACTGTGCATATAACACAAAACTATTGATCTGGACTCACGTTATCAGTCATGATTTGTATTTCTGATTTTGTCTGCCGTATTTTTCCTCTTTTCTTTTAAAGTTGAGCACACACTGAAATTTTCTTTGGGCAAGTTTGGCTAGCCTAACGTTAAGCCTTCATTGCCGTGTTGAGTGCTGCCGAGACTTCTCTTCATGACATTAGTCCTAGGACTAGATCTGGCCTTAAAATCATTGATTTGAACACTTGATATGTACTTACTTAGATGGAAATATGTAGGGAAAATATAAATTTTAATTTCTGCATGACCCATGCTTATTAGCATGTAGGCCCTAATACAAATTATTTTTAAAATTTGGATATCAAAATGTGTCAACAATGTTTATTAACATTAAAAAGTTAACGTGGGACATTTTCCAAGTCAGCTACTTAAATGCCAAATTATGAAAATAAAAAAAGAATTCTATTTCACAGCCATGCAGTCTGAAATGCTGTCATTGTGTTTAGTGACCTAAAAAAACCTCACTTTGAGCACTGAAAACCTTTAGATTTGTTACTTCAGTGCACATACAGGTAAAATATGACAATAGCTAATTAGGCATCGTATGCAAATTAATGTACTTTCCACTATAAAGATTTTCCTAAACTTTTAGTACATTGTTAACCCTAAAAAGACTGGGGGGGGCTGATTCAGCCCCCCCCCCCTCCACATTTTTCGCGATAAATCCGCTGCGCGAAATTTTTTGACCGCGTCGCTCGCTGACTTTTTACTTTTAAGTCTCGCGCAACTTTTGAGACCAAAATTGTGACCCCCGGGTACGCGGTTTTAAAATTACGCAACATTTCGTATGTGCATGCAGACCCAAAATTACTCAAAAACGTGAATTTGTGTACAAATCCAATGCAAATAGTGTTCTTAGCCAAAATTCATAAATGTTTCATTATTTTTCCTTTTACTGCTTAAAATCAATTAATTTTATCTTGTTAATGGTCAAAATAAAGTCCCCGACAATTTCCATTGAAAAAACAATAAAAAACAAAAAGTCGAAAAACAAAGAAATACATAAGAAATTTAGAAAACAATAGAATACATAAGAAAATAAATTTGATTTTGAAATTTTTTTAAAATCAATTTGATCAGATGCCTATCTAGAGTATGTGAAACAAAAATTAGCATTTCAGGGGCATTATTTTATTAATTAGAGCAAACTTATGATTTTACGCATAAATTAGCATAATTAATGAGACATGAGATTTTTTGCCGAATTTGATGTTATAGTTTTGTAGATAATGCCATGGGTAATGCGTGTGCCAATTTTCGTCGCGATCGCGCGATCAACGGCCGAGATCATAAGGGGGGGCTGAATCAGCCCCCCCCCCAGTCTTTTTAGGCGTCGAAATAGCCCAGTCTATTTAGGGTTAAAGAGCATTACTCCCAAGTGCACTGCAGAGGAATAAATTCTTTTGCACTTTGTTTGGGGTTACCCCCTAAAATTTGCAATTTTAACTGGACTAATTAATACAGGAACCAATAAAGCATTTGGTAAAATTTCATATGGTAAGTTACAGGAGCCCTTTTGAGCTTTAAAGGGAATCTTCACCATATACAGATTATTTGAAATGTGAAAAGAAAAGTCAATTGCCAAGGTTTCTGTATGTAATAAATTATTAAATACAGATAAAATTGAGCAAAGAAAATGGGGCTCCATCGGGATTCGAACCCGAGACCTCTGGATTGCTAGACCAGCGCTCTTACCACCTGAGCTATAGCAAGCCCTTTTGGTGTTCGTCCTCAGAAACCCCTTAACTTTCAATGCCCGAATGGTCAGAAGCTATAGAAACCTGGCATGAACTCGAGGTTGAAAACAACCTGGTAGTAAATGCGAGAGATCACGGTGAAGTGATGCAGCTTTTTAATTAAATAAATTATTTCATGAATAGAATATGTTTGGATACAGATAAAATTGAGCAAAGAAAAGTATTACATAGGAAGATATTGTAAAAATGCTTTATCAACTGTGCAACTGTGCTTGGAATAGGTGGCACACAATAGAACAATAGAGCAATAGCACAATGAATCAGTAGTCTGTAAATGCAGACCCTAAAAAGTTGTATTGTGAAGAGAGCACTTTTGCAATATCTTACTTCTTCGTGATTTCTGTTCTTGTTTTTTAGGGGTGATGGGGTTTACTGATGAACCCTGTTTCACACATCAGGTCATTTTTTCTGGGGTAGAGGTTCACTTTAAGGCAATAGGGGTTTTAAAAAAGCAGTCCTTAATGCTCTGCTTTTTGCTTACACTATAATTGATTTTTCCTTTCTTTTCAGAATATTCTTTTGCACTGATAACACTCTACTAAACCTAATGTACAAAATATTCCAATACTTTAGGTCTTTTCTATTAGAAGACAAATATCTTTATTCAATTTTTTTTAAACCAGAAGTATAATTGTGTGCTCTTTTGTTATTTGAAGGTCGAGGTGTTGTTGCTGCAAAGGACATAACACAAGGTCAATTTCTAGCAGAATATCAAGGAGAACTAATTAGTGAAACTGAACTAGAAAACAGGGAAGAGCAGGCAGAAAGTGTATTTCGGTACACTTTCTCTTGGAGAGGAAAAAATCTTTGGTAAATATTGTATTATTCTAGCTGTATACTTTCGTGATTGAAAATAATAAATGGGAACAGGTCAACAATTTCACATGTGTTTCCCACCAATTTTCAATTTGAACATTTCGTCATTAATCAATATCTATCTTAGTTCAAAAAGTGTGAAAACCATTGAAGTGATTAAAAATTCACTGTGAATGTTATTAGCCGTTACCCAGATATCCATCTTAAACAAAAGTGTGGTAATACTGCTTTCATTTTACAATATGTTTCGTGATCCATCTTCCAGCCATTGATTCACTCCATCCTTTTCCCCACTATAACTTAATGGTATTCGAAACAAAGTTATGCGCCTGTCAATTGTTTCCCCGGCTCCTTGTGGTACCCGGGCCTTAGCCGGGACTACACCCCCTCTGAGCTGACAAATCCCCGCCGACTTCCCCACTGGGCAAGGCATCTTCGGCGGCGAGTCACCGACGAAGTCCTGGCCCCCATACCACCGAAGAACTTTTCAATCGTGGACGAGGTCCAGGTCCCCATACCGCTTGGGAAATTTTCAATCATGGACGAGGTCCCGGCCCCCATACCACGGGGAATTGGTCAAATCCTGGATTAGGTCCCGGCCCCCATACCAGGGGAGAACTTTTTAGAAATATTGGGAGAAACTACCGTTCTTGACGAGTTCTGGCCGGCTTCGGAGCTTTCATGGAGGTGTCACATAATTTGTTTTCTGTGTGTTGTATGAATATAAAAATCGCCATTTTTGCAATGATTCATTTGACTATACAGTGTTTCCCAGGAAAAAAAAACAAGATGTAGCGAGGGATTACAAAAATTTTATCACAATTGTGAATACTGAAGCTTCGATCCTCTTCTTTCATCCTATACTAAAATATGACATAAGCTTCACGCATGAGTGAATGACAACAATATGAAGCAGGGCTTCCAAAAATTTCACTTCACGATACCTCAAATTCCAAATGATATTTTAGAAGAGATTTCTTTTCATTGGAATATGAAATTAATACTCGTTTATGGGTAATGTTCTTGCCTTATGACACCTCAATGAATAAGAATGACCCGAATACCGGGGGGCCAGGGAAACAACTGACAGGCGCATTACATCAACATCATCCCCTTGCTGGATGATTGAATCGGGGGAGGGGGGGATGTGACGGGTTTCTCTCTTTTACAATATGTTGTTTTTTCAAGACGATAACTGGTAGTCCTAAAAAAGTATCTAAGTTAAGTTGTACCTATGATCTCTTGTTATCTGATGAGGATAGCATATCTAAAGAACTGACAGACTAATTTTGTGTAAACATAGTATGAGTATATGTTGTGATGCAAGAGAAACTGATTTTTCAGGACTTTAAATAGACCAAAAGTCAAGGATGAGAGGTCACATCTTACACCGATAAAAAAGTAAATAGTAATTGGTTTCACTTCTCAATTGCATTTCTGACGCACTTTTTTCAATCTTTCTTAGTGTGGATGCCACAGATGAACCAACTACCAGAAGTCTCGGGAGGCTGTTCAACCATGGTTACAGTGAATCTGAAAGGAACTGCAGAATGAAATTAATTGCATTCAGTAATAAACCCCACCTGTGCCTATTTAGTACATGGTTAGTACCCTGCATGAAAAGTTGAGAGTGCATAGGGATAGATTTTGCTTGGTGAATAAGTCATTTAATTACATTTTCTAATAGAAAAAGACTAAATACCAATATCAGTAAAATAAAGACTTTACAGAATCATTAATGCTATAAATTGCAGATAAATTTATTTTTGTTTTGTATATGGGGAGTAATGGCTACTATATTTCCCCGTTGTTATCAATTCATATTGACTGCATACCTGCACCAAGGAGGAGGGGCAGGAAGGAAAAGTGGGGTTAATATTAGATGCGCCGAACATGTCACCGGCCCTTTTCGCTCTTTTAAGTTAGAATATTTCATCAGAATACATAAATAAGTGACACCACTAAATTATATTTTAGTTTTTATTTAAATCAGGTTCAGTTTCCAAATGTTGGCAACTTCTTTATTCTGAAAATGATTTTTGGCTTTTCCATTTGTTACCTTAATAATATCATTAAGCATATATTTTAAAAACTATCTTTAGGAATTAGGCAAGATTTATTAGGTACATAGCTTGTCATACACATAGTAAACCAGATCAGTTTCAGGACTGAAACCAAACTCTTATCTGTCATCATATCAATTAAATGATTCTTGTGTTGGGTAGATAAGTACAGTTTAATAAATTCTTGCCATTATCCCAACATGGATAAACACTGATTGACAGTGCGTGTCTGAGATGCTATGAAAAAAAATCACAGGTATATACGACCACGACCTCGTGATAACTAGACAGGTGTCTTACCACTAGACCACAGAGCCAATGACTGAGGCAGCAGGTTCGATTCGTATAATAGCCGTTGCATGGTTTAATACGAATCAAACCGCTATAGGGATTTAAACCAATGCAAACTTGGCTCAAGTATGTACATGTATAAGCATGCAGAGCTGAACTGATTAGATTGTGGGGGAAATAGGTCAAACGTCAAAGGTCAATAAAGGTTAAAAATCCTGTATAAAGTGAAGGGAAAATCTTTGTTACTGCGATAACTTGAGAACTACTAGAGGGATTTCAACCAAAAGCGGCTGAAGTGTGAATGAATGTGCAAAGATAAACTTTTTAGATTGTTGTGTGTCATGGGTCAACAAGAGTAAAAAAGTCCTGTAAAAATATGAAAATCTTATTACTGCAATAATTTGAGAAACACTAAAGAGATTTCAACTGCACAGTGTAAAGTATATTGGATTATTTTTACCTGTACATGTAGATATTTATTTAATTAATCAGAGGCATATTTGCGACACGGTCATATTCATCTAGTGTCAAACATACGAGATTCATGTTCAATTCAAGAAAAATTTTATTAAAAAAAAAAAAGGTATACTTAAAATAAGGTTCGTGAAAAAAGCAAGTAAGCAGCCAAGTAAAGTTGTATGTTTATTTGGTATTCTCTTAACAGGAATATTCTATCTGGTACTGAGCTCCTATATGATTATGGAATCAAGAAGGGAGAAGAGCCATGGAAGCAGGTACCTAGCTTTACTCTATAAATTTGTCATTGGCCTATAGTGTTCTTCATTTGTGTAGCACGATCTGAACTCAATTCAGTCATCTCTTCTGCACCAAAGTTATACTTGCAATTTCTACATGTTGTTACACAACTCTTTCAAGAACAAAATGA
The DNA here is from genome assembly GCF_018143015.1 of Lytechinus variegatus. Taxonomy (NCBI): domain Eukaryota; kingdom Metazoa; phylum Echinodermata; class Echinoidea; order Temnopleuroida; family Toxopneustidae; genus Lytechinus; species Lytechinus variegatus. The sequence goes on along the minus strand of NC_054747.1, from coordinate 26,988,561 downwards.
ATGTCAAGAAAAAAAATGAATGTCAGTAGCATGTTAAAGTTGACTTAAGCCATTTGACTCTTTTCATATCCTATCATTTCATCTTATTTCAAACACATGTAAACAATATGGAATTAAAATGTATTTTTGTTTCAATTTTCTAGAGAATATGTAAAATGTTTCATTAAATTAGTGACATTTCCAGCTACCTGTATTTGGTATACCTAGATGATTGTAAACATGAGTATGGGCCAGAACTGCCTTTATTGTGAGAAAATTCAGGCATTATGTTTTATTATACCATTGTTGCCAAATAAAATCTTTTGAATTTTGCCAGAGGGTCCAAAAAATTATGCCAGATCATGCAAAATATTCTGAGAAGAAAAATAAAATGGAGGTTGTTCATTACATTTAGCCCAATGACAATCAAAAAACAAAAAAAAATCCAATAAAAGCTGGAAGAAATTATGAAACAATGGCTATTTTATCATCATTGAAATCATTTGACCATTGCAAAATTATGCCTAGGTTCAATAAAAACATGCTAAATTTTCTCATATTGTCAGTAAATAAATGGTAGATGCTAGGAAGATCAAAATTATGCCAGAAAGCATAAGGTCGTGTGTCACATATTGGGGTATAGTAAAAGGGCGGAGGCGTTACATTTTTCAGGAAAAAATGCCATATTTTTTGACATAGCATGAAAACCGTGTACAGTTGTGAGCTGTGCAATGTTTCATATTGTAGATAATCTATTAGGCTACATGTCTGTGAAGTTCCATCTTTGTCCTGCTAATAGTTTTAGTACAAAAATAATTTGAATCGAGTAGGGTAGGGGGCGGAGGAGACTACGGTGGAGGAGCCTACGGTGGAGGCATGTGTTAAAGCATAGGGATTTTGCATTTTTGTTCCTTTCTTATTCTTTCTTGCATTATATTTATGCATACAATCAGTCTTATATGTTGGTTGATATATCATTCTTTTCAGAATTTAAAGGGCTTGAAATAAACAAGAAGCAGATTGTTCAAAATTCAGTTAATTAATTTTTATTAATTAATCAATTAAAACATACTTCATGCATGCACCCTCATACACAATGCATGCATGTACATGTACCAAATATTGCAACAAAATATCCCTTAAAAATGTATCTTAATACTGGTTTGCGGTAATCTCAAATGAAAGAACACATTTCTTCCTTAGTATTAAACAATTCTTATATCAAAAAATTAATTAATTAATGGATTAATCTATTAATTAATTTGTAAATGTTTTTTCACCAGATTTGTTTTCATTTTTTGGACACCTTGTAGCGCGGTTGGACAAAATAATTTTGTGTTACAAGTTTATAATTTTTTAAGGCATAGGGTCTTATTAACACAATCCAAGCTGATTCATTTCAATTGGTGCAAGGAATAAGAAATTACTGACCATAGAAATGGTGGCACTTTTTAAACCATTTTTTCTTGCAACACTGTGTATAGCTTTTATTTCACACCCTGTACGGGTAAAAAAGAATTTTAATCATCTTCCTTACAATATAAGCTTTCAATATATATATACTTTTATACAGGTCTGATTTACTATAAAACAACTAGAGACATTTGATTGTGACAATGCGTATTTCTCCAACTTTTTTAACATGTAACGCATTTTGCCCCCAACTCATGACACACGACCATAATTATGTCATATTTGGAAATTATGAACATTTCACTCATGCAATACATGTATTAATTTGTATTTTATGTCATGCATTCTGTCCCTTACAGGAGCCCCAGCATGGCAAATCCTCGCAGCAGCCACAGCCTTGCACATCCTCAAAGGAGTGCCAGCCTTGCCACTCCTCAAAACAGCCCCAGCCTTGCCAATCCTTACCGGAGCCCTGGTTTTGCCCATCCCCAAAGAATACCCTGCCTTGCCAACCACAACAGCCACAGGCTGGCCCATCCTTACAGGAACCCCAGCCTGTCCAATCCACACAGCAGCCACAGCCTGGTCAATCCTCACAAGAGCCACAGCCTGGTCAATCCTCACAAGAGCCAGAGCCTGGTCAATCCTCACAGCAGCCACAGCCTGGTCAATCCTCACAGCAGCCCCAGCCTGGTCAATCCTCACAGCAGCCTCAGCCTGGTCAATCCTCACAACGGCCCCAGCCTGGTCGATCCTCACAACAGCCACAGCGTGGTCAATCCTCACAACAGCCCCAGCCTGGTCAATCCTCAGAACAGCCACAGCATGGCTCGTCCTCACAGCAGCCCCAGCGTGGTCAATCCTCAAAACAGATAAACGCCTGGTCAATCCTCACAACAGCCACAGCCTTGCCAATCCTTACTGGAGCCCCGGTTTTGCCCATTCCAAAAGAATACCCTGCCTTGCCAACCACAACAGCCCCAGCCTGGTCAATCCTTACAGGAACCCCAGCCTGTCCAATCCACACAGCAGCCACAGCCTGGTCAATCCTCACAGCAGCCAGAGCCTGGTCAATCCTCACAAGAGCCAGAGCCTGGTCAATCCTCACAGCAGCCCCAGCCTGGTCAATCCTCACAACAGCCACAGCGTGGTCAATCCTCACAACAGCCCCAGCCTGGTCAATCCTCAGAACAGCCACAGCATGGCTCGTCCTCACAGCAGCCCCAGCGTGGTCAATCCTCAAAACAGCCAACACCTGGTCAATCCTCACACTCCACCATTTTTCATCTGATTTCAATTCCGCTTGCTTTATGTGATAGCACTAGGTGATGGCTACAATACTTCTTCACAGAATTTTGACCTTTGACCTTGATTTTTGACCTATATTGTTAATTGGCTACAAAATGCTACTCCTTCGCCATTTTTCATCCGATTTCGATTCCGTTTGATTTATGTGATAGCACTAGGTGAGGACTACAAAACTTGTTCACAGAATTTTGACTTTTGACCCCTTTGACCTATATTGTACATTGGCTACAAAATGCTACTTCTTCGCCCTTTTTTACCCGATTTCGATTCCGTTTGCCTTATGTGATACCACTGATCGTGATATAATGGGAATTTTACATTATCGGCGGGGACATATATTACGCATCGCGTAATTTACTAATCCACTTGTTGGAAATTATTTTACCATAAATTATGAAAATATAATGAAATTCAATCCACACATGAAGTTAATACACACATTCATGCTATTTCTAATGTCTCATGATGTTTAGAGCGCTGATTGGTTGAGAGGATGTAACTTACTTGGGGGAATTCACCCCAGATATTGATGTAATGTCAGTGGATGAAGAAAAATACAATGATCAGACTGAAAATTTGAGCAAAATTGGATGAGTTATGAGTTTTCAACATTTTGATTTACACCTTTCATGGGCTCCTTAAATTGGCAACCTTTTAGGCACAAAATAGCTGCTTGCATGGATAACACTCCATTCACTTTGTACACAGAATTTCAAAATTTCTTCTTTTTGAAGAAAAGTACTAAAAATTTTCCTTTTCATTTTAGTATAATATGGACTTATCAATTCAACATGCATTTTGGGAAGAATCCTATTGATTATTCCTTGTCCATTTTTCTTGAAAAAGAACAGAATGTGAAATTATGTGTACAAAGTGAATGGATAGTTCTCCATCTTGACAGCCATTTTGTGCCTGTAGGTTGCCAATTCAAGGGGTGTAAATCAAAACTTGGAAATTTCATAACTTTTGAATGGATCATCCAATTTTGCGCAAATTTTCAGTTTGATCATTATATATTTTTTTTCATCCACTGACATCATATTAATGTCTGTGGTTAATCCCTTTTTATAATGAAAAGACATGTTATACATGGCACTTAAAAGGAGAGTCTACCCCAAAATAATAATTTTTTGACAGGAGCACAAAAAAAAATAGGCGAGCAGAATAAAATTAGCTCAAGGGAAATCGGACAACTAATAACAAAGTTATGAAATTTAAAGATGTGAAAAAACGGGCAAATTAGTGAAAATTTTCAGACATATTGCCAATTTGATGATGTCATGGGTGCACTACTAACTATTCATAAAATTTATATTTATGGTTCAAAATTCATCACTTCTACAGAAAGATACAAAGTTTGTATTAATTTAAATATGCAAATAGAGGAGCTACATACCTATCAAGGAGATATCCAATAGCCAATGTTTTGAGGAAATCATATTTTTGGGAATCAAGTAACATTTCATAACATTGATATCAATATGATAAATGGCAAATTGTGCACCTATGACATCATCAGTTGCCAATTTGTCTAAAAATCTTAACATTCATAACTCTCTTATTAGTTGTCCAATTTCACTCAAACTTTTTTGTTCTACTCACCAATTTTCTCTGTTTCTGTTGAAAAATTATTCTTTTTGGGTAGACTCTTCTTTTGAGCTGTTTTGCAAAAACACAAATTTTGCCAATCCAAAATTTATGTTATATTGTTTTGTCAAAATCTGATTTCAGAACGATGCAAAACTTTTTTTTCTTCGTTTATGAATTGTTCAACATGCTCAAACAAAATCTGGATTTGGCAGATCACCAGTTTTGCAATCCTACATGCCCCTTTGTCTATGTTCAACAATTTGATAATTTTTTTTTATGAAGAAAAATATTTAATGATAAATGCATTTTAATGTCCATATATTAGCTTTTAAGTTATTATGATAACATTGCAGAGAGTTCATTTAAATGTTGTATAATCAAATTTCCTATTTAAAAAATGGATTTTCTTACAGAATTTGGTATTATGTGCAAAAGGATATGCTACTCTTCAACAACTTTGAGCATTTATGAAAACAATATTTAATGATTAATGCATCTAATGTCCATATATTAAGTTTATTTATATATTTTAGTTTATCATGATAACATTGCAGAGAGTTAATCTAAATGTTATATAATCAAGTTTCATATTTTACAAATTGATCTTCTTGTAGTTTATGCAGTGTTTTAAGAATTTGATTTTGTGTGCAAAAGGATGTACTACTCTTCAACAATTTTGAGCATTTGTGTAGAAGAATATTTAATGACTAATGCGTTTTAAATTTCCATGTATTAGCTTTCAGGTTTTTATAACATTGCAGAGTTAATTTAAATATTATATAATCAAGTTTCATATCTCACAAATTGATCTTCTTGTAGTTTATGCAGTGTTTTATAGAATTTGGTATTGTGTGCAAAAGGGTGTACTTCTTTTCAACAATTTTGAGCATTTATGAAGAAAAATATTTAATGATCAATGCATTTAAATGTCCATATATTAGCTTTCAGGTTTTTATGATAACATTGCAGAGTTAATTTAAATGTTATATAATCAAGTTTCATATTTCACAAATGGATCTTCTTGTAGTTTATGCAGTGTTTTATAGAAGTTGGTATTGTCTGCAAAAGGATGCACTTCTTTTCAACAATTTTGAGCATATATGAAGAAAAATATTTAATGATCAATGCATTTAAATGTCCATATATTAGTTTTCGGGTTTGTATGATAACATTGTAGAGAGATAATTTAAATGTTATGTAATCATCCTTGTATGTATTACTAAAACATCCGAACCAATGATTAATTTGTTAACTAGATCAGAAATGTAATGAAGCATTTTATTAAAGAAAGAATAAAATGGTATAAAAGGTTCTTATGCAATCTTACAGTTGCAGAAGTCTTAAAGTAATATCTTGATCTGGTATTACAACGAAGATTCATATGCTTCTTTTTCTCAACAAAAAGTGAAAATTATTGTTTATACATGTACATGTATAATAAATGATGCCTAGAATAGAATTGTCCACATGACATATTCACATGACATGAGATGTCAACTTAAATTTGTAATTCACATTTCAATACAGAATCTCAAATAAATTCAGATTACAATATGACATTTATAATCAAAACAGTAATATGTAATGTAATATCGAAAATTTATATAATTGAATAATGCGATGTGTTCTATGATCTATGAAAATAAGGAGAAAACGATGTAATTAAGTGTTGACATTGTTTCTGTCCAAATAAAAAGATTCTGGCATGGCAGCTATTCATATAGTGGACCCATTTTCCTCTTTTATGTATATCTGTGGTTGGGTACTCTGAAGGGGGTCTATATTTATCCATGTGTGTGAGAGAGAAGAAAAAGTGATATGATTTCAAAGAGAATAGGTAGGGGGCTAAGCATAACATGGTATAGGAATACTGATGAAATATATCATGTGTGACTATGTTGCCGTAGTAATGTGTGAATGGAAAGAAAATTATCATGCTTATAATGATTATGCTAATGCTGATGATAATTGTAGTGGTGTTGATGATGGTGATGAACATGATGATGATGATGGTGCTTATCAATGCTGATGATGGTGGTGGTGTTGATGATGATAATGAAGATGGCAATATTGATGAGTGAATGATGAAGGAAAATGTTTATGGTGGTGTTGATAATGAGAGAAGATCAAGAAAATGAGACTGAACGAAAGACTGAGGTTGGTTCAAGGTCTAGAAGAAAGCTAGGAAAAGGTTCATCAGAAGTTTGGGGTCAGAAATGGATTTTGAAACCAAAGAACTGGAGGAACCCTACTCTTGAGGTATGATGATGATTGTGATGACCACGATGATGATAGTGGTGGTGATGGTGATAATAATGATGATGAATACGTTAATGATAATGGGGACGATGATGATGATGGTGAAGATTATGATTATGATAGTTTCTTTTTATTTCATTTCATTAATTATACTTTGATGTGTCATATATTCATACTATATATAACGTAAGGGAGAATTGCATACTGATGGCTAATATGGCTATTTTTACTATATATAGCTTAAGGGAGAATCATATTATCAACGGGTAGTATTCATACTGACGTAAGGGCGAATTATATTTTGATGTGTCATATATTCATATTATATATGGCGTAAGGGAGAATCATATCAATAGGTAGTATAGGTCATATAATTTTATTCCCTTTTCCAAAATCGTGGTGGTGGACAATTTCAACAATGATAAGGAGACATGATCCCCCCCCCCCCCGATTTGCACCCATGCTAGTATTGACACTACTAGTATATTAAAATTATGATGTTTAGAATAATATTAGGGATAGTCCACCCTAGATATTCTACTATTAAAGTAAAGGAGAATAATTTGTATTACATTTTATAACATGAATGGTAAAAATTGTTTAAGGAATAAAGATATTACACTCATTTGTATTTTCTTTCAACTCACATTGTACTCTGCAAATCGGCAACACTGCGATCAGCTCTCCATTTATATTGTGTATGAAATGTCACATTTCTTCAATTTTCTCAAAAGGTTCAGAATTTCTAAACTCTTGGAAAATATATGTCATGTAAAAAGTTGAGAAAAGTGCGGGAAAAGTGAGAAACTAACGATATTTCATGTACAGTTTGAATGGAGAGCTGATCACACATGACGTCATCCGCGTTGCCGAATAGCAGATCGAAGAGTGATTCACAAGAAAATGTAAATTGGTGTAATTTCCTTATCCTGTAACCAATTTTGATAAAAAAAATTAATGCGATGTTCGATTATTGTTAATATATGTAATGTAAGGGAGAATCATATTATCAATGGGAAGTATTCATACTGACGTAAAGGCGAATTATATTTTGATGTGTCTTATATTAATAATATATATGACGTTAGGGAGAATTGTATATTGATGGCTAAAAGGACTATTGACACTATATATGGCGTTAGGGAGAATCATATTATCAGTAGGTAGTATCCATACTGACGTAAAGGCGAATTATATTTTGATGTGTCATACATTCATGAAATATATGACGTTAGGGAGAATTGTATATTGATGGCTAATAGGAATATTGACACTATATTATGCGTAAGGGGGAATCATATTATCAATAGGTAGTATACATACTGACGTAAAGGCGAATTTTATTTTGACGTGCCATATATATTCATAATATATATGACGTTAGGGAGAATTGTATATTGATGGCTAATAGGACTATTGACACCAAATTATGCGTAAAGGGGAATCATATTATCAATAGGTAGTATATACATACTGACGTAAAGGCGAATTATATTTTGATGTGTCATATATTCATGAAATATATGACGCTAGGGAGAATTGTAAGACTATTGTATATTGATGGCTAATAGGAATATTGACACTATATTATGCGTAAGGGGAATCATATTATCAATAGGTAGTATACATACTGACGTAAAGGCGAATTTTATTTTGACGTGCCATATATATTCATAATATATATGACGTTAGGGAGAATTGTATATTGATGGCTGATAGGACTATTGACACTATATTATGCGTAAGGGAGAATCATATTATCAATGGGTAGTATTAATACTGAAGTAAAGGCGAATTATATTTTGATGTGTCATACATTCATGAAATATATGACGTTAGGGAGAATTGTATATTGATGGCTAATAGGAATATTGACACTATATTATGCATAAGGGGGAATCATATTATCAATAGGTAGTATACATACTGACGTAAAGGCGAATTTTATTTTGACGTGCCATATATATTCATAATATATATGACGTTAGGGAGAATTGTATATTGATGGCTAATAGGACTATTGACACCAAATTATGCGTAAAGGGGAATCATATTATCAATAGGTAGTATATACATACTTACGTAAAGGCGAATTATATTTTGATGTGTCATATATTCATGAAATATATGACGCTAGGGAGAATTGTATATTGATGGCTAATAGGAATATTGACACTATATTATGCGTAAGGGGGAATCATACTATCAATAGGTAGTATACATACTGACGTAAAGGCGAATTTTATTTTGACGTGCCATATATATTCATAATATATATGACGTTAGGGAGAATTGTATATTGATGGCTGATAGGTAGTATACATACTGACGTAAAGGCGAATTTTATTTTGACGTGCCATATATATTCATAATATATATGACGTTAGGGAGAATTGTATATTGATGGCTAAAAGGACTATTGACACTATATATGGCGTTAGGGAGAATCATATTATCAATAGGTAGTATACATACTGACGTAAAGGCGAATATTATTTTGACGTGCCATATATATTCATAATATATATGACGTTAGGGAGAATTGTATATTGATGGCTGATAGGACTATTGACACTATATTATGCGTAAGGGAGAATCATATTATCAATGGGTAGTATTCATACTGACGTAAAGGCGAATTATATTTTGATGTGTCATATATTCATGAAATATATGACGCTAGGGAGAATTGAATATTGATGGCTAATAGGAATATTGACACTATATTATGCGTAAGGGGGAATCATATTATCAATAGGTAGTATACATACTGACGTAAAGGCGAATATTATTTTGACGTGCCATATATATTCATAATATATATGACGTTAGGGAGAATTGTATATTGATGGCTGATAGGACTATTGACACTATATTATGCGTAAGGGAGAATCATATTATCAATGGGTAGTATTCATACTGACGTAAAGGCGAATTATATTTTGATGTGTCATATATTCATGAAATATATGACGCTAGGGAGAATTGAATATTGATGGCTAATAGGAATATTGACACTATATTACGCGTAAGGGGGAATCATATTATCAATAGGTAGTATACATACTGACGTAAAGGCGAATTTTATTTTGACGTGCCATATATATTCATAATATATATGACGTTAGGGAGAATTGTATATTGATGGCTAAAAGGACTATTGACACTATATATGGCGTTAGGGAGAATCATATTATCAGTAGGTAGTATCCATACTGACGTAAAGGCGAATTATATTTTGATGTGTCATATATTCATGAAATATATGACGCTAGGGAGAATTGTAAGACTATTGTATATTGATGGCTAATAGGAATATTGACACTATATTATGCGTAAGGGGGAATCATATTATCAATAGGTAGTATACATACTGACGTAAAGGCGAATTTTATTTTGACGTGCCATATATATTCATAATATATATGACGTTAGGGAGAATTGTATATTGATGGCTGATAGGACTATTGACACTATATTATGCGTAAGGGAGAATCATATTATCAATGGGTAGTATTAATACTGACGTAAAGGCGAATTATATTTTGATGTGTCATATATTCATGAAATATATGACGCTAGGGAGAATTGTATATTGATGGCTAATAGGAATATTGACACTATATTATGCGTAAGGGGGAATCATATTATCAATAGGTAGTATACATACTGACGTAAAGGCGAATTTTATTTTGACGTGCCATATATATTCATAATATATATGACGTTAGGGAGAATTGTATATTGATGGCTAATAGGACTATTGACACCAAATTATGCGTAAAGGGGAATCATATTATCAATAGGTAGTATATACATACTGACGTAAAGGCGAAATATATTTTGATGTGTCTTATATTAATGATATATATGACGCTAGGGAGAATTGTATATTGATGGCTAAAAGGACTATTGACACTATATTATGCGTAAGGGAGAATCATATTATCAATGGGTAGTATTCATACTGACGTAAAGGCGAATTATATTTTGATGTGTCATATATTCATGAAATATATGACGCTAGGGAGAATTGTAAGACTATTGTATATTGATGGCTAATAGGAATATTGACACTATATTATGCGTAAGGGGGAATCATATTATCAATAGGTAGTATACATACTGACGTAAAGGCGAATTTTATTTTGACGTGCCATATATATTCATAATATATATGACGTTAGGGAGAATTGTATATTGATGGCTAATAGGACTATTGACACCAAATTATGCGTAAAGGGGAATCATATTATCAATAGGTAGTATATACATACTGACGTAAAGGCGAATTATATTTTGATGTGTCATATATTCATGATATATATGACGTTAGGGAGAATTGTATATTGATGGCTAATAGGACTATTGACACTATATTATGCGTAAGGGAGAATCATATTATCAATGGGTAGTATTCATACTGACGTAAAGGCGAATTATATTTTGATGTGTCATATATTCATGAAATATATGACGCTAGGGAGAATTGTAAGACTATTGTATATTGATGGCTAATAGGAATATTGACACTATATTATGCGTAAGGGGGAATCATATTATCAATAGGTAGTATACATACTGACGTAAAGGCGAATTTTATTTTGACGTGCCATATATATTCATAATATATATGACGTTAGGGAGAATTGTATATTGATGGCTAATAGGACTATTGACACCAAATTATGCGTAAAGGGGAATCATATTATCAATAGGTAGTATATACATACTGACGTAAAGGCGAATTATATTTTGATGTGTCATATATTAATAACATTATATATGACGTTAGGGAGAATTGTATATTGATGGCTAATAGGACTAATAATATTCTTTAAAGGGATAGTTCACCCTAGATATTTTACTATTACAGTAAAAGGGGAATAATTTGTACTACATTTTAAAAAATGAATGGTAAAAATTGGTTAAGGAATAAGGAATTACACTCATTTGTATTTTCTTTCAACTCACATTTCGCTCTGAAAATCGGCAACACTGCTATCAGCTCCCCATTCATATTGTGTATGAAATGTCACATTTCTTCAATTTTCTCAAAAGGTTCAAATATTTTTAGACTCTTGGAAAACGTATCTAAAAAGCCATTTTCCTAAACAAATGTCTAAAGCTCTAGAGGAAATGAAAATTTTGAAAAGAGTGAGAAACTATGATATTTCATGTACAGTTTGAACGGAGAGCTGCATGATCGCACATGACGTCATCCGTGTTGCCGAATAGCAGATCGAAGAGAGATTTACAAGAAAATGTAAATTTGTGTAATTTCTTTATTCCGTTACCAATTTTGATAACTCTTTTTTTTTTACATACGATGTTCGATACAATGTTCTCATTTCAATATAATAGTAAAATGTCTGGGGTGGACTATTCCTTTAATGCTATATATATATGGCGTAAGGGGGAATTATACTTTATACATTAGGGGGAATCCCCTTATGGTAGATCCTGGGGTAAAATTACGTTAAGGCGAATTTACAAAGGGGCCTAAAAATGTATATCTTTAAAAACACACATTAAAGTGGAAACGGTGTATTTATCTTCTACTTTAATCCTAAACTTAATCAAATTCATGGAAATATTAAAATATACCCTCTCCATTATTTATTTACAATAAAAACTCATAAATTCCCTCTTACGTAGTTTTTTATGCTTTTTTATGCATTCGCCTTTTAGTTGAATCTAATTATATATATATATATATATATATATATATATATATAATATATATATATATATATGTTTAAGCTAAGACAAGTAACAAAGAATGAAACAATTGCATTCAACAGGAATGCATTGGTTTGTGTAACATAAACAAACGTGTAACATTATTAGAAAACAAAACAATTAAACAAGCCATATAAGAAGAAGGCGTATACCATAAAAGCTGAGGCTTGTGGCGGGGATACGCCTATAGACAAAAATGCAATTCGATAAACAATACAAAGAAAATGGCAGAGAAAAGAAGAGAAGGGAGATGAACGATAGAGTGACACGTGAGTGGGGAGGCATGAGGTCATGAATTACTAAATAAAATCGAATGCTCAACAAATGTATCATGGGGGGGGGGGGGGTGTTACACCCATAAATGTAATGATCGCCCACAAATGTAATAACGCCCACAAATGTAATAACACTATACCCACAAATGTAATAATTTCACCCACAAATGTAATAATGTTTGGTCGCCCACAAATGTAATAATGACTTTACCCACAAATGTCATAATTTTGAAGGGATTTTTGGTAAATCAGGGGCCGAGTGCACGAAAGGGTCTTTGCAAGGACCGTCTTTCGTGTCGCCCATCTTTTATGATGCGCCATGTGAAACGCATTTTCAATAAATTACCTGCAAACATATTTCATTCGTCCGTTAAAATTAACAAAAAAATTGTTTATAAAATGATGTGATATATCCTAAATTGTATAAAATTTGATTTAAAAGCAAGCTAACGAATCTTATTCTTCGTCATAAATTTCAGAAACACCCCGCTTATAGCGTATCATAAAAGATGGGCGACACGAAAGACGGTCCTCCGAAAGACCCTTTCGTGCAATCGGCCCCCGTTCTAAGCTATAATCGTATAGTAATGCTTTCATTTAGCACAAAAGTGCAAAGTCTCATTTCCTGACCCGGTTAATTAACAAATTATAATATAAGTCCAAAGTCTTTATTCCAAACCCGGTTTTTCAAAAATTATAATATAAATCCAAAGTCTTTATTCCAGACCCGGTTGTTTCAAAAATAATAATATGAGCCCAAAGTCTTTATTCCAGACCCGGTTGTTTCAAAAATAATAATATGAGCCCAAAGTCTTTATTCCAGTCCCGGTTGTTTCAAAAATTATAATATAAGTCCAAAGTCTTTATTCCAGACCCGGTTGTTTCAAAAATAATCATATGAGCCTAAAGTCTTTATTCCAGACCCGATTGTTCCAAAATGATAATATAAGTCCAAAGTCTTTTCTCCAGACCCGGTTGTTTCAAAAATTATAATATAAATCCAAAGTCTTTTTCCAGACCCTGTTGTTTAAAAAATTATAATATAAATCAAAAGTCTCTATTCCAGACCCGGTTGTTTAAAAAATTATAATATAAATCCAAAGTCTTTATTCCAGACCCGGTTGTTTAAAAAATAATCATATGAGCCTGAGGTCTTTATTCCAGACCCGATTGTTCCAAAATGATAATATGAGTCCAAAGTCTTTTCTCCAGACCCGGTTGTTTCAAAAATTATAATATAAATCCAAAGTCTTTTTCCAGACCCTGTTGTTTAAAAAATTATAATATAAATCAAAAGTCTCTATTCCAGACCCGGTTGTTTAAAAAATTATAATATAAATCCAAAGTCTTTATTCCAGACCCGGTTGTTTCAAAAATAATAATATAAGCCCAAAGTCTTTATTCCAGACCCGGTTGTTTCAAAAATTATAATATAAGTCCAAAGTCTTTATTCCAGACCCGGTTGTTTAAAAAATTACAATATAAATCCAAAGCCTTTATTCCAGACCCGGTTGTTTCAAAAAAAAAAAAAAATTCAAAAAACGCCACAACTGGGCGTTGTGGCGTGCGCCTGTAATCCAAGCTGTGGGGAAGTTACAAATTGATGCAGAGGTTCGAGGTTCGAGCCCTGGTCACGTCTTTCGGATGGTGACGTTAAAGGTCGGTCCCAGACGTAAATAATCATATGTGATTGATACACGTCTGACAAAACTGAAATACACACACACACATTATAATATAAGTCCGAAGTCTTTATTCCAGACCCGGTTGTTTAAAAAAAAATCATATGAGCCTAAAGTCTTTATTCCAGACATGACAGTTCCAAAATGATAATATAAGTGCAAAGTCTTTTTCCAGACCGGGTTATTTCAAAATATAATTTTAGTCCCAAATGAGATACAATAATGATATTCCAGTGGAATAAAAATGAAAATCGAGCTTAGTCTTTTCTCCAGACGCTAATAGTAAATTGAAAATCAAGCATAGTCTTTGCTCCAGACCCGGTAACTAAAAGCTGAAACTTTATAGTAATGTGTTTATATAGCACAAAAATGCGAAATCTTTTTTCCAGACCCGGTTAATTAAAAAATTATAATATAAGTCCAAAGTCTTTTTTCCAGATCCATTTATTTCAAAAATTATAATAATTATGAAAAAATCAAAGACCCACGATCCTATTTATGTTGAATAACATGAAAAAGGAGCGTAGTCTTTCTGTCAGACCCGGTTATAAAAGTCATTAAAAACACATCAACAAAACAAAGACCCTGCAACCATTAAAGGTCAAGTCCTCCTCAAAAAAATGTTGATTTGAATCAATAGAGAAAAATCAGACAAGCACAATGCTGAAAATTTCATCAAAATTGGATGTAAAATAAGAAAGTTATGACATTTCAAAGTTTTGCTTATTTTTAACAAAATTGTTTTATGAACGAGCAGCTATACCCAAATGATAGAGTCGATGATGTCACTCACTCACTATTTCTTTTGGTTTTTCATTGTTTGAATTATACATAATTTCATTTTTTACGAATTTGACGATTAGGACCTCCTTGCCTAAAACACAAAATGTTAGAATAATAAATGTCCACGTGTTGCAGGGAGGAATGAAACTTCATTTCACATGACAATGACGAGAAAATAAAAATATTTCATATTTCATTTAAGAAAATACTAAAGAAATAGTGAGTGAGGGATGGATGTCATCAGTTCCTCATTTCCATACCGACCGAGATGTGCATATAACTGTTTAGTGAAATGAAGCGAAACATTAAAATGCCATAACTTTCTTTTTTTACATCCGATTTTGATGAAATTTTAAGTGTTATGCTTGTTGAATTTTTCTCTT
Source organism: Lytechinus variegatus (assembly GCF_018143015.1). NCBI lineage: Eukaryota > Metazoa > Echinodermata > Echinoidea > Temnopleuroida > Toxopneustidae > Lytechinus > Lytechinus variegatus. Next base: position 26,973,147 of record NC_054747.1, on the reverse strand, counting down.
TTTATTCAAATCAAGTTTATGTTGGGGTGGACTTGTCCTTTAAAAAAAATCTTGTATATTCCTTCCTTTTTTCTATGAAAAAAAACCTACATAACAAAGCAATAAAATACATATGAAAAAAAACTGAGAAATAAGATATCAGTAAACAATAAGGGGATTACTTCCCGAAAAAGATAAAGTTGTTGATCGGCGATCTATGATATATTATATAAAAGAAAAACATTCTAACAAGAGGGGATAACCATTCCATTCCATGTTTTTATTTGGCAATAAGTCATGATTGACTATTTTTGCCACCCACTGTATGAGAAGTAGGGTAACAATTTTATTTAGTATTTTTTTATTACTTCTTTTTGTCTCACCTGCATAGCAGAGTGAGACTATAGGCCCCGCTTTTAGACAGCAGCGGCGTCAACATCAAATCTTTACCTAAGGTTAAGTTTTTGAAATGACATCATAACTTAGAGAGTATATAAACCTAGTTCATTAAACTTGAATATAAGATTGATGAAGTATCATCAAACATCCTGCATGAATTGTACGTCACATGACCAAGGTCAAAGGTCATTTCGGGTCATTGAACTTTGGCCGATTTGGGGGTATCTGATGAATTACAATCAAAACTTAAAAAGGTTTCGGATCTGATTCATGAAACTTGGACATAATAGTAATCAAGTATCACTGAACATCCTGGGCAAGTTTCAGGTCACATGGTCAAGGTCAAAGGTCATTTAGGGTCAATGAACTTTCGCCGAATTTGGGGTATTTGCTGAATTACCATCATAACTTTGAAAGTATGTGGGTCTAGTTCATAAAACTTGGACATAAGAGTAATCAAGTATCACTAAACATCCTGTGTGCATTTAAGTCACATGACCAGGGTCAAAGGTCAATGAACTTTGGCCATAATGGGGGTATCTGTTGAATTACCATCATAACTTTGCAAGTTTATTGATCTGACTTTTGAAACTTGGACATAAGAGTAATCAAGTATCTCTGAATATCATGTGCAAGTTTCAGGTCACATGATCAAGGTCAATGGTCATGTGAGGTCAATGAATTTGGGTCACATTGGGGGTATTTGTTGAATTACCATCCTATCTCTGTAAGTGTATTGGTCTAGTTCATAAAACGTGGAAATAAGAGTAACCAAGTATTACTTAACATCTTGTGCGAGTTATAGTTATGTTATATGCAATGAATATAGTGGAATGCCTATAAGCAAACAATCATCGTTTTACAATTCAAACAGTTCAATGTCTTGCAGAGAACTGATTTTTTTTTCTTTCATTGCGATTAAAATCACCTTCCCAAACAGTTCAATGCAATGAATATATACAGTGGAAAGCCTATGCAAATGGTCATCGCTTATTCGATTCAAACAATTTAAAGTCTTCCACTGAACTGATTTTGTATACAATGTCATTATCATTTATTTGGTTTTGTCTGTATTCTGTCTTCCGTACACTCTTGTCTAACTTACAAGTAATTTAAATTACATGTAAATGAGTGTTAATAGAACAGGTTGCATTGCAAGCAAATATCTGCATTATTCCAAGTGTACTATTGTATTTTAACAACACCTTGCCCCTTTTCGGATTTAATTGTGGCATCTCAATTAGTCTTTTTGCCTTGTTTGATTGTTTGAAACAAACAATTCCAGCATAAATGAGGATCCCATATAATCACGTTTCCGACACATTACATATTGTCTACTGTGTTTACCATGCACTATAAACGCATTCTTTTGTATCTATCATCTTTCCAGAGCAAACATTTAGAGTGTTTCAATTGTAGTCTGACATGTCTGACATAAATACCTTTTTGTAGTTATATTGCATTCATTGATCAATTAGAATTGAATAGAATTGAATCGGTTATAAAGTAAAAGTATATAGGTGTGTCGGAATCCCATGTAAATGAGGATCTTTTTGCTCTTTCAACGACTTTTTTAAAAAAAATCACTATTTGTATAACAATTGAGACGTTGCTATGTATATATTTGATCTCGTACTTTTTTTAATCACGTGCAGCAATAGCTGTATTGCCCTAATATACATTCTCAATCATTCATGGCTTGCTGACACAGAAGTAAATGCTTTTCTATGTGCATTCCAATCCCATCTCTGAGAGGCAAGAACCTTTCTATTCAAATTGAAGACGTCTCTTTATTCATTAACAATCACATTTTGCTCTTGATTATTGTATTTGTTGGAGCTAATGACTCTATAGATGGACTATTCCCCATTCACTGTATATAGGGGAAGGCGGGGTAAGTTGAGCATAGGGGCAAGTTGAGCCACCAGCCCCAGGCCAATAATGAATGAGTCAGACATTGTGGTGGTGTCATGTATTGATGAACCATAGCATAACCCCTAACCCCACCACATTGTTTTCAACTTTGAAACAAAAAGTAGTTTTTTAGAGGGAAAAATATAAATTTCAGCAAAAAAAGGAAAAAAAGAGTGTGAAATAGATAAGTGCTTTATAAATACACACGTCTTTAAATATAATAAAGACATGATAACAACATTATTAGTCCAGGTATGGATCTTCATTCTTGTCATAGTCTTTTATATGATGGATGCATAATAAATGTGTGGATACAAAATTATCGCACTAAGTTCGGACTGGGGAAAGTTGAGTCAAACAGCATGGGGCAAGTTGAGCCATGGTAATTCCTATGGTAATCTTAAAAAACAAACAAACCATTAAAATCGATTGAAATGCTTGCTGAAAGGAACAAATTTACATGACTGCTCTTTTCCTTTTAAAGGATGTTAGTATTTATAGAGAATTAGCGAGTGAAAAAAAATTAAACAAAAAATTGACATGCTGGTTCTCCCCTCATACATTTTGTACATAGTTTTTGTGGCTCAACTTACCCCAGAAAGTGGCTCAAACTTATCCCATATATGGGGGCAAGTTGAGCCATTTGACATCGTTTTTTTCAAAGGTCACGATGACTTTCAGTGTGGGGATAGAAAGTTATATATAGGTGGAAAATATTTCAGAAGAATTAAATTTCAAGGCAATGTCCTTATTTCGACAAGATTATTAATCACATCAATTCTAACATGCAAAAAGCAAAAACTGTCACAACTTACCCCGCCTTCCCCTACATATAGATATGCCTATGCAGAAGATAGACCTGCTGTAAGTGAAGAATAATGTAAAGCACATTAATCATTTAAGGCACTATGATGTAATGAAATCGCCATACCGTCTGGAAAGAAAAAATCTTTATTACCAGCTGTTGATTGTATTAAACGTTTTAAAAAGTCATTTCAATTTCATATTATCTTTAAAACTTATTTTTACCAAATATTGGACAATTATATAAAGATATATCAATATCTTCAAAGATCCACCATATAACTTGTTTTAAAGACAATGATGTAAGCACCAGCCCGAGTCTGTCAGATCATCACACATAAGTGAACATGTATAAAACTTTCTTCAATGCTTCTGGCATACACCCTTATTTGCACTCACATGCACCACGCACCTCGGTTACTTCTTCAACGATTGCAAACAGAATCTTATCTATTCTCTTTCAATAGAGCAGATGTATTAAACGGGGAAACCTTTTCACCCCAGTGCAAATATTATACAGCCAGTGAATTTAATAAGGCTTTTCATAAATTAGCTCAAAGTGATATTCCCGACTACTTTAGTTTAATGCATTTAAATATAAGAAGCTTACAAAAAAACTTTGATACTTTCTGCGAATTTTTATCCACATTAAACACATTTCCATTTTCTATTATTGGTCTCACGGAGACATGGTTGCATCCGATTTCTCCTCCAATTTACAACATTGATAATTACAACTTCCTCCATATAGATCGAAAAGTTGGTAAGGGAGGAGGTGTCGCTCTCTATGTACATAAAGATCTTAATTACAAAGTAAGACATGATATTGAACTTCAAAATATGAAATCCTTATTCATTGAAATTTCTAACGCTAAAAATAAGAATAAAATAATCGGTGTAATCTATAGACCCCCAACCAATAATGCTGACATATTTTTAAATGAATTGGAATGTAGTCTTGAATCAGTTTCTCGAGAAAACAAAAAAATATATATCATGGGCGACTTTAACATTGATTTGTCATTTCCCTATACTACAATAGGTCAACATTTTACTAATTTATTATCATCATTTGGATTACAACATCTCGTTAATAAACCAACTAGAATTTCTAACATATCAAATTAAATACTTGATAATATTGTTTCTAATGCACTTGATAAAAGTGATAATGGAATAATATAGTATGATATTTCAGACCATCTGCCTATTTTTTGCAATGTATCCAAATGACAAACGCCCTCACCAACATAGGGACAAAGAAAACATAACCAGGCGGAATGAAACCCAACGTAATATAGAATCCCTTAAGGTAGATTTGGCTGAAGAAGATTGGCATGATATTTACCTAGAACAAAATGCAAATGACTCTTATGTAATATTCTTAAACAAACTTCTTTATTATTATGATAAAAACGTGCCATTACTAAGAGTTAAATCGAGTAAAAAGAAGAACAAACAACCGTGGGTCACACAAGGTATAATTAAATCAATATTCACTCGGAATAGACTTTATAAAATTTCCATTAAATCGCCTACAATTCAAAACATAAATAAATACAAAAAAATCCGCAACAAATTAACTTCAGTTATTCGCCTAGCTCGCATATCTTGCTTTTCTGATAAAATTGAAAATAACAAAGATGATAAAAATTCATTATGGAATTCTGTAAATGAGATATTAGGTAAGAAAAAAGAAAACTATGATAACATCAATTTCGTAGAAAATGGTCAACATTTGCGAAACCCAAGTGATGTTGCTAGTGCCTTTAATAACTTCTTCAATAATATCGGTCCAAATTTAGCTTCAAAAATAGTATCTAATGATACTGATTTTTCTGAATACTTAAACTAGACAGCCGAAGAATCAAAAGTATTTTAGAATGCCTTTTTGTGGTCATCATTGTAAAGGGGAAGTATTACTAATCAGATATATAACTTCACTTTTCAAAATAGTGATTACAGTTTGCAGAAATCAGGTCTCAAAAATGATTTATTTTCATGCCATATTTCTGCCTTCCACCGGTCCTCTTGCGAGCTCCAGCTGAGTGACGTCACACAATGAGCGGTGAGCAGCTGAGCTGACAGCAGCCCATTGAAGACGATCTTTCTAATCAGCGTTTTTGCTCTTAGAATTGTTTATTCCTCACAAGATCGGTCTTGTTATATAGATAAAAGTTTGAATTTACTGAACAGTGAAATAAAGTGCACATTTAACGTATTTTGGTAACCGATATTTAGCTTAGAAAAAATGATTTTTTTTTCAAGAAATATATTTGAATAAACAAAGCGTATTTTCACTTAGAAATCACACTTGCGACAAATTAATATTATAATCAATATAAAACTTAGACATTCTTCTTAACGACTGAAAAAAAATTATGAAATTTCATTATGTAACAAACTCAGGAACCACAAAATAATACGGCAATATCCATCGCGAAATGATTGAAATTGCAGTTGAATTGCCGTAACATGATTAGCCCACAGCGGCGAGCGGACTTTGTTTCATATATCTTAAAAGCCTACGATATGGAACGAAATGGTCTGTGGCCAAATGTGATGGCCATTGTTTTGTCGTGTGCGAGGACCCTGGTTCAAAACTCGGATTCATTTGGATATTTTTTTTTCCTTCTCGTCCCTACCCAGCTTTTTTTTTTCTTGTGAAATCCTATTCAGACCTGTATTTATCAAATCTTACTTAATTGCTGCTTTTGATTTTCAAGTTCTTGATTAGATTCTACTCTTATTTGGGATGGGAGGGGTAGAGGATGAGTTAAAAGTCAAGTCCACATCAACTAAAAATTATTTGAATAGAGTAATTTCCCTTGTTTTTACTCAAAACAGTCACAAAACAATGATATGCAAATTAGTGTTGTCACTCACATCACATTCGTTTCTAATTTTTTGTGGCAATCTGTTTCTTAATTCTTTGCAGATTTGATAGGAAACTCTTCATCCGATCACAATAGGTTACATTTACGGAACTGTAACTCTAAATGTTATTTGGAGGAATTAAAATCCCTCCGAAAATTTTTCAGAAAATAATTAAAAAATTAAATATTTAATCTACATGTCATGTAAATATATCAAACAACAAAATACAAAAGAACTTAGTGCGTGTGACATAATCGGTTAGTGTAATTTGCACATCGACACAGATGAGCATATCATCGTTTTATAAATTAGGCAAAATTTCTCAATGTTAAAATAGTAATTATATAAATTTGAATCAAAGTTTTTATGAAATTTCCTGCAATATCTTATTTTTGTTTAAATTCAAATTAATTTTTGATTGTGTGGACTTCTCCTTTACTCTTAATGTAGGGAATGCATAGCAATATTTATCCAGAAACAAAATTGTCTTAGAATATGCAAATCTGTAATTGGGCACATGTTCACTTTTCTTTCATCCAGGCCACTTCCTCACACCCACCAGGCTTACAGTCTTATAACAAAAATGATGAACCATCACACAACAGCACACAACATTCACAGTGCTTCACAATAAATATTTCACTTCTGTTCATACATGTACATGCAATAAATATTGTGGAAAAGAAATAAAAGGCGTACCCATATTCAAATACCGTTTAAAAGGACAAATATATTATACCTTTCGAGAAAAATCAGCACGTTAGATATCTGATAACAAAACATAATTATGGGGCACTGCAAGAAACTTATGTTCCATTGCAAATCAAGCGTAAGTCTTAAATTCAAATTCAAGCGTAATAAGGTCGCGTTGCAATAGCAATTCAACTACATGTTTGTCTTTAATCAAAGGACTTACCCTTGATTTGGGACGTGTGATTGATTAAAAAATTTCTCGCAAAATGCCCTAGTAACATTAAAATTGTTCTTTCGTTTTAAGTTGTGTGTTCTTATTTTCGACAAGCTGTATTCCTGTCCAAGTCAAATTTTTAGTTCTCTCCAAAACTGTGCTCAAAATTGTTTCCAAGATCGATAAAGATAAATTTTCTGTTGCATCATTATCAGTCCAAAACTTGCACCGTAGCTCCTTGAAAGAGTGAAGAAAAAAATGGCTATATCCAAATCATAGTAAGAGGACAAGATGGAATCTCCCAGATTGAAGTAGCGAGCAGAGACCAGAAGTCACCAGAGTCAGCAAGTGTGCAGATCTGTGTGTAGAAGAGTGAGAGAAAAAAAAGAAGAAATAATTTAAATAATCAAATCAAAGTATGAATTTCATTATCTTGATGATTGATGACGTGCGATGGCATGTAATTCCCGGTCAACAAATAAAAGTAGGTTTAGACACCTGAAAAATTCCACTCAGAACACTGGTGCTCTACCTCAAGTGATGTTTGTGTAGGCCTCACTCTGCTTCACTACCGCTACACTACCATACATGTATGCCATGTTACAACCGATAATGTCGCACCAACGCATAATGTCGCAGCAACGCATAATGTCGCAATCTGCGACATTATGCCAAGAGCGTCCGACGCATAAAGACGTAGTCAACGCAAAATGTCGTAGTTTTTCTAACGCACAATGTCACATGTCGCAACGCATAATGTCGCAGCAAATCGTTAACGCATAATGTCACATGTCGCAACGCATAATATCACAGCTGTATTTTCTTCAGGACTTGAGCTACAGATAAGATATAAAACATGCTTTTACTTAGTATTTTGAGACACGAAAAAGAGAATGAAATTATTTTGAAATCAGGATTACTCTTTGTATGGATATTTGTCGCTTTATTGCCATTTCGTCTACTGCCTTTTCCCCACTATCGCATGGTCTGATATCATTTCGTCTACCATTAGTTAGTCAACTATCAACATAGTCCAATAACCATTTCGTCTAATTACCATCTCGTCTAATAGCCAGTTGGTCTAATAGCCGTTGTGTTTATTATCATTTAGTCTAATTGTATTTTTTTCAATTGGTCAAATATCCATTTTGTCCAATATCATTACGTCTATTACCTTTTGATCTAATGGCCAATTGGTCTAATAACCACTTGGTGTACTCTCATTTTCGTCCATGTTCCATTTGGTCTAACTTCAGTTGGTTCGCTATCACTTTGTCTAAACCCATTTCGGCTAAGTATCGTTGCCATGGGTCCAATCACCATTAGGTCCTATCACCGGTTCTAGGACATTACCCCCCAGAAAATCACCTTCCGGACAACCACCTCTTAACATTTAGCCTCCGAGGACAATTACCCCCCGGACAATTACCCCTGAGGACAATTACCCCCGGACAATCATCCCCTGGACAATTATTTCACAGACAATTACCCCCCCCCCCAGCAAATGCCCCCGAGGACAATGATTCTCCAGACAGTTACCGCCAAACAATTACCCCCGGAAATCCCCCCCCCCCACCTTCTCTCTGGCATCGAATCAAGCGTGACCCCAGGGGGGAAGGATATTGGACCAACTGAAAAAAATACAATTAGACTAAATGATAATAAACACAACGGCTATTAGACCAACTGGCTATTAGACGAGATGGTAATTAGACGAAATGGTTATTGGACTATGTTGATAGTTGACTAACTAATGGTAGACGAAATGATATCAGACCATGCGATAGTGGGGAAAAGGCAGTACACGAAATGGCAATAAAGCGACAAATATCCATACAAAGAGTAATCCTGATTTCAAAATAATTTCGTTCTCTTTTTCGTGTCTCAAAATACTAAGTAAAAGCATGTTTTATATCTTATCTGTAGCTCAAGTCCTGAAGAAAATACCGCTGTGACATTATGCGTTGCGACATGTGACATTATGCGTTAACGATTTGCTGCGACATTATGCGTTGCGACATGTGACATTATGCGTTAGAAAAACTACGACATTATGCGTTAGAAAAACTACGACATTATGCGTTGACTGCGACATTATGCGTCGGACGCTCTTGGCATAATGTCGCAGATTGCGACATTATGCGTTGCTGCGACATTATGCGTTGGTGCGACATTATCGGTTGTAACATGCCACACCTACCCGGGTAGGTGTGTAGCATAGTGTAGGCTGTAGCGGTAGTGAAGTGGAGACTACGCGAACATCACTTGAGGTACGGTACTCTGTGTCATTACAAAGAGTGCATTTATCTTCATTGTTGAAGGCATTACGCATTCATATATGTAGCAGCACTCTAATCAGAAAGAAACACCAGACTCTAGTTTTGGCCAGGAATCAGCATGATCAGGGTAACCACTGCTGAAAATTTGTCTTGCTTCATGACATCGGAATTATGGTGATAATTCTGTGTATCTGGATGTATACGATGCAGGGCCCTCCTGAGCATAAACGCATTGGGTACTACTAGACCTGTGTGTGTAAACTTAAACATTTGGCCTTGACGTGAAAACATTCGGCCTTATCGTGAAATTTGGTGTTTGTGCGCTCTTTGTGTACAAAGTCAATGGGAGTGGATCACCGCCATTGACGAAATAAACGGCAGTGAATGGACTTAATCTTGAGGACGCAATGATGATGATTTTTTTAGATATGTCATATATGACATATCTCAAACATGTCAAAAAAGACATCATTGCGTCCTCAAGACTAGAATGGACTGGTGACAAAAACTACGATAATGCCAAACATTCCTCTGAAACAGCAGATTTTCAGCCATGGTCCATGCCAGTGCTCCTAAATAATTTAATCGCCTGAGTCCTGACCAGTTTATTTAGAAATCTGAAGAAAAATCTGCTGGAATTGTGCAAAAACATAATTTCTAAAATAAAGACTTTTTAATTAGTAGGGGCCTAGTCATGCCAAAATGCATGATTCTAAAATTATATCAGATCTGTATCTGTCATCTGACCTGAATGCATCGTCAGAACAACTACAGACTACAGTTTCCTAACAATATGCTAACCTTGACTTTTGACTGGATCAAACAGCGTAACCTGCAACATGCATCGGCAGCAAGTGAATGGGACCGTACAGCTTGGTGTTTTTCAATATTCAGAGCGACACAACGAAGACTGTCGAGTGGACAAAATCGGTCTTTCCAGTTCACAATTCAATAAAAAAATAACACAGTTCTGGTTCTCTTATAGTCTGAAGTTGTCGAAAACAGAAATCGGATATCACAACACATGAAGAAAACGGTAAATTCGAAGAAAAATAGAGACCAGGAAGGTGTATCAGTGTATTATGCACAGAGAGATGATGTGCTAGTTGATCATGTGACGTCATTATTCTCGACTGTTTTCGATCGCGTGATTGTCTGCCTGGGGGCGGCTGGGGGGCTGAGAAGGGTCTCTATTAATTTCATTTCTTGCATTTCCACGACATCTGTAAGACTTTTTAGTGACATATTTGTGTATAAAAAGACAAGACCTTTCCATTCATATATAATTTGTCTATAATCATCACTTTCGTGAATTTTCTTTGTGTGTATACTTTAAACGACTTTCCGGAACATTCTTTATTTTTTAATCCGACTAACACTCATGAGATCTTAGAAATTGTTAGGTCTTTGAAACCAACTAAATCTTCAGGGCATGATGGAATAAGTGTCTGTTTATTAAAACAAATAATTCACTTTATAGCTCCACCGCTCATGCATATTTTTAACCTCTCTCTGTATCATGGCATTGTTCCCGATTCACTTAAGATTGCAAAAATAATACCAATATATAAGAAAGATGACCCAAGTCTCACTTTCAACTACCTACCAATATCTTTATTACCGAGTATCTCTAAAATTCTTGAAAAAGTAGTTAACAAGCGATTGTATTCCTTTTTGAAATATAACAATATATTATTTCCAAATCAATATGGTTTCAGAGAGAATCACTCAACCAATTATGCAATTTTACAATTATTCGACAAAATATCTGATTCTCTCTCTGAAAAAGAACACAGTGTTGTGTTTTTATGGACTTATCAAAAGCATTTGATACTATGGATCACCGCATTTTACTTTCTAAATTAAAGAGATATGGAATCAGGGGGTTGTTTTCACTTGGTTCAAAGATTACTTAAGTAATCGACGCCATTATGTTTCTTTCAAATCAAAAACATCCAATATTTGTACTATGAAATGTGGAGTACCACAAGGATTGATTTTAGGTCCCTTGCTATTTTTGATTTATATGAATGATATTGTAAATGCATCTCGAGAATTAACATATGTTTTATTTGCAGACGATACAAATGTCTTCTATTCCCACAAAGACTTAAGTATACTCGTCCCGACACTTAATTTAGAATTAAAGAAATTATCAAAATGGTTTAAAGCTAATAAACTCTCCCTAAATATAAGAAAAACAAATTTTATGTATTTTAAACACATTCAAACTAAACATATGTTCCTTAATATATACATAGATGACATCCCTATCATTGAAAAACAAGAAACCAAGTTTTTAGGTGTATGGATTGACTCAAATTTAACCTGGAACAGTCACATTCACAATATTTGCATGATGGCATCCAGAGGAATAGGAATTTTGTTTAGATTAAAATATTATCTCTCCCAAAAATCATTATTTATGCTTTATAATTCGTTCGTTTTATATCACTTATCTTACTGCAACTTAGTATGGGGTATGGTAGTAAGGTAAAAATAGAAAAGATTTTTTTTTCATTAGTTACAATTCCAATAATCTCAGTGGCCTAAGATATATTTTCTGGGGTTATATTGACCCGTTAAGTAAAGAGAGAGAGAGAGAGGATTTATGTGATCAAGAAGTGATAAGATAGGAAAAAACTGATTTGAAATGACTGAAAGAGAGACAGGCAAAGAAAGAAGAGCCCCCTCCCACACCCGTACCAGAGTTACGGAGTTAGGCTGTCCCGTCGGTGCATTCAGGTCCATCAACATCTTGAGGTTTAATCTTTCCAGGGGGCAAACGTGTGTGTGTGTTTGAGTTTTGTCAGACGTGTCTCAATCAGATATGATTATTTACGTCTGGGACCGACCTTTAACGTCACCATCCGAAAGACGTGACCAGGGCTCAAACCTCGAACCTCTGCATCAATTTGTAACTTCCCCCACATAGCTTGGATTACAGGCGCACGCCACAACGCCCAGTCTTTAAATATGGTGTAGTCTTTGCTCTAGACCCATGCAGTTATTTCAAAAAAGGAAATTATTAGAAACGATAAAAACAGACAAACAATATTAACAAAGACGCCACAATATCATTGATGTAGAATAACGTTGTTGTTGTTGTTATTTTGGGTTTTAAGGCGCGTACCATTCAGATCTGAATATTTACGCCTTTTATTAATTTGACGTTTTTGTGGTATGCCTTATCACAGGGTTTTATAGTTTTGGAGATGCTGGTGTCTAAGTTTTTAGATTAATCTTTTGCTTAATTTGTATTTTAAGAGAACTGGATGTGGGGTAAAGACAACTCTCTAAACCCAAGTATTTTAACGATTGGTCTTAGCTTTGATTTTTTTTCAATATTTGTTTATCTTATAAATAGCTGGGTCTAGACGAAGGTCTAAGCATAATAATAATGTTATTCAACAGGAATAAGAATATGACAAAGTCTTATGTTTTTAAGATTGTTTGAATTAATTTCTAGATGACTGGGTCTGGAACTGAGACAACGCTCTAAACATGTGCTTTTGTACTTGGTCTTAATTTGGAGGATTGTTGGTTCTTAGATTCGTTGTTGGGGGTTGGGTTTTATTGTTTTTTTATTCTTGAAATAATTGTGTTTGGAGGAAAGTCTACAATCGATCTCCATGTTATTCCACAGTAGTTAGATTATTGGGTATTTGTTTTAGACAATTTTATTTTTAAGTAATAACCAAGTCTGGAAAATGGACGTTTTATTTGCCCATGCATGATTACAATGTTTTGTAGGAGTCTTAGTATTATTATACAAAAAAAATCTGGGTGTGGGGTACAGACATATTTTTTACTGGGTGTAACTTTTGAAAACTGGTTTTAGATTTGATTTTCTTTTTTATTTCATTTCTTAGATAACCTGGTCTGGAGGAAAGAGTACGTTTTTTACAACTCATGTTATTCCAAGAGAATATGATAGGGTCTTATGTTAGAAATTAGGTTTTTTTTCGTATTTTTTGTAATGATTAGTCTGGAATAAAAACAACATTCTAAACTTCTTTTTAAAAACATGTTCTTAGGTTCAAGGATTGCTTGGTATTAGATTAGGAGTTATTTATATTTTTACTATTAGCCTTATTTTGAAAAACAAATGACTTGGTCTAGCTGAAAGACTACGCTATATGTCCACGTTATCCAGCATTAATAAGATTATGGGGTCTTTATACGGTCTTTGTTGTTGTTGTTGTTGTATTGTTATTTACAATTTTTAAATAACAGGGTTTGGAGAAAAGGTTAAGCTCGATTTTCTTTTTTTCCACTGGAATATCATTATGGTATTTTTAATAGTTTGGACTTAAAACATAATTTTTGAAATAACTGGGTCTGGAAAAAAGACTTTGGACTTACATTATAATTTTTGAAACTACTGCGTCTGGAAAAAGACTTTGGACTTTTGTGCTATATGAAGGCATTACTATAGGGTTTTAGTTGTTAGTTTTAGATAACCGGGTCTGGAGAAAAGACTATGCTTGATTCTCAATTTACTCATAGCGCGTATGTTCACAATACGTTCAGTATAACTTAAAACAACAACAAAGACTTTGATTCCACCAGTTTTGATTAACTGGGTCTGGAGAGAAGACTAGGCTCGATTCTCATTCTTATTCCACTGGAACATCATTATCGTATCTTACTTTGAACTTATATCCTAATATTTGAGATAATCGGGTCTGGAAAAAATACTTTAGACTTATAATTTTTTTGAAACAACCGGGTCTGGAGAAAGACTTTTGACTATATTATTATTCTTTTAAACAATCTTGTCTGGAATAAAGACTTTGGATTGATATTATAATTTTTTAAACAACCGGGTCTAGAGAAAAGACTTTGGACTTATATTAGCATTTTTGAAACAATTGGGTCTGGAATAAATACTTTAGGCTTATATGATTATTTTTTAAACAACCGGGTCTGAAATAAAGACTGTAGGCTCATATGATTATTTTTGAAACAACAGGGTCTGGAATAAAGACTTTGGGCTCATATTATTATTTTTTAAACAACCGGGTCTGGAATAAAGACTTTGGATTTATATTATAGTTTTTTGAAACAACCGGGTCTGGAATAAAGACTTTGGATTTATATTATCATTTTTGAAACAATCGGGTCTGGAATAAAGACTTTAGGCTCATATGATTATTTTTAAACAACCGGGTCTGAAATAAAGACTGTAGGCTCATATGATTATTTTTTAAACAACCGGGTCTGGAATAAAGACTTTGGGCTCATATTATTATTTTTGAAACAACCGGGTCTGGAATAAAGACTTTGGATTTATATTATAGTTCTTGAAACAACCGGGTTTCGAATGAAGACTTTGGGCTCATATTATTATTTTTGAAAAAACCGGGTCTGGAATAAAGAATTTGGATTTATATTACAATTTTTGAATCAACCGGGTCTGGAAAAAAGACTTTGGATTTATATTATAATTTTTGAAACAACCGGGTCTGGAATAAACACTTTGGGCTCATATGATTATTTTTTAAACAACCGGGTCTGGAATAGAGACTTTGGACTTATATTATTATTTTTAAACAATCTGGTCTGGAATAAAGACCTTAGGCTCATATGATTAGTTTTTTAAACAACCGGGTCTGGAATAAAGACTGTAGGCTCAAATGATTATTTTTGAAACAACCGGGTCTGGAATAAAGAATTTGGATTTATATTATAGTTTTTGAAACAACCTGGTCTGGAATAAAGACTTTGGATTTATATTATCATTTTTGAAACAATCGGGTCTGGAATAAAGACTTTAGGCTCATATGATTATTTTTTAAACAACCGGGTCTGGAATAAAGACTGTAGGCTCATATGATTATTTTTTAAACAACCGGGTCTGGAATAAAGACTTTGGGCTCATATTATTATTTTTTAAACAACCGGGTCTGGAATAAAGACTTTGGATTTATATTATAGTTTTTGAAACAACCGGGTCTGGAATAAAGACTTTGGGCTCATATTATTATTTTTGAAACAACCGGGTCTGGAATAAAGACTTTGGACTTATATTATAATTTGTTAATTAACCGGGTCAGGAAAAGAGACTTTGCACTTTTGTGCTATATGAACGCATTACTATACGATTTTAGTTCAGAACGGATTTGCCAAAAATCCCTTCAAATTTATTACATTTGTGGGTAAAGTCATTATTACATTTGTGGGCGATCAAAAATTATTACATTTGTGGGTAAAGTGCATTATTACATTTGTGGGTGAAATTATTACATTTGTGGGTAAAGTGTTATTACATTTGTGGGAGTTATTACATTTGTGGGTAAAGTGTTATCACATTTGTGGGCGTTATTACATTTGTGGGTGCAACAGGGGGTCTGCACCCCTGTCCCCCGCGCCCTCATGTACAATATTGGTGTCAGGTTGAAGTGGCTCTTAGGTGAGGGTCTCATCGCGTACATTATGCAATTAAAAAGCAATAATAAGCCTATGATTTTGTGTGTATTGTTGATGCCGGTTTGTCGGTGTCTAGGTGGTTTTGTGTTAGTGAGCAATAAATGGAAATTAAAAACCCATCTGGAGGGGGGAACAGAAACCGACATATAAGTTGGGGTCGGGTAGTCGTAAAGGAATCGTAGTACCTATAAGCTTAAATCCTGCTAAAGTCTTTGTTCTTGCTTTTAGAACACCCTACATGTCTTAGAGGCAGATGACACAGACATGACAGAGGGAAATCAAGAAAGCGCAAATTTAGAAAACGATTCGGTAAGAATGTACATGCTACTGCTGATAACTGATATGACAGAGTTTTTACTCTGCTATGTATTCATTCGGTTTTCGATTACTCACTCTTTTCAGGCTTCTCCTGTTGCTATATATTCCCCGAAAATGAAAAAAAACTTTATTCTCTTGTTTCTTTTTTTTTCATTATTTCCAGGTCGCTCATCTATTTCATCATTCTTCTTTTCTCAATAGAAGTGCATTAAGGTTTATCTCTACAGTTAGTTTTATTATCTATTCATTACTTTCCACCTTTTTTTCATTTCCAATCCAAATTGGAAATCTCTTTACATGGTAAACAAAGCATGCTAATTTCTTTATGAAATATAATCTATTTGCTAAAATTTACTTCGGTACAAAGGAAACTTATTGGATGAGTCAACACAAATAATTAGTCATTTGGATATTTCTAAGGTGAAATTTGGAAAGTTTATTAGTGCATTTGAGTGTTTTACATAGGCCTACGTGTACGTCACACATGATAATGGTATTATCTTTAAAAAATATGTTGGATATCTTAAGCGATACTGATCCAGTAAAAAAACACGGAAGTTACTAATCGGGTTACAATGCATGCATATTATCAAAATGTTAAGTCATTAGTATAGAACATATACTTCTCAGACATACCTGATGGGGAACAGGGTAACATTTCATGAAACTGATACATATAGTAAGTGATTTTTACGGAATAGTTGTTATAAGCTAACGAAATACTTGCATCTGTTTGGCTCACAGCTCATTTAGGACTGGACAGTCGCTACGGAGATTTATTTCTAATTTCATTTTCATTCGTTCCCGATATTCAGAATTACTGGAAAATTGAATCTATTCGAAAAAAAAATCACATTTTCATGACTGTCAAAGAATAATAGTAGAAAGGGTGATTCCTTTCGCATCCAATTGGGAGGAAAAGAGTGGATCTGACACTGGGCATTGTTAGACAAACAACGATTTTCACCTCATATCGTATTCCTTATATGAATTAATGATCAAAATTTTACCAACTCCAGTATGATAGAGACATATGAATAAAATACATAATCTAAAAGTTAAAACTACAGTGTGTTATAAGCTTTTATCTTGTCTATTTGCATGGTGGTGTTTATGATAATTCAATATGTTAATTTGAATAGTTGTTTTCATTAAAAAAAAGATTTGTAGTTATCGTCTTTGTCAGTATGACTACATGTATATTAATTAATGTAATACAGTGAATGATTTTTGGATAAGCTAATTATAACAAATATTGTTTCTGTAATAGAAATGTATCTACAATAGATTCATATAGAATGTGAATTGATCTGCACGAATCATAATTTGAAATAATATTCATAGTCAACGTCAACTAGATTGTGAAGGTTGATACAAGGGGTCTTGTAAACCCATGGAAGTACAGTATAATGATATTACAATTCACCATTGTATTACGTATTTATGACTTGCATGAAAAGACAAAGTGAGTAAAAACTTCTATGCGAGTATCACTTTCCTTCGAAACCATAACATGTTCCCATTGCGTCTTTATTTAGAAAATAATTGTGTGTGTGTGTGCTTTCTATATACACGTTTACATTGATGCGTCAAAATGAATTATTTTATTTTGCATATCGTACCTTACCCTTAAGTGAACGAACTAAGATGTACAATCGAAGGATTTCTAGACAGAAAAGCAGGTGTGATTAAATCAAATAAAAACAATGTCATAATCTACATTTTCTTATCAGCAAATTCGTAGAAAGTGTCCGTCACTACTAATAGAATTAATACGGATGGAATTTGTTCCTCATCGTAAACCTAATAAAGTATCATAAAATGCATGTGATTCAACCATGGGAATAATTAGGTGTAAAATGAGATTGAATGTGAAAACAGGATTTTCTTCATTAGATGTAAGATGTATTTATATACTTGTTCCAAAGGTAGAAATATGTAGCATCAAATAAAATATTCTGAATCTCTGAAAGGAACATTATAAAACTTTGCCACCAATACAAATTCAAAAGTTTTTTTTTCTGTTTGGATAAGTGAAGCATCTAATCTTATCAAAACAAATATTATGATCTATCGTTTTAGGCATAGTTTATTTTCAAATTTTTACATAAAAAATATGTTGTTATTGACCCCGAATTGTCATCAAATTGTCAATAAAATTAAATTCATATACATAAGAGATTAATACAATGATGCTACAACATATCAATACAAATAGCATGAATAATAATCCATTAATATCTTAAAAAAAAACTTAAAATGAAATTGTACAGAGTGGTTATAATAATCTTGTAGTACATTCTATATTAAAAGATGAGATTATAAACAGGATATTAAACAATAAATGTAAGAAACTAAATTAAAATAATTTTGAAAAAATAAACAAGCCTACTAAACGATCAATAATCTCTCAAAAATTAAATGTATTATTTTTATTTGCAAGGTTTGCCTTTCGTTTATGTAATTTGTCCTTATATAAGAAGAAAGCTATAAATTGGTCAAACATACTTTTTTCGTCATTTCAATATGGCAACATTTTTATTATAATCCCTTGCAATGTATCTCAACACGATATTTCTTTTTGTATCGGGTCAGAAAAAAGTGTGCCGGGCAGAAATCCAAAATGGACGCCACCCTCCCCCCCCAAAAAATCAAAGTTTTTGCCACAAAATATTTTATTGGGTGGTCTTTTTCTCTGGCTTTGGTGTCTATTCATATGTTTTGGGGACAGGCTATTAGATTTTCCTATAATTAGTACTTATAAACCATTATTTGTAGAGTTGAAAGGTAATATTAACTAGTTTTACCCATTTTTAGAGCCCCCTTTAATAATAATAATAATGAGACTTGTAAAGCGCCAAATCCACTCTGTAGAGTGCTCAAGGCGCATAAAGAGCTAAGAGTTAAATAGCAAAGTTTTTAGAAGATTTTTGAAAGTTTCGACAGAGGTACATTTTTTTATGTCTTCAGGAAGGCTATTCCACAAAGTGGGGCATGCAAAAGCAAATGATCTTTCCCCCCAAGTTTTTGAAACTTTCGGAATGACAAGTAAGCCAGAGGTGGATGAGCGCAAAGATCTGCCTGGTCTGTAGTGATTGGTAAATGAAAGACTGTATTGTGGTGCTGATCCACGAATACTATGAAAGGCAAGTAACAAAATCTTAAAGATAATCCGGTTTTTATAGGGAGCCAGTGCAGCGAATATAAGATAGGGGTGATATGTGAGCGTTTACTTGACAAAGTGACAATGCGAGCGGCTGCATTCTGGAGCTTCTGAAGCTTATGTAACTGAGCCTGCGGTAAATTAAACAAAAGGGCATTACAAAAATCAAGGAGGGAGGAAATCAGGGCATGTACTATCTTTTCGGTCGCGGACTTAGATAAATATTTCCGGATAAATCCTAGATTGCGAAGATGATACCGAACTGATTTGCAGATATTTGAAATTTGGGAAGACATCGTCATGTGTGAATCAAAATTTACTCCAAGATTGCGGCAAGTTTGAGACAAATGAATTGTGTGGCCAGAAAATGAAAAGGAATTGACATCAATTTTGTTGAGCTGCACTTTAGAGCAAAACAAAAGAGATTTTCAGTCATAAAGTAGGTTTCATTGTTCCTGGGTTCTTGGATATTAGATGATACAAGTTGAACAATAGCAAGCAAATTCCTATAGCTTTATAACTTTTATTCCTCTACTTTGGGTTTTACAGATATTTGCGAAATATATCTTAGTAAATAAAAAGCAAATTATCCATTCGGGCTATACATTAAACAGTGTAAACCAAGATTTAGAGGAATAAAAGGATACAGCTATATAAGCTGCTTGCTACTGTTTAACTAGTATTGTCTAATATTCAAGAACCACAACACGATGAAACCCGCATGTGGGGGTTTAAAGGAGGATTAAAAATAGTATATTTAAGTAAAATTCCCTTATAACTCTACAAATAATGATTTAAAAGTACTAATTTTGGGGAAAAAAATTGTTTATATTTTTTTTACCTTCAGTTTCTTCTTCCATCCAAAGGAAATCTTAGATGAGTTACACTTTCTTAATTCGTACGAAAGAACAAAATATCCTAAAATTCATAAAATCGCAAATTCCCATCGTTTTTCATGTGTTGGCATACACAGCTTCTTCTTTATCCGGAAGGTCATCCTCCATGGAATACTCACTAAGAGAAGTTGAAGGAATCTGCATAGGTTTCATATCCATATAAACATGAGCCGTAGTACAATCCCCATCTTTTCCTTCGGAGGGGAGTTGGTTGATATATAGATGGTCATCTGACTCGCTTCTGGATACCATCACGTCTGCATTCACGTAATGACATTCAGACCCCTTGGGAGAAGAACCGGGGCTTACGTAAACATGGTCAGATCTCTCCTCGAGGACTGGCCCATCTGTCATGTCTGTATTCATATACAAAGCATTAGAACCCTCGGGAGTATCGTAGTTATGGTCTCCCGTGCCTTCGGAGGTCGCTTCGGCGGTTGATGTAGGATTGGTAGGCTTCAGGTCCATGTAGTAACTTTTACCTGGCCCTGAGGAATGCGATGGCCTGTCCTCTGTGAGTTCAGTATAGTTACCCTCCCCTTTCTACAAAACAAACATGATAATGAAATGAAAATGATTGTAATTATTATTATTATTATTATTATTATTACTATTTTTTTTTTTTGGGGGGGGGTATTCTTTTTTATGTTATTACGAGGGGTTGAGTGTGGCATTCTAATAACAATTGTTCAGTTTTTAACTTAGTTAACCTTGACAATATGTTTTTGGAGTGCAGGTTGTCAACTAATAACCTAGTACAAATTGGTTTAATCCTGAGGGGGAAATGTCAAGAAAAGGAAATATCGTGTGAAATCATATAAATTAAATAATATTGATATTCAATGGAAATCAGTAATTGACAAATATCCAATGCCGTAAGAAATGAAATCGTCGGACATATACTGAGGATTTTTAAACATTTTGGAAGCTAATACAATCCATTTTTGTATTGCAGATTAAACTCTAAAAAAATAAAATCTAAACTTTAAATATCATTATATACATGTAGTCACATTAGGTCAGATTATTTTTATATGATTTATGATTTTCCTTGTCCATGTTTTTTTTTAACTAGAACAATATCTGATAGTAAAGCAATTATTCAGCATATGTAAAAAAAAAACATGGTCATAATTATGAACATACCTTATTGTCTTGAAGTTGACTTGCATTTCGGTTAGCTGTTTTGGAATGCAAAAACAAATACTAGACATGAATTCATGAATACAACAACTGACAATTGAAAAGGGTTGAATAAGTCCCATATATATAAATCTTGCCAATTAGATCCGATCTCTACAATTCTTTGAAAAGATTGTGCCTCTACTTTCGCTCCAATAATTTCTGATATTGTAAACAGAAGCATAGATGAGGCCACTGTCCCATTAGCTTTGAAAACAGCCCTTATTCGTCCTTTACTGAAAAAGAACATCTTTAGATTGTGAATCACTCAAAAATTACCGACCAGTTAGTAATCTCCCTTTTTTGTTCAAGATTCTAGAGAGGGTTGTCTTTTCAAGACTCACAAATTATTTGTTAGAACATGATTTATTTGACCCATTTCAGTCTGCCTTCCGACCTCATCACAGTGTCGAGACGCTCCTCACTAATGTTTTTGTTTTATCTTACAGAAAATGGACGGTGGATCTGTCACAGCAATGGTACTGCTAGATTTGTTGGCCGCTTTTGACACCGTAGACCAACCCCTACTTATTAACACTCTGAATAGTTTAGGTGTTCAGGGCAAGGCCCTACAATGGCTGAAATCTTATCTCTCATTCCATTCACAGTCAGTCCACATAAATGGTGTTATCTCTTCATCTCCGCCACTGGTCTGCGGCGTCCCCCAGGGCACTGTTGGAGGGCCCATTTTGTTTTCCATTTATTTGACAGGGCTTAAAGATATTTTTAGACTTCACTCTGTTCACCATTATTTATATGCAGATGATATTCAGATTTTTGTAACATTTTCACCCGATCAAACTAGTGCCACACAAGCCCTAAGTAATCTTGAAAGATGTATAATGGACATTGACACTTGGTTGAAGTCTAACTCGTTACTTTTAAACCATAGTAAATGTGAGTTTTTAGTTTTTGGGCACAAAGTTTCAACTTAACAAATTCAACATTGATTACATTTCTATCTCAGGCAATGACATTGCCTGAGAGAGAAATGTCAAAATCATGTCGCAATCTTGGAGTTATTTTTGATGCTCACATGTCCATGTCCAACCAAATTACAAACATTTGCAGATCAGTTCGTTATCAATTGCGCAATATTGGCTTCATAAGAAAATATCTCACTCGCTCAGCAACAGAGAAACTGGTACATTCACTCATTTCTTCACGATTCGATTTTGGTAATAGCTTCCTTTACAACTTACCAGATTCTCAACTTGGAAAATGGCAAAGGTTGCAAAATGCAGCTACGCGTATTGTAACTCTATCTAGCAAGCGCAGCCACATCACCCCTATATTGAAAAATCTTTATTGGTTGCCCCTGAACGAACGCATAGTCTTTAAAATCCTTCTTTTGATTTTTCATACAGTCAATGGAACAATAGGTCCTTGATGCATCATTACCAACCCTCAAGAAATTTACGATCCTCATCATCTAATCTCTTACAAATTCCAGTTGCTAAGAAATCATGCGGGGAGCGGGCCTTTGCTCATGCAGGACCTAGCCTGTGGAATTCTCTCCCACACAGTTGAAAACCAAGACTTCAGTGACCACTTTCAGGGGCAACCTGAAAACATACCTGTATTAAAGTGTTTTTTTAGATACACATTGACTTATTGTTCAGACATGTATTATATGTATATGTAAATAGTTTTGGTTGTTCTGCTCTGAAGCGCCTTGAGCATCTAATCAAGATGGAAAGTTCGCTATATAAATCTTATGTATTATTATTATCATTATTATTATTATGTCCTATTTATATGAATCTTGAGTCTCGACTTTTTATCAATTAATATATTTATATCTCTGACAAGCTTGTAACCCAAAACTACCACACAACTACATGTATCATTGATATTAAGACGTTTACTTATTCCTTTCTAAATGAGCAGTTTGTATTCGAAGTTGGAAGACATAATTGCAAATCAGATGGAAAGCTAAAGAGATCGAAATATAAACAAATAACAATCTTAAATCGTCAAAAGCCATTAGAACAAGGGGAATACCAGATCAAGAAAACTATGTAAACCCTAAACAGAGAAAACACACAATGCATTAGAACACACTGGCACACACACTCTCAACGTTCGAGAATAACACGCCCTCTCATATCATTACACCAAAACATTTGAACATTTATAAACCTTCGTAATTCAAAATGCTTGTCCTTCTCATCTATCGTATGTAAAAGTTGATATTCTTATATATGTAAATATATAAACGTTTCGTTACGTCACGGATTTGTGGAAATACACCCTGAATGATCCACACACACGTACACCCTCACACACACGTTCCTTGTATCGATAAAACACACATGTGTGGTCACCGCAGTGTAGGATGTTAAAAATACCCTATATTCAATGAAACCACACACACACACACACGCTCAAAATGTCTACTGGCAATGAGAAATTTAAATTCTATCAGATGTTGGAATTCACTGAATAAAAAAATGGAAATGGAGTGACAGAACAAAACAAACTAAATAGTGAAATGAGTGACAAAATTGCAAATTAATAGGAAAGTTGAGAATTATGAATCCACAATGGTAGAAATTACTGAAACTTCGAAAATTAATATATGAATTTTACTTTTGTAATAAACACGAATGTGAGGAAAAGATAATGTAGTCAAAACATACCTTTCTTTCGCCATGTTCGCCTGGTAAAACACCACTTGCCATATAAATAGATCTGAGCAACTGACATTGGTATTATGAAACTGACCAGGGCAATAAGACCAAGAGCATTTGTTTTGTAATTATTGCTTGGAATATTTGATGAACCTTTTTGACGCGGTTGATCTAGAATCAAACAATAAAACACCAATAACATCTTAGTCGATTTGACAGTCTCATAGGCGCAATACACCAACCTAGAAATGTTCTTTCCGATGAAGTTTTTTTCTTGATTCGTGTTCCTAAGGGGTCCTAGAACAAATTCAGCTTGGTTGCCAAACGTTGCCGTTTGGGCAATTTTGATAAATTTGCATAAATCCAAAATGGCCGCCAGATGCCATCTTGAAAACCTAACTTTTGAACCCCTGTCCACAAAATGATGAGTAATGACTCGTTTTAGGGGTTTAGAGATGTGTAGAACTGATTTCTGTAATCATTTTTGCAATATAAGGTCATCTTTAGGTCAAATCCAAGATGGCCGCCATATGCAATCTTGAAAAATTGACTTTTGTCCCCCTTGCCCCAGAATGACGAGTAATACCTCTACTTAGGGGTTTTGGGGTGTGCAGAATCCATTTCTGCTTTCTATTTTGCAATATAATGTCATCTGCAGGTCAAATCCAAGATGGCCGCCATATGACGCCATCTTGAAATATCAATTTTTGAACCCTTTGCCCCAGAATCATGCATAATAACTCTATTTTCATGAGTCATTAGGTATGTTGATTCAATTCATGTAGTTATTTTGCACAAAGGATAATCTTCAGATAAAATCCAAGATGGCCGCCAACCGCCATCTTGAAAAATTACTGTCTGAGGCTTTATATACGTGTTAGAACTAATGTAAAGGGATTTCAGTAAGATACTCAAGTCCATCCCAATAAAGAATTGATTCGAATAAAAACAAGAATAATTCAGCAAACATAAAACTGAACATTTTAACAAAGGAGATGCATAAAATAGGGTATAATCTAATGTTGTAACACGCGAGTCCTTACAAAAGAAGGTAATGCAAGTTGTTTTATGCTCTTAATGTACAGGTGTCGGTTCAAACGAAATCAACACAAAAATACAAATCGCTCCCTTTACCTTTATTAACAGGATGTGATGGACTTGTCTTTCAAATAAAGTTTATCGCATACACAAAATAAAGAGGAACCATCAATGGTAACAAATATGTTAAACTAAAGTCGAGTGAAACTTTTCAACTTTTTCTGCTCAAGGCCTTATTGATTAATTCAAATTAAAGATGATACATGTAGAGTATAGTGTAAACTTCCCCGTACAAAAAATGATTGATTTGAAAAAATATATAATAAAGAAATGTGCTTGATTTAGGTTTAGTAGTGACAGAAGCAATTTTATTGAAGAAAATTAAAGGTGATCATAGTTTTCTAATTAAATTACAAAGGCCATGTTAAAGCAACGACCACATGTGTATTTAGAAAGCGAATGGTTTCCTAGTAAAAAAAATAAAAAAACTATTTATTTATTTATTATTTATTAAAACATATTTAATCAGGTACAAAAGATCAGTATAAAACTGTTTTTCATCAATGACCTGATGAAAACATGAAGAACAACATAAATCATCAAAGTATACATGAAAATAAAGTCAAAATCTAAATCAAAGATAACAATACTTAGTAACATAAATAAACAAATATTGTTACTTAAATGATAATATGAATCAAACTAAAATATTTTAAATTATTAAAAGGGAACAGTAACTAATTATAAGACTACTAATTGTATAATTTATTCGCTGATAAAAACAATAAACAATGAAATAATTCTGGCACAAAAAAATCGAGTGAAATAAATGTATGTCTAACTATAAGATATCAAGGGTTAAGATCATTACAAATACAAGCAACGTAACATCAATGTTAAAGAGGAATAGGGGAATGGTATGTTACAACAAATGAAATATAAGTAAGGGTTGTTATGGACGAAATCATTGGATTACTAATACTATCTGAAAGGAATTTAGAAGTATAGGAATATCGGTATTAACCATGGTAACATGAAAGTAAGGAGAGGTGAAGAATAGAGATGCAATCATATGCTCATAGTGATTGTGGCAGCCATTGTGAGTCGAAAACTGACATGATATCATAGGAAATACATTTTTTTTAAATGGATAATTTGAAAGAATTCACTCAAACTGCATTCTGAAGTAAATCTGGTAAATTGTTCCAGACACGTGCGGCGGAGAACATAAAAGAATTTTTGAAGCATTCAATATTTGGTTTAGGGTGAACAACATTAAGTGTATTATAATTACGTGTTCTAACATCATGTCTTTCATATACCCTTTCAATATATTTACATAAACGAGATGGGGCCATTCCATGAATACATTAATGCATGAAGTTTGCTAAAAAATGATCCCTTCTTTGTTCAATAGATGTCCATTTAATATCCTTAACGATCTGTTCCCCATCATAATTTATAAAATCAAAATTACCAGTAACGTATCGGGCAGCTCGTTTCTGAAGTCTGTGAAGTTTTGAGAGGGCATTTGTCTTATCAACATTAATTGTAAGATGATGGGTGTCATACCATTTTTTTTTTATCTAAGTTATTTTGCATATCAAAAATATTTAGTATTGACTTATTTTGCATATCAATACTTATTGTGTAAGTATGATAAAAAAAACATATCCTTACCATAGTTCTCTGGTTGTAAAGCTGAAAATGATAATAAAAAAATAAAAAACAGTGATTCAATGACAATTCATAAGCGGTTTTAATCTTGTAAGGTTATGATGTGTTATCTTTCCATTACAATGGACTATAGACATGATAGAGATGGAAATATCAAGTAGACGCGCTGGTTCCAATTTTTTTTCTGATTTATGATTTATGATTTTCATACAGATCGAGCATACTGATCTTATGATTTTCATTACAGATCACTGATCTTAAACAAATAGGAGTAATGCCGAAAATTTGTTAAACAAATTATAATCTCCTCCTATATAAAAGCCTCTTAATTTACTAACTGTAATGTCATCAAAATCGAATGTAAAATAAGCAAGTCATGACACTTTTAAATTTCGCTTAATTTCACAAAATAGTTATATTTACATCTCAGTCGGTATGGAAATGAGGGAGGTGATGACATCACTCACTCACTATTTCTTTTGTATTTCATGATATAAAATATGAAATATTATAATTTTGTCATTATCGTGCTGTGAATAAAATGTTTTATTTCTCACCGAACATGTTGAATGACCATTGATTAACATTTTATGATTCAGTCACGTTGGTCTTTATTGTCAAATCTTAGAAAAGAGATATTGCATTATTCAAACAAACCAAAAAAAGAAATAGTAAGTGAGGGACATCATCGATTCTCGCATTTGCATGTGACTAAATTATACAGCCAACTATTTTGTAAAAAAAAATCGAACCTCTAAATGTCATCATAACTTTCTTATTATACATCCAATGTTGATGCAATTTTCCATATTATGCTTATATGTTTTTTCTCTCTATTGATTCATATCAGCATTTTTCTGAGATGGACTTGACCCTTGAGTTTGACTGTACAGAGTGAAGATCAATGAAACACTATCAAGCATTTCTATCATCTAAAGTTGAACATCGCGAAGGTGTGTTAATCAAATTTGCCAAAAGAATCATCCGTCAATTAAATTGGATGATTTTTTATGTATAGTAAAGCAAACAAATCCCGATGTTCATTTTCATATGTCAATACTTAACATTATAAGACAGACGCAAAAGTATATAATTAGATCGTGTGACTGGGTGTGTTGTTGTTTGTGACGGGGAGAAAGCCCTTTAAGTTAAATTTTTCTCACCCTGTACTTCTAAACAAATAGATGAATTGAGATTACGATCCAGTTCCCGATGTGAAGTAAGACAAGTTAGAATCTTCCCATCATCGTCTCTAGACGGTGTTATAGAAATACTTCTACGAGACGTGTAGGTATCATCCTTAACAGTGTCGTACTGACCCTTTATTTCAATCGCTACTCCTCCATGATTTTGCCACTCGAGTTCTGGAGGTGGTCTAGCTCCTTCGACTGTACACGTTAGGTTGTCAGGTTTACGCTGGAGGAATCAGACATCAAACTGTACTTCGAAGCATCTGAAATGTTTTTCTCGTGTGTAGGTTCTGTCCCGTCACCTGTATCCCTTGCTATGACCACGTTTCTGTTTTCCACATGAAGCCAAGACAAAACACGATGTTTGGATGGGGGCTTAAAGGCGCAAACTAGAGTTATATTCTCTCCAACAACCGGGATAATATCCGAGTTCTGCCGAAAGGTAGAAACATTCATCCCACATCTTTTAGAAACACTGAAGAGGTTAAAGACCGATACATGAACTGAGAAGTTCATCCTGCTTCCTGCATATTGAGTCCAGATTAATTTTCAGAATGTATCAAAATGTACCATCTGTCACGCCTGTTGAGCTATCTCAATAAAAATAAGCAGGGAGCGGCGTTGCTTTCGACCAGCAATAGACTTCCAAGTGACGGATTGACCCTTTTCAGTCAAAGCGAAAATGAAAGCAATCAGGTTGCATGTAAAATGTTAGCCTCTTGTCGAGGCCATGGCGGCTGTTTCCAGAGCGAAGCGAGGGATTTCCTTATTCGCTAAGCGCCGTGGTGTAGTGGTTCTGACACTCGCCTTGTAAACAAAGGGTCGTGTGTTCGAATCCCAGCGCGGTCTAGCGTCCTTTGGCAAGGCGTTAATCCACACTTTGCAACTCTCGACCCAGGTGCTAAATGGGTACCCGGTAGGATGCGAAAGATATTGTATGTTTGATTTTGCCAGCGCCATAATGTGGCTGCGATGAATGCAAGGAATGCTCCCGAGGGAGTGGAAATTGTGCACTTTTCGTGCTTGATTGAAATGAATCCAATGACCTGGGTAATAATGTGCTGTAACGCGCTTTGGGCCATTCTGGGCATGCTGGGAAAAGCGCTTTATAAAAATTGGCTATTACTATTATCATGATTATTATTACTTAGGCCTGGCGAGCGCAGCAAGACAGGGCCTCTTGACATCTGCGCTGAATTATAAATTCATGAGGAACGTCTTCCTAATGAATATACATGAGTCATGAATATTACCGGTCACCTATTAAACTTATGAAATGTCAGAGCTGTTTCGTCCGGGGTTCGAAATACTAGTAGCCCAGTCCCCCACTCGAGTTCACTAGCTATTCTGCAGGGGATTCATTTAATTGCGGGACACTAAAGGGGATATAGCTAACAAAATGCTACAAGTAGTGGTACTATAGTACTAGCATATTTTGAGTACTAGCCGTAACAGACCATCACATGAAAGATTCCCATGAAAGATTGGGGAAATATTCATTTTTTTCATATCCTATGGGTAGATTTGCATACACATCTCGCCCTTTCAGTACAAATTTAATTTCATCGTCTTGCAAATCCTTAAACCGGTCAATATTCGGCATTTTGGAGGCATATTCAATGCTCTTTGATATTTCGTCATCACTTTTCGCCAAAAATCCACGGGTTGCCATTCAAGATGTTTCATGAATATTTATTATGATGTCATAGCAGCCCGCGCTCTCATTGGATGATTTTCACCGACCAGTTTTTGGTCGGAAAATTGGTAAAAACAATAAAATAACACAAGGATGTCGGTGATATTCGGCTCAGATGTCAAGAGGCCCTGGCTCGCGCTCTGCTTCGCTCGAGAAGCAGCCGCCAGGGCCTCAACAAGGGGCTAGTAAAAGGTGGAATGTTGAATAATTGATTGCTCTTGCAATAAAACAACCAAAATGTCAACTTCGTCAAAACTAAAGGCATATACCGTTGTAGTAATGGTCGTCAACTAAAAAAAAAATCAGCAAAAACCTTAAAAGATATTTGAACAAGTTTTCAATTTCTTAAAATATAAGGTTTTGTGTAAAAAGGTTATTTGCATTCAAATGCAAATTCTTAATTGTGAAATTTACTATTTTTACCCTCTCCCATTGGGATTTTCCAATATCTTTATTTTTTATAGCCTTTTGGCCACACATATTGAAAAAGAAACATATGGAATATAATGAAACATCATTAAACATGCTTGATTAGGAAAATAGACTCATATCAACACTGGTCAGTTATCTACACTTAAGAATTGATTTTATTTATAAAAGACTGAGACTAAGTACAGGAAATTTCTTCATTGATAAAAGTATTCATCAGTCCAATGGTGATTATTAATCCAAGTCCATGTATTAGCTACCAGTGCCTGTTTGCATGCTTGTTCATCCACCTGACACGGTTCGGGGGTTCGACACGCGAGCCGTGCTCAACACGGCAATTTTATGCTGTGTAAACGCGATCAGTGTGATCCGCGAGCTGTGTCGAACACGGCTTTTTTGATCCGCCAAAATCGTAGGTTTCAACCCGCGAGCCGAGTCAGACTCGGCAATTTTTTCGTGTGTAAACAGAAAGCCGTGTCGAAGTCTCTTGACCAGGTCACTGCGCGCGCTTTCACTTTTGGCATTGTTGTTGTTCGCACGGACAAGATTCGATTCCGGCGGTGAATTTCCCGCGTTTAATTTGCGACGTCATAATTCTTCTTCCGTTCGAGATCCGCGAGCCGTGTTGAACTCGCCTTTTTATCATGTTTATATGTACGTATAAACGCGATCTCTGATCCCTTCTTCGCAGTGTTCAACCCGGCTCGCGGATTCAACACCCGAGCCGAGTCAATGTGTAAACACGGTAGTGGGTCTGTGGTTGGTGTCGTGTTGTGGGTGCTGAACCATGCAAACAGGGTATATTTAGGTATATTAATTTTATTGATATATTTACATTTATGTATTATTTAATGTTGTTATAGTTTGTGTTTTTCTTTGCTCCAATCACTCATGCATGACCAACTAGGTGCCATTTTGTAAAATAACATTATCAATCATATCTCAATTATTAATTATAAAAAAAATCGACCAAATTTACATCGCATCGACTTCAGGACAAGACTCAACTGAACTGTCGATTTCATCAAAGGTCATGTAAAGGCCAACGCTTAAAATGCTCAAATCACCTTTTAATTAAAGTAGAGCACGTTTCAGGTAATCTAAAGGTTTTCAAAAACACGCGCGCGTGCACGGTTACGTGCGCGTTTCTGCGCGTAACAACATTACACAACATAGAATCGCCATTTTTTCATATCAATGTATCGATGACATAGTTCTGAGAAATTTCTTACCTTGATCAACAAGTGATAACGCAATTAGCCTCCATTGAAGTATACAGCACTCTTGCGCGCGCGCTCACATTGGCCAAATGAGAAAAATATGCCTATACAAAATTCATTATTGCTCGTCACAAAGTCCGTTGAGCCCCCATTCTTTTTTTCATGTTTTGATAGAAGATGAATTTTAGATACGATTTCATGTCTTATTTGACCCTTAATAAAGGCATGGCGTCATGAAACTGGCCTCAGAACTTGAAAATTCCATTTTGCTTTTTATGTCATCAATTGTTGAAATTTTACCTTTATAAAGATTGATCGATTTTGCCCGATTTTCGATATGTTGTAGATAAGATCATACTCTTCTTAATTAAAATCTGTATTTTTATTTTGAGAAACGGATCATCTTAAAGAAAATAGTAACTTATAGAAGATTGTCATCTTTGCCCCTTTTGTAATCTCCAAGGGAGATGACATTTTCTAAATTCTGGACTATACATTCCTCTTTTTCGAGAGCCGTATGCGTACATTTCTTGTCGGATTTCGCTGAGCTGTCTTTCCCATCATGCCCACATTTTACTTGCAATATTGAGTTTCGCATTTTCGTATTTTGTTTACGAGTAAGGTCCATGGGAAATATTTTAACTCAATCGGTTAAGCGTCAGACTTGTATCTTTTTCAGCCTTAGGGGCACGGGTTCGAGTCCGGGGGCGAACATGATTTTTTTCTTTCTTTTTGATATCTCGCAAAGTATTCTTTATTACAATTCCAAAAAAATAAAAGTAAAAATTTGCAAAATAGAATAGATTATTATTACATTTTTCATATCATATCAAATACTCTATACTGTTGCTCAATCGGTACGGCATCAGATTTGCGTCTCAAGTAGTCATGGGTGCACGGGTTGACACAACTTTCTCATATCCCCCTTTTAAAGAATATTTAACCCCGGTATCTAACACGGTATTAAAGATCAGTTTTCATCATGATGATCATACTGATGATGATATGAATTAACATAGTGGTCGTATTCAACATCATGAAAACCAGAGACAGATCACCTAATTCGTCCTAATGACGAATAAAAATTCTGGTTCTTCCTCCGCCAAAATCTTATTCATTTGATATATAGATTTTGTGGACCCTGCCCTGGTCACGGTTTGCTTATTTCATCATCCCATGTAATTCAACTGTTCTTACACATCAGTGAGCATTAACTTTATAGCGCCCTCTATTGCAAAGTCGGAAAATAATTAAATGGCCATAACTTCCTTGTTTGTTGGTATCATCCCACATAATTCGACAGCGTTTCACGCATCAGTGACCATTACTTTAAAAAATAAAGCCCTACAAAATTTTGAAAATGTTGAACATATCAGCTGATGGATAGCTGATCTGCTCTCTTGTTTTGGACATTATTTGGACATTATTTGTGACTTATTGAGCTATTTTGAACTTAGAATGCTGATGGATATGTTTATTTAAATCTGTGGATACAACGTAAGGGCAGTCAACATGAGGATATAGTGAACTTATTGCAAAAAGTATATGTTTTCTTCTGGAGTTTTCATCCTAGCTTTGGACCCTGATTTACAGAACTGGTCCCATATACTGATTTTTGCGTTTTGCTCCTGCACGCTTTCTTTGCTACTGATCTCAGCACTTCTATGGGGCATTCCTCTTCATCTTCTTCAATTGATTCTATTGTGAGCATATAATGCCTATTATAATCACCTATTGATCTCAGCTCATCCAGGTACCAGTAGCCTATTCATTGTTACACAGAGGTGCTCAAACTGAATAACTTGACTTTGAATAACTATTCAATAGAAAGTAAGTGCCTTGGTCATTGACTTTGTCCCTGCCTATGTGTATTAAGTCATGCCAAATTACAACTTGAGAAAATCAGATAGAAATATGGCTTCTTCAGATGAAAAGTGCCCTAAAGACAACTGTGAGCAGATTGGCGAGGAAGTAAAGGAGTATTTCAACAGTCAGGAGTTTAGAAAACTGTTTAAGGCATCACTTACTGATGCCATTACAAAGCAAATGGTGGACCTTCGAAACAAGTCTGAGAAAGCTGAAGAAAAAATCCTATCACTTGAACATATTGTGAAAGAAAAGACTTCCATCATAGATAAACTCCAGGAGAAGCAATCACACATCAAAAAAGACATCCGGACTGTTCACCGAGATTTGAATGATGCAGAACTTTACTCTCGACAGAACTGTGTTAGACTCTACGGCATCCCACAACAGCCCCATGAGGATACAGATGCTCTGACACTAGATCTAGCAAACCATGATTTTCATCTCAATCTGAAACCAGAATTGACCGGACAAATCGTGTTGGTCCTCCACGTCAACCCATTACAGATGGAAAACCACTCCCACCAAGACCCATCATCGTGAAATTCACCTCCTATCGCGCTCGGAATCTCATGATTAGGAATAGGAAACGACTGAGAGGAAAGAGAAAAGGTATTGAAGAAGATCTCACAGCGGCGAATCGACTGTTACTAAAGGAAGCCAAAAAGGAAGTTGAACAAAATGAAAAATTGGATGCTGCTTGGTCTTCAGATGGACGCATAATAATTCTTGTCAAAGCCACAAACGGAAGGACAATTCGCAAAAGGATTCAGTCTGCAAGTGATTTGAGGAAATTGTGATGTCTAATCTAAAATAAACTCAATCTTGACATGGAACTGTATTGTTCTCTCTCGATGATAATGTGTATACATTGTCAATGCCCGTTACTTACAATTTTCATATTTGTATTATCTTTTTACCCCCATTTTATAGAGTGATTGTATTATTTGAACTAGAGTTTATTTTGTGTGAATGAGTGTGTGTGTTCATTGTGAGAGCTCTACTCTTTTCTCTACTCAGTCATGGCTATGTCAGTTTTGTTGTGCAACTATTTTTCCATTCAATCATCTTGAAGATGATAGTGAATTTCATTGGACCTTATTTGATTATTTCAATTTAAACAAGACAATTGATATCGAGCATTTGTTGAAATTGAAATTAAATCCATTTTCAATGAACAAAACTGATATTAATGCATTTTCTGATCCAGACATTCGTCTTGACAGTGCATGTGAATATATATTTTGTGAAGAATTCAGTAGACATTTTAGCAATGTTAAGTCAAAACTTTCTATCTTTCACTTAAATGCTCGAAGCCTGAATAAAAATTTCGATGAAATGGAAACTGTTTTATCATCCTTAAACTTTGAATTTGATATGATTGCTGTTACTGAAACTTGGTTAAGTACTTCTACAAATATAGAAATGTATAAATTAGATGGTCCTTCGCTTGTTTCTAAATGTAGACCTTCCATGACTGGTGGTGGAGTTGCTCTGTACTTAAAAGATAATCTTACTTACAATTTGTTGTCTGAATATACTTGTTCTGAACCTAATTATGAAATGATATTTGTTGAAATTGATAACAACCCCAAACCTACCGTTATTGCTTGTGTTTATCGTCCACCAGACTCTGATATATCTTGCTTTAATGACAAATTACAAAATGTTCTAGAAACACTGGGAAGAGAAAGAAATGATATCTGTATTTGTGGTGACTTTAATATAAACTTATTGAACTATGGTTCCCACAATAAAACAAATGAATTGTTAGATACTATGTTTTCATTCAATTTATATCCTTTAATATCAAAACCATCTCCAATTACTGACAAAAAAGCATCAGTGATTGATAATATTTTTACAAATACTGTACAAGATGAAAAACACTTATCTATAGTGAAATTTCAGATTACTTTCCAGTGTTTTCGATATCATGTGATGATAATCATGCAAAGCCTGTTGTAAAAAAAGCGTGTTATTAATGATTCAACTTTATCAATATTTAAAGAATGTTTATCATGCACTGATTGGAGTGATGTTTATAATTGTGAAAATGCCAATAAATCATATGTTTTTTGATAGGTGTTTATCTTGTTGCCCGAGTCGAGTTCTACAAGGATAGGTGGTTACCCTTGCTAGGCCGTCGGAATATCCCTGGGGGCCCCTTGGAAAAAATACTTTTTTAATTAAAAGAATGGTCTAAATAGCCCTTTATTCCCTTTAATTTTGTTAATTTGAACCCCCTAAATGTGCATGCGCCGGGTCAAGCAGGTGTTTATCTTGTTGCCCAAGTCAAGTTCTACAAGTTAGGATAGGTGGTTACCCTGGCTAGGCCGTCGGAATATCCCTGGGGGCCCCTTGGAAAAAATAATTTTTTAAATTAAAAAAAATGGTCTAAATAGCCCTTTATTCCCTTTAATGTTGTTAATTTGAGCCCCCTAAATGTGCATGCGCCGGGTCAAGCAGATGTTTATCTTGTTGCCCGAGTCAAGTTCTACAAGTTAGGATAGGTGGTTACCCTGGCTAGGCCGTCGGGATATCCCTGAGGGCCCCTTGAATTTTTTTTTTTTTTTTAATTAACGCCGTAATTTAGGGCATTATAACGCCGTAATAGGGCGTTACAATGCCGTAATAGGGTGTTATAACGCCGTAATTTAGGGCGTTATAACACCGTAATAGGGCGCTATAACGCCGTATTTTAGGGCGTTATAACGCCGTAATAGGACGTTATAACGCCACTTTTTTTCTTCCTAAATTACGGCGTTATAACGCCCTAAATAAATTACGGCGTTATAACGCCCTTTTAAGGCGTTATAACGCTCTAAAGTACGGCGTTATAACGCCCTATTACGGCGTTATAACGCCCTAATTTACGGTGTAATTAGGAAGAAAAAAAAGTGGCGGAAATCAGCCACCGTACAAAGAAGATTTTAAATTTAATTTCCCTTTTTTATTACAGGAAAATGATCATGTACTTAAACAAAATAAAACCAAATAATCTTACATCAATCTCTTGAAGTGTCTAATGTACAATCCAGGGTTATAGTTCACTCTGATAGTCCAATATATATTCCAGGTAGGCTGGGAAGATTCCTTATTAATGATGGCGATGATAAAACTGATGTTGAAGTACGATGAATAATAAGAGTCACTGTAATGAGTTGAAGTGTCCGTGAAGACAATGTTGATGATAACTGTCTGGTCTGTAACAGTCAATTTCAGCAATCCATGGGTTGAAAAGCGTTCAATAAAACAGGTTGATGATCTCGATGAGAACTGAGAATTCCTCTCTCAAAATAACAGCAAACAATTCATTGATGGTGTGCAAATAATTCCACAGAAGATAAATATTCCAGATGAAAATAAGGTCTGGAGTGAAACTCTTAGCTCTGATCTGGTGAAGTGATCTCATATAATGTGATGATCTCCTTGAAGAATCTGCCAGCTTTATATACTAATTACAACTATTCTAGATCATTCTAAAATTCTCTATTCTAGAGGCTTCTATATAGTATTTACTATTATGGAAGCCTCTGGTATTGTCTTTTAAAAGAACATTCTCCTTCTTTCAGGAGCAGTCAAATTTCAGAAGACTCTTGAATGACCTGAGTGAAATCAACACATGTGTCAACAAAATAGCTAAGACTATTGTTTTGCAGTCTCTATTCACAAATAACAATAATCCTTGGCCTTTAAATAGGCAGAGGCCTGCTTAAAAAAAGCTTTTACAAACAAATTCTGGGATGTTCTTTATCATTCTTGGCTATCCTTAAAGAGGAAATAACTAATAGATAAATGTAATTGCTTTCAAAATTCTTCGTATATATAACACCTCCCCCACCGGGGAAAAGAAAACTTTACCGTAGTAAAGGTTTCTTTAAGATTACTTTTTTTTCTTTTAACTGTTCAAAGTCATCTTGATAAATTGCTTACAGTTATCGTGTACAAAGATATATGTATAGGTACATATTTAAATAAATGAACATACAAGACATTTTTTTCAAATGACACACTTGGTCAAAATCATGAATAATTTCACTTTTATTATCTTGAAAGAGCATCAGCAATTACATTATTCTTTCCCTTTATGTGTACAATTTTCAAAGGGAATGGTTGGAGCATTAGGCTCCATCTATACAGTCTTTGATTCTTTGTTTTGAATTTCTCCAAAAACACAAGAGGATTGTGGTCTGTATAGACTGTAATCTCTCCATTGGTTAGATACACCTCAAACTGCTGAAGGGCTAGTACGAGACTCAGGGCCTCTTTTTCAATAGTTGAATACTTCTTTTGAAACCGATTGAGTTTCTTAGAGAAGTAGCACACTGGTTTTTCGATGCCTTCTTCATCTTCATTGCTACTTTGAATGGCTTTGTGAAGTTTGGAGCTGCCAAAACAGGCTCATTCACCAAAATGGCCTTTAATTTCTCAAATGATCTTTGACATTCGTCAGACCAAACATACTTCACTTTTGCCTTCAGCAGGTTTGTTAGAGGACTAACCACTGTACTGTAATTTGGAACAAATTTCCTGTAGAAGCCACTCATACCTAAGAATCTGAGCAATTCTTTCTTAGTTGTGGGAATTGGGAAGTCTAAGATAGCTTGTATCTTGGCTTCTCTTGGTAGCACTTGCCCTTGACCAACCACATGACCAAGATATGTGACCTTCGCCTTGGCAAATTCACTCTTCATCAGATTCACTACTAGATTGGCTTTATCCAGCCTGTCAAACAGTGCTCTCAAATGATCCAGATGATCATTCCATGTATCACTGTACACTAGTATGTCGTCTATGTATACGACACAATTGTCAAGTCCGGCAATTACTTGATTTGTCAACCTTTGGAAGGTTGCTGGTGCATTTTTCATTCCGAAAGGCATGACTTTGCATTGGAACAAGCCTTCAGGTGTGACAAAGGCTGATATCTCTTTGGCTCGGTCAGTCAGTGGCACTTGCCAATATCCTTTAAGCAAGTCTATCTTTGTGATATAGGCAGAATTTCCAACCCTATCAATACAATCTTCTAACCTAGGAATTGGATACAAGTCAGTATTAGTAATTGCATTTACCTTCCGGTAATCAATGCAAAATCTCTGAGAACCGTCTGGCTTTGGAACCATTTGGAACTCCAGCTATCGACTCGGTTCGATTATGTCATTATCTAACATAAACTGTATTTCCTTATTCACCATTTCCAACTTGCTTGGATTGAGCCTATAAGGATTCTGTTTGATAGGTCTTACATCACCTACGTCTACATCATGTACAGTTAAAGGTGTACGACCTGGTTTGTCTTTACACACATTCTCATATTCTCTAAACAGGCCAGATATATCATTTCTCTGATCTTCAGGCAGGTGTTTTAATGCCTCATCCATATTTCCTAACATCTCTGAGTTAGACAACTTTACACCACATGGTTCGTTCTTAGATACATCTGTGTAAGACAATTCATTATCTGTCTTTCCATAGCATTCTTCTTCATGTACATCTACATGCTTTTTCTTCTTTGACCTGTGTTGTACCTATTGGCTGACTAGCCTCTCGCTCAAAG
This sequence comes from Lytechinus variegatus, assembly GCF_018143015.1. Lineage (NCBI taxonomy): Eukaryota > Metazoa > Echinodermata > Echinoidea > Temnopleuroida > Toxopneustidae > Lytechinus > Lytechinus variegatus. The sequence goes on along the minus strand of NC_054747.1, from coordinate 26,934,688 downwards.
TATTCTTTCAACATGTTTACATGACAAACTCTTTGAGACTTTCTTCGATCAGGGGTACTGATCACATAGTTGACATCATTCAATTTCTTTTTGACTATGTAGGGACCACTAAACCTAGCTTTCAAGGGCTCACCTTGCAAAGGCAACAACACTAACACTTTGTCTCCAGGCAAACTTCGCTCTTTTGCATTTTTGTCAGCTTGAGCTTTCATTTTCCCCTGTGACTCTTTCAAGTGTTCCTTAGCCACATCACAAGCGTTTGAGAGCCTTTCTATAAACTTTGACACATAGTCTAGAAGGTTTACATCATCATCCTCAACCATAAACCTCTCTTTTATAAGCTTTAGGGGACCCCTAATCTCATGACCATAGACCAATTCAAATGGACTGAAACCTGTGGACTCATTAGGCATGTTAGGGGAATCCCTAGTTGCAAACAATAGGAATGAGATCCCTTTATCCCAGTCATCGGAATAGTCTTCACAATAAGCCCTAATCATGGTCTTCAAGGTCTGATGATAGCGTTCTAACGCTCCTTGGGACTGTGGTGATAAGCAGAGGACTTGATCTGCTTTATTCCCAACTCCTTCATAACTTGCTGAAATATTCCTGACATGAAATTTGACCCTTGGTCAGACTGAATTTCCTTAGGCAAACCATACCGAGTGAAAAACTGCACTAACGCCTGTACCACTGTCTTGGCAGTGATACTTCTCAAGGGTATCGCCTCTGGAAAACGTTAAGACAAGTCTATAATCGTCAGGGAAAATCTGTGACCCGACCTCGTTCTGGGTAAGGGTCCGACACAATCAACAAGAACCCTAGTAAAAGGTTCATCAAATGCAGGAATGGGTATCAATGGAGCAGGCTTGATAGAAGGCTGTGCCTTACCAATAATCTGACATGACAACAAAGTCACAACACATGCATACAACATAACATAATAATAATAAGGCATTTAGGAACGCTATACATGTACGTGCGCTATATCATAGCGTTTACACTGTAGATCAATTTGCAACACTTAAAAGGCTACATCTATCCTGGACACAAACTACGTTTTCAACTGTTTCTTAAATCTATGAAGAGAACATAAAATTAAGTCAGGAACAGAAAGGACTAACCGTTGATAACTCTCAATACATTATACTCATCTTGATTGACCACATATTTAATGTCTACTACAAGCACTTGATTATTCTAATAAAAATAAGTGTTGATAATAATTACTCATTCCTAATGAGAACGAACTGCGAATCGTTTGTATTACATAACATATATAAATATTTACGTATCTACTCATCTGTCCATATATTTACTTTAGCAAAGCACAATACTTACCCAAGACAGTAACTTCGGTAAAGTTATGGATTAACATCCCCAAGTAGTTTGATACCCTACATATGTATGAGCCTTGATCTGAAACTTTGACGCTTCTGATGACGAGCGAGTAGTCGCCTGTGATATTGCATGATCTGTCATTTACACATGAACCGGAAGCAGATTCTCCTTCCGCATAAGTGATCAGATTTGGTGCCGTCGTGGGGTCGACCCCTTTCTTCCAGTAAACCGCGATTGGCTTTCCATAGAACCGGCATGTGAGAACAAGTGGTGTTCCGATCTCTGCCGTTCTTTGCAATTCGGTATAGACAACACCATCGGGAACCTGAACATCACCATTGACACCTGTATTTATTGAAAGCAGACAATTAATGTAATATAAATGAAGGTAAAATGGATTTGATATCAGACAGATACAAAGATTATACATCTTGAAACTGTTGCCCATTTCATACATGTATATCCATAAGAAGTTACATAGGCCTAGGCCTGACGTTTTATTTTGATGAAATCTTCGTCGACAATTCATATGATATCTCTTTCTTTCACAACATCTTTTGAATAAAGAGTTGTGAAAGCTGTATGTGTTTATCACTCTTACATGTATGTAATAAAGGTATTATTTGGTCTGTCCCAGCGGCATTGAAACATCCTCCCTTTCACGTATCTTTCGTGGTGTACCTGATGGTTCTGTGTTAGGCGCTATTTATTTTCATATATATGTATCAATTAATGGCTTACCACAGTCATTTAGATATTTATCATTATTTTTTATCACGGTATAAATTATGTATTACTTCGCCAGATGATATAAAACCATATAATGAAGGATGTGAATCGCGTGATGTTCAAAAATCATTCGAAACATATTACAAGAACCCTTCTGGGTGGGTAAATAAGACCTTAAGAGTAAGAGGGTAAATTTTGTAGATGTGGTGAAGATTATTTCATCCTACTTTCTCGGAGTATTGCTTAATACTTAAATTGGAGCTAATGAAGATATTAAATCATGTAAGTAGCGTAAACTACGAGTTACACTATAAGGCAGTCTGTTCCGGAAATGGTTTTCATATTGTTATATATTACTCTTTTGTTTAAAGTGATTGGTTAACATTGGTTTGACTTTCAAAAAGTCTGAGCTAGAAGGTCACACTTGTCACCTGTGTCTGTGATATGTTACAAAAATGAAGCCCAGAAAAAATTGCGTTCAAAAGTAATTATTTAGTGCTTCAAAAATTGAAATATAAAGTGACCGGAAACACCATCTTAATTTCATCCCATACTCTTATGTGTACTATTTAGGCGTCTATAAGACGCCTATTTACAAAATCGGGGTTTGCCTTGTAGTTTTAGCTTTTCATTCTCAATAATGGTTGTTTTCAGGGTTTATTAGTTCTAATACATGCACTTGTACACATGTTTCATCTTGGTTTTGAGAATTTTTTAAATTGGCTGCTCACAAAGTTAAACAATACCTTTAAATATCACAATCATTATGTCCTGGAAGTGTGTGTATGTCCCTGGGCATGGCGTAATGAGCCATGAAATTGAGGGGGTCTGATATGGCATATCGGGCAAATTTATTTTTAGAAGTTGCGAAAGAGCAAAATAAAACAACTTTAAAACTATAATAGCTTATGACATAGTATCCAGTTAACATGACTTCCCTCTTCTGTCTTTCCTGTTCTTTATTTTTTCAAGGTCATATAAAATTTTTGGGAGGTCCATAGTTCCCTAACCACCCTATCGCATCTGTACACTAGTATAAGCCATAAGATATATCATCCTTATTTTTAGCAAAGTTTGAAGTATTTTGGGGTGTATCGAAATTGTACGAAAATTAATTATCTGGTGACTTTCATTTTAGGTTCATAAACATAACAAACTCCCGCAATCACTGGTTAAATGTAATACAATCATTATATTGTTATCATACAAAACAAAACTAGTCTAAATACTAGAACTCTTTCACTGCCAAGGGTGAGAACAGAACAATTGAGACAAAAACTTAAGGCAAAAATTCATTTCTGGGATAACGAAACTGGAATTTCCTGGAAAATAAAATTTGATCAATTAAAAGTGTCCTGTCGATTTACTCGGCTAATAAAAGGTTCATATACGAAAAATTAGAGTTGAAGTAGAAACATTAGTATCCCCCAAATATATACAAAGACAATATTGTCGGGCTACACAAAAATGATGCCTATGGTAAAGGGGATTACACACACAAAAAAAAATAGATGATAATCGCTACCCTATGATCTTTTCCAAATAAATTGATGCATTATGTGTATGTAAGGACCGAATTCAATGAAGTGATATTGATGAACAGATATGCAAATTTCACTTACCATTCAAGTGTTCAAAACTCTATGTTACGATACTGCAACAAATAACAAAGATATGGTGGCTGATTTCCGCCACCTTTTTTTTCTTCCTAATTTACAGCGTTATAACGCCCTAATTTACGGCGTTAATTAAAAAAAGGACTTTTTCAAGGGGCCCTCAGGAAAATCCCGACGGCCTAGCCAGGGTAACCACCTATCCTAACTTGTAGAACTCGACTCTGGCAACAAGACACATGTATGAACAGGATATGCAACTTACCTTTTCCGCACAAGAGAATGATGAAGCAGAACTGCAAATAACATGCCATGTCCAGATACGGTGATAGAATGGTCACATCCTTACGGTCATATTAATAATAACTCGCTTAGCAATCGCAGTGTGATAGAAAAAAAATACATGCATACTCCCAAGTTGTCCGAAACTGCATTGAACAAATTACACTATTGGCTATGATGTCGTACACTTAAGTTCAGCCACGAAATCGAAAGTAATCATGCTGTACTGTTATGTGATGATAAGACATATCTCACATATTCAATACTATATCAATACATGTTCAATACTTAATCAATACTTCTACAGGAAGTATACCAGCTCCAACTTACATTAGAAAGTATTACTCATTCTTCTTCCAGCTAAACTTCTGACGCTCACACATTTATGAGTTTCTTATTCACTACATTTCATGTTCTCCATAAAAGGTCAACTCCCCCAATTCAGAGTAAAGTTATGACGTACAGATTGTTTTGGTCAAGCGTCCAAGGTTGACCAACACCTGTTTGATCGTAAAGAGTCTAGACCAGACCAATACATAAGGGGTTCACTTCTGAACCTAAATCAGATTGTTAGAGATTACTTCAGAGATTGTTCCAGCATACAGATGGATTAGAGATTGGAGTTTAGAAAGTATAGTCACTATCAGACTTACTCATGTTCCTGTATTATTTGTTATCATCATCTTCATCTTCAATAAATGTATATATGAACTGTACAGGCATTGTATTGACTCCTTCATTTAAGTCTGGTTAAAATTTAAAGTGCAATCGATCCAACCCCAACACAACAATACTCTATGTAGTTTTCATTTGTTAACATTTATTGTGTAATCTATGGCTATCGGCTTGTCCACATCTAACCAACAGAGTGTGCAATTTAGTTTGCCCAAGGTTGAAAGTTAGACAAAAGGAGAGGAATCTTTAGAACTTTTCCGAATTGATTAATGCATAATATACTAATTGAGTTTTTCCTTGAAAATAACAAACGGTAGCGGATTCTACTCATCACTATTATTTTTAAATTATTGAGACCTTAGTTTCTCCAAATTAGTTTAAAATCAAAATTGGTTGTTAATATTGATAATTGACTGAATAAATACACTTCTTTCTAAACAGATTTAATTTGCTAGTTTGAATTGTAGAGTTTGCTATTGTACCCTTTTACACTTGCCTCTTAAAAATAGAATAGAAACCACACATTAGACATGAAATTCTCAAAAAATGTCAATTCATTGTTGTCACTCGGATGTTCGTCAAACGCTTTAACAGTTTTATTTCTCCAACCAAAATTTTGCAATATATATGTCCTATACTGTACTTCCAATCTTTTTAGTATCTTGAGAGTTTGCTATTTGTCAACATTTAATAAATTGGTTATGGGTAGGACGTTGAATATTTTTAGAATCTTAATTTTTTTTTTATGTATGTTACACCCACAAATGTAATAATCGCCCACAAATGTAATAACGCCCACAAATGTAATAACACTTTACCCACAAATGTAATAACGCCCACAAATGTAATAACACTTTACCCACAAATGTAATAATTTCACCCACAAATGTAATAATGCACTTTACCCACAAATGTAATAATTTTTGATCGCCCACAAATGTAATAATGACTTTACCCACAAATGTAATAAATTTGAAGGGATTTTTGGCAAATCCGTTCTGAACTAAAATCGTATAGTAATGCGTTCATTTAGCACAAAAGTGCAAAGTCTCTTTTCCTGACCCGGTCAATTAACAAATTATAATATAAATCCAAAGTCTTTATTCCAGACCCGGTTGTTTCAAAAATAATAATATGAGCCCAAAGTCTTTATTCCAGACCCGGTTGTTTCAAAAATAATAATATGAGCCCAAAGTCTTTATTCCAGACCCGGTTGTTTCAAAAATTATAATATAAATCCAAAGTCTTTTTCCAGACCCTGTTGTTTCAAAAATTATAATATAAATCAAAAGTCTTTATTCCAGACCCGGTTGTTTAAACAATAATAATGCAAGTCCAAAGTCTTTTTCCAGACCCTGTTGTTTCAAAAATCATGATATGAATCCAAAATCTTTTTCCAGACCCGGGTGTTTAAAAAAATCATGATATAAATCCAAAGTCTTTTTTCCAGACCCGGTTATTTCAAAAATTATAATTTTAGTCCCAAATGAGATACATTAATGATATTCCAGTGGAATAAAAATGAGAATCGAGCTTAGTCTTTTCTCCAGACGCTAATGGTAAATTGAAAATCAAGCATAGTCTGCTCCAGACCCGGTAACTAAAAGCTGAAACTTTATAGTAATGTGTTTATATAGCACAAAAATGCGAAATCTTTTTTTCCAGACCCGGTTAATTAAAAAATTATAATATAAGTCCAAAGTCTTTTTTCCAGACCCATTTATTTCAAAAATTATAATAATTATAAAAAAAACAAAGACCCACGATCCTATTTATGTTGAATAACATGGAAATGTAGCGTAGTCTTTCTGTCAGACCCAGTTATAAAAGTCATTAAAAACAAAACAAAGACCCTGCAACCATTAAAGGTCAAGTCCTCTTCAGAAAAATGTTGATTTGAATCAATAGAGAAAAATCAGACAAGCACAATGCTGAAAATTTCATCAAAATCGGATGTAAAATAAGAAAGTTATGACATTTCAAAGTTTTGTTTATTTTTAACAAAATAGTTATATGAACGAGCCAGCTACATCCAAATGAGAGAGTCGATGATGTCACTCACTATTTCTTTTGGTTTTCATTGTTTGAATTATACATTATTTCAATTTTTACGAATTTGACGATTAGGACCTCCTTGCCTAAAGCACAAAATGTTAAAATAATAAATTTCCACGTGTTGCAGGGAGGAATGAAACTTCATTTCACATGACAATGACGAGAAAATAAAAATATTTCATATTTCATTTAAGAAAATACAAAAGAAATAGTGAGTGAGTGATGTCATCAGTTCCTCATTTGCATACCGACCGAGATGTGCATATAACTGTTTAGTGAAATGAAGCGAAACATTAAAATGCCATAACTTTTTTATTTTACATCCGATTTTGATGAAATTTTCAGTGTTATGCTTGTTGAATTTTTCTCTTTTTATTCAAATCAAGTTTTTGTTGGGGTGGACTTGTCCTTTAAAAAAAATAATTTCTTGTATATTCCTTCCTTTTTTCTATGAAAAAACCTAAATAACAAAATAAAAAAATAAAAATACATATGAAAAAAAACTGAGAAATAAGATATCAGTAAACAAAAGGGGGATTACTTCCCGAAAACGATAAAGTTGTTGATTGACGATCTATGATATATTATATAAAAGAAAAACATTCTAACAAGAGGGGATAACCATTCCATTCCATGTTTTTATTTGGCAATAAGTCATGATTGACTATTTTTGCCACCCACTGTATGAGAAGTAGGGTAACAATTTTATTTAGTATTATTTTTATTACTTCTTTTTGTCTCACCTGCATAGCAGAGTGAGACTATAGGCGCTGCTTTTCCGACGGCGACGGCGCCGGCGGCGTCAACATCAAATCTTAACCTAAGGTTAAGTTTTTGAACTGACATCATAACTTAGAAAATATATAGACCTAGTTCATTAAACTTGGACATAAGGTTAATCAAGTATCACCAAACATCCTGCATGAGTTTTACGTCACATGACCAAGGTCAAAGGTCATTTAGGGTCAATGAACTTTGGCCGATTTGGGGGTATCTGATGAATTACAATCAAAACTTTAAAAAGTTTTGGATCTGATTCAAGAAACTTGGACATAATAGTAATCAAGTATCACTGAACATTCTGTGCAAGTTTCAGGTCACATGGTCAAGGTCAAAGGTCATTTAGGGTCAATGAACTTTGGCCGAATTGTTTTTTTTGGTGAATTACCATCATAACTTTGAAAGTATGTTGGTCTAGTTCATAAAACTTGGACATAAGAGTAATCAAGTATCACTGAACATCCTGTGTGCATTTTAGGTCACATGACCAAGGTCAAAGGTCAATGAACTTTGGCCATAATGGGGGTATCTGTTGAATTACCATCACAACTTTGCAAGTTTATTGATCTGACTTTTGAAACTTGGACATAAGAGTAATAAAGTATCACTGAATATCCTGTGCAAGTTTCAGGTCACATGATCAAGGTCAAAGGTCATGTGAGGTCAATGAATTTTGGCCACATTGGGGTATTTGTTGAATTACCATCCTATCTCTGTAAGTGTATTGGTCTAGTTCATAAAACGTGGAAATAAGAGTAACCAAGTATCACTTAACATCTTGTGCGTGCACTGCTGCTATTTTGAATCGCGTGATGCAGGTGAGACGGTCAGAGGCATTCCACTTGTTTATTATTATTTCTTGTATATTCATATTCATTCCTTTTTTGTATGAAGAAAAAACACAAAACCTTTAAATACATATGACACAAACAAGTGGAAAGCCTCTGGCCGTCTCACCTGCATCACGCGGTTCAATATAGCAGCAGTGCTGACTTTGAATACTACTCTAACTCGCACAAGATGTTCAGTGATACATGGTTACACTTATGTCCACTTTTTATGAACTAGACCAATAAACTTACAGAGATATGATGGTTATTCAACAAAAAACCCAACATGGCCAAAGTTCATTGACCTTACATGACCTTTGACCTTGATCATGTGACCTGAAACTCGAACAGGATGTTCAGTGATACTTGATTACTCTTATGTACAAGTTTCATGAATCAGATCCATAAACTTTGAAAGTTTATGATGGTAATTCAACAGATACACCCAATTCGGCCAAAGTTCATTGACCTTTGACCTTGGTCATGTCACCTGAAACGCGCACAGGATGTTCAGTGATACTTGATTACTCTAATGTCCAAGTTTAATGAACTAGACCAATAAACTTTAAAAGTTATGATGGTAATTCAACAGATACCCCCGATTCGGCCAAAGTTCATTGACCCTAAATGACCTTTGACCTTAATCATGAGGCCTGAAACTTGCACAAAATTTTCAGTGATGCTTGATTACTATTATGTCTAAGTTTCATGAATCAGATCCATAAACTTTCAAAGTTATGATGGGAATTCAACAGATATCCCCAATTCGGCCAAAGTTCATTGACCCTAAATGACCTTTGACCTTGGTCATGTGACGTGAAACTCATGCAGGTTGTTCAGTGATACTTGATTAACCTTATGTCCAAGTTTCATGAACTAGGTCCATATATTTTCTAAGTTATGATGACATTTCAAAAACTTAACCTCAGGTTAAGATTTCGATGTTGATTCCTCCAACATGGTCTAAGTTCATTGACCCTAAATGACCTTTGACCTTGGTCATGTGACATGAAACTCTAAAAGGATGTTCAGTAATAATTGATTAACCTTATGGCCAAGTTTTATTAACTAGGTCCATATACTTTCTAAGTTATGACGTCATTTCAAAAACTTAACCTCAGGTTAAGATTCGATGTTGACGCCGCCGTCGCCGTCGGAAAAGCGGCGCCTATAGTCTCACTTTGCTTCGCAGGTGAGACAAAAACTGAGGAATAAGATATCAGCACACAATATGGGGATTACTTCCCGTAAACACTAAGGTTGTAGATCGACGATCTATGAGATATTATATAAAAGAAAATCATTCTAGCAAGAGGGGATAAAGTTTTAACAAGTTCTTCGGTATTTTAAATTTTTAGTGTACCAAGCACCATTTGTAATATATTCAGCATTTCTTATTAGTTACAATTCCAATAATCTCAGTGGCCTAATATATATTTTCTGGGGTTATATTGACCCGTTAAGTAAGTAAAGAGAGAGAGAGAGGATTTATGTGATCAAGAAGTGATAAGATAGGGAAAAAAATGATTTGAAATGACTGAAAGAGAGACAGGCAAAGAAAGAAGGGCCCCCTCCCACACCCGTACCAGAGTTACGGAGTTAGGCTGTCCCTTCGGTGGATTCAGGTCCATCAACATCTTGAGGTTTAATCTTTCCAGGGGGCAAACTTGTGTGTGTGTGTGTGTTTGAGTTTTGTCAGACGTGTCTAAATCAGATATGATTATTTACGTCTGGGACCGACCTTTAACGTCACCATCCGAAAGACGTGACCAGGGCTCGACCCTCTGCATCAATTTGTAACTTCCCCACAGCTTGGATTACAGGCGCACGCCACAACGCCCAGTCTTTAAATATGGTGTAGTCTTTGCTCTAGACCCATGCAGTTATTCTAAAATAGGAAATTAAATTTCCTATTTTGAAATAACTGCATGGGTCTAGAGCAAAGACTACACCATATTTAAAGACTGGGCGTTGTGGCGTGCGCCTGTAATCCAAGCTGTGGGGTATTAGAAACGATAAAAACAGACAAACAATATTAACCAAGACGCCATAATATCATTGATGTAGAATATCGTTGTTATTGTTGTTATTTTGGGTTTTTAAGGCGCGTACCATTCAGATCTGAATATTTACGCCTTTTATTAATTTGACGTTTTTGTGGTATTCAATTCAATTCAATTCAATTTTATTTATTTCACTTCCATCAAACAAAAACAAGTTGTATACCACCTTACGGTATGCCTTATCACAGGGTTTTATAGTTTGGGAGATGTTGGTGTCTCAATTTTTAGATTAATCTTTTGCTTAATTTGTATTTTAAGAGAACTGGATGTGGGGTAAAGACAACTCTCTAAACCCAAGCATTTAACTGGGTTTAATTTTAAAGATTGGTCTTAGCTTTGATTTTTTTTTCAATATTTGTTTATCTTATAAATAGCTGGGTCTAGACGAAGGTCTAAGCATAATAATAATGTTATTCAACAGGAATAAGAATAAGAATAAGTCTTATGTTTTTAAGATTGTTTGAATTAATTTCTAAATGACTGGGTCTGGAATAGAGACAACGCTCTAAACATGTGCTTTTGTACTTGGTCTTAATTTGGAGGATTGTTGGTTCTTAGATTCGTTGTTGGGGGTTGGATTTTATTATTTATTTTTATTCTTGAAATAATTGTATCTGGAGGAAAGTCTACAATCGATCTCCATGTTATTCCACAGTAGTTAGATTATTGGGTATTTGTTTTAGACAATTTTATTTTTAAATAATAACCAAGTCTGGAAAATGGACGTTTTCTTTGCAAATGCATAATTACAATGTTTTGTAGGGGTCTTAGTATTATTATACAAAAGAAGCTGGGTGTGGGGTACAGACATATTTTTTACTGGGTGTAACTTTTGAAAACTGGTTTTAGATTTTATTTTCTTTTTTAATTCATTTCTTAGATAACCTGGTCTGGAGGAAAGAGTACGTTTTACAACTCATGTTATTTCAAGAGAATATGATAGGGTCTTATGTTAGATTTTTTTTCGTAATTTTTGTAATAATTAGGTCTGGAATAAAGACAACATTCTAAACCTCTTTTTAAAAACATGTTCTTAGGTTCAAGGATTGCTTGGTATTAGATTTGGAGTTATTTATATTTTTACTCTTAGCCTTATTTTGAAAAACAAATGACTGGGTCTGGCTGAAAGACTACGCTATATGTCCATGTTATCCAGCATTAATAAGATTATGGGGTCTTTATACGGTTTTTGTTGTTGTTGTATTGTTATTTACAATTTTTGAATAACAGGGTTTGGAGAAAAGGCTAAGCTCGATTTTCTTTTTTCCACTGGAATATCATTATGGTATCTTAGTTTGGACTTTTTAATTTTTGAAATAACTGGGTCTGGAAAAAAGACTTTGGACTTACATTATAATTTTTGAAACTACTGCGTCTGGAAAAAGACTTTGGACTTCTGTGCTATATGAAGGCATTACTATAGGGTTTTAGTTTTTAGTTTTAAATAACCGGGTCTGGAGAAAAGACTATGCTTGATTCTCAATTTACTCATAGCACGTATATTCACAATACGTTCAGTATAATTTAAAACAACAACAAAGACTTTGATTCCACCAGTTTTAATTAACTGGGACTGGAGAGAAGACTAGGCTCGATTCTCATTTTTATTCCACCGGAACATCATTATCGTATCTTAGTTTGGACTTATATCATAATATTTGAAACAATCGGGTCTGGAATAAAGACTTTGGACTTATATTATAATCTTTTGAACAACCGGGTCTGGAATAAAGACTTTGGATTTATATTATAATTTTTGAAAGAACAGGGTCTGGAAAAAGAATTTGGATTTATATTATAATTTTTGAAACAACCGGGTCTGGTGAAAAGACTTTGGACTTATATTATCATTTTTGAAACAATCGGGTCTGGAATAAAGACTTTAGGCTCATATTATTATTTTTGAAACAACCGGGTCTGGAATAAAGACTTTGGGCTCATATTATTATTTTTGAAACAACCGGGTCTGGAATAAAGACTTTGTACTTATATTATAATTTTTGAAACAACCGGGTCTGGAGAAAAGACTTTCGACTTATATTATCATTTTTGAAACAATCGGGTCTGGAATAAAGACTTTGGACTTATATTATTATTTTTTAAACAACCGGGTCTGGAATAAAGACTTTGGATTTATATTATCATTTTTGAAACAACAGGGTCTGGAAAAAGACTTTGGATTTATATTATAACTTTTGAAACAACAGGGTCTGGAAAAAGACTTGGATTTATATTATAATTTTTGAAACAACCAGGTCTGGAGAAAAGATTTCGGGCTTATATTATCATTTTTGAAACAATCGGGTCTGGAATAAAGACTTTAGGCTCATATGATTATTTCTTAAACAACTGGGTCTGGAATAAAGACTTTGTACTTATATTATAATTTTTGAAACAACCGGGTCTGGAATAAAGACTTTGGGCTCATATTATTATTTTTTAAACAACCGGGTCTGGAATAAAGACTTTGGATTTATATTATAATTTTTGAAACAACAGGGTCTGGAAAAAAGACTTTGGACTTATATCATCATTTTTTAAACAATCGGGTCTGGAATAAATACTTTGGACTTATATTATTATTTTTTAAACAACCGGGTCTGGAATAAAGACTTTGGATTTATATTATAATTTTTGAAACAACAGGGTCTGGAAAAAGACTTTGGATTTATATTATAATTTTTTAAACAACCGGGTCTGGAGAAACGACTTTGGACTTATATTATCATTTTTGAAACAATCGGGTCTGGAATAAAGACTTTAGGCTTATATGATTATTTCTTAAACAACCGGGTCTGGAATAAAGACTTTGGATTTATACTATAATTTTTTAAACAACAGGGTCTGGAAAAAGACTTTGGATTTATATTATAATATTTTAAACAACCGGGTCTGGAGAAACGACTTTGGACTTATATTATCATTTTTGAAACAATCGGGTCTGGAATAAAGACTTTAGGCTCATATGATTATTTCTTAAACAACTGGGTCTGGAATAAAGACTTTGTACTTATATTATTATTTTTGAAACAACCGGGTCTGGAATAAAGACTTTGGGCTCATATTATTATTTTTGAAACAACCGGGTCTGGAATAAAGACTTTGGATTTATATTATAATTTTTGAAACAACAGGGTCTGGAGAAAAGACTTTGGACTTATATTATCATTTTTGAAACAACCGGGTCTGGAATAAAGACTTTGGATTTATATTATAATTTTTGAAACAACAGGGTCTGGAAAAAGACTTTGGATTTATATTATAATTTTTTAAACAACCGGGTCTGGAGAAACGACTTTGGACTTATATTATCATTTTTGAAACAATCGGGTCTGGAATAAAGACTTTAGGCTTATATGATTATTTCTTAAACAACTGGGTCTGGAATAAAGACTTTGTACTTATATTATAATTTTTGAAACAACCGGGTCTGGAATAAAGACTTTGGGCTCATATTATTATTTTTGAAACAACCGGGTCTGGAATAAAGACTTTGGATTTATAGTATAATTTGTTAATTAACCGGGTCAGGAAAAGAGACTTTGCACTTTTGTGCTATATGAACGCATTACTATACGATTTTAGTTCAGAACGGATTTGCCAAAAATCCCTTCAAATTTATTACATTTGTGGGTAAAGTCATTATTACATTTGTGGGCGATCAAAAATTATTACATTTGTGGGTAAAGTGCATTATTACATTTGTGGGTGAAATTATTACATTTGTGGGTAAAGTGTTATTACATTTGTGGGCGTTATTACATTTGTGGGTAAAGTGTTATTACATTTGTGAACCCGTCCTCGCGCACTATAGTATTCTATCAATTAATGATGAAACAGGTTTTAATATAATTTTGTTTTTATTTTTGGCAACTTTTTCAATCCAGCAATGAGAGAAAAAAAATAACTTGATATCACATCACATAGACATAGCCTAGGCCGCTGTTGAAACGCAGAAACTCAATTGTACTTTGAATGCTGATGTTCGGATCCTAGGTACAGTTCTGACATTTAACATTTTACCTATGATAAGGTGCCTAAGGTTCCTTGCATAGATGGTGAATAATAATCACCTAAGTATCATAGGTTCTATTAAGTTGTGGCTGCATTGCTAGGGGTAATAATAAGTAAAAAGTCCCATGTTTGATAGGGGAAAAAATTAAGGTTTTATCGGCATGGTCAGTTTCTGTTTGAATAGATAAAAAATACTTTGATTAACACTGTTAAAACATTTATACATCCTGATCCACTAAATATTACAGTAATACATAGATAATTCAACATTTTGTTTAACTCTGTCTACACAGGTAAAAAAAAGTAATCCATCAAATATAAATTAATTTTACGCAACGCTTATTCAATAGTCTGTCCCACCAACTAAGGGTATCTCTTCATATCCTGATCAAGATAATTATTGATAATATGGGCTTTTCAGTCATGAAGTCAAAATGTAGAAATAATAAATAAATAGATTTTAAAAAGGTAGCCTGTACAACAATGGCGAGGGTCTTTTTTTAGGGGGAGGGGGGTTTGTTGTTTAAGATTTTGCCATTTTCATATTAAGTGCATAGCCGTACGCACGCAGCGCCCCCCCCCCCTCCCTCTCCCATGATTTTTTTTTTCAAAATGACAGGTTTTTACTGACTCAATTTTCACAACATTTATCAAAAGTGTGCGCGAAATTTAAAACATGTCCCGTGAGAAGCTTGGCCGCTTTGCTCGCTCACTGCCAACCTTCTTTGAACAAAATATGCGTATGGTCATGATAAAGCGTGCATAAAAATAACTATGAAGCATTGTTCATTTCAACTGTTGTATCGTTACGATTATTATTTCATTTACCCGTTTTGTAATGATCGCAATCTCTGAATAGTCCACCAGATTTATTTTTTCATTACTGTCATCGCCCCTCTGTGCTGACTTGATATGTTCAGAACCGTGCTGTTATTCTTGGACACCGCAGTAGATGTTGTATTAGGTTGATCCGCGCCTGTTAGGTTGAACTGCCTGGCAGAGAAGACGTTTCGAATGATCAAACCTCGTCGGTATGAAAGTGAGAGTGCTTTCAGCATCATATCGATCAGCTGCATTCAATGAAGTCTCCAGCGATGAATTATATGTCAGGTTTCTTAATCCAATGTACCAATGGATGAGAGGGGCGGGATATCCATTAAGAGCTTTACAGGTTATGCTGGTCTCTGCACCTTCAAGCATGTCACCTGGGATAGATATTGTGACATCGACTGGCAGCCCTTTAAAAAGAACATAAAGGATTAATCTTACATAAACTTTCAATTAAAGGATGGAAGATGGTTTTTAACTGAACCCGGACAATTTATTGGCGAATCGAACAAAATAAATGTTAATTCGTCAATTCCTCAATAACAGCAAGAAAGAATTCGTTTCATTCGTTTCGTGTGGAGCGTTGTGGCCCAGTGAATTAGTCTCCGGACTTTGAAACAGAGGGTCGTGGGTTCAAATCCCAGCCATGGCGTAGTTTCCTTCAGCAAGAAATTTATCCACATTGTGCTGCACTCAACCCAGGTGAGGTGAATGGGTACCTGGCAGGAATTTATTCCTTGAAATGCCACCGCGCTGTAAAAGGCTGCGGGGCTAAAGCCAGGGTAATAATATCCAAGTCCTTTGGAAGCGCATAGAGACGTTATTTATAATGTGTTATGCGCTATACAAGAACTGTCTATTATTATTAAAAAGAATGACAGGGGAGAAACTACATTGCAATATATTTGAGGTTTGTAACAAATTATACTACTTGAATTTCCATCGAATGATCATAGTCTTTAATCAGTTCTGCCGTAAACAATAGTGATTTTTGGTCTAATATCGTTGGGGGATAACAACTCACCGTACACCATTAGTCTAGCTGTCAGTATTTTAACAAAGAAGACGTCCTCCATATACGAGGAACATACAATGTGCATTCCATGTTTCGTGGCATCTGGTCTTATGGTAATGGTACTTTCAGTGTCAAACAAAGTGTCGTCTAAAATACTCCTATTACTCGAGACATTTGCAAGGATCGGAGTTCTCTCAAAGGCATCAACTATAAGCCAAAATGATAGTTCAGTTGCTGGGAATGTTCCAATACTTTTACAAGTGATTGAAGTCGGTGAATCTTCTTTAACGTATAGGACTGTTGATTGGGACTGGTTACCTCCAGTTAGAAATAGCAGCACACTGGTCGGCAGAACTGTAAAAATGGCAAGATATAAAATAAGAGTAACATAAAGAGAGAAGTATTGAATGATAAACGAACATGCCCTTTTGTGAAAAGCGGATTTGGAATTGAATGATGTTTAAATAAATGAGAAATAAATAGAAATTGTGTACAATATCATATCACCATGATTACTGCAAAATGATGTTTAGAAACAGCCTGTTCGTCTTACATTTAAACGGACTCGGGGACTAGAAAATGGATCTGAAATGCACGTGATATTACAGCATTATTGGTTCAATTATTATGTTACTTTCCATAAATGGAATATTAAGAAACTTAGCAAGGGCTAAAAGTCTAGGATTTTTTAGGCTCACTGTGACATCAATACATGTAAATGTATATGATTCCATGAATGTTACATACCATGAATATTCAGACTAACTGAGCGTCTAATATTTTTCTGTAGTTCTGGTTGTGATGTAATGCAGCTAAGAATCTTTCCATGATCGTTCCTGAAGGGTGTGATTATCAAAGTTCTCCGGGAGATGTAAGATCCATCTTGGATGACATCCGACTGATCGTGATGAACAGCTGACACGCCCTTAGTTGTCACCCATTGCAGTACCACAGGAGGCCTTGCCCGAGATGCTTCACATGTGATACCAAACGGCTCTCCAGCAGTTACACTTATACTGGTGTTGTCCAAGTATTGCCAGCCCGATTGCGTATCAGTCATGACGACCCTTGATGGTGACACTAAAGAAAAAAAGGGTATATTTAAAACGCATGTCCAACAAGTCTTCTCACTTTGCTATTCATATGCTTCGATGATTAATATAATTGACTGGTTATTTTTTTGCAATCAAAAAGTGCAATTTAAATTTCTTCATCATATCAGTCAATGTTTTCCCTGTATTTTCCTCCCCCAAAAGCAAAAGATGTCGAGCACTGGTAAAAGGTATTGTGGTTCCAGGGGATAGAGCTCAAAGCATTGATATCAAATGAATACATGGATGGCCTCCCGTGCTTGGGGGCCCACCTTCCTCAACACCCCCCCCCCCTCAGGATTCGCTACTGATTCCACTTTTTTGTTCAAGAATTAGAGAGGGGGGATTGAGGATGGAAGAGAGACAGAAAGTGTGAGATGATGAGGGGAACGAGTCAGATAGGATAAGAACATGATTGAAAGACAAGGACAGGAGGCATAGAATAAAGCTAGTAATTCTACATTACATGTTTTGTATTTTCACATTGATGAAATAATATGAATGTATTGGTACTGTACAGTAGGAAAGAAAAAGGCAAAATCGGCATATTGAAGCTTGTCAATATACACTCACTATGTCCGTTATTTATTCATTTTTAAAGAAATGTGAGTGAGAGTGAAAATAAAATGGAGAGAAAGAAAGAGAGAAAGGGGGGGGGGGAGAGGGGTAGGGGCTTGGAAAGAGGGATCAGAGTAGGGAGTTGTTACGTGGCCAGGACCAACTCTACATCTCAGCACAAAACAACCTCAACTTCTCCAACTCCTAAGTCATCCCAAATCCTCACAATCGATGACACATCTTTTAAAGACAGGGAAGCCGTGTTTGTGTATTTGATCTCCAGCCGCGAACTTTTTATTACTCCTAGTCTACATTCAGACTTGGGTGCGTCACACCCAGGGCCGTCACCAGCTTTTTTCTAGGGGGGGGGGTTCTTTTTATGAAAAAAAGAGCGAGCACGAAACTCAGGTAAATAAAATGGGGCCGGTCAAATTCAGTTTCAAAGTACATTATTTATTTATTATTAACTTCGGAAAACTTGTGAAGCGAACGTACGTTAACTGGTAGATCTAAGGTAGATATGAATATGGATCTACTAATACTGATAGTATTTCGCCTAGATCTTTTTCAAAAGAGCCCTCAAGTTTCCCTCCCCCCCCCCTCCGGTTTTTTTTTATTTTTTATTTTTTTTTGGTTCTGAAGGGGGGTGCGGAGGTTGCGAACGCACCCCCCCTGGCGACGGCCCTGCACACCTCCACCCTTTAAGAACGAAAGTTATAACAGAACTTTCGTGACAAAATAGTACATAATCAATAGTAAATGTGGTTATTGAGGAATAAAAGTTCCAGTCTTATGAAAATTTTGATGCTAAAGCCTTTTGTGCGTGCATTCGTTAAACTCTTTGTGATATCAATATCTTGGTTTAGAATACACTCAATATTTTGTTTAATTAGAACATTCTTTTTAGAACGTTAGTATCCAAATAATCAAATACATGAACTATGTACTCACTGAGTGATTGAGTAAAATATACTTTAACATCCAAATGAGGGTTTTTGTTTTGTATTTGAGAATCCTCAAAAACCACCAACAGTGACAAGTAAAAACACCATTGTATGAAAAATGCAATACAGTTGTACATCATGCTCATTCATTTTTGTCACACAAATTTTTTTTTTTAACTCACTAATTAAAAACACAACCAATATAAGATTGGTTAAAACCTGAAACTATATACTTTCTGAAGAAAATATCAGCAAAAATCAATGCCATGAAAACGCAACCCCAATTAAGTTATTTTGGGTATAATTTCTTTGTGTTTTGTTTACTTTTTGTATCCAAAAAGCTTACAAGCCCCCAGTGACAAAGACTGAGCATAAATGTACATGTATATCTTGATACAAAATAACAAACAGTTTGCAAAAATTAAGATCAAAGATGGAACTTAAAGTTCACTTTGGGTTCATTTTGATGAGGTATCAGTTGGCACTTCAGTAGTGTTCAGCTTGTGATTGTTCAACTTCCAGTTTCCAAGATCAGTTCAAATTGAAGTATATCTGTCAAAGTTCCGATTCATCATTATCAATATCAAGATCCAGTACATCCGTTGGATTCAAATTCACCATTACTCAGTTTAGGTTCAAATAGAATATTACTCGGCAAATCCACGAGACAAGGTATCTGCGATCACATTGTCCTTTCCGGGTATGTGTTCAATGGTAAGATTGTATTCCTGAAGCATCAAGGACCACCTCATCAGCCTAGCGTTCTTGTTCTTCATTCTGTTGAGGAAGGTCAAGGGATTGTGGTCTGTTCTGACCACCAATGGATTGTTCGATATGTAAACATCAAATTGTTGAAGGCCAATAATCAGTGCGAGCGTCTCCTTCTCAATAGTGCTATACCTAGCTTGATAGCTATTTAGTTTTTTCGACATGTAGCACACTGGTCGCTCTATCCCATCACCATCTTTTTGAAGAAGAACCCCTCCGACTCCAAGACCACTAGCATCAACTTCCAGCACGAACGTCTTGCTGAAGTCCGGTGCTGCCAAAACAGGCTCACTAGCAAGAGTTGCCTTCAGGCGTTCAAAAGCGATCTGGCATGACGGTGTCCAAGTATATGGCACATCCTTCTTCAGCAGGTTCGTCAGAGGTGCAGAAACAGAAGCAAAGTTCTTGCAGAATTTCCGATAGAATCCAGACATCCCCAGAAAGCGACGTAGGGCTCGCTTATCCTCTGGAACCGGGAAGTCCACAATGGCTCCTACCTTAGCACTGATCGGGCGTACAGTCCCATGTCCAACAATGTGGCCAAGGAATGCCACCTGTGCACGTACAAAGTCCGACTTCTTGAGATTCACGGTCAAGTTTGCCTCGGAGAGGCGATCGAAGAGGGACTTCAGGAGATGAAGATGTTCTGCCCAGGTCTCGCTGTATATCACAATGTCATCAAGGTATGCCTGACATCCTTCAAGACCAGCAATCACTGCATTCATCAACCGTTGGAAAGTGGCAGGGCTGTTCTTCATTCCGAACGGCATGACTTTATATTGGTAGAGACCATCTGGTGTAACGAAAGCGGACAGCTCTCGTGCCCTTGGTGACAGGGGCACTTGCCAGTCTCATTTTAAGAGATCTAGTCTCCCTATCTTGTCAATCAGGTCGTCAATGCGAGGTATGGGGTACGAGTCTGATTTGGACTTGGAATTCAACAACCTATAGTCTGTACAGAACCTATAACTACCATCCTTCTTTGGTACTAATACACAAGGAGAACTCCACTGACTACTACTTGGCTCAATAATGTCATTGACAATCATGTAGTTAACTTCCTTCCTGAGAATTTCCAACTTTGACGGATTCAACCTATACGGATGTTGCTTAATTGGGGTACACTCCCCGACATCAACATCATGTTCTACGAGAGTGGTTCTACTGGGAACATCACCAAACAAATGACTGTATTCGGAAATCAACTCCTGCAACGACTCTCTCTCACTCACTGGAAGATAATTCAACCTTTCACCAAGATTCTCCAGAACTTCCGAATTCTCAAGCTTAACCTCAGGCAAGGAAAGACCAACTTCCTGTTGTTCCTCAACGTCAACAGTATATCACTCCTACCACAAGCAACACCAACACTCGCAACCGACTTCTCTACGCGATCCTCATTGCTCTCAACATACCTTTTCAACATGTTAATGTGACAAAGACGTTTCTGTTTTCTCTTATCCGGAGTGCGAATTACATAGTTCACTTCACTCACTTTTTCCTCTACAACGTATGGACCAGAGTACCGAGCCTGCAAACAATTACCTGGAATTGGCAAGAGCACTAACACCTTAGAACCGGGATCAAAGCTTCTCTCCCTAGCTTTGCGATCAAACACTTTCTTCATGTCTGCCTGAGCAGTCTTCATGCGTTGCATGGCAAGTTCTCTTGAATAAGACAACCTTTCTCGGAACCGAGATACATAATCTAGTAATCCACACTTCTCATCTGATTCAAGCATCTTCTCTTTCAACACCAATAAAGGCCCACGAACAGTGTGGCCAAATACCAAGTCAAATGGACTAAATCCTAATGAGTCTTGCACAGACTCCCGAACTGCAAACAAGAGTAAGGGTAGTCCCTCGTCCCACTCTTTCTCACACTGAAAGCAATAGGTTCTCATCATGTTCTTCAAGGTTTGATGAAACCTTTCCAATGCCCCTTGGCTCTCAGGATGATAGGCACTCGAATTGACGCATCGAATTCCCAACTGCGACATCACTTGTCTGAACAACTTGGAAGTGAAATGAGAGCCTTAATCACTCTGAATAATCCTTGGTAATCCTACCAACGAAATGAACTTCACCAGTGCTTTGCAAACATTGTGAGCTGTTATTCTACGAAGTGGCACTGCCTCGGGAAATCTGGTTGCTGCACACATCATAGTCAAGAGATACTCATGTCCAGCCTTAGTCTTAGGCAGTGGACCAACACAATCAACAATTATTGTTGAAAATGGCTCATCAAATGCCGGGATGGGCCGTAATGGCGCCGGCGGAATCTTCTGGTTGGATTTGCGAACAACTTGGCACGCATGACATGCCCTACAAAATTCACTAACATCACTCCGCAGCCCTGGCCAAAAGAAATGTTTCAGAATTCTGTTAACAGTCTTATTGACACCAAGGTGTCCACCAAGACCAGTTTCATGTGAAACTTTCAAAATCTGCCTACGAAAGACCTTAGGCACCACAACCTGATGGATAACCCTCCAATCTTCATCAAGACTTGCATCTGGAGGTCTCCATCTCCTCATGAGAATATCATCCTTCATGTAAAAGCATGTGCTTTCATTAACAGCTTCCTCCTCAGACAGAGCACTATTGATACTTCCAACCAACTCAGGATCTTTGCCTTGAGCATCGATCAAAGACAACCTATTAAGTCCTACATCAGATTCACCATCCTGATTAACTCCACTACCATCTTCAGCAGATTTGCTATTATCTACCTGACAGAACACACTGTTATCATCCAAATGACCAAATCAATAGTATCCGGTCTCTTTCAAACCCTGCTCTGAATTTTTCCTTTCCTGTTTTTCCTTAGCAGCCATAGACCTAGTCAATACACAGGAGGAAAACACGTCTGGCATCTCTTTTACCAAACTTTCAGTTTCCTCATCAGTCACAGGAATGTTTGATTTAACTGGATGTGGCAAAACCTTATCACCCGCAAGATCATTACCTAACAGCAACGACACACCTTCTACCGGTAAGGCAGGAGAAACTCCAACATCCACCTGACCCGACACAATAGCAGACTTCAAATTCACACTATGTAAAGGCACCTGAATTACACCACCTACCCCTCTTACAAGCACATCTGAATGAACAGCTGAGTCCTCAGAAAAAGGCAAAACATTAGCTAAGAGAAGAGTCTGGGTGGCCCCAGTATCCCGAAGAATACGGATAGGAACCTCCTCACTACTACCTGACAAACTTACAAAACCTTCAGTCACAAACGGTTTATACCCTACAGACACTGCTCTATTCTCTCTCTTGACACTAGCTAATGCATTAGGAACTACTTTCCTCTCACCAAAGCCCTCTTTCTCTCTCTTTTTCTTCAGCTTACTACACTCAGACATTCTATGTACTTCTTGCTTACAATAGTAACAAGGACCAGGGACAGG
Source organism: Lytechinus variegatus (assembly GCF_018143015.1). Lineage (NCBI taxonomy): Eukaryota > Metazoa > Echinodermata > Echinoidea > Temnopleuroida > Toxopneustidae > Lytechinus > Lytechinus variegatus. The sequence continues at coordinate 26,911,687 of NC_054747.1, read as the reverse complement.
TTTTTGCCTATTACCACTCTTGACAGTATTGTTACTAACTTGACTCTCATCTTGCCATGAATAATCTTTCTTACCAACAAACTGATTAACCTTCCCTTGAGGTTTACTCCTATCAACTACCTTATGTGTTAAGACGTATTCATCCAAGAGTACTGCTGCCCTCTGAACGTTCACCACCTCACGCTCCTCTAAGTACTGCCTTAACTCATGTGAAACCGAACGTTTCAACTCCTCACTCAACATAAGCTCCTTCAAACTCTCAAAGCTATTAACACCAGTTGAGGACAACCATCGTTCAAAATGAACAACCTTCTTACGAACCAAGTCTACATAAGTGTCCCGTTCGCCCTTTTTAGAATTGCGAAATGCTTGCCGATGTGCCTCAGGCACTAATTCATAAGCCCTTAAGACAGAAGACTTCAGTTGCTCGTAGCAACCCCCCTCTTCCACAGACAATGAGGCATAAACCTCCTGGGCCCTACCGATGAGCACACTCTGTACCAAAGTTGGCCAGACAGATCTCTCCCAGCCTAAATTGACAGCTACCTTCTCAAAATGCTGAAAGAACTCCTCTACCTTACTCTCATCAAACTTAGGAACCAACCTAACATACTTACAAGCATCAAACTTGACAGAGGAATCACCACTCCTCACATCCAATTCCTTAGATTTCAAATCTAGGCTCTTCATCTGTAGCTCAACCTCTTTTGTACGAAGTTCAAGCTCTTTCAATTTCAACTGTGCTTCCAGAGTTTTTAGATTTAACACAGAATCACGAGATCCATCAGAATACGCAGAATCATCCCCCTCCTCCTCAGAATCAGCACAAGTTGACCAAATGTCCGTATGGACCAAAAACTGACGAATGCAGTCCTTAATCTCGTCCTTTCTTAATGAAGGACGAAACGAAAAACGAAAATGACGAGCAGCTTCCACTAACTCAGCCTTAGTCAACTGCCCCAACAGCTCTGGCGTGGGACCATCAACAAAACTTTGCACTCTATCCTCAGGCATTGAGATATAACTATGCTCAGACCACAAAACAAAACAACCAGTCTATAATATATACCAAACTCCACTAAGGAGACAAAACCAGCACAACAGCTAGTAAACAAGACAGACTTATCCAAAACATGCAATGAGCAAGCACAAAAATGCAAAGGAAACGTAGCAGCGAATAAAAATACCAGAAATCCACTGCGCCTTGAACGAAGGATAAATCCGAGAAAAATTGAGCGTGACCCGTCGCCTACACGAGCCCAACGAAACGCTCCACACACAAAACGTGCATACACACACATGCACAGAAAACGCCCATAACTACACGAAGCGCGAGCGCATTATACTACATACTGTACGTAATAACCGGTATACGGAATACGAAAACGAACTACCTCGACATGAAAACTGGCTTGTTTTCCGACTCCTGGACAAGGTCCCAAATATGTTACGTGGCCAGGACCAACTCTACATCTCAGCACACACCAACCTAAACTTCTCCAACTCCTAAGTCATCCCAAATCCTCATAATCGATGACACATCTTTAAAAGACAGGGAAGCCGTGTTTGTGTATTTGATCTCTAGCCGCGAACTTTTTATTACTCCTAGTCTACATTCAGACTTGGGTGCGTCACAGGAGTGTGACAGGATAGGAGCGGACTTAACAATGCTAACAGAGAGGAAAATAGAGAGAGAAGTCTGCAGGCACAGACCCTGATTGAAACTGATCAACAAGTGGGTCTCTACAGACAGACTAGCACATACAAAACTTGCTGTTTCAATTAGGTGCTTCAGTACCAAAATGCATTGTAGGCTGTGCATTCAGACCTTTATCTCGAATGAAGGGTTTGAACAGCAAGTGCTAGTGTGAAGAGAAGGATTAGTGTATTCAGTCAATTTAGGTGGGCATTGCCCCACCGAAAATGGGGAACGTTTTTTAAACGAGAGCGTTAACTAGATTTGACACAAAGTAAATTCTAGCTATGCACATCATGTGTCTCAATTAAATGTTGATAGTGAAGGAATTGGCTTGACAGAACTTGAGTAACAAAAATGTTATTGTCCGTGATTTAGATGAGTGCAGTAAAGATTCAGCTTTCAGTTTTATTAAGCAAAATTTTCATGGAATATATTTGTGAAGCAAACTATTTTAAAACCCAATATTTTGTCAAGACTTCATCAAACTCCCACCTATCCTTTAACACTGAGGTAACAGTGAATATTTTGTTCATTCATTTTTCCTCTACAGATAACTTTTAAAGTGGTTTTCAACAATTTTCCAACGGATAATTTCAATGATACCTGTTTTTTCATAGACTATTTTTTCACACTCCGATTCTATCACAGCCATATCATAGAGGGCGTACCATACGACTATAAAAAAATTCGATTCCCAGGAGCCAGCGGCAATTACAAACGAAACGGAGTCCATTTGTTAAGAAATGTATGATTTCCAACCATTGTCATTAAATAAGCAAGGACCCATTGGTTAGAACTTCTTCATCAAGACACAAAATGTCTGGGTTATTCAACAATGAAAAGAACAAGTGAGTAAGCTGATGCGGTAAATAATAAGTATTTTTTTATGTGCCCCATGTATTTAAAATGATGTCATGCTTAAGTTAAATTGCGATGTTAGTTTTTATACGGTAACGTTAATTTTCCGTAATTACACTTACAGGGCGGGCAGCATTGGATAAAGAAAGTTAGTTGAGAGTGAAATTCCTGTAATATATGCCAATGATATAATTTTCGGAATCAAAATGAGTGAGATCAATAAAATAGTCGTAAAATGGCATGCAAATCGAAATGTGTATGTCGATGCAGAGCTGCCAATTTGGCCAAGTAAGAAGTAGTACGGATTTTCAGTATTCTACTGAAAAATGAGAAGAAAAGTGATGGTTTCATGCAAAATACTGATTTCTCAAGTTTCAGTTTTATGTGTTGTCCTAGGGTATTTCCACTCAATCAATGAACAAGGTTATGATTGGGTATTTCTGTGAAAATACTGATTTCCTCGCTAAAATACTTGTAGTACGCACGTCTGTGCAACTCATAAGCTATAGGCCTATTGTGAGCAAGTAGCAGAGTGCGATCGGAAAGAGCGCCAGCTACGGCAGAGGACCGTCCAGAGTAGTGTTTTCTCATGGCTTCGACTCGTTACGACGTACCTCTGGAATCGTTGGAAATCCTAAATCCTGTCGAGTTATCCGGGCGTTTTGGATCAATTTTTGGACAGCGTGAGTTCGAGTGATCGCCACCTGGCCAACCTTGGGCACGTTTGGGGTGTTTCGAGCTACGGGGAGAGCTTTATTTTCATCCTACTTTTTCGTTGTACATTCATATTTCGCGGTGCATATAATACATGGGCCCATGACTTCGGACATTGACTCTCTCACATACCGGTTCACTAACCGCCATAGTTCATCTCTCGCGTACGTCCATATCCGCGGAGCGAGCCTCTACGCGGTCGGTTGGCCGCTGCAACGCTTCCACCGTACCCTGGCCTGGATTGACTGCGGAGCTGAGCCCTTTTAGACTTCGCTACGGAGCTGCCGTTGGCGTATCCTTCCTCTGCCTTAGAGCAAGTCGGGACTCAACAGCTCAGTCAGATCAGCTAGTGGACTTGCTCGAAGCCGTCTCTGCACAAGAACCAGGTGAGACTTAGTCATCTGAAAGCTTAGGTCCTAGTACAACTTCATCAGTTTATGCTCACACAGATTCTTTTTGTATTCGGATTCTTTTGTACACAGATTCTTTTTGTATTCATGTCAATGCAACGTCCTGGCGTAGGATTGTTACCTTTTCTATTCTTACTGTAAAATATTTATCGTAGACTTTGCCCAACTGCGGTCTGGTCTATGTATACAACAATTGGTGTAGTCGAAAACTCAAGGTCAGTCGAGCGGAATCTCAATTGATATATATATTTTTTTTATTTTATTGTTATTGCTGGAATTTATAACGCCAGTGAATGTACAATAATTGGCTTGATATTAGTGGAGATACAAATTAGTAGGTTGCTTTTAATATAATTAGATCTTTTTTACAAGTTCTGACTAAAGGATAGGGTGTAGTTGAAAATATTTTTGGCACCTACTTTATAAGTGGTGTAGTTCAGTAAAGCACTGTCGGTGGTCGGTGTAGTTTTGACAGTGACATTTGTAGTTTACTTATAGGTTTATAATTATATCAGTCTCAGACTGCTTGGTATTTTTGTAAGGAAGTTCTGAAGACTGTCTTTGTATATTTGTAGCTCTACGGCTACTAATCTTTCAGCCGAGAGGAAGGTGATCAATGCAAATATTTTTGCATGATTCATGTTTTGTGCATGATTCATGTTTTGTGCTGGAATTGTTGAGTGGCTTTAAATATCTAGGTTAGTACTTAGTTAATCCTTAGTTAAGGCTACTTCAGGTAGAATTTTTAGTTACGCAAAAAAAAATTGAATTAAGCTTTTGATTTATTTCTACAAATTAATAAATCAATAAACACCAGCAGCGATATATCTCAAGGCTGGTATGGTAGTCTTAGAACTGAACTTATTTAAATTTATGATTGAGTAGATATACAGAGCTACAAGTGAAATGTGAACTCTATGATAAAGTACCTGTGAACTTTATAGTCAGGACGTTTGATTTTAAAGGAAGACTAGAAGTCTGGAGCACTGTTCTATTTTAAAGGTGCATTACTGTATTGTAGCAGAACTTGTCCAGTATTTCACTACATGTAGGTGGTAATTAAGTAAGGTAATTTTCTTCATGTACACGTAGTGTATGTGACGTGAACAGTGTGTTTTGCTCCCCATAGATTCTTGTCTTGGGAGATATACAATATATTAGTTTGATTCAAAACTTGGTTTTTGTGAGCAGATTGACTTATTCCTTGTTTTCTTTTTTTTCTTTTGCATTTGCCGGAGGAATCAAGAGAAAGGAAGTCTTTGTCATTTCTAACTGTACTAACCTCAATATATTAACAGGTCAGTATTGTTTTGTTTTATATTATAACAATTTAGATAGCACAAAGCAGTTCATTACTTTGAAAAAAATAAGAAAACAAATAATTTTAATTTTTCTTTATAAGAGTGTAAGAAATTTAACACTTAGAAACGGATGCTTATTTCAACTTTCTTGTACAAATTCTGGCAAAGCACAGGGAAAGTCTATACCTATTTTTTATGAGCATCCATATTTCTTTTGTGATATTTCTTGGAAATGCATGCTGAATAGAGACTAATCTGGTCATTATATTATTAGGTCGAAATCAAACACATTGAACCTAGATTGTTGGATAACTTTAACATGATATTCTTTTCATGCTAAAATTAATTCTGTGAAAATTGTTCATGTGTTTTGGAGATAATTGCGGAATAATATTCGTGGTTTAACGATTGTCCCCTAATTAGGTGAGGTTTTGGGGAACATTTGTTAGTAGCTTTGAAATTCTATAATAGTGTGCCCAATATTCAGAAGGGGCATTTTCTGGTTGTAATAATTTGTATTTATTTTTTGCAAATTATTGGTCAAAGGTTTTCTCTATTCAAGAAAAAAAAACTTAAGCCCAATTGTCTGTATTAAATTAAATAGGGACTACTATTCTATTTAGTTGTTCAATTTAATAACACCTATAATACTTAATGCATTTGTACAAAAAATAATCATTGTTTTTTTTTGTGTTGACTAGTGTTGCTAATCTGTTGTGATACTGTGCACACCAATGGTCTAACATTGTACATGTATTAATATTTAGGTTTTATAGACATTTGAGACACAAATAAAAAAATAAAATAAAAGAATTGGGATTTACATATAATTTTTCTTATCCCTGATTGCTGGGGTGCACACATCTTTTTTGTGTGTCATATTTTATGTTGTTAATAGATATAATAATTGTCACCTTTCAACACCTCAATACTTGCTTGTGTCAAAGAAGGAATTATTTCTGATTTCTGAATAGTCCTTTGATTTTCTTGTTGGGTAATCAATGGAGCAAACAAATATGGCTCAATAACAAGAAATTAAAATTAATTTTTGTAGTGAGGATGATTTGATTCCCATTTTTTCGTTGCCAACAGCTAAGAAAATAATCAGATGGAGGGACCAATGTGGGAATTTAACCCAATCCTTGTTTCTTCGGTGTCCCAAATTACGGTATGGCCCCAAGTACTTACCACACCTTGATTTCGAACACAATAGTCAATCAGACTTGAATATGGATGACTGTACAAGCAATGTTAGAGAGGGAGGGGAGGAATCTGAGGAAGAATCTGAGGAGGAGATAGAGGCTGAGGTTAATCCCAATGTTAGTGGGGGTAATCTTCATTCAAGTGAACATGCCCCATTTGATAGATCCTCTAGTAGTCGAAATCGGTATGAGAATAATGCCAATGTTAGAGGGGGTAATCTTCATTCAAGTGAACATGCTCCATTCGCGAGAAAATCTAGTAGTCGGAATCGGTATGAGAATAAGGGGGCATATGATGATTATGCGGTTAGGGGTAATCCTCGCACAACTAGCCCAAGAATTGGCCGGAAACTTCCTTCGAGACAGGAGCCCCCACCATCCCTTCCAAAATCGATTTCGTTCAATGGTCGCGGAAGTTGGGAGGTATTCAAAAACAAATTTACTTCATACGCAGCCGCATACCGATGGACGCCCGAAGAGAAAAAAAATGCACTTGGATGGTCGTTTCAGGGCGAAGCCTCTGATTACTTCGCTGCCATTTCAAGGCAAGGTCACAAAGAATACGCGTACCTAATGTATCTCATGCAAGAGCGGTACCAAAGAAATGCGTTACCCGAAGAGGAACTTGCTGAGTTTCATACCGCTCAGCAAGAACAGGATGAAGCTTTAGCTGATTGGGCAGGACGACTTCGCGTATTAGCATACCGTGCTTTTGAAGGACTGGGTAATATTACGAATCCAAGGGTTCAATCCCAGCTCGTGTTTCAGTTTTGTAAGGGTTGCGTAAACAAACAAGCAGGTTACTCTGCTCTCATGTCCCATCCCGTCTCCCTTGATGATGCGATTCAAGGAGTAAAGTGGGCAGAGAATTTCCGCAAAGTTGTGTATGGACGAAGTCAAGATCAGGGTAATTTCAGATCGGATAATAGGGTAGGTCGTCCGCGAACCGTACAGTCCGTGACCTGTTCGGAATACAATTCCGAGGACGAGGAGACTGAGTCTTCTTATGTTTCGCGTGTTCAACAGACTTCTACAGGTAATCGACCCTGGACGAATGATGGACGCGATAACACAATCAAGAGTGTTCTTGAAACCATACGGACAGGATTCGAGGGGATGCGGTCAAGTCTTGAAGGACTTCGAGAGGATATGAAGGGGATGAAAGTTAGCATGAATGGTCTTCGGGATGATTTGAGAACCGAAATTACAGAACTAAAACAGAGCGTTAAATCACTCAAACCCCGTCCGCGATCTCCATCTCCGAATACATGTTTCCATTGTGGGCAGACTGGTCATATTAAGCGTGAGTGTCCCAGTTTGCAAAAGGTGTCCTTCCTACTTCACGATACGGAAAACATGGAGGGATCGGGGAGCGAGGCCGATCCCCGGTCCGAATGGAGCAAGGCCAAGAACCTATAGATCAGGGAACAACAATTGAGTCTGGCCTTCAAATTGAGTCAGATATTGAATCACGTAATCTGCCGGACATTACGGAACAAGCAGAATCTACTTGTTTTGACCCACTGGAATTAGACACTACTTCCGTAGCTGATGTGTATTTAGAAGCATCGTCTGCATTTGAGGTACCCAAAGTGGTAACTGTGAATAAAGTATCTAGTACTTCAATGTTATACATTCCGGTTCGTCTAGGAGAGTTGGAAGTGAAGGCAGTAGTGGACACTGCTGCGGAAGTGTCGATCATCTCTGATAAGGTTTATTCCATAATGAAACCTCAACCTCCGATCGTTGAAAATATCATCCTCCAAACAGCGGACAGAAATGTGAAAATGAAAGCTATGGTAGTGGGACAAATCCCCATTAGCCTTGGATCAGTTCAGTTTGAGGAAGGATTACATGTAGCCCCCATTGGAGACGACATGCTTCTCGGTTTAGATCTTATCACCAAGTATGGTATGGACATTTCAGTGCGGGACTCTAAACTCACCATTGGACTACATGAGATCCCGTTGCACTTTGGGAGAAAACCCCAGAACGCGACTCCTCATCACGTCAAACGCGTCACAGTGTACAGTGCCACAGTCATTCCCCCGAATTGTGTCAAGCGGGTGAACTGCAATGTGGAAGGGGACATGGAGAGTACCTTCATGTTCCAACCAACTCACCCTTCTCCTATATGGTCACCGCGGATTGTTTTTGACCGGGGTAAGGATCTTTCCGTATATGTAGTTAACCTGACAGATTCCTACCACCGGTTGCCAGCTGGTTTGCCCTTCGGAACGGCAGAAGAAGTGACCCTCGAGGAACCCAATATTGTAGATGGACAGGACTTTGAAGAAACAGATATTTCCGTAAAGCAAACTTTGGTTATGGACTCGCCTAGTACTGTCCCATCTCATTTGACTGACCTGAGAGACAGGTCGAGTGAATCTCTCTCTGCAGAGCAGATTTTTGATTTAGATAATCTTTTATCAGAATATCAGAACGTCTTTGCTAGGGATGATTTCGATTTGGGAAATTTCAGAGCAGTTACTTACAAGATAGACACTGGAATGGCAAATCCCATCAAGCAGAAAATGAGGCGGACACCGATCAATTTCGCCCAAGAAGAGAAGGCGCATCTAGATAAGATGTTGAAGGCAGGAGTCATCAAACCATCAATTTCTGAATGGGCGTCACCCCCAGTTCTGATCAGGAAGCGTGACGGATCAGTGCGTTGGTGCATAGACTATCGTGCCTTGAATAATGTGACTAGGAAGGATGTATATCCATTGCCTAGGATTGAGGAATGCTTGGACACATTAGCCGGAAACATATGGTTTTCGAAATTGGATGCGAACGCTGCCTATTGGCAGATACACGTCGATCAACCTGACCAGGAAAAGACAGCCTTTATTACCAAATATGGACTGTTTGAATTCGAGCGAATGGGATTCGGACTATGTAATGCCCCCGCGACGTTTTCAAGGGCAATGAATCTCATTTTGCGTGGGCTGACTTGGGAGATCGCTCTCGCATTCTTAGACGACGTCCTGGTCCTTGGAAAGAGCTTTGAAGAACACTTAAAAAATCTTCGGATAGTGCTGAACCGATTTCAACAGTTTGAACTGAAATTGAAGCCCAAGAAGTGTGCTTTATTCCAAACAAAGGTCGAGTTTCTCGGAAGAGACGTCGATAACACTGGAATTCATCTCAGAGCGGAACATGTCCAGGCCGTTCAATCATGGCCGGTGCCAAAGAACACCCGTGAAGTTGAGCGTTTTTTGGGACTCGTAAACTACCACAGGGTTTTCTTGAAAGACTACGCAAAGGTAGCTGCCCCCTTATACGCACTAACAGGAAAACAAGCATTCAAGTGGGACGAAGCGCACCAGTGTGCTTTCGAATCAATCAAGCACATGCTTAGTACAGCCCCGGTACTTACTCTTCCGAACTCCACTGATGGATTTGTGCTAGACACGTATGCCTCCGATATTGCCCTTGGAGCACAACTTATACAAATCCAAAATGGTGAGGAAAAAGTGATAGCGTATTGAAGTTGTGTACTTGCCAAGGAACAACGAAGATACTGTGTGACAAGAAAGGAGTTACTAGCGGTTGTTTTGTTTACACGATTCTATCGCCACTATCTACTAGGAAAACCCTTTCTTGTCCGAACGGACCATAGCAGCTTACGATGGCTATTGAACTTCAAGAGACCAGAGGGTCAGATTGCGCGTTGGATCGAAGAATTAAGCCAATGTGACTTTCACATTGAGCATCGAAAAGGGAACAAACATGTTAATGCAGATGCGTTATCCAGAATCCCTCAACCTCCCTCCTCCTGTAGCTGTTATCAACTAGGTAGTAAGCTGAAGGACCTGCCGTGTGGCGGATGTCATCATTGTGAGCGTGCGCACAAGCGGTGGGCGTACTTCGTTGAGGAAGTGGACGACGCAGTGCCGTTAACCAAACGCTCCCAAGTCTGCGAAGTAAGTATGACGGTACCATGTACAAGTGAGTCTCCGCTCAGCATTTCTCCTCAGGCTAAGGAAATCGGTGAGCTACGAGAAATTCCAAGTGATTCTCCGCCCAGCATTTCTGCCCAGGCTAAGGTAATCAGTGAGCTACGAGATCTCACAATTTTACGGTGAAGCATTCCCACCGTGAGCGCCATTTCACTTTCAGACATCAGCGATGAAAACTTCAGGGAAGCGCAAGAGAAAGAGACCTATTTCGGACCCATACGTGCCTGGCTTGAGTCTCAAACAGTTCCGTCCCAAGCGGAAATCATGCTTTGGGGTGCGGAGCAAAAGTTCTTATGGGTCAATCGGGATCTTCTCATTCTTAAAGATGGTCTACTGTATTGGAAGAAGGATGAACAGCTCTTTGTTGTTGTGCCCCGTGCGCTAAGAGAACAGATTATGCAAGTTAATCATGATCTCCCTTCTTCAGCACATCCTGGTTGTGATCGAACCTTTGCGAAGATACGCCAGAAGTATTTCTGGTATCACATGAAAGACAACATACAGTCGTATGTCATGGCCTGCCCTCTTTGTAATAGGAACAAGAAGCCGGATCGTCATCAGCGTTTTCCCCTTACCCGGTATCATGCCGGTGTTCCAATGGAAAGGGTACACCTAGATTTTCTTGGCCCCTTGCCTAAAACTACTAATGGGAATGAGTATATCTTGATGATCGTCGATCAGTTTACTAAATGGACAGAAGTCATTCCCCTACCCTCCCAGACCGCTGAAGTGACAGCGCGGGCAGCAGTAAATGAATTTTTCAGCAGGTTCGGTTATCCTCTTCAAATCCAGACCGATCAAGGCCGAAATTTCGAAAGTGCCCTATTTCATCAGCTATGTCAGTTGTTGCATATTCAAAAGACACGTACTACTGCATACAGACGGTCGAACGTTATAATCGTACATTGATGGCAGCAGTTCGCTGTTACGTCGACAAGACCCAGACGCAGTGGGATAAGTATCTTCCCCAGATCGCTGGAGCGATTAGAGCAACCGTTAACCGCAGCACAGGATTCACACCTAATAGACTCATGCTGGGACGTGAAGTGAATCAGCCCACTGATTTAGTATTTCCTCTTCCCTCCAGCCAGGAACGCAAACTCCCCAGCGAGTTTTGTAAGGAGCTAGGTGATGCAATTCAAACTGCTCATGACACTGCACGGAAAAACCTTCATGCCACACAACGAACAATGAAGCGTGATTATGATGTGCGTATAAAGACAAGTGACTACAAAGAAGATGATTGGGTTTATTTTCTGAACCTTTCCACCCCCCAAAGGGAAGTCTAAGAAGTTGTGTCCCCCCTGGACGGGACCGGCCCAAATCACGAAATGTCTGTCCCCATATCTGTTTCGGATTCGATACAGGAACTCATTCTTTGTAGTTAATCATGATCGAATAAAGAAATGTAATGATCGTACACTCCCCACCACTCCAGGGTCACAATTGAATGCTGATGTTTATTGCATCTGCAGGAAGCCAGATGATGGAAAATTGATGATACAATGTGATCGCTGTGGAGATTGGTTCCATGGAGCATGTGTAAATATCTCACCTGCGGATGCCATAGCCATCCGAACGTATGTGTGTCCCCTGTGCCATGCGCCTAGGGGAACCCCTCGTTACTAAAAGATGAAATGTCAAGAGTGTAAATAATTTATACCATTTTATGTTGTGTGCACTTCTTTATTTATACAGGAATAAGTAGCATGGAGAAGGTAACTCCTTTTGTGATGTAAGCTGAACAAGACAGGCTTCAATCACAGTTTCGTTTCAGTTGGAATTCAGTTGAGGTAACAATTCTTATTTAGGGCTAAAACTAAGCCTAAGCATGCTATAAATTCTAACATGCTTATATATAGTTGTTAATCATTTAGATCTCCCAAACTTGTTAGTGGGATTTTGGGGATCAAGAGAAAGATCATTTTAGTCTAAATATGAACAGTTCAAAATATTCAGTATAAATCATTCTATTTGATCATAATTTGTGTCTTAACAAAACATAGGTTTTACGTTTTTTGCAGAACATGTACATGTTTGTGTGATTAACTTTCATCATAACTTCACCTTAATAAACAGTTTATTGCTAATATAAGACAGCCTGGTTATATGTGCTGATCATTTATATGGTATGTGTGATAACTGTTCTAACCGTTTCATCTTCTTGTTTTTATGTACAACTTACAAAGCAGCTTACAAGAGTCGGAAATGATAAGTGACCTAAATTTTGATGTCAACTTCAAAAATATATTCACTGTTCACAGGAACCACGGTATTGTAAGGCATGGTATTATCTATAGTATTACATGTACTTTTAATTCCGTTGATTTCAAAGCTCCTCACACATTCTATTATGCATGTGATTTAGGGAATGATGTGAAAAAACAAACTGCATTGGTATACGGTAGTTAAATAGTAATGTAGAATAAAGTAACAACTGATTTTTAGTGTTGATAAGTAGTCAGTAATCACTTGCAACTGTGATTGATTAGTTATTGATTATTAAATATGTATCTGTGCACAAGTCTCCCACGAGTTCTCCTACATGTATATGACTAATTTGTGGGCGGACCTTCGCTTCCTTTTTCAATACCGGGAGAAACTCCTTTTTTCTGGTGAGCGGACCTTCGCTTCCTTTTTGAATATCGGGAGAAACTCATTTTTCTGGTGAGCGGATCTTCACTTCCTTTTCTATACCGGGAAAATGTAGTAAGCACGTCTGTGCAACTCATAAGCTATAGGCCTATTGTGAGCAAGTAGCAGAGTGCGATCGGAAAGAGCGCCAGCTACGGCAGAGGACCGTCCAGAGTAGTGTTTTCTCATGGCTTCGACTCGTTACGACGTACCTCTGGAATCGTTGGAAATCCTAAATCCTGTTGAGTTATCCGGGCGTTTTGGATCAATTTTTGGACAGCGTGAGTTTGAGTGATCGCCACCTGGCCAACCTTGGGCACGTTTGGGGTGTTTCGAGCTACGGGGAGAGCTTTATTTTCATCCTACTTTTTCGTTGTACATTCATATTTCGCGGTGCATATAATACATGGGCCCATGACTTCGGACATTGACTCTCTCACATACCGGTTCACTAACCGCCATACTTCATCTCTCGCGTACGTCCATATCCGCGGAGCGAGCCTCTACGCGGTCGGTTGGCCGCTGCAACGCTTCCACCGTACCCTGGCCTGGATTGACTGCGGAGCTGAGCCCTCTTAGACTACGCTACGGAGCTGCCGTCGGCGTATCTTTCCTCTGCCTTAGAGCAAGTCGGGACTCAACAGCTCAGTCAGATCAGCTAGTGGACTTGCTCGAAGCCGTCTCTGCACAAGAACCAGGTGAGACTTAGTCATCTGAAAGCTTAGGTCCTAGTACAACTTCATCAGTTTATGCTCACACAGATTCTTTTTGTATTCGGATTCTTTTGTACACAGATTCTTTTTGCATTCATGTCAGTGCAACGTCGTAGCGTAGGATTGTTACCTTTTCTATTCTTACTGTAAAATATTATTTATCGTAGACTTTTCCCAACTGCGGTCTACGTATACAACATACTGATTTTCTCGCTAAAATACAGATTTTCAGCTTTTGAAAATACTGAGATATCATGTTCTTGTTCAAGTTGGCACTGCACTGCAGCTCTGTCGATGTCAAAATAAAAAGAAACAAAATTTTAGACTAACTAGTAACGTCATTAGGGTCAAGATATCTTACTTACTGTAAGAATTAGGTTAGATAGAGAAAAGAGTAGTCGATCAGCGCCAAGCCCAAAGCCTTGCCTTGGCAATTATAAATAGTTCAATTCAATTCGAAGTTTTCTTTATTCCCATAACTAGAAATGCACACACTGACAGTCACAGAATCTACAAAGATCAATAAAAAACACACAATATTTTCCAGTTTACAAAACAAAAATAAAATATGAAAAAAAATCAACAGCATATTCAATATATAAAGAAGACACTTCAAAACATTACAAATTAGAAGAGAGCGAGACCCGAGAAACCAGCTATGCAGCTGACCCTATAGTATAATATTAATAATACTAAAAACTAAAGAAACAGGCCAGGGAGAGTCTGAGAAAGACAGAACAGGAAAGCACCCATATACCGAGATCCATAATTCTATGTAAATCCCCCCATCAGCTATTTAGGCGACCAAGACCCGCGATGCCACACATGCACAGCCTGCCCCCACAGTGCGAGCTGTCACCACAGATCCCGTCCACACCGCCAAAGGGAAGACCCCACAGCACCAGTGCCCTTGGCATAACCCCCTCCTTAATCCTACCCATACCTCGATTCTTATCTATACACAAGCCAACCCGTTCACGGGCTCCGCTCTCCTTTAAAACAACCAAAAAAAAGGAATTGACAACAAAAGCAACCCCGGGGGTGGGACTGGGAATTAATCTAGGCACAGGAAGCCAATCGGTTCCTTCGATTCACTTTCAGTTTAAAAGATACATCCCTCATTGAAATGAGTTCCCTAATTTGCTTGACCTTGCGATCCACATTAGCTATTAAAGTTGCATTGATCCTTATTCCACTGCCTATAATTTATCAGTCTAGAGTCCATCATATATTTACTATTTAATTATCTGATATTCCCTCCAAGCACAGAGAATGAACCAAACTTACTTATTTTCTATACTATAAAGACAAAATTCAAGCATATTTTATGAAACCACAATTTAATGCACATCGTTTTGGCCAAAAAGGGTAAGAACACATTGTGTGTTTGCCAAGGAACTTTCCTATCTCCCGAACAGTTATTCTCCAGTGTCTAAATAAAGCATCCAAAGATGAGTCAAATAGTGCATATAACTGTGTCCCATAAAAAATTTAAACAAAAATTTGAAACAGAATATTGCGTAAATAACACTTGGCATGTTTGAAATTAATACCATATTGCACTGACGATTAAATTCACCTATAGGTTTGGAAACATCACTAACAATGTCATGACTGATGACATGACCAAGATGACAAATTATATCCACAACCTGAATTGGATTACCTCTGACTTTATTCTTTATGTCCACTACCTGTTAGCTATAAACATCTAAATATGATAAGCTTGCTGTTACCATTGAATTTTATATCATATTCCGAAGCATAATCCTCACAAATAAAGATAATTCTGTTGAGGGCAACAACACTAGGTGACAGTAGGATTAAATCATCAGCAAAAAAAAAGCACCTGGAAATACATTTTGTCATGCTGCCCCTAAACCTTGGAATGCGATCCCTTCTTTCATTAAGGAGGCATCTACAGGTACATGCTCTGCATTTAAAAGTCGCTTCAAAACTTTTTGTCTAAGCGGCATTATGATTGAGACAGTCTACGTAATGGTTTTAATCCTCTCTCTTCTTTGTCTACAGATTTTCCTATTAAGCGCATAGAGATGCCCTTGGGTAGTGATCTGTGCTATACAAGCAACGTCGTATTATCGTGTATTATTATGGCAGTGAGTCCAAACTTCGCGCGTGTCCAAACTTTGCGGACGGTCATTATCTCCAAAACTAGCCAATATCCTTAAAATCTGATATCATCAATGTGAAAAGCGACCTAATATTACCCTTTGCTGAAAGTTTATTTAGGATTAGTCCAGTATTCATGAAAATATTGGCAAAGATCGAAAATTTGTCACCGTTAGCGCCCGTTTTGAAGAAATCAACAAGCATCACGATATCACCATTTTGCAAGCAGAAATCATCAAAAATGTGAGTTAAATGTGGTACTAACCGATTCCATACCATTTTGCCATCAATCTGATATAAATATTTCACTTTTTGAGCTTGAGTCTTTGTTTAAATCTCCACAAAAGCTTTGGTGCGCGAGGTTAGGTCACACTTTTTCTGAACGGTTTTCCAGCACAGCCCGCATTCGCCGATCGGAATAGAATTTTGAGATCGCGATACCGGCGAAACCCCGTGACCTAGTTTACATTTTCGTCCATGATTTTATAGTTTACGATCTTGTCGTCAATGTGGTTACTATTTCTTGAATTGGTTTTGTATAAATTATGAATAATTTGTGGACAAAATTAAGCCTGATGAATATTTTTGAAAAGTGCGCGAAGTTTGGACACCCCATCATACTTGTCCAAGAAAACAACCCTAACCGTTATCTTGTAGATTAGACGGAAGACTATCAATATAAGACTGGGAGGTAATATTCCACCCTGTTTTACGTCGTTAGACACTGTAAAATAATCATGGTATACATGTACACCATTTCATCTTAAACAGATCTTTTGATCCAGATACATATTCAATAGAAGTTTTACGAAACATGGGACATACTCCTTCACATATTAAACATGATTTTAACAATTTAACAAAATTAACTACCGAAGACTTTGCTTGCATCTAATACAAGACTATATATACATTACTCTTCTCATGAACAGAGTATGACACTGTCTCCTTTACCATACTGGTACACATAGTTGTTGACAGCCCTTCTTTAAAGCCAAACTGCAACTCACCAGTGCACAGATTATTTATTTCTCTTTTCATAATCACCAACTCCCAACAATTTCCTCATTATACTACTTAATGTAATTTCTCGAAAGTTGCACGAATCACCCAAATTAGCCCAACGTCCTTTAGGAATTGGAATCACTGTGCTTTGAAGCATGCTGTCAAGTGTCCTTTCATGCCAGATCATACCTGTGAATTAAATAGCAACGTATTTACTGATAACCTTTTTACCAGGAATTAAAAGAAACCAAAACCCAAGAAGAGAAGCAATTTTATTGGAAAGAATAAAATCGGAGGAACAATAAAAAAATGTTTCATCAAAATCCGTTATGAAATATGCAAGTCATGGAAGTTTGAAAATTCTGGTTGTACTTTCTATGGGGATCCTCAAAATGGCAAACATGTTTAAAATGGCTGATTTTGTGGACAACTCTCCATTTGTTTTGTACACAAATTTTCAGATTTTCCTCATTTGTCAACTGGCATATAATCCCTTTGAGTACAACATATGTCATGGGAAAGTATAATTCACACCTCATATGTCAAGGTCAGGAGGAGATAATGTGAAATATTCAAAATAAAGGGGAAATCTGAAAATTTGTGTACAAAAGGCATCCACCGCCTACAATGCTCTTGGACAATTGAAACCCTGGGCCTGGAGCCCTGTACAGAATTCATCATTTCTTATTTATCTCTCTATAAAAGGTCTGATAACCCTTTTTATGATGCACCAGAACCAAGAGCATTCTACCACCCTACACTGACCAAACATCTCACAAAGAAAACAAGAGCAGTGAGTATAATACCCCCAACCCTTCTGTAAATTATGTAATCACTAATTTTTTTTTCAGGTACAGAAAAAATGTACCATTATTTCACCAGTTTTTCATTAGTATTTCTTATATATACACCTGTACTTCAAAAGTGCATAGTGAATTTTCATTTTTACGATCATTTCTGATCAGATTAGAATAGTGATAAGTTTTTCTTCTTGTAAAAAGGAAAAACTAATGTGGAAATAGGTAATTAAAATCAAATGTTAAGTATTTGATATAGATTTTGTTTATTTGTATGGTATGTTATTTGATTAAAATTTTTTTCCTCAACTTTTTTTAAAAGGCACATTTTTTATTTACTAGTTATTCTCTTCATATGAAAAACTGTACATGTTGAAGTGAGTCTTCGAATAAAAGTCTACCAACCATGTGTTGATTTTGACTGAGTGGAGGTGTTTATTGAAGATAAAGAAAGTCTGAATTTTGGGTTGTGCGGGGGATAAAACTCTACCGCATTCATCAAATTATATTTAGGGAAAACACACTACTGTAGAAACATCATCAGTGTATTTGTTAGAATTTTTCACATTGCAACACTTTTTTTTCGTCATGCCAGATTAGGTTAAACCTACTCTAGACTTGTTTCTCCTCGTGAAACAAAAGTTTTTTAGTCCCAAATTTCCTGATAAAATTAACATCATTGGCTTTATTTCAAGCAGAGATACCTCTTCACTTTGAGGTCTAATTTTTCTCATTACTGTACACTAGATTTCTTTAAGCCCTGAGAGAGTGAAATCCCATCTCAAGTCAAGTGATGATGTTCAGCATAGGAGAGTGAAGGAGCTGAGTCCTGGAGAGAAAGGGTTCCTGTCTGGATCAAACACCATGCTTGCAAAGGAACTCCCAACCCATGTAGGTAGGTTTATCTACACACCAAGTCCAGGGTATGTTTAAACAGTGATGCCCAATTTATGCAATTATTAATGCATGCCCCATCTTTGTTCAGTAATATTGGAGTGCTGAGCTGACTCTCGACTTGGAAACAGAGGGTCGTGGGTTTGAATCTCAGTTTTAGCGTAGTCTTCTTCAGCAAGAAATTGATTCACATTTGCTATGTAGAGTGCTGTGGTTCTGACTTTGAAACAGAAGGTCTTGGGTTTGAATCCCAGTCAGAGCATACAAGTTCTTCAACAAGAAATCGATACACATTGTACAGCACTCAACCCAAGTGAGGTAACTGGGATCCAAGCAGGATAAATTCATTGAATGCATGAAGCTCCTTCAAGCAGATAATCTGGGCTAATACATGTACTGTACATAGTGTGCGATTGAATAAGAAACTTAATAATCAGCACCTCATACATATTTAATTAGAATTCAGTATCATGGAAGTTTTTTTTTACCTTGTGAAACAACTTTTTGTTTGAGTGAGAATAAAAAAGTAAATTAAATTCCTCAGAATAGGGATTAATCGGTAGAACTGCAAGTGAGATCATAAGGAAAGTATACTTTTGAAGAGAAACATGGTGATTACTGTAAAGATTTTAATCTTGAAGTGATCGTTCTTTTCTTATTAGGCCTGCCGATGCATCCTCTAAATTTGATGAATCTTGGCCAGCCAGTGAGCGTCCATCTACGATTGAAAGCCCTGCTGATGCTCAGAATGTGTCCTCTTCTTCAGCAGCTACCAGCCATGCCCCTGTCTCTGGCGTTTCACTGTCCCCACATGGTAAATACAGTGCTCCTCAGTCTCCTGGGGAGCATTTCATGAAAGGACTTGTTGGATGTTCTATCTGACAGTAATGCTTCTTCCCAGCCAGTCAAATTAATCAATTTGTTTTAAATCAAAATATTGATGATATGCCATTGAAATAATCTCTCTGATTTTGCAATGTTTAATGTCTTCGCAATTTCCGCTTGTATTGCATTTTTTTTGCATATGTTGTGTTATTTTGAATGTTTTTATCTGTAAATATCTGTTTTTACATTCTTGTGTATAGGGGCCCCATTGGAGATCAACTGATGTTGGATGGGCTACCCCTTATTGAATAAATAATAAACAATATGCTCCCCTGAATTCAATGGAGAACGTCTTCTGAAATTATAAACTTAAAAACCATGAATACTGTATACGCTATACATCTTTCATACATATCATTTTGCAATTTTGCTTTAAAGATTGAGGGAATTTGCAACAGTATATTTTCATGAATTTATTGTATTTGCATTTTCTATGTCTAGAAATATCAGGAAGTGAAAATCGGCATGACTTTCCATGTATAAGAAGATATTTGCATCTTGCCCTCTGTTGTGAAATCTAAAGTAACAAAATGCTTTCCCCGAGAAAGATGCCCCCTCAATTTTGATAACGTTAAGTCCAATTTGAAAAGCCTGAATAACATGATTGCCCATGACCTCTTCATTGTTAGTAGGTTAGAAATCACCTTGAAAACAACTGATTTAGAATATTTAACTATGTTTATAAAAGTTACCAAAATGTGTACGGTACTTAGTTCTGGGAATACTTAATATATACAGTGAAACCTGTTTATAGTGGCCACCCAAGGGAAACACAAAATGTGGCCGTAATAGACAGGTGGCTGCTTTAGTCAGGTTTTTATACACACAATCTTTTTTCATGGGAATCAGTTTTAGTGGTCACTACAGACAGGTGGCTGCTATAGACAGGTGCTTAAGTACACACAATCTGCCTCCATGGGAATCAGTTTTAGTGGCCACTACAGACAGGTGGCTGCTTATACAAACAACCTGCCTCTATGGGAGTCAGTTTTAGTGGTCACTATAGGCAGGTGGTCACTAACACTGGTTTGACTGTATACATTTTCTTTTTTTAGATGTAATTGGTACACAGGAACATATCTCAACTCATGAATCAGACAGTACATTGGCCAGGTAAATATTTTACTCACATTCTGCAGGAAAGATTTCATCAGGTTTATCTAAAATATAATACAGTATGTTTCTTATTTTATTGCCGAAGCAGCTGACAAACCTCTTATGAGATACCTACTAACATATTGCCTTTCTTGACAAAAGTTCTTAATCTTGAAAAATCTAAATTTTTGTTAACTTGTCTGTAATGAGCTCTAATATAAGTCTTAGTTTTTTGCCCATTCTGTTTGAAACACAGTTGATAATATTTCAAATTCATGACCGGGATTCCATGTAAAACAAATAGGTATTGATTACACTTTACTGTTCATGATTGATTGTAAATTGACCGTAAATACATTTGCTTGTAAAAAATGTTTTGCAACCATTGCTAAGCATTGTGTTAAAGGACATATGAATTTGCAGCTCTAATATTAATAAGCCCCATCTCAAGATCTCAACTACTCATAGCTGGCCAGGTTTACTACTCATATTGCAACATTCTGAGCAGTGTAATGTTGTAATATAGGCCCACTTGAACAACAATGCACTAATTTACTACTTAATACATTCTTGTTGCAATCTTTCTGTTAACACACAACAAGCAGGTAATTCTCATCTCCAAAACATTTCAGTTTCTTTATAATTATATGAATTAAACTATAGGTCACTTTATGCTCTATTATAGTAATAATAATAATGATACAAAACATTTATAGGGCTCTTAATATGGTCTATTCTAAGCGCACTGTTTTCTGTATTTAACTTTACATGGGATAAAAAAGTCAATGGGCATAATAACAAAAATCATTAAGAGAGAAAACAAAATACTTACAGTTAAAAACTTGTGTGCACCTCCAATGACCGACCCATAACTGGGATTCATTGATTGAAAAGGTATGTTTTGAGCAGGGCCTTTAACTGACTGACGGACTTGGCACTATGCATGTAAGAGGGTAACTTGTTCCAGAGAGAAGGGGCAATAGAATTAAAAGCATAGTCACCAATTTTGTAGAAGTTCGCGGTCCAGGAGTTAACTGCATTGTAGATGATGAACGGAGGGGTCTTGATGAGGTTCTAGAACATAAAGAAATGAGATCTGTGAGATATCTGGGATTGACCATTAAAATTTTGTAGGTAAGGAAGAGACTTTATTACTGGTTATCTCAAAAGTAACATTTGAAGATAACCATTTATAACACACAATCAAAGAGAGAAAACATACACTGTTGGTCAGTTTGCTCATCCTTTTAGGAGCTCAGGACTAATCTTATCTTAAACTTTAACATTGAAAGGTTCATAGACCGGTTCCGTTACGGCGCTCCCCAGAGTAGAGAAGAGAGGGCGCGGCTTTCGGCTACCGGTAGCAAAGACTTTTGGTGGCTGTCGTCTTCATCGTCATCTCCACCGCTTCCATCCCATCAACCATCATCCTCGATGTCTAGTCAAGCACCCAACAAGACCACACCCATCCGAGAACCAGATTATCTCGGGGTGTAAAGGGGTTAGAAGGATCTCATAGGGGTGGAGCTGGTGGTGGAAGGGGTGCATCGAGGATACCCTCCTTGTCTGGAGTCTCAAAGAGTGGAGTCTCATCTCTAGGTAGTGGTAGACGAGTGAGCGGTGTTTCAACACTCAGCTCTTCATTGAGCAGTGTAAGTTTGTTGAGGTATTTGACGTATGAATATAAAGATGAACCATCTTGTGTTATTTCAATATGTTTATACTGTAAATATTATTCTTGATTGTCGTAAAATCGATGTACTACTTTTTTGAAGTCACCTTGTTAAAAGGAAAATTGATTAGAATGAGAAAATACCGATTGATTTTAAAGAAAGATTGTTAATCAAGCACAATTTTTTATTTTGACAGCATTAAAAAAATAAGAAAAATATTATGGAGAACAAAATCATGACATGGCATGTTACTTCCAGTGTTACAAAATAAGCAAAGTTTATGTCGGGAGGGGATGGAAAGTTAGGCATTCAGTAGTTAAAGGAATAAGGAGTGCTTTTGCAGTGCCAAATTTGTTGCGAAAATATTTCGGCATTGTTTTCTTTTAATATTATTTTCTCTGCTATTCTTGGACAGTCCATGAAGATGCCTTCTCCTGTGACTGATAAGGAGACTGATGAGATTCAAAGAAGAGCTTAAAAACTTCTTGAATTAAGGTGAGGGGATATTTGTATCAGTCAAACATTTGTTGAATGATACTTGGGATCTATAGAACTCGATACAATTTTGTTATGTTAAGTTCTGTGAACCCTAACAAATAAAAAATCAGCTGAAGCCTGTTTGTAAAGACCGCAGAAGGGAGACAAGTGAAACCGTTGTAAGCAGGTGCTCTTTATTGACAAGTTTTTACACATGATTCAATGAGGAAAGCTATTCAAGGGAACCAGATTGTGATCTTTACAGACAAGTGGTCCATTTGAATATTTGTCACCAATACAAGTTTTACTGTACTTTATTCATGCTGTTAAAGGATTATTAATATTTGATCAAAGTTCCATCAAAGCATCAATATTCACATATCGTTGAAAGCGTCTGTACATTTTAATTCTTGATTGACTGATTGATTCTGTTTTTCCATGCAAAAAATTGATCATACAACATAAAATGTATGGACAATATTTGACGGTAAAATAATAAACAATCATTGCATGGGAGGGGACAGTCATAAGCACAAAGGCCTTGAAAAAGGACGCCCTCAATGAAATTTTTTGAAATTTTGAAATTTGAAATATGAAATTTTATTTCCTGAATAAACAGTGTTAGTTTTCTATCTTCTTACCACCCCCTCTCTCTTTCTCTCACCCTCTTTTAGTCTCCCCACACTCGGGGTCTTACTCTATCCTACAATGAATTTACCCACACTTGAATTGAAATAATCAGTTCAAAACTTTGGACCCCCTTTTCAATTGCCTAAAATTTTTCCAATTTACCCCATTCTTGTGTTTGTGATATTTGTTTCATTCTTGTATTAATGCCCCATCAGCTGTTTGACAGTTATGGTAGATTGATGAGTGATTATTGTTCGACAAAGCTTTAAATTCCATTCCTTTTGTCATTCGTTATTCTATTCCTCAGATATCATAATTCATAAAAAAAACGATTTAATTCAACTAATTTTGTTTGTTAGGACCTAATGAGAATAGCATAGGATGTACATAATAGTAATGATATTGTTATCACTATTTCAAATCAATATATTCAGTGAATACTGGTTTAACAGTCCATCCTTTTCAATTTTTCCTGTTATAATGCACAGTGATAGGACTATCCTCAGTGAGCCAGTCGTGAGTTCTGATGGCATTGGGTCATTCTCTACTAGCTCACCAATCATAGATGATACACCGCCCTCTAGAGACAGTGATGTGCACAACTCAAGATATCGTGGTGAGATGATTCCCATTTCATGCAGGATCCGCTTCTTGTTATTACTCAAGCAGATTTTTAAGGGGAATTTGACGCTGAATAGGACTTCCCCCTAGAAAAAGGATGTTTGAACTTGTTAGAGTGTTAAATTCCGGAAGGTTAAATAAAATAGGTGTATCAGGGAATCAGATTTATAATTAAAAGGGGAGCAATAAAAAGCTCTCTTAAAACTTTAAGGGGAGCACTAAAAAAAGCTCTTGTTTGACATGCAAGGGGAGCCCTCTTGTCCGATTTAAAAAATGGATGGAGGAACGCACAGTTACGTCACAACCAACAACCAAAGGAGACAAAGAATCAGATATAGATCTATGCAATATTTATCTCTCTGAAATTTTAAATGTTAATGTATTAATTAAGTATGATTGAGGCACTTACTGAATAAATGCCCCTGAGCTCCAAGGTGTATAATATCCCTCGATAGTACGTGGTGTCCAGCGAAAGTCTAGAGGTCCTGTTTGTTGCGGCTGAACACGTACTTGACTTGACCTTCATTCTCCAGACACAGAACTCTCACTGGTTAACCTTGACACTTGTCGATCATCGGGGGTAATTTTGGGGGTATTGCGGGCGCGCCGT
This sequence comes from Lytechinus variegatus, assembly GCF_018143015.1. Lineage (NCBI taxonomy): Eukaryota > Metazoa > Echinodermata > Echinoidea > Temnopleuroida > Toxopneustidae > Lytechinus > Lytechinus variegatus. The sequence continues at coordinate 26,887,374 of NC_054747.1, read as the reverse complement.
GCGTAATGTTCATTCATGCACGGAGGTGAGTTAAGGGCTATTAATCGTCTATATGGCCGGTTAAACCCAGGCGACATTGTTTAACGACCCTTTATGCAACACACCCCCCGGCCCTATAGATTGGCAAATATTTTGAAATTGTGAATTTTAAATTGCCAATCTCTAGATATAAATCGAATAAAAACAAACCAAATCAAAACGAATTCACACAATCCCCAATTGTAAACAAAAACAAAGTTCAATGCTTTGAAATACAATATTTACAAACATATACAATATTTACAAACAATGACATCCTCCTCAGTTTCCCTGAGATGGATAGAAAATAAGTGGAAATGCCTGTAATTTACATATGATTTCCCCTGTTACGATCAATCGGATTAATTATAAATATCAAATTGTCCGTTTCTTGTTTACTTGTCATGCTTGTTGTGACATTTCTTTAGCCTGTCATAATTAACAACGGACGTGGAATTCCTATACGAGTTGCATAGAGGTAGGGAGGGAGTTCTATAAGCCTGGTCGGTATAGGCCTTTCCAGGGAGGAGACAGTTTCTTTGTCTTCCCCTTTTTGAGTGGCCGTGTCGAGTAAGTAAACTCGGTCCCCCTTTTGGAATTCACGACAATAAACTCTGACATCTTATTCTCTTTTTAAGCGCTCTTGGGTTGTCCAGAGCTTAGTCCTTGCAGTTTCATGGGCTTGGATAAGAGTCTGTTTGAGCTGAAAAACAAACTCCTCCGTTGAGCCTGATTCTGCTGCGGACGGAAGATCAGATCCGATGGCTAGCTCGTCTTTCGGTCAAGCATGAACATGTTTGGGGTGGATGTGATAGGCCTTGCTATTTGAAAGACTTACTTTTCCAATTGACTTTCCAATGGAACACCTTATAGCCTGCATGAGATTTTGGTCAAACCGTCCAGCTTGTCGGTTAGCAGATGGCCGATAAGGTGTGATAAGGTTGCGCCTCATTCTTTGTTTGATTGGCGCTACGTTTCCCGTGTAATGTAATGTTCTATTTCGGTAAATTTCCCGAGGTCAAATTTATCTCTGGCAAAGAATTCTAACAGTAATTCCTTGAGAGTTCGATGGACTGTTCCCAAAGACCCTTAAAGTGAGCAGGGATTGGAGTCGGCGAAGATAAACCGACACCCCGCACTTGCTTACTGTCCTAGGTTGGTGGATCCAAGTCTGGTTTAATGGCGGTAGCTCCTAAGGCTTCCCCAATTACCATGCCTTATTTCCAACTTAGGTTTCGGCCAGTGGCATTAAACACAAAAAGTTCAATGGCTCCTGCTGTTTCATGAACTGTGATCCGACTTTGGTTCAGCTGGTGGGGGCCATGGAGGTAGCACCCATGGGCAGGTTATACTAGATGAAGGCTGTCCCTTCCTTTCTACCAGGTAGACTGCAACTGAGTGTGTCCTCGGAAGTCTGCACCAGTATTACTCCTCAACTCTTCAGTTACCTTTGCTGAGGAAGCAAGAGTAGGTGAAGTAGAGGTGGGGCACACTACCGACTTATATTCAACAGTTGCGTCAGTCACTTTATGTAAGGCAGGGAATGGGGGCACTCCATCTTTCTGGACTAGTGTACGAACCTGCGAAGAATTCTGACTAGTGCCCTGGGCTATGTGGATCGGGGTCGGGCTAGTTCCTCCGATCCCAACTCGTTTCCCGTTCGTCACCAACAAATGAAACAGTCTTCAACTGTTCTACTTCTGGACAGTCCCGTTTAAAATGGCCGGATTTGCCACATTTGAAGCAAGGATTGTCTGGGCCCGGTGACCTCAGTTTTCCTCTGGCCGGGGACGTCCTTCCTGGGGACGATCTGGGTTTAGGAGGATCACTCCTCATTTGAAGGGTTGTGATGAGCCCTTGCACCATAGAGTGAAGTGTTCCCACCTTTGCTTCGACTGAGTCTAGCTGTCCTTTGACAGAGTTCTGAAACGAATCAAATTTCTGTTCTAGTTGGGAGACTCGAGTTTCGAGGCTAAGATCGGAACAGTGAGAAGTAAGTGAAGATGGGACAGGTATTTCCATCTTCCGCACTTTCTTCTCAAAGGGGTCTACACAGGTAGATAACTGTCTGATGTCCTTCCGAGGTTTGCCTTGCATGGCCTGTCTGGCATGCTGGAACATTCGGGAAACTCGTAAGGCATCATCAAGATTTAGGGGTTGATGATTTAGTGTGTGCTGCCCTGCTTCGCGATCAGTCGATCCCTGACAGAAGCGCAGCACAAGCTGCTTCTGCACGTAACTATCGGGCAGATTGGGGAATGCCTGAGATGCTAAAGCCTGTAGTCGCTCGGCCCACTCTACACATGATTCTTCGGAAGTTTGCCTTGCATAATTAAAATGCACCTGGGCGACTTCCGGGAGTTCCTGTGGAGCAAATCGTTTCTCCAACTTCAGAACTACATCATAGTAGCTTATGGCCGGTTCACGTCTAATCAGTGAGGCGTAGTACTCGCTGGCTTTCCCATCTAATGCCCAACACAGTTGGTTTTGCCTATGTTGTTCATCCCAATTACTATCATTGGCAAATGATGTAAACTTGGCAAAAAATGCGTGCCAGCTCCCTGAACCATTAAAGACAATTGTTCTAGGTAAATACGTCCTGGGAGCGGGCTTGGGAGGCATTCTTGAATTTCCTGAGGAAATGGTGGGGGGAACTATCTCGGGCCGGTTTGAACTATGGCCCTGAAGTTTGGGTGAAGGCCTTGGCTCTGGCTGGTTGAACTTTGGAACTGTAACGGAAGAGACATTCTTCTGTCGGGTAGGTCCAGAACCCAGCTTAAATTGATTGGACCTAGGAGCCGGCTTAGGAGGCTGATTCAGTTCGGGATGAGGCAGTGGTGAGAGCCGGCGAACAGGTGGCGGCGACACCTTTACTGATGCTGAATATCCCCTCTGGTTTCCACCCTGATTGGGGTAAAAATCATCATCCCTTAGAGCATGAGTTGGGGTCCGATCATAAGTCTGACGAGTATGATAACAATCACGATCGTCAGGGAGATATCGATCACGAATATGAGTACATCGATCATAATAGAGATCATCCCTTGATCTTCGGGGAAACGACCCATTAAATTGATCCTCTTTCAGCTGCCTTGGGGGCACTTCCATCTGAAACAGAGAAAGTAACTCTTTCAAAAGATGTGAAACCTCCTGGATGGAGTGCTCCCTTGGAAGGCGAGACTGTTTTGCAGTCTGGGAGGCAGATGGACCAATTGGCTCGCCATATGAATGCAGTGGCTCGTCCATGGGACCACTTGGCTCGCCATACATATGCTGTAGCTCGTCCATGGAGCCAGCGCGATGGCGCTCGTTGGGATCGCCACAGATATGCGGCTGTACCCCGCAATCGGGGATTGTTTCAAGATGATCTCTCGGCACGCCCTGGGTTTGCCTTCCTCCCCTCTCCCATTAAGGGCTGTTCAACCTTATTCCTCTGGAGTGTGGAGGCTCCTTGCTGAGCATCCTGTAATTGTTTAGCTACTGTGACCCGCGGCGTCGCAATGGGCCTAGTAGCTTGAGGTCTACCGATGTCAAGTGGTAGGGATTGTCCCTGCTGACCATATGACACAGTAGAGTCAGAGAGTCTTATCGGGAGGGATGCAGCCCTAGGATGTCCTGGTGCCGGAAAACGATCATAAGGATACGGGGCAATAGGCGGTGGAGTTCTCCTCCGTGCCTGAGGCACCGGTGAAATATGCGCGAGTGCATCTGCACCAGCAGGTGTAAAATCAAAAGCATCTATCACTTCGTTTAAGTTACGAATATGCGGGACCGAAGCTAATAATTCGGGAGTGATGTTTTCGGTAGCTTCGCGTAACGCAAGAATGCGATCGGCAGTGGCAGAGCCAATGCCTGGTACTCGTAACAAGTCATCCCTATCACAAGAATTAATACGGATCTTATCCATTGCGAAGGAAATTAAAATTAAAATCCGTAAATAAAATTAATTCAAAGACAATTGATGAATATTCGCTAGAAAATAGTGGAGAAATACATCAATTACATTCAGCAATAATCATTTAAAATTTATCCACTTAATTCAGCAAACCAATCGCAAATTCAAATGATTTGCAATTTAACAGTTAATCAATTATTTGCAAATTGAAGCTGTAAGCATTCATTCAACTATTGCAAATACACATAGAAAATTACATCCAATTATATTATCAATTATTTGCAAGTTATGAAGTTAACATCAAATAATTGGTGACAATAGAGCGGATTTTCCAATTAACAATTATCTGCAATTATTTCCTAAAGTAGAGAATGACAAAATAACAATAATTAATTGCAAATTTCCTATCATTCATCAACTTATTTATTGTAATCTTTCTAGTGCAGTGTGATAAATTGATCTTTACCACTGCCAATGTTTCCGATTTAGAAGTATCAGGAAACAATATTGATTCCAAAAATAAGAGCAAATATCATTAAATGGTAAATGGAAACAATAATCGGGTCACAAAATTTAATTGCAAAAAGAGAACAATTAAATCGACATTAAATGCTAAATGAGACCGCCTGTGATAGCAGAGTACCTAAATAAGCATAAAGAATTTAAACTACAGGTTTTCCTTTATATTTACTTATAGAGAACAGTAAGGGAAAGTTATATTTAAATTAACTCGACCAATATTAAATTTTATTTAAAAGGATGCCAATATGAGAAAGGGAAAAATTTATTTAACAGATTTACTTTGCCTCCAATTGTAAATTGGCAACAGTTATCATTCGAGCCGCGTTTTTTACCGCTGGCGCGAAATTCGAATCATGTGAGTCACGCCCGAATTCAATAGGCTATTCACAAAAGACAAAGGCAGTCACACGTAATGGCGGTAGCTACGTTAGAGCGGAATATTTTGCGTTTAGATAAATAGCTAGTTTAAGCAATTTACGCCCTATACCTAGCCAGTGACAGCAATAACTATTTAATATGTACACAAACTAATTATTATTGGCCTACTACTAACGTACCGTATTTATATTAGACCCTACCTAACTCCTAAGTTCCTAACACAAGTTTTAATTCTATCCGGTATCCCGTGCAGAAAACGTGTTCCTTAAACGGGTTCAAAATGGTGAGCAGTGTTTAACGTTTGATCACCAAAATGCTGGATCCTGCTCGCAGCGCCATTAATGTATTAATTAAGTATGATTGAGGCACTTACTGAATAAATGCCCCTGAGCTCCAAGGTGTATAATATCCCTCGATAGTACGTGGTGTCCAGCGAAAGTCTAGAGGTCCTGTTTGTTGCGGCTGAACACGTACTTGACTTGACCTTCATTCTCCAGACACAGAACTCTCACTGGTTAACCTTGACACTTGTCGATCATCGGGGGTAATTTTGGGGGTATTGCGGGCGCGCCGTGCGTAATGTTCATTCATGCACGGAGGTGAGTTAAGGGCTATTAATCGTCTATATGGCCGGTTAAACCCAGGCGACATTGTTTAACGACCCTTTATGCAACAATGTTATTCTTGCAAGTGTGTTATTGGTTACAATATAATTGTGTGTTATTTAAATGTACAAAAGTTTGATGGAGAATGGGATTTTCAAGGTTGACTCTAACAGTTTGATCATTGACTGACACTCTTGTTAAGCAATTGCTGAGACGAGTGATAAATCACTCAACCAAAAATGGATTAAAACTGACTCACTGGTGTATAGACTTAAAATAGGATTAAGATAAATAATGAATAGGATTTTTTACAATTAAAGTTGGCAGCTTTTCTGCTCAAGTCCATAGCTTTATCCGTTGCATGAAATACGGTAGACTCTGCTTTAAAATGTCAAACTTCCTTGAATCACCTTGATGGAAGCATTATTTCATGCCAGGGCATGCAATAATTATTAAATGATATCTTCCGAGTCAAATTTCGCCTACCGGTAAAGTGAAAGAGAATTCTGTTGTTTCAAGGGATGTAACTTTCATCATGATTTGTTTCCTCTATTTTAAAAATACCCCACCAGCTTATAACACAGGAACCCCATTGCCTTGTGTGATATGTCAATGGGAGCTCAAGTGGGGTACATCTGGATTACATCTGGGCCAGTGTGGTTTTGTTTAAGGATTACCATTCTTGCATAGGATTGCTGATGGGGGAGGGGTTTGTGATCTGGTTAAGAACTTGAAATTGAGGTGTCATGGGTGTTGATAGTTTAAATGAGAATTTTCCTAATGATTGCCATAGTCATCTGTGCATTCATTGAACAGAAATCAGGATGTACCATGTGGAGTCACAGAATTTCCACTAAATCACAATTATGTCCCTAGGCCCTAACAGTTACAAAAATGCAGGAAAAAATATTAATAAGCCAAACAACAAAAACTGTGTTTAAGTTGATTATTTAAATATAACCAGTTTGCTCTGTTTTGCTTGTGTTTGCAAAGTAACAGGTGTGGCTGCACATGATAGGCAGTACTGTATATTAATGATCATGGTATTTTGTACTTGTGATACAAGTAGTACACTTGCCTTAAAAGTTTTGTGCATGCTACCATGGATTATATTACTTTGTCATTATTTGTAGTCACAGAATAAATCTTCTTCCTGGAAAGGTATAGATTCTCCAGATTCTTCATATCTGATCCCAATCAATCAATGTCTTTCTAATTTTCTTTTTGCTGTGGATTTTGACATCTTTCTTTACTATTTAAAACCTGTGATTCTTTGGATTTAGTTTGAAATTTGTTAGTTGTTTAATCACATTGTCCCTTCCTTACAGACAAAGAGAACATACCAAGGCCCCCGCTCTTCCCAGCCAATCTCAATTACACACAGCGCCCTCAACGCCCCGAGGAAGATATTCTGCAACAGTGGCGTATGAGACGCAGGATGGAGCAGGCCAAAGAGGGAGCACTTCATAGAGTATTGGGTCAAATGTCAGAACGCCCTCTCAGGCCGACTCAGGTGGATAATGTCAGTGGAGGGAAAGATAGAGATGTAAGGATTGAGTTTGTCAAACGTATTTTGTTGGTGTGCGAAATGTCAAATTGTGTATTGAGGTTCATGTCCATCATGTTTATTTCTCAAATTGGCAACACTGATTTTACATCCCTTACAGATGAAAGAAAAGGAAGTTAATGAAAATCAATATGACTGAGGATTTGATAAAAAATTGCCAATTCTCATAATGGAGATAGTGATTGCTTATTTAAATGCTACTTTTGGAGCTCACAAAATGTATTACTTATTAAGAAATTCTAAAGTTAACAATTTAATTATTATTGAAGTGTATGTACAGGAAGAGGAATAAAACTTTTCCCTATTAATGTGTTTGTCCTCTTTCTGCATATATTCATGTGAATGCTTGGATTCAGGATTAAAAAAAAAATTCCATCAAGCCACTTCACAGAAAGAAAAAGCAATGTACCTTTATGGGTCTTATACAAGATTTACAATGCTCCAGTTGGAACCAATTTAATTTTCTCATTGAAATAATTGGATTAATGTCCCTATGTCCTTTTTTTGTATACAGACAAACATGGAAGAGATGAGGATTGAAATTTCTCTCTAGACACATTCTTAAAAGGTTCTCTGCAAATAAACAATGCATGTTTTTTTGTCATACAAATGCCCTCATGACCAATCAGAGAATCTACCATCTTTGTTTTTAATGATCGCAAGCGCCCTTTGGCCTATTTCTTTTACCATTCTAATAGTACACTTTGCAATCCGTTCCCTTGTAATAGAAAAGTGGGATTGAAAGTAATGAACAATTTTGAAGGGAAAAGAGACAGTACTGCTATTATTTTGATGTACACCTTTATTTACTGTTTTCATTCAAGTTTTCATGATAATTTGTATTTTGATGATAAATAATAGATGTTCATGTTTTTTCATTAAGACAGTAATTTGTAGTACATTATGTGAAGAATACATATTAATCATGTAGTGTGGCCGGGTGTTCTAACATGTCTTCCTCACAGTCATAAGCAAGCAAACTCATATTGAACTTAACTAAAAAAAATAAGGATGTTGACCAAATGCAGTACAGTGGTGTTCTGATTTATTAGTCTGCAATGCAGACCTCACTAGGCATTGCCTTCAGAAATAATACATTCAAATATATTCAAAAATAATGTCACATGATAAATTGAACCAATAGAGAAATAGAGAATGGAAGAACCCAGAAAAGTGGAAGAACCAAGGGTGAAAGGTGAACCAATGAGGATGAGATAGGATGATATGAATGAAGAAGAATGTTCTGAATGTAAATGAGAAAATGACAATAGAAACATGTAAAGCTGTGTGGAGTTGGAATGGCAATGGAATGATGTGATGAAGAAACTAAGGAATGAGAGAATCAGGTGTGTGACAATGGTATAGAAATGGTAGTGAAGAGAAGTATGGAAAGCAAAGTGTGAAATAAACAATTATATTAAATAAGGCAAAATCCAACTCTTACATAAGTTTCCTTCTTCGCTAAAAATGTCCTCATTTTTATAAGTTTCAAATTGATACATTTTTTTCTTTTTTTTTAAATTGTCAAAAGTAGTTTTCTGAAACCTTTTGGACTCACAAAATGAGGATGAGTACTTTCTTTGATGAAGGAAATCCATAAATATATATATTTTCAAGCATTATCTGCAACTTTTGCAACTGTCAGTAAAACAATTTTTTTCTGATTTTGATAATTTGAAATTTGCCAAAATGAAATTATCCAGAAAGAACATCAATCTTTTTTTTCTTTTATAAATGAAAACGTTTCACTTGTTTATTTGAACAAAATATAAGATAAATGAAGGCTGTTCTTCTGTCAGTTTTAATAGATATACAAGAACATGTGTATTTCTTTCATTTCTTTAATTTCATTAAATGCAATTTTTTAAACATAAATTTATTTACATGGCAAAGTTGTCTAGTCACTTTTCTATATACACAGCAAGAAATATAATTTTTTTCTTGCCTGTTATCTATAAAGCACAATATGCTGTAATCTGTACAATAACTAGAACTGAATAACATCAAAGTATTCTTTTATACCAATATTTTCTTTTGTGAATGGAAAATGAAATGCTCAGATCACTAAATTGACTTTCTGTTTTTTTTTCGAAATAAACTTCAGAAATATGTTTGAATGTGCTTGAATATGAAAAGAAAACATACATAATACTGAATTTTTCTTTTCTGTTAAATAAACTATACATCACATGATCTTTCACTTGGAAAAGTTAAAAAAATGAAAGAAAATATCAGTATCAAGTGTGAAATAAACAATCAAATTAAATATTTCTTTTCGCAACTGCTTCTTATTACTTTGCTTTCAGTGCTGTTGAGAAAATCCAATCATTATTACATCTTCTCTGTTTTCAGTATGGTCTATGCTAAATTGTTTAAAAATGGAGTAATAAAGAATTTTTCTGAACAGCATTGGTTTCTGTAGAGTCAGTTACATATTTTGTTTTCTTAATAATTGTTTTTGTTGCTTTCACCACTAATGTTAAATCATTTTAATTTCCAATTACTACATGTTCTATATGTATTAAATGATGTATAATAGTGTATCACACTCTCAAAAGTTTATCCAAAGTAAATGGATGGACCATTAAAAAAATAAAATTACATTCTTGATTTATGAAGTAGTGACTGTTTTCTGATTTTATGAACTTTTATTTTTTCAGGAAGGAGTTTCCAGGCTTCAAGAGTTCCGAAGGCGTTTGCAACAGCAGAAACTTCTAGGTGAAGCAAGAGTGGCAAGCAGCGTTCAACAAGAGCCTGCTAAAGCTGCCACCACAACTCACTCTGGGACAGATCCTATCCCACAATCCATTGCAACACAGACAGGAAGAGCAGGGTCATCTTGCATCCAGACTGGTAGTGGTTCCCATTTATATGATCAAGCAAGTCATCTCCAACAGGAAAAAACATTGAGAAGTGATACCTTGCGGGAAGGAGAGGAGGAATGTCATCAGCCATATCCAGTAGCTAGTCCAAATGTCCAGGCTGCTGAATCTCATGGGGGTCATGACCCAATGTCAGTTCCCAATGTCGTCCCTCATTTGCATATGTCATGTGATATACTGCCTTGTGGTGAAAGGGGTCCCCATGTGCATACTGAAAGGGATGTCAAGGACAGAATGGATAATGTGAGATGTGAGAGATTAGACCCGGACCATACTGAGTCTCAGCATAAACATCCTTATGGACATGATCGTTACAGGAGAGATAATGCATCAACAGATTTGCCACACAAACAAGCTACATTCCCCAATGACAAAGACCAAAGAATATTACATTTACCTCAAAATACCCACCATCAAGAGAGGCGACCTCCGAATTGGTCTGAAACGTGGACAGATGAAGATGAGTGTCGCCTGCATAGTTCAGGGGGACATGACAGAACATCCCATTATGATGGACCAAGCAAGGGTCCTACAAACTCGTCTTCGGATTATATCCAAGAGATGGCATCAGGAGAGTCTCCACATGATCCAAGTTGGTTACTGGATACTGGGCAGCAATCTGCTGTTGATGATACCAGAACAGTTGATCATCATCAAGCACTACCAAGTAGGACAAGAACTCCAGGCGACTCCTGCAGAACAGTGAAGTCTGCTCAAGATGAGGCTCAAATAATTAACACAAGGCAACCTTCTGCTTCTGAAGTTACAAGAACATCTGATCAAACATCAGCAACGAGGACAAGAACGCTTCAGGACTTGCAGGAGGACACAATACATGATACCTCCTCAGGAGCAATGCAGGAGAGACATATTACCAAACAGCAGCAAAGACCAGATGATGAAGATGGAGCAAAACGTCGGCTACAGTTTGACTCCTCCTCACCTATCAACAGTGCCATTGGACAAGTAAGTATATAGTGGTATGACACAGGTCTGTTTGATAAGTGAGTGCTTAACCTGTTGCCCACTTGAACTGCATGATCCCTGTACAAAGTCTATGGGCATCACAGAATTCAATATTCATTGGGTTAACTAAAATGAATTGAAATGATGATTTTATTATCCTTCAGGAATCTTACCTTTCGCTGGTGCACTACAAATGCAAACATTTATAACATAAGTTAACAAATGACAAGAGGAAAATATAAATCAAAATTCCATGTCAGTAGAAAGATAAATTTAATGTTCACACAGGATTGAGGTTTTGTGAATGACTTAAGAAATAAGTGAACAATTAACCGACCAGGCATGGATTTGACAGTTCAGTCATGATTCATTCACAAAAGAAGTTACAAATGTTTATCAATGCATTCAAACTTTTGGGCATTCTATATTGATTCAATAACAAATGATATTTGATTTGACTTTATTTTTTATTCATATTCTCTATTTGACAAATGACAGTCAATAAACAAAACTGATCTGTTAATGCGTCCTTGCAAATTATAATTCATTGCTTGCAGTAATTTACACAAATTTTACTAATACACATAAACTGTACTGTATGTACACAAACATGTATTTACATATATATTGATGCATATACATGATTTGATAAAATATCAGTAGTGGAAGGATATAGTAAAAAACTTGATTTGTAGGATGTAGATAGGTCCCCTAACTGATAATCGATACAAAAGGTTTTTTTCTGCAAAATTTGATCCCGCATTGTGACGTACAAAGGTACATATTTAGGGTGCCATTTTGTTTCTGAAAAAATAATTAAAAGGAACACCTTTCAATTTGTTACATCATAATTAAATTAATGTAAAACTGCACATATTTTTTTTCTGATAAATTTCATTTCACCACTCTAATGCCATGCCCACCATGTATGTCAAAAAGTAATCAAGGTATTTTTTTCATGTATTTTTAATTTAATTTGTATTTTACGTTTTTATGTTTACAATCCATATAGACATTTGAAGCCAGTAGGCAGTATGGATTATGTTTTCCTTTAGTAAAGGTTATTAAAATATTTGTTTTGATAAATGAGAAATATGTGAAAGTTGAAAATAGATTGTGGAAAGGATGTGTGATATAGTTCTAGTTTCTGATGTTATAGATTATTTTTACTTCCTTATTGTTGTGGTGTGCATATTGTACATGAAAACAAATGACTTGCTTTGTTTTTTATACTGTGTTGTTGGGGCATCTCAAATCAATACTCGATGCATTTCTTACTAAATGGTTTGAGGGAATACAAATAACATTTTAGTGGATACAGAATAAAAAGATGATTTTGCATTTTTAATGTTCGATGGGGAATTACGGCATTCATTTAAATAATATTGTCTGTTTTTATTGTAGGGAAATTAATCAGCCTGTATTTCTGTAATGATTCAATACATCCCTGTCAACATAATTGTATGTAATGTTTTTCGTTTGTCAATAAAATGTTTATAAGAAAATTAAAAAAGAGAAAACACAAATCACTCATAGTGGTACTGGTCCAAGCAATTCCTCCTGATAGTGTTGTGATTAACTAAATATCTTGGATTTACAGAAAAAATAAAGGAAATATGAGAGTGACATACAAGTAGATCATTTGATGCAATTTAACCACAATATCTTCATTGTAGTGAATATATTTATGCAATGAATATCTACAAAAAATATCTCATTTATCAATTTGATACAAGCTTTGTTACATCAAAAAGTCTTGTACCTCACTGATATCTTTATTTGATTTGCAGGAACAATGAGAAGCATATTGTATCTGATCTGCATCATCACCATCATAAATCCCAAATAAATTCCATTGTTTATTGTTTGTGACATCATTATTGAAGAAACATGGTATTCCCCTTAATACAGACATACAAAAATATCTTATTCATGGATTGGATATGAGCTTGTTACATAAAAAAGTCTTGTACCTCACTGACATCTTTATTTGATTTGCAGGAACAATGATAAGCATGTGAAATACATCATCACCATCATATATCCCAAATAAATTCCATTATTAACTTCTTTTTTTTGCATCATTATTGAAGAAACATGGTAGTCCCCAATACAGATATGGGATCTACTTATCAATGGAGCCCTGCTATTAATACATATGTACATTGAACCAAAATTGTTTTTAAAGCATTAATGCATGTACATGTAGCAAAAAATAATTAACATATAATATGATTTATCAAAACAATAGAGACCAATAGCTGCTTTACAGAATAAAAAATAGTGAGAAAAAATTAGTAAAGGAAACAAAACAACACACAATATGATTTGGATTTCTATCTTACATTCAAAGAATGATATCGTGACAATTTCTGGTGTCTTCAATAACTTTTTTTTCATTTATTCTGGATGCTCTGTATGTTTGTCAACTGATATTGATTTTTTCCACATATAGCCTGGCCTCTTGATCAAGAACACTCATTGTTTGAAAGCACTTATGAAAACAATCAGTTCAAGTACACAACAACAGCATTCATGTAATGTATCTAGAGGGTGCGAAAATTTATCATTGATTAGTTTTGAATGGTGTCATGGAGTGTTTTGCTTTAAGAAGATCTAGTTGAATGCAGTTTCTCTCTTCAGATTCTTTAATTGTTGTATAATTGAAATCGATGACTTTGTCATCCATGTAACCTTATATATCATAACTTAATTAGCATTGATATAAATTGCTCTTTCTTTCAACCACTTTCAATTTCTGAAACATGTCATTCTATCTCTTTTTATCTTGAAGGTAATTAGTGATAGGATATTCAGTTCCCCTAAAGGTCAAAGGTCGATCCCATCAAGTCAAAGGTCAACACCATCCAGCATCAGATCACCTGCATTGAGCCAGGATACGTTGATGTTTACTCCACCAGTAGAGAGCAAAGCTTCCTCACAAGAGAGAATATCAAAAGGTATTAAATGTCGAAAGAAAGTTGTGATGAAATAAAGGAAAGTCACCTTCAGACCTTCTGCTTCTCATAATATACATAGTTAAAGACTTTTGTCTTTATAATATAAGTAGAGAATGCTATATTTGAGCCTTCAATTTGTATTCACTTAAGTCTTCAGATCAAATGATGAATTGCACCTTTTGTGATATATGTTATTATGAAGAAAAATACCCCCATAAATGATGAAATGGATGCTCATGTTATTCCATACATGAGGCTTGAAAAGTATTCCCTCATCAACCAATCCAAAGTAAAATTCATATTAGGTTTTTCCCTGTCTCAGTTACCTAGACATATGACAACATGAATGAACTATGAATAACAGTAATATATTTTTTTTATGTAGTGCCTATAATCTTGCACTTGACAGATATTTATTACTTGGTTCTTTGATTAAATTTCTCATATTTAATTTAAATTTTATTTATTCAATTTGGTTTAATATCATCAATGAAACATCTGGAAAGGATGGTGCAAGAAGTTTAGATGCCCCTACTTGAATGCTTGCTTAACGAGATAATCCAATTTATTCTTAGTAATTGATTTATTGGTATGGAAACTTCAGAGCAAGATTGTCGTAGTTCATGATGACTTCTGTTTGAAATTACATGTACCTTTGTACACCAATTAATATCCCCCTCAAGGATTTTTGAAGTTTTTATACCCTTTGAACAGTGCTTCAAATTTATAGTGATAATTTTCAGCAGGTATTTTTCTAATTTTTATGGGAGGTTTCATTTAAAGGGAAGTATCATACTACTGTATATACATATAAAGCTGTGGCACAAATCAAATCGCTACATGTATGTTTTTGAGGAAATTTTCATCTAAAAGCAAAAGTAACATGGGATTTAGAAATGTTTTGATATGGATATATAATCTTGAGTTTGCTACAAACTTTCTTAATGAGATCATGATGTATTAAATCAGCAAAAAGCATACATGTAGAGATATGAATATGTCCATGGAAACCCTTGTTATCATTTCTTTAGTCTTTTCTTTTTCATTTTTTTTTAACACATTGAATTACTCTGGAGTCTTAACCACTCGCATTTTTCAATCTCCATTGTCTCGTAATTTTTTTTCCAGTCCTTTTTGGACACATTTTTTCTCTCTTTATAGCATAAATTTGCCCTCTCATATTTGTCACATACTTTCTCCTCTCTTATTTGTCACATACTATCTCCTCTCTTATTTGTCACATACTATCTCCTCTCTTATTTGTCACATACTTTCTCCTCTCTTATTTGTCACGTACTTTCTCCTCTCTTATTTGTCACATACTACCTCCCCTCTTATTTGTCACATACTTTCTCCTCTCTTATTTGTCACATACTATCTCCTCTCTTATTTGTCACATACTATCTCCTCTCTTATTTGTCACATACTTTCTCCTCTCTTATTTGTCACATACTTTCTCCTCTCTTATTTGTCATGTACTTTCTCCTCTCTTATTTGTCACATACTTTCTCCTCTCTTATTTGTCACATACTTTCTCCTCTCTTATTTGTCATGTACTTTCCCCTCTCTTATTTGTCACATACTTTCTTATTTGTCACATACTATCTCCTCTCTTATTTGTCACATACTTTCTTATTTGTCACATACTATCTCCTCTCTTATATGTCACATACTATCTCTCTTATTTGTCACATACTATCTCCTCTCTTATTTGTCACATACTATCTCCTCTCTTATTTGTCACATACTATCTCCTCTCTTATTTGTCACATACTATCTCCTCTCTTATTTGTCACGTACTTTCTCCTCTCTTATTTGTCACATACTATCTCCTCTCTTATTTGTCACATACTTTCTTATTTGTCACATACTTTCTTATTTGTCACATACTTTCTTATTTGTCACATACTTTCTTATTTGTCACATACTATCTCCTCTCTTATTTGTCACATACTATCTCCTCTCTTATTTGTCACATACTTTCTCCTCTTATTTGTCACATACTATCTCCTCTCTTATTTGTCACATACTATCTCTCTTATTTGTCACATACTACCTCCCCTCTTATTTGTCACATACTTTCTCCTCTCTTATTTGTCACATACTATCTCCTCTCTTATTTGTCACATACTATCTCCTCTCTTATTTGTCACATACTTTCTCCTCTCTTATTTGTCATGTACTTTCTCCTCTCTTATTTGTCACATACTTTCTCCTCTCTTATTTGTCACATACTTTCTCCTCTCTTATTTGTCATGTACTTTCCCCTCTTATTTGTCACATACTATCTCCTCTCTTATTTGTCACATACTATCTCCTCTCTTATTTGTCACATACTATCTCCTCTCTTATTTGTCACATACTTTCTCTCTTATTTGTCACATACTTTCTCCTCTCTTATTTGTCATGTACTTTCTCCTCTCTTATTTGTCACATACTTTCTCCTCTCTTTTCTCCATACTTCTCACACTTTCAACATTCTTCTTCTCCACACACTTTCTCTGAATTTTGTTTTGTCACACAAATTTAATATTCCTCTTAAGTCACACTTCTCCAAATATCTTTTTTACGCCTGTTTCACTACTTTTCCTTATCAAATACTTTGAGCACTCTTGTTGCCTCACATTCCCAATTTATTTTGTCACATTTATTACTTTTTGTTTACTAAGGGAAAAATATATCGTTGTACATGTACTTGCCTCAATTCATATTGTCTTTATAATTTCATTGTAATTATTTTGACCACTTTAGCCACTGTTGAAAATGAAATAAATTGAAATTGAGATTCTCTATGCCTGTTTGACATACAATTTCTCCCCTCTCATTTGTCATCTACTTCATCCACTCTCCTCTTTCAACCACTTTCTGCAGTCTTTCTTTGTCACACACTTGTAATGTTCTGCTTTGTCACACAATATCCTCCAGTTTCCCTGTTACCCTGTGTATCTTTGATCTGTTTCCTTATATGGTCATTATTTTATGCTATGAATTCCATCACTCTTCTTTTCTTTCTCTGTCACACACATCTAATGCTCTGCTTTATCAAACAATTTCCTCCACTCTCTCCTGCCACTCACTTTATCTTTTAGCTCTCCCATTTCGTGGTAGTTATCCAATGCTATGTTTATTTCAATGCTGGGTATTTGGCTAAGCACTGTATTTTCTATTTTAATCCCCTTAATTTCAGATATACTTCCAGAGCCTCCCGATCCTGAACCCCCCAAGTCTGCTGGTAGCTCTGACAGCGAAGATTTCAAAGATGACGAAATGCTTCAAGTCCTTCGCAAGCAGCGAGAAGAATGCATACGGAAGCTGAATCATCTAGATAGCCTGCTTTCTCATACAAGTAAACATTGATCCTTTACAATTCATTATCATATCCTTTATCTACAGACCAGAGGGCATAGTAATTGATAGATTTATAAAGACTTACTCTTAAAAGCAGTTTGTTCTACTTCCAGGCAACTCTGTATTATGATGTAACACATTATCAAGAAATTCTATCTATATCAAGACCTGTTAAGTTTTTAAAACTTTTCATGCACCTACATAAATAATTGTAATGCATTTTAAAGACAAAGGATATGATAATACAACTCATGAATAACGCCATGTGAAACATATCATTGTTTTATATGTGCAGCAGGTTTTATTGAGCGTGCCGTCATAACATTATATAACATGCAGCATGTCTGTCATTGTTCAAAGGTAATGATGCTGATCGTTGGAAACAAATCATGTCATGACTGAACTTTGATAAAGTTTTTGTGGAAAATCCCATGATATTATAAACGTATAAAAGTACCCCTATCATCCTTACATGATGTCATGAAAATAGTTTTGTGCATTATTCATTAATGTTATTTTTTGTGTTGACTTATTCTCATGTTGGTTTTTTTTCTCTGATATCATCAAGTGTAAATTAAGTTTTATCACTGATGTGGCCTTTACAAGACAAACACCTGTTACCATATTCTTATAAGTTTACTCTCCAAAGTCAGATTTTGTTGTATTCTTAAAAACCCCCTGTATTTTATTCAGAGCAAATTGCTGCAGTTGTGCAATTATTTGATAGAGTTATATTAATACAAATTAGACATGATTGCATAAATACCACTTGGATTATTAACACACCATTTTGTTTCAAATACTATGAAAAGACAGTATTTTGGGCTATTCCTGGAATACTAATCTACTGCTATACACATATGTCAACTACTAATACAATCTTAGCTACGATATCAAAGTGACTATGCTTTGTGCAAGGTAGTGTACAAACTCGATCGCTGCCTTTTTAGCATATCATCCATGATTTTAAATTTTGAAGTGAGCCAATAGAAACTGTGCCTTATGTGTTTTAAAAGGTGTATAATTTACTGTTGGGCCATTGATGCCCTTGATGTCTTATAATGCACATAAGATTCAGTCTACAATCCTTTCCATGATAATTGTATTGCATTGCTTTGCTCACCTAAAGATCTATAATACTTGCAATTTCAAAGAATCAAAACTGGAAATTGTATATTTACTGTATGAACTACATCTATTATTAAAAAGAATAACAATATCCAAAAATAGTAGACTCCTCTCTTCAGGATCCCACTTTAGTCCTGGGAGTCTAAGCTGACTTTTGCTGAAACTAACTGCAAATGTAAGTAAAATCTATAGTGACTGCAAGGAAATATAAGACATACACATTATAGACAATCCAACATATAAATAAGCAGTTGAGCTAAACATTGTATTAACTTTGCACAGCAAGGTATAGTTTCGCACAGAAATTGGTCGGTACTTATAATAAATTTACAATATATATATGTAAATGATCACTCACAAGAAATTTACATTGTTTCAAACACTTTATGATCTATGGTTGGATGCTAGTTTTGATTGTAAATCCACTGTTACTGTAAGTACATGTACATGATAATGGAGTGGTAATATACACATGAAAAGTGCAAATTTAAAGTTTAGATGAACATCAGGGAAAATCATAGTACAAAACAGTAATGGTTCATACATATAAATCTAAAATACTGTACCCAAGTCTGCAAAACATTGAGAATCAAATAAAAAAGAACTATATTTTTGTCATGATTACTTTACAAATATATGTCTAGAGTATCCTACACTTTTCATTATTTCATAGGTAATATCATTTTCCTTTTGTAAATTCACATGTATACTTAATTTGTAATTAATATAATTTCATAGTACTATGTTTAAAATAAAATATGAAGCTGAATCACTTTTGAAAAGAACACCAATTGTTGAGGGTAAAAACTTTATAAAAAATATTTCATGATCAATTTGCAAAGGATATTGATAAAATTTGATAAAATATTGCAATTTTCATGATACATTTTAGTCAATAATGTTTACTTTTTCGTTAATTCACATGCTAAATTTGTAATCAATATAATAGAATATGAAGTTGAATCACTTTTGAAAAGAACACAAATGGTTGAGGGTAAAATGAAATTAAGAAAAGAATTTTTATATTGTGTGAACTTTAATTGGCACAATAATTTTCTCATTAAAAAACCTTCCTTGGATGCAACAATACTGTAACAATAATTTACAATACAATATAATACTATAACAATGTCTGACAAATATTGGCTATAATAGCTGTGTGAGAAAGAATGTCATTAACTACTTCAATTGTAGATATGTATAATCAAGACGTAAATAATATATATACATGCATTGCTACATTTACTTGTTAGCTCCTTCAGATGAAAATTTATATAGATTATCATTAAAAAGTTATTAAAACCATATTGAAAACAAAATAAACGTGTACTAGTTCTTGTAGTTATTGTGTATTAAGAAATTGCTATTTACATAAAGTGAAAATAATATATGTAAAGTTCTATAATTCTAAACATGTTCGTAACGAATAAAGGTTAGAAAAAGTAGGTTTGGGATTTTAAAAGAATCTTAATTGTTTTCTCCTTAAAACCTAATGGACTTTAAGTAACTGTCATTTACAAGTTGAGCTCTTTTATATAGTTAAATCCACTGCCAAATTTGATGACAAATTCTCTTGCAAATTAGCAGGTGCCATATTTATTTTAGGTAGTATTCAGAGGTCACAATCTGGAGAACATTAAGCATTCTAGAGAGTATTACATTCTCAGCTTTCTTAGCCATCAACTGGCAATGCATTAAATTTTGTAGAGTCTATTTTATATTGAGAGCTAAATGCTGTACATTTCGAAGAAATTATAGGTGCCAGCCATCTGTTCAGCCCTTTCCTGCTCAGCCCTTTCCTGTTCTTTTCTCATTTTCACCAAGTAGTTACCGTACATTGGTTGGCCGTCTGGCATGGTCGGTCCGATAGCTCCCTCTGATCTTCTGCTTCCGTCGGCTCTATAGGATGCATCATCCGCCTGTACCGGTGGTGGCATTCTGGCCTGTTCCTGTTTCCTCTGTTTGACTAAGTAGTTCCCGTACATGGGTTGGCCGTCGGGTGTTGTTGCATTTGTGTCCGAGTATTCCATCTCTCCCTTGCGATGTTTTGTGGCGTCTTTGTTGAGGGAGGCGTAGATGGTTGGTTCCTCTGTCTGTATGGGTGGGGCATTAGGGGGATGGGTGCGGTCATGCGCCACTGAGATGTATACCAAGCCATCCTCATCCACCTAAAATAATGAAACAATCAGATGAGGTCATAAATGTTTTGGATTGTTGTTTTTATAGGGGCAACATTGGATAGGAAGAAATGTCTTTAATGGAGATGATTGCATTTGAATTTTGTTGCAATTTTATGCGTAAAAAAAGAAAAAAGAAAAAAAGGAAGTACAGACACTACTCCATGTAATAAAGACACAACATACCTGAAGACCTTTCCTCACAAGTGCAACTGAATGTAGAGCTCATTAAGTTTAACGAAGGTTTAACTTAAATATTAAAAAACGTTTAACAAAGGTTTGTCTTGACTGTTAATTATTTTTGTCATACAGTAAGACAGATGATAATGTAGTATACTGAAATTCATTTGATGACAAAGACACTTGGACAAATACATGAAGAAAGTTTGAATTCGTATCCCCCTCTATTTCTTACAAGTCAAATGCACATGTTCTTCCTTTTAAATCTCATGATTTTTTGTAAATACAATTATTGAGGTGCACTCTTTTTATTCATTTTCTATAGATCTAGTAAAGTTTATAACGTATTTTGATATAGAATAGGTCATGAAAGGTCTAAAGGAGATAAAAATAGTTAACAGTTTTAAGCGTACCGTTCTGCCTTCTGGTTGATCGCCGTTATCTGCTTTGAAAACAAAAGAAATAAAAAGTACATAAAAATCTCTGTTAGTTTGACAAGAATATTTCAGTGTCATAAATAGGATGACCTGATTTGAAAAAAGATAATTGTGCATACTCAATTCTTGTAAACTTGAGGAAAATTAGCTTTGTGTAATCTTAAGTGTTTTCAATCAAGTATTTGAATCAAGTTTTTCATATTCTATATATTTGAATTTCATTTAGGTAACATTTTATCCTACTTCCAAATAATATTGGCCATTTATACTCAATTGCATTGTATTTTGATGAACCCTAGTATCCTTTTATCAGAAACTGCTGTATATGGATGATTTTTAAAACAAATGTTTTATTTCCTTTACACTCTCTTTTGCATCTATCTCCTTGGCTAAGAATTTGACTAGCAAGTAAAATGCATAATAGTTAAAAGAGAATGTGGGATAAAGAGGAAGTGAAAGTGAAAGGATTTTAATGTGCAACTGGAGGACATATCGGGGATAATAAAATATGAAAAGAGAGAAGAGTAGAACAATGATAGCATATTGTAAAATGTTGTACAAGCCAGCAATATCATTTGAAACTCAGTGAAAACAAGAATGGGTGAAAGACAAGGCTGCAACGTAGGCCTTTTGAGAACACACACGAGAAAACCACATCGCAATACATTTGGGGAAACACACACCCTGAAACATATAGAAATTTACTCATAACATTCCCCACTTCCTTGTATTATATTGATAAAAAACAATCCCCCTTCTCTCACTCTCACCTTCACACACGTGCGCCCCCATACTCTCACGCGCATCACAATCCTCCCTCATCTTTCGAATGTTGACCTTTAAGGTTGGTTACGGAAGTAAATAATTATATAAAAATGGTATGTACCTGTAAAACCCAACACACACATACGCACATGGGATATTACTGTCAATGAGGTTAGAAGGCAAAGCCTGCACCCTCAATATTTGGAGAAAATAATCACACAAATATGCACTGAGTACATACTCCCACACCCTCAATATTTTTAGAGAAAAAGCACATCCCACACACTCAATGAATTAAGAACATGCCCCGCATACTTCAATGTATGAAATACCATGCACATGAAAGGATATTGTCAATGAAAGATGAGTTCACACACACACCCACACCCTCAATTTTAGAGAGAATATCACACACACACACACACACTCAATTCATCCAGTGCACACCCACACAATCTCAATGTATGAAGAACCCGTGAACGTAGGATACTAAATATAAATGAATAATGATTTCAGGACACATACACACATTTGATTCATGAAACCCACACCCACAAGGTAAAATACCCCCCCCCCCACAGAATATGTATTTACAGGGATAAACACACACACTAAAGCCTTTCTCCGGGGTGCATTTTTTTGGTTAAAACATACCTTTCTTTCGTTTGGTACAGCACATCAATCCATAAAAGTACATGAGACCAAGTGAGATTACTATGATGACGCTGATTGAAGCAATCACACCAATAGCAATTATCATGTAAGGAGTTCCTTGATCACTTGATGGAACTGTCGGACCAGGTTGATCTAGGATGAGAGGGTAAAACCCCGACCAATGAGATATTGTGAATACATCATCACGTTATAACCATTTCAAGAATCAATGTAATATCAGTGTGCATGATGGCCCCATATTTCATGAGCTTGAAATACTCTAGTTTATTAAAATGATAGGTGCAGTTATTACTTAATTGTTCAAGAGAGCAAATTAATTGTAGCGTTTATGTATCAAGTCCTTCTTATGAGCCGAATACAATTTATCCCACGCACAATGTCGCCATAAAAAACTCTCACACTCGCATTTGATCGACCCTCACACACATCCGCCCACACATGTTATACATACCTCAATCCTTGTACACAGTGAGCTGCCATTGGCTTGTCCATTCCCTCACATTTTGCCGATCGCCAGATGTAATTATTCATTCAGTTTTATTTTCATATTTATATCATACAACCATTTATTCAGTTGTCTTTCACTTTCCAATATAGATTTTCTGCAGAATGAAAATCGTCTTATAATCAATAAGGGTTCTGTATATTGTTATTCTATTTTATCGGTAATAAAAAAAACCTCGGTGATGAAAGAGACAGAAACGATGGAGAATAAGTACAAACGGTTACCTGTTATATTGGCTGGTTCACTGCACAACCCTCTCCCATAGGTCACCACAACTACGTCATCATCCGGGTCAATGCTGATCTCTTTCTCGGGGTCAATGCACTTTGTTTCATTCTGGAGGGGACAACTCTCTTTGAAGGTCTTCAAAACAAAGCAGACTTCATCCAACGACTGATTTTCTTTCGGTATTTGAAGTACTTGTCCCTTCTCGACCCAAGTAATGGTTACACCTGTAGGATGAAAATAGGTAAAACAAATATAATTAAACCTCACAAAAACACCTGACAACTAAATGTTTAATTTACTGTAGAAATCTAAACGCAACTTATTATTGAGAGATAAAGTATTGGTTTACATTTCATTCGGAAAACTTACAAAAATACATGAGAGGTGAGCCACATTTAAAAGAAGAAACGAAGAAGATCCAACCCGTGATACAAATATGATTGAGTTATAATGCTAAGGATTTTTTTTTTACTAAAAGAGGGAACAAACGTATATTTCTTCCAAACTGTATGAGAGAAATACCCACCAAAATATGCCTTAAAAAGTCACATTTTTTTAGTGCATTGAATGTAATACGATAAACGATGTATACTATTTTGCCTATACGTTACCGTTTTACTCTCCTTGCGAAATCATGAATATTTTTTATCAAGCAGGAAGAGAATCATCAATTATTACAGAAATGCCAAAAATAAAACAACTGTCAAACTTATCGTTTTTAAGTTTTTAAAGAATTTATTCATTGTATTATTTACTTATAAAGTGTTTTTCATTATTCAAACACCATTCCAAATATCCTGCAAATCAATACATTCATTTAGTAGTAAGTTTTTTAATACAGACTAGCAGGATTTTTTAAGGTATTAAGTCTGGATGGGTTTGCAAAAATCCATGTACCGTGTTGTACATGTATTCATAGAAAGTTAATGTTTTAATGTGAGAAGGAAAACGTGGAGAGAAAATGTAATTAGTATAAAGCCTTATTCTTACCATAGTTCTCTGGCTGTTGTGCTGTATATAGCCAACAAGGAAGCACAATAGAGAAAAGAAACAAAAATACGATTCAATAACATTTCAAAAGTGGTCCTTTATCTCCAGAAATTGTGGTTTGTGATGTTTCGATTTCAATGCAAGCATAGATGAAAATATCAAGTGGATGATCCTTTTCATCAACCGAAACTATGTCTTGATCGCGATCATTAATTATAGTTATAAGTTAACATGGTAAATTGCACATGATGGAAAAGTATTGCGACCATCTTCATGCATGGTTCAATGTAACTTTATATTTTATAGTTATACTAGAGACACTGACTTGTTCTGGAAGCCTAAAAATAAAATAATATTTACTTCTGATTACAGTTTTTTTTAATTGAAAACCTACTTAAATTAAAAGACGAGAAAAAGTAAAAAAAAATAAAAATTACATAATGTTACCCAACGTAAAGAAGATAATGAAGAATATACATGTGAAATCCCATATCGAAAATTATTAATTTTTTTGGTTAATCAATCAATGTTTGTAATCCTCGAAAGGTCAGCTGTTAATTTAACAGGTTTATGATTTCAGTTAAAGTATGAATTTGAAGAGACAATTCCATTAAAATAAGAAACAAAACAAAAGAACAATTGCGCTTTCGCCAATTTTTACAGGCAGTAGTGCTTTTTCGCCAATTTATACAAGGAGTAGTGGAAATAAATTTGAATTGAATTGAACATACGAGCTGTTGAAGCCATTGCAGTCACAGTGCTACTATTCCCTGCGCTGTTCTCTGCCCATAGTGTTAATCGGTACCATGTGAACGCTTTCAGTCCATCCAGGGTAAAGAATTGTTGTGTCAGGTTGGTGATAACACCACATTCTTCCTCCATCGCTGCTGTGTCGTTTGAACAGTATTCCAGATTGAACGTCTGATTAAACCCACCATTGAACCCTGGTTGCCAGGCAACGAAGAGAGTTGAAGATGTCGTCTGGTTTTGGTGGACGATGAGCCGAGAAGGTGGATCTGGGATGGCTGTATTGAGGTATAAAGACTTGATGTTAACGGTCATGGGACAATAAAAAAATGGTGTAAAGCGATCATTAACTACACCAGGAAAGCACACCAATATCGCATTTTGTGGTTACATAGGATTAATTCATGGCATTTGGGAGGGGGAGAATCATGGTTGATTAATGAAAATGTGCCTCGGCCTGATATTACAAAATTTACCAGAATATAAGAGGACCATCGTCGCGCTATCGTTCCCAATCGTCGTCTCGGCAAAGCATGTATAGTTGCCATCGTCTTCTGACGAAATATTAGAAATGATCAGAACACTCGTAGTCAATGTCTTTTCTTGTAATGGACTTTGGTGGATCTGATGACGGGTGCTGTTGTTGAGTTCTGTATCATTCCATTGCCAAGATATCGAGGCTGTTGGTCTACTATCTGATCTACAAGTGAGGATGGCATTACCGCTCTTACGATCATTAAATAATCGATAGAGATTTTCACAAGGACTCTGAAACCAGGGACGCCGATTGGCCGCTCACTACAGAACCCAAGTCCAACACGTTCCACTCTTCCTTTTGAAAACACATTCTTTATGACTGTCTTGTCTTTAATTAGACCTACCGGGATTTATTCAACAGCATACCAAATAGATACTTAATGATTACGATCGTATATTCTGATAATGTGGACCCGGTGAGCCTCTACGAAGTGGGCATTGGTATAGTTAAAATTCAGTGGTTAGATAACTGTTTGCTTAATCGACAGGATGTACTATACGATTTCATTAATTACCTTCATGTATAATATATTCGATTCTGGCAAGTGAATTAACATTGTTGCTATTACATGTTCCTATGTATTCTAATGTTTTCATTTTTTTGGAGAATGAATAAATATTATAATGAAATTAGTCAATAGCTATTCATGAACCATTGTGGATTAGATTTTTGCAAATATTCCTCACATCTGTATGTGCCTGACGGGATTATGCCACCTTTCACCATGGACTCACTCCTGTCACGTTGGTCGTTATTATGATTTAGTTTCTAAAACAAGAAACACTTTTCGCTTTACACCGGGTTACAAAAGTCATCCCGCGCCTTGCTGTTAACCAACCTGGGCTAGAATAACAGTATGATTATCTACCTATTTTTGTCAACTCACACAAGTTAAAGATGATGGCGTCACTGTCGTTGCCAAGAGGTGTCATGGCCTCACATACGTACTCTCCTTCATTGAACTCTTTTGGATTCGTTATCATCAGCGTACATGTTCTAAGCGTTTCTCTTCCTGGTCGGTCAAACTGATTGATCATGACATCGGAAGCATTATCCAATCTTGATCCATTGAAGAACCAGTGGATGGAATATGCTTTTAGTCTCGCATCTACCTGGCAGGAGAATAGTACAGCAATGTTGCCATCATCATCTGAAGTTCGACGCACCGATAGGTCCACGATGGTCGGAGGATCTACATGCATGTGTAATTAAAATACATGTAGATTAAACGGTGTGGAATGATCGAAGACAAATGATCTGAACTTCATAGTTCAACACTGATAATAAATGGCGCTAAAGGACAATTTCAAATTAATTTAGTATCCGTTAGAATAGTTTTAAAGGCAAAGCAAATGGGTAAAAATTTGCTTGGAAATATAAGTCATTACCAAAAAAGCCCTTTCTACAAGTTTTATAAACATTTGAGACTTACTGAGGTTTAATCTGCTTTTGATATGTATGATAGCCGTCACTACGAATCTCTCCAACCCACCTTTCCAAAGCGATTACAGTAATGTGCGTCAAGACCAACTTACATGTAACATTGATCATTATCCGCACGCTCCTAGACCAACCACCTGTGGTTTCAGAATGATTTACCCGACAGACAAGATATCGGCCATGGTCTTTCTTCCTTGGAGTGAACGTGAGCACGTTTCGTGCCATAAATCTATGGTTGTCATTTGTGTTTTCTTCTGTCCTTGATTCGTTGGTAAGATCAGTGTTTCCTAGATGCCAATGGAATACAGGAGCTGGATACCCGTTGTCGGCGATGCACGTGACTGATGCGGCCATGCCGTCTTGTAAGTCAGTAGTGTCGAGTATTTCTGGAGCGTCTGGAGGACCTTCAGAATAAAATCATCCTTTGAGCATGACGAGCATTATTGGAGGAACATCATCTTATAGTTTAGATTTACTTTGATATAAATATTGAGTCACATTGAGTTCTAAGAGGATCTAGATTATGATATTTTTTTTTTTATTATCCTTAAGATGTCTCACCCTAGGATAACTAGTAGTGGCTATAAAGAAGAAAAGATATTTAGGTAATTTAAAGAGGTATTGCTAAAGGTTACAAAGTGACCGAATAAAAAACGTGACCTGTATCAAAGTTAGATAACTGATTTCGAGATCGAAACTATTTCAAATAAAAATGAGAAAATTAAATTTATGTAATTTTAACTTCAAATCAACTCACCATAAACAACGATTCTCACTTGTTCATGAATCTGCCATTCCCCGGCAGGTGTCGAACATCGCAGAAATTTGAAATGATCCCTTCTTTGGGGTGTTATCCGCAAACTACTCTCTCCATCACTTAATGTGTTGTCCATGTTGTTTGGCTTACTGGTAGATGTGATACCAGGAAGCGTTGTAGGTCCAAGTTCCCAGGAAAGTGCAACAGAAGGACGAGATCCAAAATACCGACAAGTAATGATTACTGGAACATTTTCGAGAACGATGAGAGTGTTCGTTCCCGTTTGGTTTGTTATGGTTTGCGATGTAAGCTGTAACTCCCTTGGCAGGACTATGAAATAAGAATATGGAAAACCTTTCATAGTATTCACTCAATTATGCAGTAGGAGGAAAACTAAATTAGAAAAGATTGTGAAAGCAAACATATTGAAACGTGTTTATATATGGTCCATTTCAGTGTTGGATATTTTCAATTTTCAATGATGAAAACATATTCGCACATCTCTTGTTCATGTAAAAAACATATTTCTCTCTGAGTAGTTGAGAACACTGAAAGTGATGGAGGGATTCACTAAGAGCCTATGCATGTTCAGAAGCACATGTTGAGATATGAACAGTAGTTCCATTAGGCCCATTAATGTTAATAATATACATTGACTTCATGTTTATCTACCAATCCCCATAGCGTATAGACGTAGGTCCAGCCACGCATCAAGCATTTGTACCTTGATTTACATGGGTTTTTAATATATTGAACATTTCTTTATAAATTTGTTGTATAAATTTCGATTTTCAGATGTGTTCTGTCGTTTTCAGACCTTATTTTAAGACCCAAGGTGCTGTTACTCTTTAAAGAGTAAAAGAATGGCAATAGGAGTGGAATTTAGATGGATTTTGACTGAGTGATAGAGATATAAACTCAACACAAGGAGGATTCCGTCGTGAAGAAAACTGCGCAAAATGAAAGAAAAAAGGAGGGAAGTGGACAAGGTGTAGAAGACCAGACAAGACATGACAAGACGAGATAAGCAAAAGACAAGAAACATATGAGAAAAGAGAGTAAAGTCGAATTGGAAAGGGCTGACCACCATGACCACAGACTAAAATCTTGCGATAGAACAGAACTTGATGTAGCCGGACTAAAGATAATAAGGAATTATGATATTTATTTATTTATTTATTAAACAATATTTCAATAGGGTGCTCTTTCAGCAGAAATTGGTATCAAAAGGGGCCCTAAAAACATAAAAAAGATGTATATACAAGTGATAAAAATATACGAAGTAAAAACATTATACATACATATTATCATACATATTAGAACACAGAAAGGCATGCAAAATTGGAGTCATTAATATATTTGTAACACAGGATCCTCATTGACATTATACCATTTGCTAGACATATGATTTGATTTTTGGGACATCGAGTTGTAGGTTTGAGGCAGATCTTGTATTTACGTTATGTTTTTCGATGCTATTTTAAGGTTATCTTTAAAGAAATCTTAAGATAAATTATTTAAACTCGGAAGTACATTACTCTTTGGGGATAGGAGAACCATTTTAGTTTTTTAAATAATTGATCAGACGGGGTAAGGACGTTAGTTTTGAGTATAATTCTGGTAGCACGTTTCTGAAATCTTATTATTTGATTCGTTTGTGTGGTAAATCGCAAGACCCATACTTCACAGCAATAGTCTATTTGACTTTGGATGAAGCAGTAACAAATTAGTTTTGCCGTAGTAACATCAATGAACGGATTAGCCCTTTTTAGTATGGCGAGAGCAGCACATACTTTATTCACTAACGTGTTCTACATGATCATGCTAAAGAAGATAATCTTCTATTATGACACATAAACACTTAGTAGAGTGATCCTTCTTTATTAAAATTGTAAAAAAAGGTAAAACAGGAAAAGAAGCTATTCAGAAATTAAAATGTTTGGTTATGATTACAAGAATAAACAGGAAAAGTTCGATTTTTGGTTGAAATGTATCAGTGTTGTAGTGCCTTGATGCTCGGCCTTGGCCTTAAGGCGCCTTAAGGCCTATTTTTTCAAAGCCTTGGCCTTGAACATTCAAGCCTTGGCCTTGAGAGAGCCTTGGCCTTGGCCTTGAGGATTTTGAGCCTTGAAATTTCAAGGCATTTTCAAGGCATTTTCAAGGCTTTTTCAAGGCATTTTGTATTTTGTACTTTCATTTGTTTTATACAAGTAATTATAAATGTTTCAATTGTTCTGTACATCTAATGACACTAAATACTACCAGTCAGCTGCAGCAGAAGCAGTAAGTGTACTTAGCAGTGCCATCAATTGCAATTATCATCACATAATTATGTAACAAAGAGAAGTGATGAAAATTAATCTTATTTATTGGTAATATGATGTAATCATGACTAATAAGGATAATGACAATATTAATGATAATGATAATTATGATTAGGATTATAGTCAGTGGCGTAACTACAGGGGGGGCATGGGGGCATGTGCCCCCCCCTCCCCCCCCCCCATCGGCTGACTAAAAAAAGGAGGAAAAGAGGGAGAAAGGAAGAGAAACGTAGTGGGAAAGAAGACATTAATGTTCATTATAATGTTATAATTATGTTATGTTACATTACATAAGAAACATTTTTTCATATAAATGACACATAATTTGCTCAGGGCATATGTCTTCATTGTTCCTGGTGCTCCCATTGTCTGTTTACCGAGATATATAATCCTGTTATACTAAAACCTCCCGTTTTCAAGTCAATATACACCAAACTACCAAATATATTTCCTCGCACTTCGAGTTATTCTTTTACATGTACAATAGTATGCTTCTTTTTCATGAATACTTTAAGTGATTGTCCCATTTTAAGGTCTTAATATAAAACATTCCCTGTCCGTGCTTACGTTCGCAGTAGTGGATTGGTGAAAGATGTCTGCTCTCCATCAATTCCTAGAATGAGTCCTTAAAATGTCCTTTTTCTGTTTTCTGATCTGAATATCAAAAATTTTTAGCTCGCGCTTCGCGCTCGCATCATTTGGTTAGTGAACTACGTAATGTTATCTTGAATTCCTACAAACAAGCCTTAAAATGCCCCTCTTCGGGTCTGAATTTCCTAAATTTTCAGCTCGCGCTTCGCGCTCGCAAGATTTGATTAGTGAGATGGGTATGTTAATCATGATTACAAGTGCTTTATGTGCATGTTTAGATGTAATTCTAACAAAATCAGCAAGCGCTTATTGGCACTCCCATTAGATGACTATGGTGAGATGTGGATAATCTTAATAGATAAAATATTCCTAAAAAATAGTCCTTAAAATCTTCCTGTTTGGGGTCAATATTTACAAAAATTTCAGTTCGCGCTTCGCGCTCGCATTATTTAGCGAGACAGGTACGTATCATGATTACAAAAGATTGATTGTAATGTCCCTTTTTAGGTTTGAATATCAAAAATTTTAAGCTCGCGCTTCGCGCTCGCATTATTTGACTAGTGAGATACATGTCCGTTTATTGGCACTGTCCTTATAAAAATATCTCTATTTGGTCAGTTTACCTATCAAGTGGGCGCGCTCACTAGGCAATTCCAAGTTTTTGCTGGTGCCCCCCCCCCCAATGCCGTGACCCACGCTACGCCACTGATTATAGTGATTTTATGACAGGAATAATTCTGACAGATCTGACTGCAATTTTGACAACAATTTTCATACTTTAAAAATAGCTTACTCTAAAGAATGATAACAAGGTTGATTTCTATTCCATTAGGTTTTCCTTGTATTATTTTCTTTGACCAACAAGATTGTTTAAGTTTTAATGATATTCTGAAAAGATTCAGTAAACTTGAACACAAACTTCAATTTCGTCATTTCCAAATGGGCTATGGCATCAATGGCATGATGAGCCCAAAAATGTTTAGGGGCCAAGCATGGCATACAGAGCAAAATTTTAGGTTTCAAAATCAACAAATTTTGGATTGTGCTTGCATAAATTATTGTTAAGGTTCGCATTCAATTTACACAAAAAAATGCTTAGAATGTCTAGTTTTTAGGTCGGAATATTACAAATTTTTGAGCTCGCGCTTTGCGCTCGCATTATTTGATTGGTGAGTTATGTATCCTATTTATGAGTCACTAAATGCAGTCCAGAACAGCTTCCTTTTCTGGTCTGTAAAAATTTCAGCTTGTGTTTTGTGCTCGCGTTAATTTGTTTAGTAAGATGCATACCTTTTTCATGATTACAAAAACAGCTCGAAATATTTAAATTTCATTTCTTATTACATCTTATTACAACATCTCGCAAGGATGCCCTTTTAACAGTGATTAGCACCATAATTGACCCAAAATCGAGTTTTACAACTTCAAAATTGTTTTTTTTTTCAAAACCACTTGCTCGCTAATTAAAGCCTAAATCAAAATATCTGTCTTATCAATTAGAAATAACTTAAAAAAGCTTTGCTGAACTGCACCAAAATTATCATTTTGACTTATACTGTAAGTGCATTTTTGGCTTTGACCTCCCCCCCCCAAAAAAAAAAAAATACATTCTGCCTCCCCTGTCCCAGGTAGAGGAGAAAGACATTTGAGAATGGGCATGCCAGGATCAGATCACCTTGGTAATAATGATTGCAATGTGAATCGCCTAGAACAATAATTAAATGTACAAAGGTAACTACATATTTATTTTAATTTTATGTCTAAATCTACATGATCTATCATGAAATTATTTTCGTTTAAATGTACAAGGGTCAAAAATTTTGCTCGCTCACACCTTTTATACATTTGGTCCTGTGTGTCATGTATGCTGCCTAAGCATTGTTGTCTAATTTTTTTTCCATATATTGTACAATTGAAATGCCTTGGCCTTGGCCTTGAGGTTTTCAGGCCTTGGCCTTGGCCTTGGGTTTCCATGCCTTGGCCTCAGCCTTGGTTATTGAAGCCTTGGCCTTGGGTATTAAAGCCTTGGCCTTGGCCTTGGAGGTTTGAGCCTTGACTACAACACTGAAATGTATTCAATGAGACAATATCTTTTATGTTATTAGAGAAGTAGTTCCAGAAGTTAGGACCGTTGTATATGAATGTATTTTGGCCTAGACTGTATAAAAAGGTATATGAAATTCGTTCGTGTGTCCCGTGTAAGTGTCCTAGTGTCTCATGAGTAAGTAAGAACATAGGATAAAAAATATTACCTTGAATAAAGAGACTGATGGTTGACTGAAGAACATTCGGAAGCTTAATTTGAGATGCCAGACAGCGAATAACTTTGTTGTGGTCATCTTTAGAAGGGGTAATGGTTGCTACCCTACGAGATACATAAGTGATGCCTTTAACAACATTGATCTGATCCTCAAACTGGATACGTTCAATATCGGTGCGCCATTCAATAAGAGCCGGTGGACGTGCCCCTAGTACTGTGCAAGTTATGTCACGCTGTTGGCCAGCTGTCATCCAAACAGATGGGTTGTCTGGATATTCCATTTTTTGATTCAGACTATCGGCGAGAGTGATCGCATACGCTGGGACTAGAAATCGATGATTTTATGTTGGAGGAAAGCAAGATTCATGAACTCATATTAATTCGTAATAGCATTTTCCATCTGATGATAGACTCTTTACTACTGGTAATTTTGAAGGGCTACAGGATAATAAATTGGTGTGTTTTTCTGTATGAAGTGAATGTGCTGAAAGAAAATCAACCAAGTTAACCTTTACCCCGAGTAATGAGTACAATGCATGTAAGTAACCACCCTTCATATTTATGCAGTCAACTCTACCCTGTTCGCGGTGGATTAGTATCATTACGAGGCCTACTTTTTGACGTTTTATTCTACGTAGAAATTTTGACCGAAGCACCTTTAATACGGCTGTGTTATGAAGAATAGAGGACGCATTTACCATAATGCCAATTTGCATCTTACATTTTATTATTCCTTATTTGCTATTATTTGTTACAACTTTCTACTTTACCATGTACAACAGCTCCATTTTCTTACCTGGATTTAGGACTGTTAATGTCATATCAGAAGAAAGGGTTCCCTGAGCAGTAAACATATTACAAGTATATATTCCATTGTCTAAAGAAGTCAAATTGATTATTGTAAGCGATGTGCTGCGGTCATCTATCGTTAACTTGTACTTTGTTGAACTAAACCCCACAAAATGACACGGATTCCTAGTTATGTCGCAGTATCCGTACGCAACCTGAACATTTCCATGGGTCCAGCTTACTGAAACGTTACCATCACGAAAATAGCACATGATTGTATAATCATCTCCGATGATGGGTAGGTCACGAGTTGCTTGTATTGACATAAAGGAAGAAGAGAGAACATGTACAAAGTTGAAAGTGGAAAGTGTCGAGAACATTATGCAATCGGGTAAAGGGAAGGGATTGACATATTTTCATTAAAACATATATCTATAGGTCCATAGCAAATCATTAAAGTTTGCAGAATTGATATTGAAACTTCGGATATTATG
Source organism: Lytechinus variegatus (assembly GCF_018143015.1). NCBI lineage: Eukaryota > Metazoa > Echinodermata > Echinoidea > Temnopleuroida > Toxopneustidae > Lytechinus > Lytechinus variegatus. The sequence goes on along the minus strand of NC_054747.1, from coordinate 26,853,208 downwards.
CTTAATTCGTTCATGTCTTTAATCACTTTCAACCTGAAAGTTTCAGCTTACTTCTTATCATCGTCCTTGATCAATAATGCTGGTTGCAATAATCCCCGTGACGACAATATTTTGAATTTAATGAAATGTGATTAATAAGTTTTTTTTTTTTCAACCACGAGCGAGCTTTAATTTCGTAAACATGGTAAAGGGCGACTCGTTTACGCCTTCGTCGTGTTAATCGTTCCAATATCTATTCATAAATCTTGATTAATAAAGCTGTAACTTCCTTGTTGTGGAAGATATTGGCCTGTGTCCATGCAGTTTTATGGCAGTTAATATCAACTAGGTGTTATTGTCTTTTGAACATTTCTCTCATGAAATTTTGTTAAATACATTTGGCTCAAAGAGTTCTCATTGATAATTGCATCTTGAATATACACCTCCTATTTGTACATGGCTCTTTTGACCCTAGCCCCGCGGCACTCTACCATTACTTTTATGTGCTTGCTCTAAAAAAAAGTTTGATTAAAATATAGAAAATGTGTTATATCCATAAACCCCAACATCGCTTTTAGCCTACTAGACTAGACCAATAGGCCTGTACATTTTGGAATATATGATTTGGCCATTTTCGTTGATATTCGAATTTCATGCCTTTGAAGCCGAGCAGACCGGTATTTTCAAGTGCATTTACAATGACAGTGACGACGATGAAAATTTCCAAGACCAAAAATTTGACTTACCCTGCCATCTGAAGATCAACGTTTAAAAACTAAAATCCTACGCCGATTGCTTGATATTCGTAAAACAAGGAACTCTAAACAGATTTTTTTCGATTAATATGATATACAATATTCTCTTTCAGAATATCTGTTACCCAAGGAACAATTTACCCTTACCTTTCACAATCCAGATGAAGGCGAGCCACACGAGAACGTAATATTCCATCCTTTGTCGATTGATAATATCTTACAATGTGATAAAACACCAGATGGACTGTCATCATTAGAAGATATTGAATCCTATACAGATGGTTCTCCTTGGCCAATTATTTGATTAGGCCTATACCATGTATACCGAGTGACACCAAGAGAATACTTAATGTCTAGTTGACCATTACATCCAGCTTAACATTACTAGTATGAAGACAATTTTTGTCCACAATCTCATACATGTTCACTTTTGGAAATTCATTTTTTTTCCATCAAGAGGTTTTCCGAAAGGCTGTTGAGTTTGTTCGAGTAGCTTGAAGAGCATTCTTCTGTCGCTTTAGTCTATTAAGTGAATCATATGAGGCAAGTTTGATAGATTACCTGTATATGGTTCATCGTCCCATTGTCAGTTGTAGGCTACGTCATTATAGTTGTCTACCGTCTGCTGTTTCTGATTCCAAAGAGAGTTTTCGCTCCGTGACGTACGGAGGATTCAAGAATCCAGTAAAATGTATTGAAATTGTATGTCAAATGACAAAGAACAACTGTGAGGTCTTTATCGAAAATCGATGAATCGGAACAGCAGTTAGGTCGTAGGTTTCAGAGCCGACGAAAACTGCAAATATTTAGTTTGTCCAGAGTCAAATACTAAACTGCTGTTTTGATTCACCAATTTGACGGGCATTTTCAATATTTGCTGTGCTCTTAAATCTGCCCCACGTCGCGGTGCTAGAACTTCCTAGTGAGAGATCTGCATCAAGATTCTATAATTTTGGCAAGAAATTATATTATGAAGAACAAGAAAGGTCAATTCGCTAGCTTTAGATCCCCATAACACACCATACTCCTACTGGATACCATCATTTGGCTACCGATCACCAGTAACTGATCCACACCTCTAGCTTTTCATGTTCCCGTATTGCACACATTCGTGCAAGTGGAATAATATTGAAGGTAGTATTATCAATATATGATCGTTTTTGTTCTCCTATGTTCTTAAAATGCGAGAGAAAGATCGCTCTGGTCCGCAACCACACGTCATTTGTCTTCGCTAAGTCTATTGACACGCACCCTAATATGCCGAACTGCCAAGGAAAAAGAAGAGGAAGGAGAAAATTCAATTATTTGGCATGGATAGAAATTGTGTTTTTTGTTCTTATAATCGAAAGTGATAATCGATAGCGGCGAATGCTAAAGGATTTGTATGTGCTCTTGTCATTCAAGGAAATGTGCTTCCTTTTCTATTTTCTTTTTACCCATGTTGTGGTATTGTCACGCATCTGTGCATCGAGCCTGTCTTCATTCACAAAAAAGTAATTTAAATAAAAAAAAAGACGTAGACTGTGTCATGTATTTCACATTTATTGTTTCACTGCATTATACACATAAATATTTCACATGAATTATCGTGTACTGAAGTGAACTAAAAACCAAAGCACATGAAACGAGAGATATCAACGCCTTCCAGAAAATGATAAGGCTGTTTATTCTTTAATGGGTACCAAATTGTCATGATGCCTATCATGTCTACAGTAACTACAGTAACTTTACTTTTGGTTCACTCTGTTGATGAATAAAGAAAATGACTCATACAACGATAAAAGTAAACGATAAAAGAACAGACACATGAAACAAAGATAATTTTGTGTGTACAGCGCTCAATGATATTAGATTTCTAAACGCTATAAACACTGTAATTATTATTACCCCGATCAACGGATCCTGGAATGCCTGCACACAATATCTTTCTCCACTCCCTGAAGATCATTCCATCAAGAGTTCAACTACTCAGTTGTTATAATATAGGACTATGTACACTCTAAAAAATGAAGTGCTAATTCAGCTCTTAAAGAGCGTGTATAGTGACTGCACTTCGGAGTGCTGATTTTCCTCGTTCAAATTTGAACTAGACAAAACAGCACTCCGAAGTGCAGTCACTATACACGCTCTTCAAGAGCTGAATTAGCACTTCATTTTTAGAGTGTACATGTACACAATGGAACAATCAACACATTGAAGATAGTAAAAGGAGAGGTACAATTTAAAACATTTTTTTAAATTAAAAACTGGTTATGAAATAAGTAAGTTATAGACGTTTAAGAAGTCTTGTTGCACTTTCTATGGGGATCCTCAAATTTTTAAACATTCCTTAAAAATTGCTGATTTTGTGGACATCACTATTTGTTTTGTACACAAATTTTCAGATGTTCCCCATTATCTTTGAAATTGCATGTTGCCTCCTTCTGGGCATAAAATGTCATGGAAAATATAATTCCAACCACGTACATGTTTGTCAAGGTCAGGAGATGATACGAAATATGTGAAATATAAAGAGAAAAATCTGAAAATTTGTTTACAAAACAAATGGAGAGTTTTCTACAAAATCAGCAAATTTTTAAGCATGTTTGCCAGTTTGAGGATCCCCACAGAAAGTACAAGATTTTTCAAACTTCCATAACTCGCTTATTCTATAACTGATTTTGATGTAATAAGTTTTAAATTGCTCCCTTTGTGTTATTCTGTGATAACTCAATCAAGGTAAATGATAAAGAAATGCAAGAGTTATGTTTCTTGAAAATAGTGCTTGTATTTCAATAATTTTAATAAAAGAAGCTTTACAGGCTTGCTGTCGGACTTATTCAAACACGCCGTTTTGTTGACGATCAGCCATGTCTAATGCCTTTTTCTATTGATACGAAGGCCCTCTAGGCAGGGACGGATCCAGGATTTGCCAATGGGGGGGGGGGGGATATTCATGATGAAAATTTGACAGTAAGTGCAAAAAGGTTTCTACCCAAAATTGAAGGTCATTTCGTCCACGAAAAAAAAAACCAAAAAGGTTCTTCGCTTTCGTGGGGGGGGGGGGGGGGGGGGGAGACGCTAGTGTTGGAAAGGCATATTTACATTACACATTTGGATTGTGCTTCTCTCTGAGGGGGGGGGGCACAGGCCAGCAGTGCCCCTGGATCCGCCAGTGACTGTAGGCAAACCGATAAAACACATTTTCTAAAGAAATTATGAAATTGCAATCATTGTTTTAAAAGGTCAGAACCTTGTAATTCTTTGTTCATTTTTTTCTGTTGAATATATCATGAAAGAGTAGATATTGAGCTCCTTCGACAATGAATTTTCTTTTCAAAATCAGATACTGCTGCCAAGTTCTGGTATCGCTTCAAATGATTTTGTTCCATCATGCGTGAATGAAAAATCATATACATGTACATTTTAGGTTACATCATATGAAAAAAAAGAAATTCCAAGCTTTGAGATAATGGGTCATTTGTTTATCATATTTGTAAATACGTTATGGTGATTCATCAATAATTCTCGGTGTCGTTATCCTAAGACACAATGTATAACTGTAGTCTAATGAATCAGTTTTGGGGAAAATAACTTATGATGAATATTCTATAGAGATCTGCATCTTTACATGTGTATTTAAACATGTGAATTCAAAAATAAATCACCGTCTTTTGAAAGCTACAATACTTACATGTACATTACCTCTAATAATGACCTGGAAATATAGTATTGTTAAAAATGAATCCCCTAAGAAAATGGGAATTTGATTTTTGTTCAGTAAATTTTGTGTTTGTCATGGTCTGTAGAACAATATCATGTTATGTTTTCAGCGTATAGAAGTTTACAAGAGTTAAAGATGACTGATATTAGCCTAAGCTGCTTTTCCATATACATTGCGTTGTCCTATTTTATTTTTGTTGTTTTTTTTAATCACACACACAAAAAAAGACCTGCACCTTTCACAATCCATTATGTGTAAGAGATATATGCTTGGCAATTGTGATTGTTTGACGGAAAATCTTTCGCCGACAGGTATTGCCAAAACTATGCAAAGAAATAAATGGCTAGAATCCAATAGAAAGAATAGCTGATGGATACTGGTAATTGATGGTATTATCGTCAGAAAGTTTTGTAATGACCGTCAAATCTTATTACATATTGAGCGGTCTAAAAAGCAAATTAAGATACAAGTAGTGAAACTGAATAAAGTTTCCCATTGAGACTTCAGAACCAAAACGCCTATCAAAAATGCAATTACACGGCAAGAGAATATGACGATATTAATTAATCGCTAGTCATGCTAGTAAGATCTTTATAATGAAATAGGATTAGTATTCCTAGAGGGTTTCTCGTTTAAGTCTTTCGTATTTCCTTATAGAGCGTTAGCTAATATTCCTCTGATATTGATTTTACTCTACATCGCACACGTGGATTTTTCTGTTTCATTTATTGAGGCCGTCGGACCCTTTAACAAACGCGATAAAACTGGAATGTTAATATACATAAATGTATGGATATACTATGACAGGGTGAAGGATGTATTCTACAGAAAACTAGACTCGTGAATGTTGATGTCAAGCACACTAGATCCTTCTCGAATGACTAGAAAATCGAACCCCTGTCTAAGCAATCACTACACAGCAGACAGCTATAGAACGTATTATTGTATTATTCAGAGTGCTCATTATCGTAGGAATCATCTGCCATCTTGATCTTCTTCTAGGTGGCTATTAATGATGACACAAACTGCAACTGTTTCTTTGTAACAGCCTATGAAATATATCTCATCATTCCAATTATGATTATGGATTCTATTTTCTGATATAATTCAGTGCATTTTACGTCTCTTCTCCGCTCGAACCTAGATCTGCTGCCAGACGTCACGTTTGAAAAATGACTCTTTGAACAACTTTGGACCTTCAGTGAGCTTCCATTACACATCGTTGAAGAGCAGGACCACCACCACCACAGATCTACATTTCCTTCCACTGCCACTGCTGTTCAGCTGCTGAAATCAAATTAGTAAGAAAAAATTTCTTTTTCATACCCAATCCGTTCTTCCAAACAATGATTATCAAGTATTTTGTCCAGTGTCATGAATTCCATTAAACATATCCCCATGGCAAATAATGAACGCTTGCTAGGTCCTCGCATATGTTGTTAAAATGGAATTGAAGTGGCTAGGTCTCTGTGTAATCATGCGTTCTGAATGTCAGACGCACACGATCTAAGCTTGATGTAAATAGAGTCTTATTAATTGCGGGCGGGTCGATACAGAAGAGCTACACACAGGATAGCTCGAAGGCCGATTATGAGCAACACAGATTTTAGGCCCATGTGAAGTCCCAAGGTAGGGGAAAGATATTAATTAGTTTTCCATTTGTCTTTATATTTTTGTAATACCGGGATATCGTTTAATCTATCACATATCGATAAATAATGCATAAATATAGGTATGAATGGTTATATTCCAGTAGATTACATTCTATCGTACAGAAATAAATTGAATACGTGAATGCTGGATAATTACATATGTAGGTTTTTTTTTTAGTTAACCTTGCGACTTTACAGTGCGTCCCAGTAGAAAGCCGAAAATCATCGAACTTTATAATAAGTTACTTCATCACAAATAAGATAGACAATCTATTATTGGAAAGATATAGACACCCCCCCCCCCTTTTCATGTCGAATCATTGTGACGATTATTCATTATACGCATTGGTGGAGATATTCTGAGGACAAAATACCTACAAGTCTTTTGGCAGACAAGTCTAAATGTCCAAAAGAAAATCACATTTTTCAATAGTTCAATATCTGCTCTTTTAATATGATACCTAAATCAATTAAGCTAGTCAAGGAATAAATATTATTTTTTCTTAACTTCATGCTTGAATTTTAATAATTTTACCAAACCTACGTTTACCAGCAAATCGTAGTAATTAGTTGACGATTAGCTTTACATAACATCTCTCTTTAACGAGAAAGAACCCTTTATTTTATGAAATTATCACAATAAAACAACCATTAGCTTGAAGAAATGGAACTTTGATATTCGTTGGTCTATTTCTTTGATTAAGGTATCGAATTAAAGAGCAGATATTTTACTCTTCAGACATGTGATTTTCTTTTGGAAATCCGAATACCATCCGCCAAGTGATTTTATGATATCATTTCTGCAAATTATTCCTACCTATACGCACGAGTGGATTAAGTTATAACATAAAACATGACACTCAGTTTTACAGTGATAAGTCATTTTTTCTATGATTGTATAAGTTATTTTTTTCGAAGATTCTCGGATTTGCGGGGGGGGGGGGGGGGGGGGGGGTTGAGAAGTTTTGAAAGTAATCAAATCCGTCAAAAGGGATAAAAAACGGGACAGATTTGAAATGTCTATAAATTTTTTGTTTCAAATTATGATGTATAATTTTAAAAATAGATTTTATTCATGCTCGAGCGTACACGGAACGTTTTTGTTGAGGGTTCAAAAAGAGGCTTGCGCTAGAATTGCAGAATATGATGACCAGACTTCTTGCTAATCAGGAGACTTCCTCTTGACCCTTTTTAATTATCTGTGCCATAATTTTCAAATTACGCTCTCAATGTTTATTTACAAATTTATTTATTTACTTCAATTACTTGAATTATTTTTTTTTCTTACCTTTAAATTTTCCTTAAAAAAGTAACTGAGAAAAGAAGATTTTTTGTCAACCCAAGCAAGAAGATTATTATTATCCTTTTATTATGTGAAACAAATTATGTTATGAACCGTTAAGACATTAATTTATTTTCAAGGGGTCATTGATTCCTTGACCAAGTTTAATTGCTTGACAGGAAACACAGGAAGGGATTCATGTCTTTCAATGACAATGGTGTATTGAGTCAATTTTGAAGGAGCTAAATATGGCAGATCGGGTAAAATGTATTAAAAAGTTGTGAGCGAGTGAAGTTAGCACGCAAATATTCCCACTTTTGATTACAATATCATATTTTGTGATAGATTTTGACACAAATATTCAGAAAATAATATTATATTTTACTTTCCATCTTTCCTTTTATTTCCGGTCCACTTTTTTTGGTCATGAATTTTTTTTATTGGGGGGGGGGGGGCATCCCAAGTCCCCGCCCATCTGTGTGGCACTATTTAAAAGGCACCATAACCTTTGTAGCACACAATGAAAGGATTTGAAGAAAAAAAAAATCCACGCTCTCCCATACTTCGGTTGAAACAAAATTGTTTTAGCTTGAAGAAGGAATATTCAAAGCTTAGCCTAACAGAAAGCACATTAAAAAGAAACAGAACAATTCAAGCAAATAAATAGATCTGAAAATGGTTTTTGAACACATGATTTGAAAATTATGGCAAAGATAATGAAAAGGTGAAGATGAAGTCTGCTACTTAGGAAGAAGGCCGATCATCTTATTTATAATTTTAGGCCATTTTGGCGCAAGCCTCCATTTTAACCCCAGACAAAATATTCCATGTTTGCTCAAGCATTTGAAATATAAGACCTTAGAGCATCTATTAATTCCAAAATATAGACATTATAATTTAAAACAATTTTTGTAGACTTTTCAAACCTGTCCCGTTTTTGGATACGCACTGTAGAAGTGCATAAAGCTACTCCTGGGGCAAGTAACAAATAGGTTTTAGATGAATTCAAATTTGAAAGATCAGTTCTGTTTGGTAATACCTTGGTCACATTTGTTCTACGGCGGCCGTACGGTGAGTCGAAACCAGCCGTTTTAACATTTTTTTTGTACCAGCTACATGTCGGTGGTTAAAATAAAAATGAATAGAACGACAGTTTCCGACTCGCCGTACGGCCGCCGTAGAGCAAATGTGACCATGGTATTAGCGGTCGCCGGTTTGAACACCATGTATTTACATAAATAAATTGGTTGGCCATGACACTTTTGAAAAGTGACCCGAGACGGCGGGTGAAATTGGTCATTACAATTTCACAGCGAAGCAAATGTCGCGAAACCATGTTGGATATGTATTGTCGCGCATGGGTAGCATAGTATATGGCGAGCGGGGATAAGCCTGCAACGATTATCACCCATCACATCATTGTTCATTTCACTTGGAACAGAATAGAGACCTCTTGAATAAAGATATAGACTGTTTCCGAGCAGCCAGGTACAGGTAATGCATATTAATCTTCTGATTTCGTTGTGGTCTTCTTTAGAAGAGGTCATGGTTGCTACCCTGGTAGATAAGTAGCTTTCACCTTCGATAACATTGATCTGATCCATGACCTGGATACCTTCAACATCGGTGCTCCATTCAATGAGAGCCGGTGGGCGTGCTCCTCGTACTGTGCATGTTAAGTCACGTGGTTGACCTGTCGTCATGGTCACATAGGAGTTGTCTTGATATCCCTCCAGAGACCAATCATCATGAATGGTTATGCTACGTGGTGGGGCTAAATGAGGAAACAATAAAGGGTAGTCAATTATTTACTAAACATTTCCTTTCTAAAATAGTATGTTTGCAACTTTAATAAATGTCTTGAGACCATTTACTAAATGCTGCTTTTTTTAAATGGTATGTAAACTTGAAAACACTTAAAGCCTAATTGTTATCCAGTCTTAAAATGTAAGGGTCTCCTAGTATATCGGTATTGTAACTATAGTGATGGGGCTACCCTGCTGAATGAAGATGAAATAAATAAAAAGGTAAATATGAATTCCTTTCGAAGGACAGTGTATAAAATAAATGATCTTGTATCAATTTTCTTGTCTCGATATTGTCATTATGTTTTTAAATTAAACTTAATATAAACCACTTTGAAATATATTTATGCTCTAGATTCCAAAATATTGAAAAAATCCTTGTTTGGCATAACCTTATAACAACATAATTATAAATGATTGTCCATTTAAAGAAGATAAAATAAGAAAAAGTGGCAGCGTTAGTCTTTAGATAATTATTGTGTGAACCTAAAAGTAAAACGAGAATCAAATTTGTTGTAACTGCTGCATTTTATTACATTTTAAGAGGTATGGTTATCCGTTTTTTTATGGGTAGTAACTACCCACAAAGCAAAGAGAAAATAAGACTTATTGAACATACTCAAAGGGAAATCAAAATAACATAAATCTGGCTGTTGGATAATATAAATAATGGATAAATTAAAAGTGTATGACTGGATTTTTTTTTTACTGTATACGAAATTCTTTCGAGGGCGTTGTAACACATTGGCCCGTATTCTGAAGTCGGGTTTAACTTTTTTTTTTTTATTATTATAAATTTATTGCTTCAAAATCAAATCACAATATACATAAATAATAACAGCAATAAATAAATCATATACATAAGTATAAAAAAAGTATTACAATTCAGCAAGAATATCTTGATACCTGTTTACAGAATTCCATTTATCAAAGTGAACTGAAAGTTTGCCTTGTTTTACTGCGATTGCTCGCTCTACTTTTTCTAAAAAAATAATTTCATTTTTAAATTGTTTGAAGACTAAGATTTTCTCATTGTATTTTTGCTTATAAATAAAGAATTTTGCATAAAATATAATGGTATTAATAAGACTATTTTTTATTTTGACTCCAAAACAAATATCCAAAACTGAAAAAGGCAAAGTTAGAATGTTTAAATTAACTAACCATTTGTACACTTCATTCCAAAATAATTTAACAACTGGGCAACAGAAAAACAGGTGCATAAGATCTTGAGTTTCGTATTTACAAAAATTACAACTAGGTGAACGTTTTATCCCAATGCGAAACAAAAAATAATTGGTTGCTATACGTCTGTGAATAAACTTGAACTGAAATGAACGTATCTTGGTATCCAAGGTCGCCCTATATAATATTTTAAAACGGTCTTGCCACTGAATTAGTGTTTTTAAACTTAAATTTAGGTCACTTTCCCATTTATCTAAGTGATTGGTATTTTCCAATTTTAAACATACATTATTTACAAATATAGAATAACAAAATTTTGTTGGTTTCTTTTGTGATAAAAATAAAGAGAGTTTCCTGTCTTCAGAAGAAAATGCGGGGTTACGTTGGGTAAACATTTTTGACCAGGTTGACTTTATAGAATCAACAATAGCGTAATAACGCATAAATTGGTTCATATGTAAATTAAAACTTAGTTGCATTTCTTCAAAAGATCGAAAACATCCATTTATATTAAGACAATCCCCAATCGACTTAATTCCTTTATCAAACCAGTGTTTGAAAAATATCAATTTACCATCTATTTTTACTAATGAATTATTCCAAATGGGTTGAGATAAAATCTCTTTAAATTTGACCGGGTTGTAATATTTATAGGAAGACCAGGATATCAATACATCGTGCCAAAATTGGCTGACATGGAAAAGTGTTACATCATTAGCAAAGAAATTACCGTAAAAAATATATTCACCTCCGTGTGAATTTACTTGATGAAGAAAAAACGGTTTCCACATACCCTTATTTTGATTATCTAATATCCTTTTGACCCAAGAAATTTTGAGCGCATTACAAAAACTTTTTATGTGTGTCATTTTTAAACCACCATTTTCATATTCATTATACATTATGTTTCTTTTAATTCGATCTCTCTTTCCGCTCCATAAAAATTCAAAGAATATTTTTTGAAGGTTATCAAAAAAGCTTTGGGGTGGATCAGGTAAGTTACTGAATAGATAAACAAATTTTGGAAGTACCAGGGATTTCAGTATAGTAATCTTACCTAAAAGTGTCAAATTGCGAAAATTCCAAATTTTTAAAAGTTTATGGATTTCTTTTAGTTTAATATCAAAATTTAATGAAAAAATACTTGATAAATCACGTATAGGAACTTTTATTCCAAGGTAGTCAATAGTTTCATCAACCCATTCTACATTTAACTGTCTACATAATGTGCCTTTGAAATTACCTAACCTTACAATTTTACTCTTGTTAACGTTTATTTTAAGTCCTGAAATATTAGAATACTTTGTTAAAATATCAAAACAATTTAAAAGGTTACATTCATTGGCATCAAGATAAATTAATGTGTCATCAGCATACTGACTTACGCGTATTTCATGTCCATTAAGATGAATTCCCCGAATTTGTTTACTCTGTCTCAACATAAGACCTAATATCTCCGCCCCAATTAAAAAAAGATATGGGCTAAGGGGGCAGCCCTGCCTTACCCCTCTTTGGAGATTAAACACTTTAGATGAAAAACCATTATTTATTATACAACTCTCGATGTTTGTATACATAAGTTTAACAAAAGATCTAAATGTGCAACCAAGACCAAATTTGTTCAAACAAATATCTATAAAATTCCATTCAACCGTGTCAAAAGCCTTCTCGAAATCTATTGAGAAGACAATACCATTAGTTTCTGTCTTTTTACATAAGTATATTGAGTCTAAGAGTAAACGAATATTCTCACCGATGTATCTATTCTTTAAAAATCCAGTTTGGTCCCAATGGATAATAGAGGGTAGAACTTTTTGAAGTCTTGAAGCAATAATTTTAGCCAAAATTTTATAATCGGTATTTAGGAGTGAGATTGGACGCCAATTTTTTAAATAAAGATTATCCTTGTCCTTTTTGGGTAAAAGAGTTATTATTCCTCTTTTCATAGATGGGCATAGTTCACCTAACGTGTAGCAGGTATTAAATACTTTGCAAATGAGTTCTTTTATATCTTCCCAAAACATCCTATAAAAATTAACAGGTAGACCATCGGTACCAGGTGTTTTGTCACAAGTCATTGACATGATTGCATCGTAACATTCTTTTTCTAAAATACAACCTTCACATAACCCGACTAAATCTTGCCCAATTGTAGGTATATCCAGATTATTGAGTACAGTTTTTATATCATTATCTTCTATATTATTCGAACCGTATAATGTTGCATAGAAATTCTTTTCTTCTGATAATATATCTTTGGGTTTGGTAATAGTCATATCACCTTTCTTCAACTTCTGTATATGTTTTTTATCAAAATTTCTTTTTTCTAAATTTAAAAAATAACGGGAGTTTTTTTCTCCCTCCGATATCCATGTGGCTCTAGTGCGAACCATTATTCCCCTTACATGTTCCTCATGCATACGATGTAACTCAGCTTCCTTACATAATAGCTGTTCCTTTATAAAAGAGTCATCAGGGTTATCCGACAAAGCATCTTGAATGTTTTCCATTTCTTTAAGTATACAGTCATATTTGGTTTTTATATTTTTTTTATGATTGGAAGATATAACAATACATTTTTTTTTAATTTCATATTTCAAATATTCCCAAAGCTTATGAGCTTCCATATCTTTGTTTTCCTCAATAACTAAATTTATAGTTTTTTTCAGTTCTGATTTATAAAAAGGGTTTAATAATAAAGAAGTATTCATCTTCCAAAAGCCTGGGCCCCGTTTTGGAACCCAACGTTTGACGGACAAGCTGATAGCTGAATGGTCACTTCTGTAACCGTAATGTATGTCAGCACAATCTACAAAGGCTTTCAGTGTACTAGATATAAGAAAATAATCAATTCTACTTTGGGCAGACATAGAACGCCATGTAAATTTAAATTTGCAAGGGTTCATATGGCGCCATATATCTATCAAGTCCATGTCTTCTTTTATTAATTCCATAAGAGTAAAACAATGAGGGTGATGTTGGGTATGGTTAGGGTAACGATCCATGTTGGGGTCTTGAACAGTATTCATGTCTCCACCTATAATAAAAGGTTCTTCACCAAACTGTTGCATCATGGAATGTAAATTTTCAAACATTGCTATCTCATCTTTGTTCGGACCATATATATTAATCACGGTGAATTTAGAATTGCCATATGATACATTTAAAAGCAAAGTACGACCAGATTCATCTCTATGTACTGCTTGTACAGTAATACCTGAAGTCGGTTTCAACAAAATGCATACCCCTGCACTATTGGATTTTCCATGAGAGAAGAAAACTTTATATCCCCATTCATTGGACCAAATTTTTTCACATTCAACCGTGCTATGGGTTTCTTGAAGAAAAAACATTTCGAATTCAGTATTTCTTAGCCAGTCAAACACACATCGACGTTTTAGGTTATCACCAAGGCCTCTTACATTCAAAGAATATAATTTCACTTTAAGAGCTTCACCCATAATGCCTGCTGAATGTCACTGGTGAATTAAAAGAGAAGCTTATACACAACTTAAAACTACCTATACACCAAAATATCATTTTCAGACAATGCAGACTTATGCAAATTGTCTGAAAGGGGCAAATCATACTCACATTTCACCTCAGTGATAATGTGATAAACAACGGTTTATTTTACTCGAAAGATATTACCTTCACTGTTACAATGAGCGTAGATTTTGGCAAAATTATGATATTAATAAAAAAACGTAAATGATAACCATCTCCATGGATCAGAACTGTTTCAGTTTACTTCGTATCCGATTGATCGCGCCTGGTTTTCAAAGGACCTGATGCATCTTTTCCTCCTTCTTTGTACTTAATCACCCTTGGCACTGACCATGGGATAAATGCAAAGTATCCCTTCTCTCTCATTTCTTTTACTATTTTCATAAGACGGTGGTGTTGCTCTCTGGTATCCTTGTGAACGTCGTCTGAAATGAAGATACGCTTTCCATTGATTTCAAGATTCTTCTGCTGTGAAGCTGTTTTCAGCATGAGCTCACGGTCTCGGTAGCGAAGGAACTTCACGTGAATAGGCCTCGGTCTCGCGGTGTGGGCGGTAGGTGGGCGTGTTCGTGACGTCATCGGGGTACGATGTGCTCGTTCAATTTCCATTGCTTGCGGGATCCCCATCTTGTCGCGGATCAGCGAGTGGACCAGACCAGTGCAGTCAACGTTGTCTCCTTCCGCACCCTCGGGAACATTATGCAATACTACATTGTTTCTTTTGTTCCTGTTCACTAAGTCGGTAATTTGCAGCTTCATTTTTGAAATGTCGGAAGCTCCGGCTTTCGAATCTAGCCTACTTTTGATTTCTTCAATTTCCATTTCCATATGGCTCAAAGCGGCGTCTAAATCTGTATTGTGACTTTCTAAATCAGAAATCTTCGCTTCTACTCTATCCACTCTTTCACAAAGTTTGTCCATTTTTTCTGACAGTTTATCCAACACCGGCATTTTAAGCCAAATATCCTTCAACATTTCACTTTCATTCGGCATTCTAAGCATAGGCTTACCGTGGGGCGCGGTCGAATTCATACTAGAATCAAAAGTATAGTGTATGCACAGAATCAAATCGACTTACTTTCAGAGTTTCGGGTGCAGATAAATCAGTCAAACGGCGTCGTGCTGGAAGTCCACATTGAAAGCTACCAAAATATCAAATTATCAGGTCCATGGAGAAAGGTAAATGTATAAAAAAATAACCAAAATCTGGAGCAATAATTTTACTCTCCCATTGCAAGTGAAAGTCAAGGGTTTAACTTAGACCATGGTCTAACTCTGTGATAATTTGACAGTTAAATTCTTTTGATATGATATTCCTTTAAAAACGATATTTTGGAAAAGTGCTTACTTTTTGCAAACACTTCAAGTTGAGCTGCTGCTTTTTCAAAGTAACCTATACCGGTGAATTGGCAATTGTATGTGTCGGTATCATTCACTGTCAAATCCCTGATCGTCAAGTTAAAATGTTGACTATCCATCGTAAATCTGAACTTTGAGGGATTAGAATTCCTTCGTTCACAATCCGGCACACCGCTAGAGCATTCGACAGAAACCAGTGTTCCTATTTCTTCTCTCCTCCATGCGATTCGGAAGAGGCTGAGCTGGTACGAGTAGAGACAAGAAAGTTGAATATTATCTCCGATGGTAGGGATATCATCGTTGGCGATCGAGGCGTTGAATTCCCCGAAGCTACCTGCCAAAGAATAATATTGGTTTAAAACAATTCACATGATTATTAGAATATTGATACTTAAGATGCCTACACTGAACGATTCATTTTTTTTTCAATTTCTCAAAGATTTAATAGTGAGTCACATTCTCTCCGTAAAATCACCAAACCGTTTTATTTAGACCCATTTTTCTCAAGTGTTTGAGTGTGGCTCACTTTTTATTTACTTAGAGAGTCAAAGGGGCCTAAGCTTTCGATCCTAGCAGAATATTCGTCGGAGGCAAAATGACTTAGAAAATTTACTTAGAAATAGATACGGCTTACTTTTTAAACTATTTGACGATTCATTTATTTCATTTCGAATCTATTGATATAGGCCTACATTTTTTTCTTATTTATCAAACAAGTACTTTCCTAAAATACATATAGCGTTTCCGATTAAATGAATGCTGCATTTAAAAGCACCGACGCCTTGTTCACGGGCATTTGTCAATGGCCGGGGAGAAACTGAGTTCACGGTCGAGTGAGGCGTCTTAGACCAACCACAAAGGCATACTACTTTCTAGCACATACATCTTCACGCACCGATGCCTCTACATACAGACCTACAAGGTAATACTAGATTGAAAGTAAATAGTCAATCTACCTACCATTACAATAAACAAAAATCGAGAAGAGGAATCCTTTCAAAGTACCGAATATCATTATTGAAGGTGATTGTGTAAAATTATTGTGACCTCTTTACTTGACAGTGCTTGAAGAAAATGTATGATCCTAGCTCACCAGAAATCGAAACAGATACACAATGACTTCTGAATACCATGACAAAATAACATCTCGATCCCCTTTTTTAACCCGAAAGCATCAAGGCATGAAACTAAAATAATATGTTGATATTTGTCACCTCAAAAGAGTTATGTGATTCGTGCCCTGACAAAAGAGGGCGCCACTTTGCTTTCAAACCCAAAGCTGTTTGCGATGTCACAAAACCCTAATGTTTTAGAGTATTTTCAAACAAGAACTATAAAAGTAAGATCGTTAATTTCGTGTAGACCGTATTAATGGTTACCATACAAAATGAATTCATTCCATTTTGCACGAAAGCTGCAGATCAAGCTCTAGCCAATATAAAACCATACAAAACAAGGATAAAAACAGTGTTGAAAAAGAGATATTTGATACTCAGTTTATATTTTAGATATTGCAGGGTAATTTAAAACAACAGCCACCTGAAAGAAAGTAAAAATATACTTGGAACAGTTTTCATGAATGCCATTTTAGGAATGCTTTATACATCGTATCACTATGCCCACACTTTCAGTGACTTGGTCCCCATTTAGTCTTAGTACCTGTCATGATAATAGGGGGCGCCTCTACATTCTAATATAATATTGTGCCATTTTCTACACCTAGCTCTAAATCATTTAGAGTAGGCCTATCCTTTAGAAAAATGTATATCAGGATCTCGCTCTCTTTTCATCAGGATATTGAGGATGTTTTTTTTATCGCATGTTCGATTTATTATGATGTTTCTACTTTGACTAGACAGACAATAATATTGCTCATTTACCTTTCCGAAAGAGGGACAATGTTGCTTGGAGCACATTTCAGTTTCCAATGGAAAAGGTGTGATGGTTGCTACCCTGTCAGATACTTAGCTTTGTTCCTTGAACAACATTGATTTGATCCCTGACCCGGATGCGTTCAACATCGGTGCTCTATTCAATAAGAGCAGGTAGGCGTGCTCCTTGTACAGTGCATGTTATGTCTTATGGGTCACCCGTCGTCATGGTAACATAAGAGTATTCATGGTATCCTCCATGAATATCGCCGATGACTACGTCACTAGGTGGAGCTTTAAAAAATAGAATTAGTGTAAAGAAGTACACCCTGACAGTGTTGTGTAAACTTATATCGTCGGACAGGTTATCAGAATCTGACAACTTACCTTCATCATGTTCATTGTAAATATTACAAATTGAAAGCAGAAAAAAATCAATTGAACTATGATTGGCGAAGTAGTAGTTGTCTGATTGTAGTAACTATCGGATCAAATTCGTCCTTGTTCTTTATGGAATGTTTTCGAGGGCTCTGTAACACATTGGCCCGTATTCTGAAAATCGGGTTTAACTTAGACCATGGTCTAACTCTGTGCCATAATGATGGGAAGCCAAAGGTTTCAAAATTTTGTTTTGCAGTGAATGCTTCTCATGTTTACTGTGCTCTTAGCGATTATTTTCAATGAGGAAGAAAACTGTCACACTTATCCTTCCCAGGCATTTAATAATGTGTAAGGAGTCATATGAACCGATAGATTGAAACTCTACTGTTATAGATTTATGTAACGACTGGCTTGTCATAGTTAAACCACAATTTAAACCAGAGTTCAAATCAAACCCGACCTCAGAATACGGGCCACTATGATAAAGATTGGCTGCCCAGGAAGTAGTAGACGATATTTCATCTCCTGCATGTTCCAGGACTTTCTTCCAACGTATTTTCAGATCGAACATGAGATCTTATTTACTGGGTGGAAGATAATAATGTGATAAATCAAAAAGCATCAAAACGCACGCAACAAAATAATATCGTTATTTACCATTGATATTTGATGATTAATGAACTGAATATAATCTGCAACAGACAATTTGCACACCGAAGGGTGGCTAAAAATGTTACAGAATTTGTTTTCATGCGTTTTCCGGCATCATTGGACAGCATCGGAACCTCTTGACTCTGAAGAACTTTTTTTCGGCATCCTTGCATTACATAAATGATTTATGGAATTGGCAGTCTTTACCAGGAAAAGGTTATACACAGTCTCTATTTCACGGCAATAATGAGTTTCAGGGATAGTCTGAAATAACAAAATATATATCTTACCTGGATATAATACTTCTAATGCCATGGTCGATGATTTGCGTCCATTGTGATTCAGTACAGTGCATGTGTAATTTCCACTATCGTCAGTATGCATATTGCTTATTGAGATAGACGAGTTGCTGTTATCACCTATCAACTTGAACCTTAGTTGATTTAAAATTGAATATTGAATTGTTTTGGTTTCCTGATCAAAAGTAGCAATGACGTTTTCTTGGTCACGTGACCATTTTACCACGCTACCTGGTAACGGAGGCCAAAAGCTGCACGTCATTGTGAAATCCTCCCCCATGATGGGTAAGTTAACCGGTGGTTCTAGTGTCACTGTAAATTCCGCCAAGCAATCTAAAGAGATCAAAATGAAATGAAAATATCAGTAAGTAAAATATTTCATTGCCACTCATCACAAAAGTATTTTACTGCCCATTCTACTACTTCTGCTGCAGTCTCTTTTTAATACGCTGATAATATGATATACTAGTAAAAAAAATTGTGACAAAAAGGAATGTGATGATTTTTTCTCTTTATATACTGAGTGCTTCTGAAGCCCTAGGTACGAAAGTTCCACATTGGAGCTTTTTTTGTAAATAGATTTTATTGTATTCAATGCTCTGTTTTCCAATCTACATGCATGTAAAAATTACTGTTTGAACGTAAAAAAGGGGTTACAACTCTTGATAGCATACTTTTCTCCATTGCATTGTAATTTATGACAAACCATACTGATAACATGCCAATTTATTATAAAAAACACATTATGACTCTGTAGCAAATTGAACACAAAATATAATCGCGGTTACACAAACATGGGATAGATTTAGAGTTAGATTTTATTCATTTTCCGTTCACAAAGCACAACAAAATCAAACAATACATAGTCAAATTTAAAGTACAACATCAATCGAAGTAAGGTATAAACAATGAGAATTAATGCAAACTAAAGTAACTTTGACTATAATAACTATATAAAACAGAACGGAAGGGCTTGCCAAGAAAAGCGAAGCTTGTATGGGAGGCAAGCCCCCGTAACTTAGTTTCAATACGTATATTACAAAACTATAGTATAAAGGAGAGACGGAAGACAGTTTAAAAGGAGTATAATTGAATGTAAAAACAAAATCTTTGGAAATTCTGTGATTTTGGCTTCGCTTTGAGTACTGTTATACATTTTTTAGTAATTTATTTTTGTTTTTTCCTGGAAACACGGATTGTGGCTCCATCTTTTGTTTGTGGGAAAAATATACTCCTCGATGGAATAATAACATTGAAAAAAAGAAAAACATAAGTACGGATAAAAAAATAGAGGAGCTATGATATTTGTCCTAAATATTATTATGGAAGCTGTGAATGAAAAAAAAAATCGTTTGAAATAATTTTTACACTTACCTTTGCCAAATAATAACAATGAGACCAAGTAAAGATAACGAGAGGCCATTCTCTGGGAGTGACATGTGAAGTTGAAGTGACTATCGGTTAAAAAGTTTCGACTTGACGAAATGGGCGTTATTAAAATTGGAATTCCAAAGACAATGGATAAAAAAAATGATTCCCGACGTATTCCAATTCCGACGAATGTGCCTATGCAATACAAATAATAATGATCGTTTAATATATCATTCCTCAGAATTGAAAGGCCACATATTAATGTGAAATGTCATGTTTCTCAACGACAGAGTGTGCTGTTTAATAAAAGCACACCTGGTTTCATAAGTTCTGCTTGATAATTCCTGTGTTTAGTTTTATTATGGACATTTACATGTAGTCCTTAATTTTATTGTGAAGGCTTGTGAAGGCAAACAATAATTGTCCCAAATTGTCTAACACGAGGCAAACATTGATTAATAAATACTTTTCAAATCAATAATTTATGACTCAATTATCAAAGTGGATATGTGTTTACACGAATACAGTAGTAAGAGTAATTTTCCTGGGAAGCGGGATAGTCGGGCTGCTGAAGTACCCATAATATTTGTGCTATTCTCCAAAAATTTTATTGATTGTCAAATTTCTCACGACAAAATGACCTTTATTTTGTAATGTAAGGTTTTGTGCTAGTCAAATATAAATCAGCACCCCCTGTAAAAAAGGTAGTTCCCAAGGTACTGGTAAAGGGCTACCAACATACAACACTAAGGACTCAAATCTTCAAAACGTGTTAAACTGTTGGATAATATTTATTCAATGGATATAAAGCACTTGAAAATTAAACAATATAGCTCATTAATCTTAAAGAAAGCCTGGAAAGATATGTTAACTGGAAATAATGTTACTGTAATTAATTGTTTGTACTACTAATATCGAAGGAATATTTGTTTTGGTTCAAGTTGGCCAAACCACCATTTTTGTCAATGAAAATGACTGCTAGGGTACTAGAATGATTGTGGTATTCCTACTAGAATCAGGTGACAATAGACGAATTCTTCGATTCTGAAATCAAGGAACAAGTCGTCTACACTCTGAAAATGAATCATCACCGTGACGAATCTTCAATAATCTAACTGAAACTGTCAAAAGTGCCACTTGTGGGGCCAGTTGCTTGAAAGTTAATATTAGTGGTATCTTTGCAATGTAATGGTTTCATAAGTTCTGCTTGATAATTCCTGTGTTTAGTTTTATTATGGACATTTACATGTAGTCCTTAATTTTATTGTGAAGGCTTGTGAAGGCAAACAATAATTGTCCCAAATTGTCTAACACGAGGCAAACATTGATTAATAAATACTTTTCAAATCAATAATTTATGACTCAATTATCAAAGTGGATATGTGTTTACACGAATACAGTAGTAAGAGTAATTTTCCTGGGAAGCGGGATAGTCGGGCTGCTGAAGTACCCATAATATTTGTGCTATTCTCCAAAAATTTTATTGATTGTCAAATTTCTCACGACAAAATGACCTTTATTTTGTAATGTAAGGTTTTGTGCTAGTCAAATATAAATCAGCACCCCCTGTAAAAAAGGTAGTTCCCAAGGTACTGGTAAAGGGCTACCAACATACAACACTAAGGACTCAAATCTTCAAAACGTGTTAAACTGTTGGATAATATTTATTCAAGGGATATAAAGCACTTGAAAATTAAACAATATAGGTCCTTGATATTAAAGAAAGCCTGGAAAGATATGATACCTGGAAATAATGTTACTGTAGTTAATTGTTTGTACTACTAATATCGAAGGAATATTTGTTTTGGTTCAAGTTGGCCAAACCACCATTTTAGAACAAGCTTCCGATTGTCAATGAAAATGACTGCTAGGGTACTAGAATGATTGTGGTATTCCTACTAGGATCAGGTGACAATAGACGAATTCTTCGATTCTGAAATCAAGGAACAAGTCGTCTACACTCGGGAAACGAATCATCACCGTGACGAATCTTCAATAATTTAACTGAAACTGTCGAAAGTGCCCCTTGAGGGGCCAGTTGCTTGAATGTTAATATTAGTGGTATCTTTGCAATGTAATGGTAACTCCCAGTGTTGAAATGAATGTTGGTTGGTGGTGATTTTTTTACCTGATGGCTAAGAAAGCATGAATGCTTGTAAGCAAGCAACCAGAGGACCGACGGCTTAAGGTCCTCTCCGAAGGACCTGGTAATGAGGAATAATGCCTTACCAAAGGGCACTAGCGCACCAAATGGGAATTGAACCGGAATACGAATCCCCCTCTCTACCGACTGAGCTATCGCGCCTCCAATTTTAATTTCAAGACGATGACAATGTTACCATCATCGTAACGCCCCTAGAGGGCGGACGGATTTGGATATCATTACAGGCAATTCTAATCACGCCGTAAGTTTTCCTCCAACATGAATAGGTAGGTAGAAGTATTTTTAAATTCACTGTGTGATCAATGTGTAAGAATTTAATGTATCAACTATGCCCGTATCAAGCGAAACCAACTTGCACCAATCAACCATGCTTTGTTTCTGGTTAGCCGATACCCGGTGATCGTATTTAATTTCATCGAGCAACATTTGATCCGGGCATTATCTTGGTTATTGGTAGGCACTGGCAGGTTCGGGGGGAGGGGGGGGGGCACAGCCGGCCCGTGCCCCTTTTAGCATCATAATCAAATTTTTAATATAAATATGCCGCACTAACACTACCGTGGTCCCCCTATTGAAAGTGTGGACATTTTTTGCCTGTCAAATTGTTTCGTGGACGAAATAAGCTTAAAATTCGGATGAAAACCTTCTTTTTGGGCTTGTCCAATTTTCCTCTGAGCCGGAAAATGTGCCACCCCCTTTTGGAAAACCCTGGATCCGCCCCTGTTTGTTGGGTTGCAATAGGGTTGTTTGTTAGGCTTCGGGTTCGGTTTAGGATAGGGTATTTGTACAATCCAGGCTTGATGTTGATCATTTAATTAGTGTGTGGAATTAACAGCAGAATAATTGTGCCTAGAGCAAATTTCATGGACCTTTTTTGTCTAGTTCAGAGGATGTCCCTGTAAAGTTGGTAACACCACATTCTCCATTCTTTTCTAGTGTATTGTTTGGACAGTATTCCAGATTGAATGTCTGTTGAAACCCGCCATCGAACCCTGATTGCCAGGCAACGAATAGAGTTGAAGATGTAGTCTGGTTTTGGTCGATGAAGAGCAGGGGAAGTCGATCTGAGATATCTATAATGAACAAGGGGAGGGGGTGGATCGATAACTATAATTAGATTTCACAATTGCCTTTTCTTTTTTTAAAGTAAATATATTAAAAAATCAACTGAGGGAACATTGAAGATTATAAGGCAACGACATAGAGTAATAAGGTGATAAAATAATGAGTGGATACTCACAAGAAAAGTTCAGAGTCGCAGAGGCATTACCAAGAACGGTAATCACGTGACATTCATATTTCCCAGAATGCATCCGTAGAACATCATTGATGATAAGGCGACTAGTTGAAACGGTTTTACTGTGAAGCCTGTCAAGGATAATACGATGTCTTGTGCTGTTGTTTAAGGTCAACCGATTGAGGTACCAAGCAAAGTTAAGGACTTTGGGGTTTGCATCTGCTGTACATTCGAATTCGACACTGGTCATGCTGGAAACCGCCTCTACGTTATCAAGAAGTCGAAGAGAAATGATGGGTGGGTCTGTGTTGTAAATACAAAAGAGAAATTAATGGTACGTAAAACGCATGAGCTAAACATAAACATCAAAGTATGTCAGTCAAATCGAGTTAGCGAAGGAGGGAGTGTGATACTTCTAGATTAATGTGTTTAGACTTTATGAACAATTTGTAAAAGTTTTGATTGCCAAACTGTTGCATTCAGGTCTTTTAATCTAAGGGGGTTTTAAAGCCTAACTAAAGGAATGCATACTCGTATATTGCAGAAGATGACCCTATGCTGTGAAAAAGAAACAATAGTATCAATTTTCAGGATAGTGAACAGGCTGTTTCCCACGTGTAACTTACAGAGAATGTTGAGGACCACGGTCTCGTTCTGCGAAGACATAAGAGGCGCTGTCGGTTGGACTACCTGGCAGATAAGACCTTTTCCGTGATCATGTCTTAATGGTGTAAAAGTAAGAGTACTGGTCGCCTTCCATCGTCCATTCTCACTCCTTTCCGTCTGAAAAGATGAGTTCATCGTGAGGTTTCTTGATTCCATATACCAATAGATGACAGGTGATGGGTATCCATTGCTTGAAGTACAGTTTATTTTGCTTTCTTCACCAGCTTTCAGATCGTTGAGCATAAGTTCTGGAGCGTCGGGTTGTTCTTCATGCGTTTGTAAAACAAAACAAAGCAATAAAACAAAAAACATACATTTGCCAAGTATTATGGAGGCTTAAACATAAATTATTTATATGTGAGGAATCGTGTAATGATCAATCTTTCAAGAGAAACAGTGTCTAGTCAACAAAGGCCAAATTGTCAACATGACTATACTTTTGGGGTCACCCTTATGACAGAATTCGCAAAGCATATCAATTGCTATTACTTGACAGCAGAACCACTTCCGAACAACTCTCCATGATGAAACCCAGATCCGGCAACTGACAAGTTGTTCCGGAGCCTCAGTGGGGACAAGGCGTCTTCTAGATAGATATCTTCGACTATTTATATTTAATATCAGTATGAGTTGACTAGTTACAGTCTAGTACTTACCAGGCATTATTTTTCTCAGATTCACGGTATTTGATCTTATGTTGTCCACAATGCATTGATAGTCTCCTTGGTCACTCATACTCCATTTGTTGATTGTCAATTCAGCGGATGATTCGTCCGTATGCCATGTCATCTTTCCGGAATTTGAATTATAACTATTGCAATCTCCATCGCTGAAGCATATTTTAAATGATAAACTTGTCGCTTTGTCTTTTGTGATAAATATATTAGCATGCTGATTCCAGGGCATAAAATTACAGAGGAGATGAATGTCTTCACCAATACGCGGAATTAAAACGTCAGTCGATAGATTAACACTGGTAACTGCGTAGCATACTGAAAAAGGCAATATATTACGTTAACTAAATATATTCAACAATCCAAGTCATAAAAAATACTATGACTAAATATATTGATTTGTAACATTGTAATCTTCACAATATTTCCTGCGAAAATGTTACCGAAAAGCAAAACAAGGCACTATATCTGCTTATACTTAATAAGTTGATACAATTTTAGGGAAATAATGTACCGAATATTTTGATCGATACAGTTTGGCTCAATAGTTAGTAAATCCACCACAAACCCCACTCCTTCTTTCTGAGTGTTGATTGTAGACAACACTACAAGAAACCAAGAAAAACAAAGTTTATTAATTGTAATATTTTTGCACCTGAATTCAAACCTACATATCTAAAATATGACGAAGTTTAGAACCTTTTAAATATTATTATTTTCCCGTGGGGCTCACTAACTTTTGACTACCACTGTACGTTGGGAGTGGATAATTTCGTTCATGTTATGATTGAGATATTCTGTTTTTCTACTAGTAGTATACTTTAATTTCATAACGAATATATAATACACAACGCTACGCAACTGATAGGGAAAATTACAATTGCCAACGGAGAATCAGAGCGCTGGCGCTAAATTCAAACCAGTTAACTGAACTAGACATAATGAATATCTTTATAGAAAAGACAAAGCCTGCCAGAAATCTTTTTATATATTCCAAAAGGTAACATTATAGACAATACACCTATTTATGTTTATCAGTTAAAATCTAGTTGCCTGACACCACAATCGATGAATAAGAAGGATGAAAGTTCAACTCTTTAAAATGTTTAAAAGTCATTTACTTTCAGCTTACCTTCCTTCCTTAACAGAAGAGCAAACCATATCAAAATTACAGCTGCCATTTGTAGAAGATAAATGTTATACGAAAACGGTTACAATCATCTCGCAATTAGTGCTTTTTATTCCAGTTCAAGAAGGAATGAACGATTAATTCACAAAGCAATGAAGGGCATGTCAAATAACGAGATTCCAAAAGTAAATTGAATTGCAAAATATAAATCCAAACCGAAAGTAGGGAGGGATCCAGAGAGCAGATATTCTACTTCAATTTTAAACATGAATTCATCTTGTTCTGTTGCGAGAATGAAACCTCTTGTCAGGTCTGCTTTTGATGACTTCTTTATTAACGGGTGCGCGCGGTTGGGATCTTAAGTACTGGGACTATATAATAATTTGCGTTTGAGAGAAAGTGCTTAACTTCTTCTTATATTGGTTTGAGTGGCGATTTGTCATATTTAACTATAAGCCAGTTCGTAGTTCCTTTCTGCGCATGATCAAAAGATTCTACGCATGATCAGAAGAAGGTCATTTGTACTAAAGTGACATGGTGCTTTAAAATCTAATGAGATAAGCACCAACTTTGATGTCTTGATTATTCATATATTCTTTTGAATTGTCGTTTTCATTTACATCAACAAAAAACAACAATGCTTCCACGAACGACTGGTATTTCACAGTTTGCAAAGTACATTGTGCAACATGCTAAGATATGCATTTAAAGTAGGAATGCAACAAATGCCTTTATTAAGTGTTCATTTGTGTGCTATTCTAGTCACCTGGTCTATTCAATTTCTTCATCCTGCTATGTAAGGCAAGCTTACGTAATATCTTGCTTTGAAATCTGCCTATCATGATGAAAGAAATGAAAGGTCATTTGACCAAAATTGTCCATGAAGTAACTACGAACTGGTCTATTGTCGCCAAGGTGTTAGAATACGGTAGCACGTCTGTCTCCAATTCAAAAGGAAAATTTAAGGCCATTTTTTTTTCCAGTGGATGAAAATTTTTGTGAGAAAGGCAGAAGTCTAAATCAGATTTCATGATCCCATTTGATCGATGGAATTCATCTTCCATACGTATTACGATGTTAATGCAGTGCTATAAAATTTAACGTGCAGGCAATCTGAAGTCAGAGATGTTCTTAGGTCCATCTGTTACGTTGGACATTGCAGCCGCTTTGTAGAGCAAGTAAGACAGATCTGTAGCAGGGTTACAACTACAGTGGATGAGAAACAAATAATTTGAGTTTGTCAACCCATTCTTCGACGTATATTGAAACCTATTTGTACAATTTAGGTTTTAATATCTCTTTTAATTGCTCTGCATAAGCCCTAAAATATAAGAAGTGCTCGAAATTCCTGGTGAGGCCCCCCCCGCTCTTGTCACCATCCATCCAATATGTTTATCCATTTCTTTCACTTTTCATTTTCAAACTTGTAATTCAATCGCCATTGAAGATCAGTGACAAGAATGGATTTTTTTTTTCCAGGAGTTGTCTTTAATACAGATCTCTGGAATGCTTTGGAATTTGTAGACCAACAGCAACTTTAACTGAACATCGTTGCAATATGTTCAAGTAATATTTTTTTATATTAGTTCAAAACATTAGCACATGGTAAACTATGATAAAGGTCTAAAATTTCAAACGAGCAATAAAGTCGGAGACATGAATACTGACATTGCCAATTGCGCTCGATAAGAGAAAAAATCATCGGTTCTACTTGATTTTTTTTTAATTAGGCCTAATATTATGTTTTTACGAGTAAAGGAATCACATGTAGCTCACGAGTTGGTCTTCTTTGAAAATGTGTTTAAGACAGAATTAATTTCAGATAACTTCCAGTAGTTTGCGAACTGTCAAATTAATTCATCTATTTGGTCAACCAATTTACCTTGCCATTTTCATATCGATATTTGGAGCGGGAACAGAAGAATAAGAATTATAATACAGATAACGTGATGGTTTCCCGCGGTCTCGTACTACTAATGAAATGTTAACGTCTTTGAGATTCATACTTTCATTGATTGATTCATTTCACAAGGCATGACTTCATTCTGCATAATTGGGGCAGACTATGGAGTTCTATAGGAACATATATGATTATCTATCATGTTTAAATGACTCGTTTAGATGAAACTAGATTTGATAGACAACGACAGGCAAACGAAGTAGAATGTAAATGAAAGATTTTTCTAGAATATGACAAAAATAGAGTGGCGGAATCTACCCCAAGCATCGTCTCAGCAAAACATGTATAGTAGCCATCGTCTTGTGCAGAAATGTTTGAAATGATCAAAACACTCGAAATCAGGGTATCTTCTTCTGTAAGACCCTGATGAATCTGATGACGGGTGCTATTGTTGAGTTCCTTTCCAATTATACAGAACCAGGTTATTGAGGCCACAGGTCTACTATCTGATGTACATGTGAGCAAGGCATCCACGCTATCTCCGTCAACAGGTACCCGACGAACAGAATGGTCCACAATGACTGGGGAATCTACATGAATATAATAAGAGTGGACAAATCTACATAAGAATAATTGAGACATTAAAAATACATGTTTGTTATTTCAAGTAAGCGTCAGACTAAACGAACCAGTATCTTTTAAAATAATGAATGTCAATGAAAGAATAATGAATGCCATCTGGTTATAGATATGATATGAAGTAATAATACAAGACAAGGTCTGGGATTCAATGAAATAATTGGAGAAATATTGATCTGTTGTATACGCTTAAAGCGCTAATTTCTGCGAAATCAAAGATGGTCAATACTCTCAAATCGTTACAAGAAACATTACCCTTCTTCCGTTTGGAGCATGCTCAGAGTATACATCATCAATCTTTGAGGAAATTATCAAAGACTTGTTAAATACAGGAAACTCAGGAAAATTGGGTTAGAGATTACAATTTTGCAATGCAGTTACGTTAAAAGACATCAAGAAATTATTGTTATTGACAGTTCGATAAAAATGAATAGATAAAAAAGGGCTTACAAAGAACACGAAGAATACTACTAACAATCCGAGCTTTCATAGATGGTCCATCCCGGTGGACACCTTGATGAACTTCGCAGACAAGTCGTTTTCCGTGTTCGTGTCTCGTTGGTGTTATTGCTAGCACACTTCTAGCATCAACCCAATGATCTTTGTTCCAAGAAGATATGCTGTCTGAATCCTTGGTGATGTTGTTTGTGTCAAGAAACCACTGGAACGTTGGTGTAGGATAGCCATTGTTTGCTGTGCAAGTTATGTTTAATGGTACTCCATCGAGGATTTCTTCTGTTCCATTTAAGTAGGGAGGATCCGGTGGTCCTACAAGTTAACATATTCTACTTTGTTTTAGTGATGAATATAATCATTCACATTAACCTACGAATTAACGGAAATAAACCTACCAATAGCATGGACATCAACTGCGCCAACCAGTGCCTTCGCCATTTCGTGGGTAGGTGTATGTCTCAGACAAAGCAAATAATGGTCACCACGACTAGGGCCTAGTGTTCGTAAAGTGATTTCCTTCTCATTTATTTTTATTCAAATAATACCATTCTTTCTCGGCGTTATGTATATATACATGTAGTCATTCGAAGTAAAGCGTACAGCCTTGGTTGCAGGAATTTTAAACAAAATACCAATGTAGTTTGTAACACACGATATCTGCCCGACCAATCGTGCCCATAGACAGGTGGAAAGATCTATACCGATGAACATTATGAGGGCGTATCCCTGAAATTAATTTCACTTTTGTAATAAAAGAATGGTGGGAAGATTGATTTGTTTTGTCGATCTGATTTTAAATTTGAAATGAGTTAATGATTGGTATTGAATAGCGGATATATTCACCATAAACACTTATCTTCACTGCTACTTGACGTTGGCTAATGCCAGCGATGGCAACGCATCGAAGATCTTGTCTGTGATGCCTCCTCTTCGGGATCAACTCCAGAATAGACTTAGTGTCATGCAAGCCGTGGTATACCTCGTTCTTGCTAAACATTGATGTTGAATTTCTAGTGTGATTGTTTGAACCAATGAACCAGTATACATGAGCTTGAGGGCGTGATCCTACACTTTTGCAAGTGAATGATGTTGGCGAATCTTCAAAGACAACTGCACTTCTTGATCCTTCTTTGCTGGTAGTTATTCCATTAATTGCAGTAAGAATTAAATCAGTCGGCGATACTATATGTAACATTAAGAAAATAATCTCTGACTTTAAAGAATTACTGAAAAAAGAGAAGAAATGGAAAGGATGTATTGAAAAGTGTTTTGTTTGATAAACCAAGAGAAGATAACACGTGATTTACCGCTTTTATTTGAAATTAAAAAAAATGAAGGCATATATCGCATATTCAAATAAACATCTTCATAAGTTTTATTAACAGTACACATATATAGCCCAAATCACATAACATAGCGATAAAAGGATGTATCTTTACAACATATAGGGATATCTATGACATCAGTATGCCTACTTACCTTGAACTTCTAGGACGATAGACAATTGTATTTCATGGTCCAGCTCCTGATGCAAAGCCACACAACGTAACATCTTTCCATCATCGTCTTTGGCTGGATTTAACACAACTTCTTTATAAGACGTGTAGACGTCACCGTGAATGAAGTTGTACTGATCTTGCTGTCGAGCATTTACTTCATCAGGAACTTGCCATTCGAGGTCTACATGACTTCTAGCGCTTTGGATTGAGCATGTCAGGTACTGGGCCCTCCCGTAGGTGATGGCTACTGATGCTCCGTTCATGTATACTTCACTGGACCGATCGGTGATTGATAGCAATCCTGTTATGGCTTTAAGGTAGAACGTGCAGCATTAATTTTTTTTTACAAAGTACAATGGCCTGATATTTTTTGTTGCTTTTTTTTCTTTATCACTATCTGTTGTTGTCATTTGATTCGTTCTATCTTCATTAGCTATTTGTCCCTATATGCTGTATTTCATCAGCTCATCGTTGGTAGCGCAAGCGGGCTTTTGTAGCTCCAGGAATAAAGTTAACTTTCTCGTCTCTGGCAGCCAACCGATGCGCTCATTTTATGCTATAAAATGTATTTGTATAGTCTCTATCATTTCAATTTTATCACTTGTATTAATTTCATTTGTATGAACATCCGTTCTTGAAAGTGTTTGATAATATTTTAAGGAATAAAATAATATAATACTAATGGCTTGCATTACCTGCTGATTGTATATTCAAATGAATTCGACTTAGCCCTGTGTGGTAGTCCGTGCTTACAAAACACTGATATACACCGCTGTCATTCGGTGTTAAGGTCGTAATAGTAAGATTCCCGCTGGAAGAATCCGCTATGAAACTGTACTTGCTGTTGTCTGAAACTTTGTATCTACTGTGGCATCCATACCCCTGACATCTTGTATCACTTGCCAGAATATCACCATTCCCGTTTCTCCAATTTAGTAATCGAGTTTCGTATGAAGGCTCGTAGGTGCAGACAAGAGTAACATCTTCCCCAATGACTGGGTCCACTTGCGAGTTCTGAATACGAGTAGATACACTCACTTCGTATGTCTCAGACACAAAAAAAGTAAAGAACAGCAATATGTAAAGACAGCAATCCATATTGTTATTCCTTCTCACAGTCTTGTTAACCTAGGAGTAGAACAGTATTCATCATGTCAATCGCCAGGGGATCTAAACAGAAAATGAGTGACAGAGTAAGTAGACGGTTTACAATCATGGTGAAATAAGAGATTACAACAATTACTCATAATCCCCATTTATCATTCACCTAAGAAATGAAAACGAAAGTCCGTGATTTCTATCGAGGACATAAGTGGATTGAATTGTTATGGGGTCATTTACAAATGACTCGGAGTGCGCGTCCTGCACAATCTAAAGGTGTAGAGAGAACGTCAGATTGTCCAACCTTTAATTGCCACCGACCTATATACCTACCATATCGATTGGAATGAGTTTTTAAACCTTATCTGAAGTTTTAATGACCAGGGGCTTCGGGCTAATATTGTTGAGCCAGGGGAATCGGGAGACGTTTCCCTCTTGGATGACACTCTCCCCCGGCATAGAAATTATTAAAGAATCCCCTCAATCATTTTTTTTCGAGACAATGTGAAACGTCAAGCATTTTTTATTTTTTTTGGTGGGGGGGGGGATGCCAAATTGTATTTGGAGTTTGGACAAAGGACGATGTGTAAACATTTGATAAGAATGAAAATTCGATCTGAAGTGAAATTATTCTTTACAGTGATGATCAATACATATCAAGTATATTTTATTAAAAAAAACAAATACTGACGAAAACGTATTGTATGTTCCTTCAATTTGTAGAAAGGTTTGGCTCTGGTTATGTTTTGATATTGAAAGAATTACTTTGTAGAGGCAATGCGGGTTGAATTTAAATAAGGACTCAGTTTTACGACAGTGCCGACCTAAAGTCTTGTCTGACAAATTATTCCTAATTTTTTTTCTGTGCAACGAAGAGAGTTGAAGATGTCGCCTGGTTCTGGTCGACTATGAGCCGAGATGCTGAATCAGGGATGGCTGGATTTTAGCAGTACGGATGACGAGACATGCACGATGAATTTATTATTTATTCATACTAATTTATATCATTTATTTAGTAATCAAATATGTTTGCAAATTTCATGCCACAAATATAGAGTAAGCTAAATATTATTTGGGAGCTGTCAATTACTTTCAATATGACGATAATACCAAAATAGATATAATAGAAAAACTTAACCAACGAGCCACATGCACATAAATCGAACAAAGATAAATGTTCTCCCTACCGTAAAATATTGAGTTTAAGACCGTAGTTCCCGAGCCATATGTTGAATTAGCGATGCATTTGAAGTCACACGAATCTTCAGAAAAGGGGTATTCTATTGCAAGTTCGCTTGAAGTCACTGTTTCATCTTGTGCTACAGTTTTGTAGAGCGTCATATTTCGGCGACTAGAAAGGTCTTTTCCGTTACAGAGCCACTTGAAGGTGAAAGCAGGAGGGTTGCCATCTGAAGTACATTTCAATACAAAACCAGTGTGTACTCCTCTCACGGTAAGTCGTCGAGAAGTAATGGATACAATCGGGCTGTCTAGAAAACAGAAATCAATTTTGAAAAAGAATAATGAGTGACTTTATAATGAATTTCGAGCATTCCTGTGGATGATAAAGTATCTACCAATGTACAATTTTTAAAGCTGAATAACATTAAAGACTCCCTAACTAATCATCATACACCCACCCTCTTTTAAAAGTGAAACCCCCACGATATTATCAAATGCAACTGATATTAAAACATGAATATAAGCAATCCAGGTTAATCAAAAGTTCCCATTTTCCGGATACAAATACTCACACGATATGTTTAGAACCATGCTATCATTCACTGGGCGACCCAAGGTTGTTTCAGGTTGAACTGCCTGGCAGAGAAGAAGTTTCCCATGGTCAAAATTCCTTAGTACGAAGATCAGAGTGCTTAAAGTTTCATATCGATTAGCAGAATTCAGTGAAGACTTCAGCGATGAATTACCTGTCAGGTTTCTTGATCCAATGTACCAATGAATGAGAGGAGCTGGGTATCCATTAGATGTTCTGCATGTTACATTAGTGTCCATACCATCGTGCAGATCCTCTGGAATGGTAATATTAGCTTCATCTGGTAGGGCTGTAGAAAAGAAAACAAAAACCAACCAAAGGAGAATCATTAAGAAATAATAAATTTCTTCTTCTATTTCAGATGAAGTAAGCAATTCAATATTTATATAGCGCGTATTATAATTTGTCTAAGCGCTATGCATTACAAAGCCTAAATACTTAACTTAATTAACTAAGCCTGAACTACTTATCTTACTCAAATAGCTTAAATACCAACTTAACTACGGACAAAGTAACTCTGAAAATCAGATTGATTACTATTTGCGCAATATATCTTTATTGCTATTTTTATTGGAGAAATTAGATCTTAAAGTTAAAGGGAAGTGATTTCGATAGTGTAAGAACCACAACTGAAAAGTCTCTGTCGCCATGGGTGTGGGAGGTTGCCTTAGGTACGACCAAAATGTTCATGTGTGATGACCGAAGCGACCGAGAAGATTGGTATAGGTTGATCATGCTTCCGATGTAATACTGAAGTAAAGGCATTTAATTGATTGTAACCCTGTATGTATATTAAATTTTGTAGTTAATACGTTTCAGAGGGTCACACTCTGCGTGCTGAGTTGATAACATTGGGGAGGAGTGTCAACGTATGATTGTAATTTAAGATGATATAAATAATAGGAATTTTGACATACAGATTGTATTTAATTGGTAGTGATACTCACCGTAAACCATTAATTTTGCAGATTCTAGGCCAACAACTTCACTGTCCATGAATGCATAACATCGAATATACTTTCCGTGGTCCGTTTTCTTCGGGTATATTTTGATGGTAGTGTCAGTGTCGAACAACTTCTCATCGAAAAGACTGGAAGTCTTTGAAGAATTCGTAATGGGAATAATGTCAGAGCCATAAGGAAAAGACACTGGTAGATCAACTGCTGGGAAGGATCCGATAGCTTTACACGTGATTGATGTCGGTGAATCTTCTTGGACGTATATGTCTGTTAACTGAGACTGGTTACCTCCAGTTGTAAAGAGCAACATATTCATTGGCCAAACTACAAAACCGAAGGAACGAAAAAGTCGTAAAGATAAATGAAAGGATGGCGGAAATGAAAGGATGGCGGAAAAGAGAAATGGCAGGGGTGCAAGTATAGCATAGACATATCGAGTAGACATGATTATGATGGTACCAAAACTCAAAGTCAAGAGTCGAAGTGCTGATCTCTCATTTCAACGAGGCCCAAAAGCCAAGGTAACATAAAATATACCTATATGGCGTTGATTCATGTGGAGACAGTAATAGTATCAACACTTTCACATCCAAAACTAACCAAAGACCTTGACTCGGCTCATGACATTAAAGGTATTACATACCTTGAACTTTTAGGTCCATTGAGCAATTGAGCTCCTTTTCTAGTTCTGGATGTGATGCTGTGCAGCTGAGAATCTTTCCGTCATTGTCTTTTGAGGGTGTGATTGTTACCGTTTTCCTGGAGATGTAAAAGTTGCCATGAATGACATCAGACTGATCTTGGACGACGGCAGGCACACATTCTGGTATACGCCATTTCAATATTGCTGGAGGCCTAGACCACATTGATTCGCATGTGATGTTATGTTGTTTTCCGGCCGTTACAGATACGTTGTTAAAGCAATAAAGAGTCTTTCTTCCAGCGGTGATCAATATTCTATTCGGTGGATCTGGTGAAGGAAAAGGGGATGTTTTCTTTGATTTGACTCTCTTTTGAGACTTTCTGTCGACTTCATCTGCGATATTGAGTCATTTATATTAAAGCTTTTCCAAGATCATTTAGATACTTGGGTTTTTGACGAAGATCCGACTTGTAAACATTTAGATGAGTTAAAAGACATAACAATCAACATATTCAATCATTCATTGATAGTTCCTTAATCTTCTTTCATCAAGGTACATTGTGACATTTTTTTAACGAATTACTCCAGTGATGTAGTACACGTAAATTAATACACAGAACTTTAATCCATATTAACTAATATTATATACTTCTACATGCCATTCAGGCAATCAAATACATACCTGGTGTAAGAGGCTTTACTTGCTTGATAGCGGATCCTGAAATCTCTCCACTGCTTAATGAACAGCGATAATCGCTGATATCGTCCTCGTTCAGGTTTCTTATAGTTAAATTTCCGCTGGAATTGTCGGTTTTAAGGCTGAATTTTAATGGGAATGGAATAGAATTCACTGGACAGTAGTAAAGGGACCTCCAACAAGAATGCGATGCCACTTGGCTGTTTTCACCCTTTTTCCACACCAAATGCTTATATATTGTTTCAGGTGTGAAAGAACAGACCAGGGTAAAATCTTCGCCGATGATTGGAATAGAGTCTGTCTGGATAGACACCTCAAATGCATGGTGTCCTACATGGTTTAATAAAAACAAAGGGATTTTAGGGAACAAGGTCTTAAGGCAAGATATGTTTAAACGTCATTGAAATTATAAAAGATCGACACAAATGTCTGAGTCATTTAACAAACCTTCGTCTTTCCTAGAAAAAATAATGCTATTCAATGCACATTAATGTTAATCAATACATTGTCTAGATTTCTGAAATTGAAGCGATCATATACTGAGATCATTTGTATCCTCCATGCTGAGGCAGTTTCACACTGGTTTTCTTTTACGTTGAAATTATTAAACCTACAAATGGATAATCCAACTTCAAGTTCGAATATAATTCCTTCAAAACCACACAATGAAACTTAATAACATGACATTATATTTTCAAACTTAAAGAAGATATATACTGTATATATTTACCAATGGTTGAAATGGAAAGACAAATAAACACGGAAATAAATTCTTCACGAATAATTGGCATTGTTCAGTTATCGGCACAAGCAATGGCAAGTATTTTCAGTATCCGACTTCTGATTATGAGTGCAACGAGAATAAGAACGGGGAAAAATATGTAAACCTACTAACATGACAAACATATTCGTTGGAGTATCGGATAGGGATTTATGACATCATAGGTCCTTCTGCTATGTAGTATCAAATCAGTTTCATAACCACGAAAACAATATAGCTAGGTACTATGCTAAATTTGTTGAACAAGAGCTGGCGCTCTTACTTCCAGTAAACATGGCAAATTACTTTTGGTAAAAGAAAAAAGTGACTTTTGGAGGTATTCGAAGCATTGTGCTCATACTAATGAAGGAACCAATATTCTTTTATTACAAAAACACAAAGCAAGCAAGGCATATTTGATTATGCGTATTTTGCACTCGCCTGTTTAAAGAATCGTGCGCATTGCGGCAATTTTTATCTAGAAACCTCGCGTGCACCGCGTTTAAAGCAACTTACTCGGTTATGCGCATTGCTATTGATGGGTAGTGCATGATATTTTTACATACCCTAATTTTACAGCTAGAATTGAACTCTTCAAAAGGAAAATAGAAAATAGAAGAATATAAATCAAGAATACCAATTTGCTTATTTCACATCTACCGTAGATCGTATTACACTCTTTTCAAGAGAGTAACACAGAATGTGTAAAGAAATGGGAGATGCGTGTTTTTGAAAGTCTAAAGTTTATTAATTAGGAACACGTTTGATTAGAAATCACCTTCATCAACTTATTCTCTTATTCAAAGTGTAACGCCCCAACGTGCGATTCGTAAAATAATGAATCACTCAAGGGATCAGATCACGGACCCCCCCCCAAAAAAAAAAAAAACAGAGGCAGAAAATATAAGAAAAGTACGCATGAGAAGGTATACGTATATAGAATTCAAAAAGTATTTGAACGCACAGTTTATTACACAGAAATAAATATAATTTGATGTTGTAGATAATATATTTTTTTTCCAGCCACTCCAAAACAAAACTAGAGTGAAAAAAAATCTTATTGGAAAAAGATGTCCTGTAAACAGGGAGTATGAAATATATTAGTCAACTGCAAAAGATGAAACACAAGCAAATTAAAGACATTTTCCTTTTTAGAAACATGGCCACATAAAATGCGATTGAAGGAAATTGGTAGTGACATAATTACGATCCATTGAAAAATGGGCAGTGTTTAAGTCCAAAAGGTTACCGATTCACCTGTTTGTTGAGCTTTAACTTGTCCTTACTCTTCGTCAATAAAGATGGTTTAAGATGTCGTCTTGTTCTGGTCGACGATGAGCCGAGAAGTTGGATCTGGAATAGCTATGTTTTAAAGGTAGAGAGTTGGTAAGAGACATTTTCCAAAAAGAGTTTGTGGTTTAATTTTAGCAATTCATCTTCAAAAAATATTTTAAAGGACTCCATGCATTCAGAGGTTGGTACTTCGTCACCGGAATCCCGAGTTCAACCGTGTGTTTGAAGTCATCCTCAGTGGTATATGAAACTTAAAATATAGGTATCTAACTGTAGTTTCTTGTATATGTCATCTACGGCATT
This sequence comes from Lytechinus variegatus, assembly GCF_018143015.1. Lineage (NCBI taxonomy): Eukaryota > Metazoa > Echinodermata > Echinoidea > Temnopleuroida > Toxopneustidae > Lytechinus > Lytechinus variegatus. The sequence goes on along the minus strand of NC_054747.1, from coordinate 26,815,514 downwards.
ACCAGCAAAGGAAAAATCTCGACGCTCATGGATTCATGCATGATTCAGGTAATACAGAAAAAAATAAAACCGCTGACACATTTATGACAAATGGTTGAGGGCGTTTTTAGTACCTTTAAGAATATAAACTAGGTACAAACCGAGAACAGGTCTAGCGGTTGTAGAGTTCGATGTAAAATAAAGAATATCAAGATATTACAGACCTCTATATTGTCGCTGAATGCAAAACTAGACATGTACACTTTGAAGTTTTACGAATATTTGGATAACCTCGCGTCACATGCTGAACTGTATTTCCCAAGTTTTGGTAGTTTGATATAGCATACTCACATAATACGTTTAGAACCATGCGATCATTCACTGACCGCCTTCCGGGTATTATAGGTTGAATTGCCTGGCAAATCAGAAGTTTCCCATGATCAAACCTCGATGGTATAAGTGACAGTGTACTTGTAGTATCATAGCGATAAGCAGAATTCAGTGAAGAACGCAGAGATGATTTATCTGTCAGGTTTTGTGATCCGATGAACCAATGGATGAGTGGAGTAGGGTATGCATTAAGAGCTCTGCAAGTTATGTTGCTTTCTGTACTGTCATGGAGATCATCTGGAATCGTAATTATGATATCATCTGGTAGGCCTTTCAGATAAACAAAAAAATATTAAGTCTAGGAACAGTACATCCTTGCTTGCATACACTCCACAAATGAAGAGCTCACTTGGAAAAGGGGTTAGGTCCACACATATTTTTTTTTGGAAAAGAATATCTTAAAAATTTCTCTTATACCCAATTTTATGTTCTCATGGTAGGGCATCAAAAAAATCAGTTTCGCATTAGAATATTGCAATATGGGAGAATTAAAAAAATTATAATTTTCAAGTGGACCTAGCCCCCTTTGCAACTATACTCTGAAGAACTCATTTGTCAAGAGGGACAGGTCCATTTTCCATAAATTTGATTGTTTCTGTCTCTGAATTTTTAGTCACTCTGATGATACCAAAGACAATTTGAAATTCAAATGAAAACGTGAATGAGAGTGGCATAGAAAAATCGTTGTTTTTAATCAAAAGAGATTGGATTCATTTCAGTTTACTTGCAAAAAGGGTTAGGTCCACAATGATGATTTTGTTAAAAAAAACATAGAAAAAATTGATAACAGGTAGATTTCTTTTATACCCAATTTCATGTTCTCATGATTGGGTAGTACATCATGGCAATTTAGTTTCTCAAGAATATGGCAAAAAGTGAAAATAAAAAAGTATATTTTTTCTCGGAATGATCCAAAGTGGACCTAACCCCCTTTGCAACTACACTCTTCAAATGTCTAATTGTCATTCTAACTTTTCGACAGGGGGAAACCTACAGATAACATTAAATTCAGATTGAATTAAATATGTTGCTGATTGTATATTCAAATGAATTCGACTTAGCCCTGTGTGGTAGTCCGTGCTTACAAAACACTGATATACACCGCTGTCATTCGGTGTTAAGGTCATAATAGTAAGATTCCCGCTGGAAGAATCCGCTATCAAACTGTACTTGCTGTTGTCTGAAACTTTGTGTCTACTGTGGCATCCATACCCCTGACATCTTGTATCACTTGCCAGAATATCACCATTCCCGTTTCTCCAATTTAGTAATCGAGTTTCGTATGAAGGCTCGTAGGTGCAGACAAGAGTAACATCTTCCCCAATGACTGGGTCCACTTGCGAGTTCTGAATACGAGTAGATACACTCACTTCGTATGTCTCAGACACAAAAAAAGTAAAGAACAGCAATATGTAAAGACAGCAATCCATATTGTTATTCCTTCTCACAGTCTTGTTAACCTAGGAGTAGAACAGTATTCATCATGTCAATCGCCAGGGGATCTAAACAGAAAATGAGTGACAGAGTAAGTAGACGGTTTACAATCATGGTGAAATAAGAGATTACAACAATTACTCATAATCCCCATTTATCATTCACCTAAGAAATGAAAACGAAAGTCCGTGATTTCTATCGAGGACATAAGTGGATTGAATTGTTATGGGGTCATTTACAAATGACTCGGAGTGCGCGTCCTGCACAATCTAAAGGTGTAGAGAGAACGTCAGATTGTCCAACCTTTAATTGCCACCGACCTATATACCTACCATATCGATTGGAATGAGTTTTTAAACCTTATCTGAAGTTTTAATGACCAGGGGCTTCGGGCTAATATTGTTGAGCCAGGGGAATCGGGAGACGTTTCCCTCTTGGATGACACTCTCCCCCGGCATAGAAATTATTAAAGAATCCCCTCAATCATTTTTTTTTTCGAGACAATGTGAAACGTCAAGCATTTTTTATATTTTTTTTTTGGGGGGGGGATGCCAAATTGTATTTGGAGTTTGGACAAAGGACGATGTGTAAACATTTGATAAGAATGAAAATTCGATCTGAAGTGAAATTATTCTTTACAGTGATGATCAATACATATCAAGTATATTTTATTAAAAAAAACAAATACTGACGAAAACGTATTGTATGTTCCTTCAATTTGTAGAAAGGTTTGGCTCTGGTTATGTTTTGATATTGAAAGAATTACTTTGTAGAGGCAATGCGGGTTGAATTTAAATAAGGACTCAGTTTTACGACAGTGCCGACCTAAAGTCTTGTCTGACAAATTATTCCTAATTTTTTTTCTGTGCAACGAAGAGAGTTGAAGATGTCGCCTGGTTCTGGTCGACTATGAGCCGAGATGCTGAATCAGGGATGGCTGGATTTTAGCAGTACGGATGACGAGACATGCACGATGAATTTATTATTTATTCATACTAATTTATATCATTTATTTAGTAATCAAATATGTTTGCAAATTTCATGCCACAAATATAGAGTAAGCTAAATATTATTTGGGAGCTGTCAATTACTTTCAATATGACGATAATACCAAAATAGATATAATAGAAAAACTTAACCAACGAGCCACATGCACATAAATCGAACAAAGATAAATGTTCTCCCTACCGTAAAATGTTGAGTTTAAGACCGTAGTTCCCGAGCCATATGTTGAATTAGCGATGCATTTGAAGTCACACGAATCTTCAGAAAAGGGGTATTCTATTGCAAGTTCGCTTGAAGTCACTGTTTCATCTTGTGCTACAGTTTTGTAGAGCGTCATATTTCGGCGACTAGAAAGGTCTTTTCCGTTGCAGAACCACTGAAAGGTGAAAGCAGGAGGGTTGCCATCTGAAGTACATTTGAATACAAAACCAGCATGTACTCCTCTCACGGTAAGTCGTCGGGAAGTAATGGATACAATCGGGCTGTCTAGAAAACAGAAATCAATTTTGAAAAAGAATAATGAGTGACTTTATAATGAATTTCGAGCATTCCTGTGGATGATAAAGTATCTACCAATGTACAATTTTTAAAGCTGAATAACATTAAAGACTCCCTAACTAATCATCATACACCCACCCTCTTTTAAAAGTGAAACCCCCACGATATTATCAAATGCAACTGATATTAAAACATGAATATAAGCAATCCAGGTTAATCAAAAGTTCCCATTTTCCGGATACAAATACTCACACGATATGTTTAGAACCATGCTATCATTCACTGGGCGACCCAAGGTTGTTTCAGGTTGAACTGCCTGGCAGAGAAGAAGTTTCCCATGGTCAAAATTCCTTAGTACGAAGATCAGAGTGCTTAAAGTTTCATATCGATTAGCAGAATTCAGTGAAGACTTCAGCGATGAATTACCTGTCAGGTTTCTTGATCCAATGTACCAATGAATGAGAGGAGCTGGGTATCCATTAGATGTTCTGCATGTTACATTAGTGTCCATACCATCGTGCAGATCCTCTGGAATGGTAATATTAGCTTCATCTGGTAGGGCTGTAGAAAAGAAAACAAAAACCAACCAAAGGTGAATCATTAAGAAATAATAAATTTCTTCTTCTATTTCAGATGAAGTAAACAATTCAATATTTATATAGCGCGTATTATAATTTGTCTAAGCGCTATGCATTACAAAGCCTAAATACTTAACTTAATTAACTAAGCCTGAACTACTTATCTTACTCAAATAGCTTAAATGCCAACTTAACTACGGACAAAGTAACTATGAAAATCAGATTGATTACTATTCGCGCAAGACATATATCTTTATTGCTATTTTTATTGGAGAAATTAGATCTTAAAGTTAAAGGGAAGTGATTTCGATAGTGTAAGAACCACAACTGAAAAGTCTCTGTCGCCATGGGTGTGGGAGGTTGCCTTAGGTACGACCAAAATGTTCATGTGTGATGACCGAAGCGACCGAGAAGATTGGTATAGGTTGATCATGCTTCCGATGTAATACTGAAGTAAAGGCATTTAATTGATTGTAACCCTGTATGTATATTAAATTTTGTAGTTAATACGTTTCAGAGGGTCACACTCTGCGTGCTGAGTTGATAACATTGGGGAGGAGTGTCAACGTATGATTGTAATTTAAGATGATATAAATAATAGGAATTTTGACATACAGATTGTATTTAATTGGTAGTGATACTCACCGTAAACCATTAATTTTGCAGATTCTAGGCCAACAACTTCACTGTCCATGAATGCATAACATCGAATATACTTTCCGTGGTCCGTTTTCTTCGGGTATATTTTGATGGTAGTGTCAGTGTCGAACAACTTCTCATCGAAAAGACTGGAATTCTTTGAAGAATTCGTAATGGGAATAATGTCAGAGCCATAAGGAAAAGACACTGGTAGATCAACTGCTGGGAAGGATCCGATAGCTTTACACGTGATTGATGTCGGTGAATCTTCTTGGACGTATATGTCTGTTAACTGAGACTGGTTACCTCCAGTTGTAAAGAGCAACATATTCATTGGCCAAACTACAAAACCGAAGGAACGAAAAAGTCGTAAAGATAAATGAAAGGATGGCGGAAATGAAAGGATGGCGGAAAAGAGAAATGGCAGGGGGAGCTAAAGTATATTATAGACATATCGAGTAGACATGATTATGATGGTACCAAAACTCAAAGTCAAGAGTCGAAGTGCTGATCTCTCATTTCAACGAGGCCCAAAAGCCAAGGTAACAGAAAATATACCTATATAGCGTTAATTCATGTGGAGACAGTAATATTATCAACACTTTCACATCCAAAACTAACCAAAGACCTTGACTCGGCTCATGACATTAAAGGTATTACATACCTTGAACTTTTAGGTCCATTGAGCAATTGAGCTCCTTTTCTAGTTCTGGATGTGATGCTGTGCAGCTGAGAATCTTTCCGTCATTGTCTTTTGAGGGTGTGATTGTTACCGTTTTCCTGGAGATGTAAAAGTTGCCATGAATGACATCAGACTGATCTTGGACGACGGCAGGCACACATTCTGGTATACGCCATTTCAATATTGCTGGAGGCCTAGACCACATTGATTCGCATGTGATGTTATGTTGTTTTCCGGCCGTTACAGATACGTTGTTAAAGCAATAAAGAGTCTTTCTTCCAGCGGTGATCAATATTCTATTCGGTGGATCTGGTGAAGGAAAAGGGGATGTTTTCTTTGATTTGACTCTCTTTTGAGACTTTCTGTCGACTTCATCTGCGATATTGAGTCATTTATATTAAAGCTTTTCCAAGATCATTTAGATACTTGGGTTTTTGACGAAGATCCGACTTGTAAACATTTAGATGAGTTAAAAGACATAACAATCAACATATTCAATCATTCATTGATAGTTCCTTAATCTTCTTTCATCAAGGTACATTGTGACATTTTTTTAACGAATTACTCCAGTGATGTAGTACACGTAAATTAATACACAGAACTTTAATCCATATTAACTAATATTATATACTTCTACATGCCATTCAGGCAATCAAATACATACCTGGTGTAAGAGGCTTTACTTGCTTGATAGCGGATCCTGAAATCTCTCCACTGCTTAATGAACAGCGATAATCGCTGATATCGTCCTCGTTCAGGTTTCTTATAGTTAAATTTCCGCTGGAATTGTCGGTTTTAAGGCTGAATTTTAATGGGAATGGAATAGAATTCACTGGACAGTAGTAAAGGGACCTCCAACAAGAATGCGATGCCACTTGGATGTTTTCACCCTTTTTCCACACCAAATGCTTATATATTGTTTCAGGTGTGAAAGAACAGACCAGGGTAAAATCTTCGCCGATGATTGGAATAGAGTCTGTCTGGATAGACACCTCAAATGCATGGTGTCCTACATGGTTTAATAAAAACAAAGGGATTTTAGGGAACAAGGTCTTAAGGCAAGATATGTTTAAACGTCATTGAAATTATAAAAGATCGACACAAATTTCTGAGTCATTTAACAAACCTTCGTCTTTCCTAGAAAAAAATAATGCTATTCAATGCACATTAATGTTAATCAATACATTGTCTAGATTTCTGAAATTGAAGCGATCATATACTGAGATCATTTGTATCCTCCATGCTGAGGCAGTTTCACACTGGTTTTCTTTTACGTTGAAATTATTAAACCTACAAATGGATAATCCAACTTCAAGTTCGAATATAATTCCTTCAAAACCACACAATGAAACTTAATAACATGACATTATATTTTCAAACTTAAAGAAGATATATACTGTATATATTTACCAATGGTTGAAATGGAAAGACAAATAAACACGGAAATAAATTCTTCACGAATAATTGGCATTGTTCAGTTATCGGCACAAGCAATGGCAAGTATTTTCAGTATCCGACTTCTGATTATGAGTGCAACGAGAATAAGAACGGGGAAAAATATGTAAACCTACTAACATGACAAACATATTCGTTGGAGTATCGGATAGGGATTTATGACATCATAGGTCCTTCTGCTATGTAGTATCAAATCAGTTTCATAACCACGAAAACAATATAGCTAGGTACTATGCTAAATTTGTTGAACAAGAGCTGGCGCTCTTACTTCCAGTAAACATGGCAAATTACTTTTGGTAAAAGAAAAAAGTGACTTTTGGAGGTATTCGAAGCATTGTGCTCATACTAATGAAGGAACCAATATTCTTTTATTACAAAAACACAAAGCAAGCAAGGCATATTTGATTATGCGTATTTTGCACTCGCCTGTTTAAAGAATCGTGCGCATTGCGGCAATTTTTATCTAGAAACCTCGCGTGCACCGCGTTTAAAGCAACTTACTCGGTTATGCGCATTGCTATTGATGGGTAGTGCATGATATTTTTACATACCCTAATTTTACAGCTAGAATTGAACTCTTCAAAAGGAAAATAGAAAATAGAAGAATATAAATCAAGAATACCAATTTGCTTATTTCACATCTACCGTAGATCGTATTACACTCTTTTCAAGAGAGTAACACAGAATGTGTAAAGAAATGGGAGATGCGTGTTTTTGAAAGTCCAATGTTTATTAATTAGGAACACGTTTGATTAGAAATCACCTTCATCAACTTATTCTCTTATTCAAAGTGTAACGCCCCAACGTGCGATTCGTAAAATAATGAATCACTCGAGGGAGCAGATCACGGACCCCCCCCCCCAAAAAAAAAAACAGAGGCAGAAAATATAAGAAAAGTACGCATGAGAAGGTATACGTATATAGAATTCAAAAAGTATTTGAACGCACAGTTTATTACACAGAAATAAATATAATTTGATGTTGTAGATAATATATTTTTTTTCCAGCCACTCCAAAACAAAACTAGAGTGAAAAAAAAATCTTATTGGAAAAAGATGTCCTGTAAACAGGGAGTATGAAATATATTAGTCAACTGCAAAAGATGAAACACAAGCAAAGTAAAGACATTTTCCTTTTTAGAAACATGGCCACATAAAATGCGATTGAAGGAAATTGGTAGTGACATAATTACGATCCATTGAAAAATGGGCAGTGTTTAAGTCCAAAAGGTTACCGATTCACCTGTTTGTTGAGCTTTAACTTGTCCTTACTCTTCGTCAATAAAGATGGTTTAAGATGTCGTCTTGTTCTGGTCGACGATGAGCCGAGAAGTTGGATCTGGAATAGCTATGTTTTAAAGGTAGAGAGTTGGTAAGAGACATTTTCCAAAAAGAGTTTGTGGTTTAATTTTAGCAATTCATCTTCAAAAAATATTTTAAAGGACTCCATGCATTCAGAGGTTGGTACTTCGTCACCGGAATCCCGAGTTCAACCGTGTGTTTGAAGTCATCCTCAGTGGTATATGAAACTTAAAATATAGGTATCTAACTGTAGTTTCTTGTATATGTCATCTACGGCATTACCAGCAAAGGAAAAATCTCGACGCTCATGGATTCATGCATGATTCAGGTAATACAGAAAAAAATAAAACCGCTGACACATTTATGACAAATGGTTGAGGGCGTTTTTAGTACCTTTAAGAATATAAACTAGGTACAAACCGAGAACAGGTCTAGCGGTTCTAGAGTTCGATGTAAAATAAAGAATATCGAGATATTACATACCTCTATATTGTCGCTGAATGCAAAACTAGACATGTACACTTTGAAGTTTTACGAATATTTGGATAACCTTGCGTCACATGCTGAACTGTATTTCCCAAGTTTTGGTAGTTTGATAATAGCATACTCACATAATACGTTTAGAACCATGCTATCATTCACTGACCGCCTTCCGGGTACTATAATAGGTTGAATTGCCTGGCAAATCAGAAGTTTCCCATGATCAAACCTCGATGGTATAAGTGACAGTGTACTTGTAGTATCATAGCGATAAGCAGAATTCAGTGAAGAACGCAGAGATGATTTATCTGTCAGGTTTTGTGATCCGATGAACCAATGGATGAGTGGAGTAGGGTATGCATTAAGAGCTCTGCAAGTTATGTTGCTTTCTGTACTGTCATGGAGATCATCTGGAATCGTAATTATGATATCATCTGGTAGGCCTTTCAGATAAACAAAAAAATATTAAGTCTAGGAACAGTACATCCTTGCTTGCATACACTCCACAAATAAAGAGCTCACTTGCAAAAGGGGTTAGGTCCACACATATTTTTTTTTGGAAAAGAATATCTTAAAAATTTCTCTTATACCCAATTTTATGTTCTCATGGTAGGGCATCAAAAAAATCAGTTTCGCATTAGAATATTGCAATATGGGAGAATTAAAAAAATTATAATTTTCAAGTGGACCTAGCCCCCTTTGCAACTATACTCTGAAGAACTCATTTGTCAAGAGGGACAGGTCCATTTTCCATAAATTTGATTGTTTCTGTCTCTGAATTTTTAGTCACTCTGATGATACCAAAGACAATTTGAAATTCAAATGAACGTGAATGAGAGTGGCATAGAAAAATCGTTGTTTTTAATCAAAAGAGATTGGATTCATTTCAGTTTACTTGCAAAAAGGGTTAGGTCCACAATGATGATTTTGTAAAAAAAAACATAGAAAAAATTGATAATAGGTAGATTTTTTTATACCCAATTTCATGTTCTCATAATTGGGTAGTACATCATGGCAATTTAGTTTCTCAAGAATATGGCAAAAAGTGAAAATAAAAAAGTATATTTTTTCTCGGAATGATCCAAAGTGGACCTAACCCCCTTTGCAACTACACTCTTCAAATGTCTAATTGTCATTCTAACTTTTCGACAGGGGGAAACCTACAGATAACATTAAATTCAGATTGAACTAATTAAATATGTTAATACGTTTTGACGATAACTAAGTTGTGGAAATACTTTGGGAGATATTATAGGATTGTAGTATAATATTTTAGAATTTCTCATTCCACATTGATGTTTACAATACGAATATTGCTAGCACTACATAATGTAGTCCTAATTCTAACTTACCATTAACCCTTAAAATGGCTGCAAGTGTATCGACAAGGCCCCCGTTTAGAGATATATAGCATTGAATTAAATTCCCATGGTCAATCTTGTCCGGGTGTATTGTGATGGTACTCTTGGTGTCGAATAAAGTATCATCTAACATATTGCGAGTATTTGAAACGTTTCCGTTTATAGGAATACTGCCATTTTTACCAATTAATGTCCACGACAGTTCAGTCGCTGGGAATGAGGCAATGGTTTTGCAAGTGATTGAAGTCGGTAAATCTTCATTGACGTTTAGGAATGTTTGCAGAGATTCCATTTCACTTCCAGCGAGAAAGATCCTCATCCCAGAGGGAGGAACTAGATAAAGAAGGAGATAACATACCGAGCATTTTCATTACACAGGCCTAGAAGCAGTATTATAATTAATATCATGTTCATCAATTCACAAGTCTGTGTTTTCCTTTTACGCAAGAAAAATAGGAAAATACTAAAATTATAATGCTTTTATCATTTTTATTCGGTTCGTGTGCGTGTGACACACACGACTAAAATTGTACATGTCCATCTTACCAGAAGAGTACAAACAAGTCTAAAATTCTGTTTTACTAGGGTGGAGGATTGCACCTTTTACATGGACTTGATTCAAAGTATAGTTGTCAAAACATGGACAGCTATATATACTGGAGAACGACCTGATACCTATTAATTATATGTATAAAAACATGGACAAAATATGAAAAGATCTTGGACCCAGGTTTATGGCATTCGGACAGATGTATATACAGTTACAAATAAGAATACCATGAAAAATTAGATGAACTGAGCACTGAAGGTTTTCTGTTAGTTCTGGGTGTGATGCAACGCAGATGAGAATCTTTCCTTGGTCATTCCTGGAGGGTGTGAATCTCAAAGATCTTTGGGAGATGTAAGATCTGTCTTGTACGACATCATACTGGTGATCAATAACAGCTGTAAAACCATTCGTGGTATCTGGTAGTTGCCATTCAAGTATTGGAGGAGGTCTTGCCCGACCTGCTTGACAAGTGATCTCTAATTGTTTTTTGCCAGTTAATCGCACAGAGAGGTTGTCAACGCAGTTCATGGTCTTTGTTCCATCTTTGATGAACACGCTATTTGGCGCAACTGGTAACGGAAAGAAATAACGGACGCATTGATTAAATGTCAATCTGTCAATGTCTTTTACAAGTATCTCTACTCTATAACAGCTTATTTCAATGATTTGAAATCACTAAAAAGGCTTATTGTGCTGTATGGTTCATCAACAAAGCAGACAAAAATATTCTACAGAAACCATAAAGCACATTCCAATGAGAAATAATAAGTCATATGTAACATGTATACAATTTTTTTTAACCATTGAAGTGCTCGACTATACCTGGTGTCAACGGCAGCACTTGCGTGCTAGCTAATCCATCACTCACTGTCCCATGCGTGCTGCGCAATGAGCAGTGGTAAATATCGTCATCATTTCCATGAAGCCTTTTTATTGTTAAATTTCCGGTGGAAGTATCCGCTAAAAAGCTGAATTTTGATGGCGAAGGAATGTAATAAGCACATTTATTGTTCCTCCAGCATGGATGAGAGGCCACTTGGACGTTGTCACCTTTGGTCCAAACCACTCGCCGATACCTGGTTTCAGGTGTGAACGAACAGACCAAAGTAAAATCTTCACCGATGATTGGAAGAGAGTCTGTCTGGATAGACACTTGAAATTCTTGGTTTCCTACATAGGTGAAAGAACAAGGAATTTGAGGGAACACATTTCTGAATATTTGAACCTCCGTTTTGAACGACTTTGTATATACAAAGTAACTCTAAATTAAAGGTGAAAGTTGGAACAGAAAATTGTGACTAATCACATTAATTTTCAAGCTTCATTTTTTTCTAGAAAACATCTGGTGCTCTGAGAGGGGTTATTTTTTCGAATATCAACAATTCTTTTATACATAAACTAAAAATGTATGAATTATACTACCCTGAGGCTTACGATAGCTTGTCATAGGTTTGAATGCAATGACCCTTTTTTGTCGAAATCACCATCAAGCACATTGTTATATAATTCTCAAGTTCCCATGTTAACTATGTTTATAAAAAGTGCAAACTAAAATATTTACCAAAGTTTGCAATGATTAGACTGAGAAATATGAAAATAGTTGATCCACGAATACACATCATCTTGCAGTCATCGGCACAGTTTCGAGATATCAATGCAATGCAACGCTGGATCACAAACCCAAACAGATTGCGAACATAAACAAAGATTAAACTAATAGACCGCACTTTCTGGAGTATTGGTCGGTGATTTATGCTAAGTATTGTCAGATTGTAGTATCTAATATCGAATGAATCGCTTTCACAATCTTGAAAGAAATTCATTAAAATGACAATCGAAAGCACCATGCTAAATAACTAAAGCAAGAGCTGGCGCTCTGTCATGAAGCAAGCATGGTAACTCCTCTTGTAGAATGAGCATCTTTTAAGGTATAACTGAAGCCTTGCGTTCATTCAAATTTGTGAAAATGTTGCATTATTTTTTCATTGATCCCACTTTTCAACTTACACTAACGCAAATTAATGTGCAAAAGAGGTATATTTTGTAAAGAAAAAAAGACCATCGTTTTTCCGGTCAATTCACGCTATTTTTACAACTCATGGTCATACATTTCAACTACAGAAAGTATACAAGGCTTCCGTAGAAAAGAGTAATTTTCGCGCATAGAGAAAATAAAAACACAGGAATGCTATGTGCAAATATATATATATATGATGTATTCTTGAAAGCCAATACTTCAGTAATAAGAAGCATGTATGATTAGAAGTTATTTTCACCATCTCATACTCTTATTTAAAGAGAAGAGACGCGATAGCATCACTTCTCCTCTCACACTCTGCAACATGCGTTTCGCAAAATGACAGAACTCGAAAAAAACAACAACACGGAAACACCTCTTTATGGAGCTTTAATTCGTCCTTGTTCTTGGACAATTAAGATAGTTTAAGATAGTGTCTGCTTTTATTCAAAAATAAATCGAAGGTTGGATCTTAAATAGCTTCATGAGAAATAGTCTTGATATTGATAAAAACAGTGATTTGCACATATCCCGGAGGTTTGCACATTTCCCGTGAAAATTGTTCATTTTTACATATCCCGTCGTCACGTTTGCGCAGATGCCGTTGATAAATTTTGACAGATTTGCACATTTCCCAGCGTGGCGGTTGCACAAATACCGTTGTTTGCACAAATCCCGGCGAAATTTTTCACATATACCGTTGTTTGCACATATACCGGCGTTTGCACATAACCCGGCTCCACAGGGGGTTGTATCACACAAACAAGACGAGCATTCTTGTGCATTGAGGACCCAATATTGAACTCTGTGCTCGACTCGCCAAATGGATATACCGCACTCGGTCCTGCGGACCTCGGTGCGGTATATCCATTCGCTCTTCTCCCACATCGTTCATTATTTGGCCACGCATGCACGCGCTGATAGAATCAAACTCTTCCAAGGAAAGCTATAAACAAAGAAAAAAAGTCAGGAACACAAATTTGCTTATTTCAGATCTACCGTAGATTAGCTGTGTATGTAAACTTGGTTCAAGAGAGTAACAAACGACATGTACAGAAACGTGATGTCTTTTTTCAAGGCCAGTAACTCATTAGTCAAGAAATATATATATATATTTATATATTCATATTCTTTTGGAATGATGCGGTGACACATTTTCAAGACTTTTAAAAATTTTTATTGCACCTTACCTAAACCTAGTTAAAAAATAGACGACCAAATCATGTTAACTTCTAAAGATTGGAAGCCTGACAATGATTGGTATTTTGAAAGTAATGTTCTGTGCTCTGTCGTAATATAATGGCAAAAAGGGAAGTGTTCCACGAGCAAATAATGACGTTTTGGCAGTACTCGGCATATTCTCACAATAAGCTCCGAATGACGATTAATACCTGTTGCTGTTGGATAGCAAAATCCCTCCCTAAACTGCTCTTCTTTGTAATTCTTGGCCTTCATGTTGTTTCTGTTAACAGAGATGCCATTGATTCTAATCATACACTATATATACATTGTCACAAGCAATTTTTTTTCTGGCACTAAAGCCAAATTCTAAAATTTGTTTTTTTAACGTAAAAATGTTATCAGGAAAAATGATGTAATCCTAAAAGTTGTTTTTAAATAGAGAAGATAATCTAAACTTAAAAGGTAATGATAAATTACTCATTTTGGCCCTGTGATAGCAGTATGATTGATTGAGTTGTGTAATAAAACCCTATGTATTTAATTGCTTAAAATAGGAAGGGCTATAATGTATTCAGCTCTTGCAGGTTCTTTTGTTGCAGGTTCCAGGTTGTAGTAACAACCTGGACAGCCATTTTATTGTCTCGCCCACCAGAGGTGAAGGCGAGACTTAGGGATCCAAGTCCGGCGTCCGTCCGTCACAAACCTAATGACACATAACTCCACAACCGTAAGTCACTTTTCAACCAAACTTGGATGGTAGATGGACTTGGGGGACCTGTATGTTATGCTGCAGTCGGAGGTCACATGATAAGGTCAAAGGTCATTTTCAGGTTAACATTAAAGTCTACATGCAAGACTCTTATGACACCTAACTCCGCAACCATAAGTCACTTTTCAATGAAACTTGGATGATGGATGGACTTGGGGGACCTGCATTTTAGGCTGCAGTCGGAGGTCACATGGTAAGGTCAAAGGTCATTTTCAGGTTAACTTTAAATTTTACATGCAAGACTCCCTTATGACCTCAAACTTCGCAACCGTAAGTCGCTTTTCAACCAGACTTGGATGGTAGATGGACTTGGGGGACCTGCATGTTATGTTGCAGTCGGACGTCACATGGTAAGGTCAAAGGTCATTTTCAGGTCAACATTAAAGTTTACATGCAAGGCTCTTATGACAAGTGTTATCATCCCAGTCATTTCACAATGAAGTTTTGATACAATTCTGTTGCGTGCCCTCGCAAATCGCAATATTTCTGGTCATTTTCACAAGTGGGCGAGACACAAAATCGCTCTTGCCTTGTTCTTGTTTGTAGATAAATTTACTTCATACCAGAAGAAAAAGATCAAAATTTAGTCCATTTTTCCAACAATTCACAGGGATCAGCCAACAGTTTTACAATTTAACAGTGCATTAGATGTCTCTGTTGGATCTGATGAAGGGTGCTGTTGTTAGGTTCAGTACCATTCAAGGACCAGGTTATTGATGCTGTTGGTCTACTATCTGATCTACATGTGAGAATGGCATCGACACTGTTTTGCATATCGAATACTCGACGAATAGAGTAGTATACAATCACGGGAGGATCTACAAAATAGAAAATAGGAATGCTATTGGTTCTGTCAAAAAGGTGGCATCATCATGGTCGCGAAAAAATATTTTGTTTGTTAAATAGCCTCCCGGATACCAAATTTAAAAGAATATAAATTTTAAAAATAGTACGGCTATAATTAAAAAGTATGAATAAAGATTACATAAATTCTTTATCTTCTTCATATTATGATGGCGCCATGTTTGTTGTTAGATTCAATAAGAGTTTATCTTATTGAGCACCAATATTCTACATTAAATATATTTGAATATCTGAAAGATATTTAAGACATTTTAATAATTAGGATATTTTAATAAACATTTTTTTTTCATTCTTAGTTATGAGAAACGAAAGAAGTATGAATTTAATGTACTCCTTGCGAAAAAAGCGATGGAAGTCGAATAATGTCGATGACTACTCCAAGTGAGTTAAAAATGAATGGGGTTTTACAAATGAAACTTACAAAGGACAAAGAGAACATCATTAACCCTCCGTGACTTCACATTCGCTTGAGAGACCTGGCAGACTATATGTTTCCCATGATCATCTTTTGTAGGGGTGAGTTTGAGGACACTTCTGGCATCAAATCGATATGTATTCAAGGAGGTTTGTGTTGTCGAGTTGGTGGTGACGTTCTTTGCTCCAATATACCACTGGAAGGTTGGTTCTGGGTAACCATAGTTTGATGTACAAGTTACGTTGGATAATACACCGTCCTGCAAGTTTTGCGTTCCATCAAGGATTGGAGGATCAGACGGCCCTGAGAAATTAATATTAAATACGTTAGGCAAGAACAGATCATACTTCTTTATCTCAATCTTTTTTTCAAGATAAAAGTGAGAACACTTTGAGAGCAATGTGACATATTGAATTTGAATTTTTACCAAAGAACATCATAATCGATAGAATACGCTGTTACCAAACGACCGGCAAGGGAATGTTTAGAGTTCTCTTATGCAATAGAATAGAGGATTGTTACCTATATAGAAAGCGAAATGGCCATGTTTCAGATAATGTCAAAACATCTTACATCTGTTACTCAATAGCCAAGAGATAATTTGTCACAGGCTATCCAATATTGTGTTGAGTTTTAAATGTGCACTAAATTTTGGAATTATGAAAGCTATTTACGGGTATTACCTTTGACCATGACCATCATCTCTGTATGACGTTTGTTCATACCAGCAGTGGCCACACACCGAAGAAATTGATGGTGGTGACTCCTGTTTGGATTCAGCAGAAGCAAAGACTCTGTATCACGTAAACTTGTATCATTCTGATTAGTTCCTGTCGTAGAGGTCGTCCTACCGGGATCTCCGTCCAATCCAACAGACCATGTTATAACTGCTGTCGGCCGAGATCCTACACTTGTGCAGATGAATGATGTCACTGTGTCTTCAGAGACAGTCACGCTTCTTGTTCCAGCCTTGGAGATCGTAATTTCATTAGATGTTGTAATGAATAGATCAGTCGGTGGAACTAAGAAGTGACACAAGAAAAGGGAATTCTTGTAATCCACTTTAAATGAAACGCAGCTGAATTGATTTTTCTTTCACCATTTTCCTTTATGCATATGGATGCATATTAATAGTCAATAGGACTTTTCTCTTTGTCCCTCAATTATATATATATATTTTTTGCCTCTATTAGAGGATTTATTAACATCAAAATCAGGGGTTACACAATAAATCACATTCAAATCAAAGGTTACACAATCATAAATCATGAAACATATAAGTATTATTACAATAATTACAAAGTCATATCTACGTTACATAGGTTTTCTTACATGAATCGTAACAAGCTCTTGGGCAGTTCATCTTTTTCTTTGGTCTTTTTACTAGCAATGTTGTACATTTCTATCCGTTTTTTTAATTTCTTTTATAAATACATGTTTCAAAACAAAATTTCTTTTTTCAATTCCTGATTTGTTCCTATCTAAAATAACTTTATATATTGACCAAAATGCAATAGTTCCAAAGATATTTGTTTTACTATCACTTTTAACTTTAAGCAATTGTTTGATGTTTACTTCCACTTTTACATTGTAAACTTCTCGCAAAATAATTTTGATATATTTGAAAAAGGATTTATTTACTTCACAGTCAATAAAAGCATGTATAATATATTTTTAACCTTGCATGTTGGACACAAATCCTCTGTTGCAAAATTCAATTTGAACAGGTTACTTCCCTCTATTATATGGTATGCATTCATGTAAATGCATAGGAATCTGCTTTGGTTTCTCCCTTTATTCATCAAATAAATTGAAGTAAAAAAATAGTGGTGAATGGCAAAAAAGCGATACACAACATGGTGGTTTTAATTCAAAATGTATCGGCCAAAAGATTAGTTGAATGCTAAAATAGTTGTGAATGGCAAAAAACCCCATAGACAACGTGATGGTTTTAATTCAAAATGTATATCGGCTAATAGATCAAGGCTCTGAGTATACAGGGACACAGCAGAAAAGTGCGATTTCTCTTTCCAGTAATATTATTTAAGTTTGGTTGTACAGAGTGAAGTTCAATTAAAGACTATCACGCATTTATATCATGATCATCAAGAGTTGAATATGGCGAAGGTGTCAGTGTTAATCAACTTTGCAGAAAGAATCATCTGTCAATTGAAATGGGAAAAAATAATAGTTAAACAAAGGGTCCTGATGTTCACTAACACAGTGTTAACTGATATTATCAAACACACAACGATATAGATACTGTGTGTGATAGTGCATTTGCGGTTGTTTGTGACGGAGGAAATGGCATTAATGTTAAACATACTCACCTTGAACTTCAACATGTACGGTTGAAACGAGATTTCGATCCAGAACTCGGTGTGAAACAATACATTGTAAACTTTTCCCATCGTCCTGTCTTGACGGGGTTATACAAATAACTCTACGAGAATAGTAATAATCGCCCTCAACAGTATTGTACTGGTCTCCTATTCCAATCGCTACTTCTCCAGGATTGTGCCACTCGAGTTCTGGAGGTGGTCTAGAACCTTGGACTGTACATGTTAGGTTGTGGGTTTGCCTAATGGTAAGGGTAACTGATTCTCCATCAGTGTAGACCGAACGGTTGTCTATAATCAACACCGAACTTGGTGTGGCTGAAAATTAAAGAAAGAAGTCATGGAAATGTATATCTATATGTACATTTTTAGTGATTATTGCCAAATAAAATATCACTTGATAAAAATTTTTGTGTAAAATACTTTTTTCAAATTATTTTTAGTCGTGATTTAAACACTACCTGCAATGCTATGTGAGTCTCGTAGTGCGTAATAATAATTAGATCATTGCATTGTTATAATAATATATTCTGAACATTGCGGTGGTTTGTGAAATATTGCATTGTTCTATTCCTTTGATTTACTTTTTTTAACCAATGCCCGAAAGTATAACTTTTTTCCACTTTCTAAAAAGCAATATATATATATATATATATATATATATATACATATATATATATATATATATATATATATATATATATGTATGTATATATGTTGCAAAACATTTACCTGGTGAAAGTACCTTCAGTTCAAATAAACTCTGAAATGCATCAGCATATGTGGCAACCAAGCAACGATATCTGCCGCTGTCATCTACCCCTAGATAACTTATTGTCAGGTTTCCGCTGGAAGAATCAGACATCAAGCTGTACTTCGAAGCATCTGAAATGCCTTTCTCTTGAGTAGGTTCTGTTCCTTCGCCTTTATTGCTGGCTATCAATTGGTTGTTGTTATCCACATGCAGCCAAGACAACTCGCGGTATCTTGATGGATTCGTAAAGGCGCAAACAAGAGTTATATTCTCGCCAACAACTGGGAGAATATCCGAGTTCTTCAGAAAGGTAGATCCGTTCAATTCATGTGTCTTAAAAACGGTAAAACTGACAAAGACCATTATTTGAACTGAGAAATTCATTCTTCCCATATATCAAATCTAATATTTCCGGAAGGTTTGTTAAACGATATACCATCTATTGAGCTCAAGATGTGAAATAAAGAGGAATGGGTTTTTGTTTCTGATAGTCTATAGATTGCCAAGCTATGGATTGACCCTTTACAGTCGCAACGAAATTGAAACCAATGAAGCTTCAAGTAGAACCGAGTGAAATAATTGGTAGTTCCTGCAATTAATCGTTTATGGAAGTTTTATTCAAGGTCATTGTTTATAGAGGTGCTTTAATAGGCAAATGCAATAAAGGCTCGAGTGTACCTATTTAAGCAAAAGGGTGAACAATTGAGTTCATTTGATACAATAAGAACCCTTACATTAATCTTTTAAAACGAATTTTACTTCGTAAAAGAATGAAGAGTTTACAACATATCGATTTGTACTTGATAACATTACAGAAAATAATATAAAGAATTAAATGTGCTTTCAATTTGGAAGCAATTTGAACATGTTGAAATAACAAATAAAGTGGATTGAAAAGTTATTTTTCTAAATTGATAAAGCAAACATTTGCGCCATAACCGGTCTTAAATGTTGCCAGACAACGAGTAGAGTTGAAGTTGTCGTCTGGTTTTGATTTACGAAGAGCCATGATGGTGGATATGGGGTGGCTGAAATTTCAATTAAATGATTAGTTCATTTACAACTTATATTTTTAGTCTGTCCCTGCATTAACATAAAACAAATAACAAAAATTAAAAAAAGGGAATGAATTAATGGAAGCGTTGAAAAAAGTTGGATACTGAATTCATTACATGTTGAACAGATTCTTTTTAGAGAAGAATTGAACGTACATGTATCTAAATCATGTATATTTCTTATGGTTAGGAACGGCATTCTATAGAATGGCTGAAGCATGAACAGGAAAAACGGGAATAACTTTTTTTCTCAGGTAAATGGGTATGATTGTGTCGTCATTGTGCCAAGTAACTAAAGCAAAAATGGCATAAAAAACACACCCGATATTGGGACCAATGCTATGTTGTCGATGCATGTCACAATAGAGAGAATATCTCTGCAATTCTGAATAAAGTGATAAGTAGAGTTGCACAATATTACAAATATTCATGACATTTAATTTCACTATTCATGACTTAAACTTTAGTTATTGATACTCACATGAAATGTTCAAAATCATGCTTGCATTTATTGAGAGACCCAAGGGTGTATCAGGTTGAACTGTCTGACAGAGAAGATGTTTCCCGTGGTCAAACCTATTGAGTTCGATGATCAGAGTGCTTTCAGCATCATATCGATCAGCGCTGTTGATGGATGTCCTCAGGGTTGAATTGCCTGTGACGTTCCTTGACCTGATATACCAGTGGATGAGAGGAGTAGGGTACTCATTGCGAGCTGTGCAGGTTATGTTGGTTTTTATACCGTCTTGAAGACCCTCTGGGACCGTCAGTTTAACATCATCTGGTATTGCTTGTGGTGGAAGTAGTGAAATATAAGACTTGGTGTAATAATGTATTTGGTCGGTACCGGCGAGCATATCCTCAACTATATTTAACGTACAGATGAACCTCTGAGCTTAAATGAAAAAGCCAACATGGCCAGTGAAATTTCCAGCAAAGACACTAACAAGCTTTTGGTTTTGATGATGTTGACATATTTTATTATCAGCCTGTTTCGGGTTTTAGTTTGTAAAAAATACGTTCGCAATGGAAGAACATATTCAGCCATGATATCCAATAGATGAATCAAGATACATTGTAACTCACCATACACCATCAATCTGGCCACTGCTTGATCAACAAACCTGCCACCCATATATGCGTTGCATTGAATGTTCTGTCCGTGGTCCTCCTTCCTTGGTAGTACTGTGATGGTTCTCTCAGTGTCAACCAAATTATCATCTGAGACAGCACTACGAGTCTTTGTGATGTTAAGAATACTAATGTTGCCATTAGGAAAATACCATTCTAATTCAGTTGCTGGGAATGATCCAATTGCTTTACACGTGACTGAAGTGGTTGAATTTTCTTTAATGTATAGACTTCTTGACGGAGTTCCATGTTCTTGGCGGCCTTCAGCGTGAGGAACAAAGAGCAGCATACTAGATAGTAGAACTGCAAGATGAAGACACCGGATTGATATACAAAACTTATTAATATCACGTAAAATCAACTCATAGATTTTATTTGTCTGTCATTATGTTAAAATGTTTTGAAAATTTGAAAAAACGAAACAGAGAAAAAACACGCTTATTATAACAAAGTCAATGAGATGTTCAGAAGGGTTTGACCACCAAAGAAGGCGTACACATGCTCAAAGTTATTTATATTATACCAGTAAGCAAAGGACAGAAGCAAAGGAGGGCATGGAATATTCCTTCCTTCCTAGATAGTACATACCATGAACATTCAAATGAACCGATATCTGGAGATTAATTTGAAGTTTTGGGTGTGATGCAGTGCACTTAAGTATCCTTCCTCGGTCATTCTTAGAAGGTTTGATTATTACAGCTTTCTGGGAGATGTAAAGGTTGTCTAGTAGGCCTACATGTATGGCGTTGGATTGATCACGAGATAAGGCAACTAGATTGTAGGGTATATGCCATTGTAGTACTGCAGGTGGCCTTGCCCAGTATGCTTCACATGTGATGTTAAGTTGCTGTCCAGCCGTTACGGTTATATTCGTGTTTTGAAAATAAGAACGATTCGATTTCTCGTCTATTACACAAATCCTGAAGGGTGGAGCTGTGACAGAAAAATACAAACTTTGATATGGCCTAATTTCACTGCTCTGAAAATGTTGAAAGTTGTCCTGTTTGCGATGGAATAGGATTCTAAATTTTTTTTGCCCATTCTTCCAATTCTAGGATTCGATGAGCATTTTGTACATGTGCTTGTCATTTATCTAATACTAGAATGAGACTTTTGTTGAGAACAAAAGCGTTAAACCGTCATACATAACACAGTTCACCAGCTCTTAAAGAAGTAAATTTGTATATTTACCTTTGGAGTGGTTAAACACCATGTTTACTGTCCCTCCATTCAATTCACGATAATCACGATACGTGAACGGCTTCGAATTGCCTCTAACCTTCCTACAGTCAACATGACTTGTAAGCGACAATAAATTGTATTCCATCCAGTCTCACAATGAATTGTCTGATATATGTTTTTGTAGAATACTTACCCGGTTGTAGTGGCGTTACCTGCATGCTATTGGATCCTGGTTTCCAAGCCCCGTTTGTGCTGCTTAATGAGCAAGTATAAATGTCGCCATCATTTTCGTCAAGGCTATGTATTGTTAAATTTCCACTTGAAGTATCAGCGGCCAAGCTGAATTTCTCTGGGTCAAGATAGGTTGTGAATGGATATGGTGAATATGAATGAGTGGCCACGTGGGTATTGCTACCCTTGGTCCAAACAATCCGCCGATACCTGGTTTCAGGTGTGAAGGAACAGACCAGAGTGAAATCTTCACCGATGAGTGGGAGAGAATCTGTCTGGATAGACACTTCAAATGCATTGCTTCCTGCATGGTATAAAGAAAAAATGTGATTTGAGGAAACAAATTTTTGAAATATGTCTAACCTTTCATTTTCGTACCTCCATGGGATGACCTATGGAACGGCTATGTATGAAACTCTCTCATTAAATGAGAAAATGGCATCAGCAGAAAATGGTAGCTATGAACATTTGCATGCTTGTATTTTACTTTTACTAGAAAACATCCTGTGCTGATGAGAGGGAGGTATTTTTTCTTCTATTAT
Organism: Lytechinus variegatus; assembly: GCF_018143015.1. NCBI lineage: Eukaryota > Metazoa > Echinodermata > Echinoidea > Temnopleuroida > Toxopneustidae > Lytechinus > Lytechinus variegatus. The sequence continues at coordinate 26,792,681 of NC_054747.1, read as the reverse complement.
TAACAATGTTTTATACATTCACTTAACAAGAAAATTCTTAATTAGGCCTATATGAACTAATATAGGCTTACGACAGCCTCTCACAACTTTGCACGTAATTATAATATTCTTTTAAATTAATTATTTGCACATATTATTTTTATATATTGTGAAATTCCCATCTCATCTCACGTTTTTAAAAGTTTTAAGTAAATAGATTTACCAAAGTTTACAAATGTTAGGCTATGAAATAGGAAAATAGTGGATCCAAGAATGGCCATCATCGTTCAGTCACCGACACAGTTTCGAGATATCTATGCAGTGCAATGCTTGATCACGAACACAAACAGAATGAGAACATGAACAAATAATAACCTAATAGACAGCATACTCTTGAGAACTGGTTGGTGATTTATGACATATAGTCATTGTCAGAGTGCAGTTTCTTATATCGAATGAATCGGTTTCACAATCTTGAAAGGTAACATGCTAAATTACTCGAACAAGAGCTGGCGCTCTTTCTGGCAGCAATCATGGTAAATATGAAAATACTTACCATGATTTTCTTATTTACGAGATAATTGGATATACCCATTTGATTTGCTAGTTCATTACAATGAACCTGCGTGCCGAATATAGGGTACACAACTTTCCCTGCGCGCGCGCTGCATCTCCCTATCAACGCACTATCCAAGATCATCGCGCAATTTGGCGTCCATTTCCTCTCATGAGCCTGCGGGCAAGACATGTTGTCACACAAGGCGAGGGGTAGGAGGGAGGGTTCAAATGGGTATATCCAGTTATCTCGTAAATAAGAAAATCATGGTAAGTATTTTCATAATTTACTATCAATAACTGGGATATACCCATTTGATTTGCTAGACCAACACGGATTCAACGTGAAGGGAGGCATGTCTAGACTAAGAAGTGCGTAAAAATAGGGAGATGAAGACACGAAGGCCGTTGCCTTAAGGACAGGGGAGGCAAATAAGGCCTCATGTGGAGAAGTCCTTAAGAACAAGGGGAGAAGGAAAGAGGAGCGTCAAGAGGCGGTCCTCAAGAAGTCGTGAACGACGATTCCAAGAAAGAGCCCAAGAAGAATGATACTAAGTATCATGGGCCCTCGGCCTAGTGTCAGGAGAACAACATCACCAGCTGACTAGATCGTAAGATTCGGATTTTGTTGAAAATTCCAACAAGAATCGTGATCGGAAAGCTGAAGCTTTTAAGGCTCAGTAGGTGATCAATCGATCAATCTGAGAAGGCGAGATATCTCAGAAGCCTCCGCGTGGGAGAAAGCGACCAGAATTTGATATCTGTCTCAAATGCGTGAGAGCAGAACATCTGCAGAATTCTGATAGAGAGCTGTGGCAGAACGTTTCTAGCGGTCCGAAAGGGACCAGGAACGACGGAGAGTAGGGTTTAAGAAAAAACCACTCGTAAGGCAGTCAAGAGTCGAGAAAGCGACTGAGTGCCATCCTGTGAAAAGAAATACCGCGGACCTGCTGTCTATGTAGAATAGAGCAGTCTGGTCAAAACAGCTCAACCGGGCGTGTCAGAGAAACAGCGCGGTACACATCACGACAAAACAAGTGTGATAGACCGAGTGATCGAGAGAGAACTCAGGATTCCCTTTCTCACGTACTGATTGAAGCACCCGCCTGAGGGTGCAGCGCCCGCGGTCTAAGAGGTGGCTTGGCTCAAGCCCAAGCCACCATCGCCAAGAGAGCCCGTAAGGCTAGGCTGCGATGGATGTCCGCTGGGCGGGGGAATCCCTAGCAGCAGCAAGCGTACGCCAGAGGGAGTTGGCGAAAAAAAATCTCTGTCATGATCTTACGTGTAAACGACAATCAAGAGATGCTCTAAACGAACAGACATCGCCAGATATGATACCTCAACAGTTACATTCCCAACGGAATCGAATGAGGTATCAACGGCCCTGTCCTATCAAGTTAGGGACGGAAACTGGCTAAGAGTGTCGAAGTTCTCGCTTGAAGAAACAAGCGAAGAAGGAGACTTGAGGAAGTAATCACAAAAATTTCCATCAGTCTGCGGTGAGAACCAGTTGTTTATGAAAACAGCCACAAGGCCTGGTTTCTCAGGTGATCGTAAGAGCAAGCACTGCCGGCGCCGGTTGCGGGAGCGTGGAACAGTCCGATATCGGTAAGATAAGGAGTTCCAAAAAGCTGCGGGGGGCGGCAAAAATGACGCCCTAAGCAGCGGGGGATGAGAATCTAAGTTTCTAAAAGAAGAACTCCAGTGAAGTAAATCACTTACATGGAGAGACTCATCCACAGTCAGCCCGAGAGAAGGCGGGTCGTAGTGATCGTGGTTAGGAAGGCATAAGCATACATCACCCACGGTTACATCATCCTCGGTCGCGCGGTGACCATGGCCACATGCATTGCATGGAAGGAGGATGAAAGCAGCATGCGAGGCGACTCGAGTGTGCCGAGTGAAAAAGTTTCTAAGTAAGAAGACGATTCGATAAACGGGCACGGTAAAGACATCCACCGTAGACCACTCCACACAAGGAGGGAACGGCGGAGACGCCCGCAAGTTTGACCCACATAGAGGGCAGTCTATAAGATAGACTGTTAGAGCTCGACCGATGGTCTGGCGGTGTACAGTTTGGTGTGAACTCGCCGACCCGGTACGGTGGGTGTGCCCAGAAAGTAGGCACAGAATGCCGACAGAGAATCTTGGGGCTTTAAACACGCTTGAACGCACGTACATAGCCAACAATCTCATGAGATGTACGGCGGTTACTTTCCTCCGAGATGATGTTTACCCAACCGGGAAAGACTCGGGGAACAGCTGTGAATGTCAACAGGAGGGATATCTAGCATATGAAAAGCTGATTCCCTCCAGGTATTCGGTGCGGGTGCTGCCGGCGGTGTCCGGGGGGACGACCGGTGATGGCAGCTCGGGCAGGGCTCGTACGAGCCGCCCGAATACGAGACAAATAGGTTAACATAACCATAATGCACCGGGTGGTGAAGGCATAGCGATTATTAAGCACAGGAGAACTTTTAATCGCCGTGACATTCAGATCCGATATACATACTCATAAGCTCGGAGAGCTATGAGATAGTGAGACATACCGCTGAGCGGTGATGGTGCACATATCGGAGTTGCCCTCTCTTCAGCGGCGATCGCTGGAGGACGGGTGTCTGTACTAGCCCTGACTCTGGCCTTGCAAGGGTAGGAGCTAAGTAAGACAGGGCACCCTTACTTTCGAATAGAAAGTGAGGTTCAGGCCAGAAAACGACGGTCCCGTCGCCTGGGCGGACGGTCCGCGGACGTGATAGGTTGCCCTCTCAAAGCAGCCAAAAATTCTCACGAGAGAAGTGCGGCATGCGGTATGTAAGAGATTCTTACCTCCAATCTACGGGCCCGCTTAGGGGGTAGAATGGAGAGAGTTACCGCTCAAGGAGTCGTCGCCGTACGTGAGCTTGACGTAGAGGGCGAATTCGGGAGTACCTGCATAATAAGGGGGAATACCCATGCAGGTATAGTAACTCGCCGATGGTTCCCCGGAGTGCGGGTTGGCGAGAGAAGTCTCAATCCGCTCAATACCCGACACCGGCAATAAGACCGCGGCGGTCTTATAATGACGGAGAACACGAGGGTAAGAACCCGTAATGCTCGGGGACGCATAGATGCAGCCTGAACGGATGCAACGTCCAGCCGTCGGTCACCGAGAGCTTGCCGACATACTGATGCTTGAAAGCCGTATGTCGGAAGCACCTGCATAGAAACGGGGGTTACCGTGTAGGTGAACAGCGTTTCAATAAATGCCCGGTGTGAGAGGACAGGTGATTGCTTGAGCCGCACAGTGCTTAGCAAGGCGGCTGAAGCTGATATGAAGCGTGGGTGAATTACCCGCACTGCTCATGGGAGTATGTGCGACGCCTGACCCACAAATATCGGGAGTCTGGTGACATAATGGAGGACAACGCCCGTATGTCGATAACACCTGTATGTTAGCGGGGATTTCCCTTGCAGGTGCGTGAGCCGGCGAATCATGATATTGCCGGTGACTCTCCGAGGTGCGAGATGGCGACTGTCTGCTTGACCTGCCCGGTGCTCGACACGGCGGTTTTAGCTGACAGGGAGTATGAAGATAAAGATCCGTGATACTCGAGGGCGTTCTGTTGTAACATGAAGTTACGACGCCTGGCCATCGGCACAAGAATCAGAAAGAAAGGTCTGCCCGCAACCTAGAATTTCTTCTTCTTTCTCCTCTTCTGTGCGGCCCCGCCGGGGGGCAGAAGAGGGTACAATTATCGGGAGTCTGGTGACATAATGGCGGGCGACGCCCGTATGTCGATAACACCTGCGTATTAGCGGGGATTTCCCTTGCAGGTGCGTGAGCCGGCGAATCATGATATTGCCGGTGACTCTCCGAGGTGCGAGATGGCGACTGTCTGCTTGACCTGCCCGGTGCTCGACACGGCGGTTTTAGCTGACAGGGAGTATGAAGATAAAGATCCGTGATACTCGAGGGCGTTCTGTTGTAACATGAAGTTACGACGCCTGGCCATCGGCACAAGAATCAGAAAGATAGGTCTGTCCGCAAAGCGGGATTAGAGACCAAGAATTTCTTCTTCTTCTTCCTCTTCTGAGCGGCCCCCGCCGGGGGGCAGAAGAGGGCACAAGAGACAGGGAGGGGGACGTGATATCTCGCATGAGAAAGTCACCCAATCTGATCAAGCCGTTCAGGCACATGAACGCAATTTCATGGTTCCACCTTAAAGGGCACGTGGACGCAATTCCACGGTTCCACCCTGATCAGTTAATCGTGATATTGACGGGGTCAAGCTCACGTGTCTCTAGCGACTAGGGGCTGGTAGCCCTTTGCTAATGCTCCCTGACGGAGGCTGACAAAGCATCGAGCCTAGTCTGTGCCAGGAAAAGAGTCCCACGCTCTTAACCTGGACTTGTCGGACCCGATAGCCGGTGGGTCAAGCAGCCCTGGAGGAGTGAGGTTTTCTATACTAGTACAACACTCCCCAAGTAGGTTCAGGTCCCGTCGAGGGAGCCTTGGCTATCACCTTTCAGGCACGTGGCCGCTGCGCCACGGTTCCACACTGAAACGCTCGGGCACGTGGACGCAGTTCCACGGTTCCACCCTGTTGGGCACGTGGACGCAGTTCCACGGTTCCACCCTGTTGGGCACGTGGACGCAACTCCACGGTTCCACCCTTCCTTTTCCAGGGCACGTGGACGCAAACCACGGTTCCACCCTAAAGAGCCCCACGCAAAGGGTCTCGCTCTCTTGCCCTCATACTCACCGCCGCTGATCACAGGGACAATACCATGTCTGGTTCTCTCCCAGCGGCAGGTTGGAGTCATCAAAAGATGAGTCGAAGAGCTCATCTATCTGGTAAGTTCTTAGCTGAAAAGAACAAGTAGGGGCGAAAACAGAGAGGGGGGTGGAGGGGTGGGTGGACAAGAAAGGTGTCAAAAAAAGATCCATACCAGAAATTATTAATCAAATTAATAAGTCAGGTAAAAAAAACAGGATCACCTTCTTAACTTAGTTAAGAGAATAAGTTAAGATTTTTTTTTTTCTAAATTAATAACACGAGCGGGCAGGGCTCGACATGACGTTAATTAATTAAAAACAGAAAAGTCCAAGACGAAGAGCAGGATCAGCTAAGAAAAAAAAACATAAGGATTTTTTTTTTTTTTGACAAGGGTCGAAAAGAAACAAGTAATAGGCGGCACAAGGACGCCCTAAGCTGATATGTTTTTTTTATAAAATAATTATTAAAATTAATTAATAATTAAACAATTAACCAAAAGGTTAATCAACAATTGATCAATTAATCAATTAAGAATAAAAGATTGATTGGAACCTAAGAGAACAATCAACCAACTCAAAACAAGAACAACAACAAGTTGAAAACAAGTTTGAGAGAAAGAAGGGCGATTAATTAACAATTAATCGAAGGTTGAAAAACAATAGATCAATTAATCAATTAAGAATAAAAGATTGATTGAAACACAAGAGAACAATCAATCAACTCAAAACAAGAACAACAACAAGTTGAAGACAAGTTTGAGAACAAGAAGGGCGATTAATTAACAATTAATCGAAGGTTGAATAACAATTGATCAATTAATCAATTAAGAATAAGATTGATTGAAACACAAGAGAACAATCAATCAACTCAAAACAAGAACAACAACAAGTTGAAGGCAAGTTTGAGAACAAGAAGGACGATTAATTAACAATTAATCGAAGGTTGAATAACAATTGATCAATTAATCAATTAAGAATAAAAGATTGATTGAAACACAAGAGAACAATCAATCAACTCAAAACAAGAACAACAAGAAGTTGAAGACAAGTTTGAGAAAAATAAAGGGCGACGCCCCTACCTGTCCAGCATAGCCTAAGCTGTGGAGAGGAAAATAAAATTAATTCAATTCAAGACGAGGTAAAGGAGCAAGTCAAGAATTAAAAGAATCACATAATTAATTAATAAACTAATTAATTCAATTAATAAACACAAGAACAAAGGATTGATTGAAACAAAAGAACAATCAACTAACTCGAAACAAGGAACCTGAAACGAGACTGAAATACGACGCTCCTGACGTCCTACAGAACCTATCTGTGGAGAAATAATTCAAATAAATTCACGACGAGAGTCGTATAAACGAAGAAGTCAGTGAATAAAAAGAATTAAAGGAATTAAAAAGGAGCGAAGTCAACGCCCGCGACACGCAGGAAGGCGCGGAGCTATGGGGCGGAGAAGTGAAGACAACCCGCCTGTTGAGAAACGTATCTTAAAAAACAAACTCACGAACAAAAAACGTGAAAATAAATATCACGGAAGCTCCGCGCGACGGGATAATCTTATAACAATCTTAAATTAAATAAATAAGATTGAAATAAGGGAAGAATGCACAATAAAGGTATCCAAAAAGCAAACAGAAATGCAATTTTGGGAGTGTACTTAGCTTTGCGACTGAACTCGACCGCAGGCGAAAGTAAAAGAGGAAATGGACGCCAAATTGCGCGATGATCTTGGGATAGTGCGTTGATAGGGAGATGCAGCGCGCGCGCAGGAAAAGTTGTGTACTCTATATTCGGCACGCAGGTTCATTGTAATGAACTAGCAAATCAAATGGGTATATCCCAGTTATTGATAGTAAATATCCTGTTGCAGGTCAAGAGAGTGATTGACATTTAAGGTAATTGAAGCCTTGCATTCATTCTAAACTTTGAAAATATTGCATTATTTTAGTGGATCTCACTTAGGTCTTTTTAATATGCACTAAAGCAAATGAATAAGGATATATTTTGTAGGGAAAAGAACTATCATTTTCCTATACTAAGGCTATTTTTACCACTCATTCCATCTACATGAAGTGTACAAGTAATTTGCATAGAAAAGGTACATTTCAAGCATGAAAACAAAACAAATCAGAAAAACCCACAGGAATGTTTTTCCATGGCGCGCACTGGGTACTCTCCTAAAAGGTCGTACACAGTGCGACATCCATCGTCAAGAAATATCATACTCAGTTAACGGCATTACTTATATGATATTGTACTGAGCATCAAATATTTGCGTACACTTATTCCAATGCTAGAACCAAACTCTTAAAAAAAAATCAGAATACCAATCCGCTTACTTTACATCTATCGTAGATTAGCTGAAAAGTGCGTTCAAGAGAGTAACCTACTACAATGTAAAGAAATACGTGATATCATTTTGAAAGCCAATAGTTCATTAGTTCATTAATAAGGAACATGTATAATTGGAATTTATTTTCATCATCTCATACTCGTTGCAAATTGTAGAGACGTGATTGCATCCCTCTCTCACTGATTACGCAACGTGCGTTTCGCAAGATGACATACCACTCAAATCATCTGGTTAATGATGCCGAAAAACCGAAGCAGAGAATATAAGAAAAGTACGTATGAGAAAATATAAGGAGGTATCCTAAGAGAATATGAACTTAACGTTTATTAGACTGACATAGGCTACGATTACACGGCAATATATTTTTTGCCATTCCAAAACAAAACTGGAGAGTGAAAAGAATCTAGTTGGTAAAAGGTGTCTTGAAAATAGGGAATGTGAAGTTGACACTGTAATAACTTCTAATGCGTCCATCTATAGGCAGAGACGATCGAGCATATTTTAAATCAATTGACAAAAAGCAAAGCAAAGCAAATTTTCTTTTGAGAATGATTACCATATAAAACAATGATGGAAGGAAATGAACGTTAAAAGTGATATCTGACTCATTGGAACTGTACACTGCGTTAGTTGAACAAAACTTGCCGATATACCTCTTTGTAGAGCTTTAACCCGTCCTTGTTCTTGGAGAGCGTAGATGGTTTAAGATGTCGTCTGCTTCTGGTCGACAATTAGCTGATTAGTTGGATCTTGATGAGCTAAATATTAAGAGTATATAGTTGTGAAGGATATTTGAAAAAAAAACCGAGCTACGGTTATCAAAAATACCACTTTCAGCAAAGAATCTTGTAAATAATTTCCTTGCCCCGCCATGAATAGAGTTGAAAATGTTGTCTGGTTTAGGTCGACGATAAGTCGAGAAGGTGGATCAAGGATGGCTGCATTTAAGCGTAAGGGGTGATAAGACATGCACAATAAAATTATCGAGTAACCATTAGCTATTGTTTAAACAATAAACTTTAAAAGTGATCAACTATGTTTTAGAATTAGTTGACACATCTAAATCCGATCATATTATTTTTAGAAGCTGTTAGTTGTTTCTAACATGAGTATAACAACGAATAGACATTAAATAGAAACCTTAAGAAACCTATTTCTTACCGTAAAATGATGAGTTTAAGACTGCAATTTCCTCGCCAAATGTAGAAACAGCGACGCATCTGAACTCACAATGATCTCCTGAACGGGGCTTCCTAAGTGTTAGTTCTGCTGAAGTCACAGTATCACCTTCTATCAGAGTGTCGTTGAACGATGTATTGTGGCAGCCTTGGAGCTTTGTACAGTCACAGAACCACTGGACTTTGAAAGCAGGAGGGTTGGCATCTAACGTACATTTCAATATGAAACCAACATGTACACCGTTCACGTTAAGTCGTCGAGAAGTAATGGATGCAATAGGGCCGTCTAGTGAACAAAAAGTAAATAAAGAAAAGAGCGGATTACTTTTTAAATCATTTCGAGAATTGCTTTGGATGATAAGAGATTTACCAATGGACGAATTCAATATTTGAGAGGTATATAAAAATTAACAGTTTACTATAATTAAATGCATACACAGAAAATATAATAATGTATTAAATCAGGGTCTACACAACCCTTGCATTTTATTATTTAAGGAATGCTTACATGATATGTTCAGAACCATGCTATCACTCACTGAGCGACCCAAGGGTGTTTTAGGTTGAACTGCCTGGCAGAGAAGACGTTGTCCATGGTGCACCCTCTTCGGTATGAAAGTCAGAGTGCTTACAGCATCATATCGATCAGCTCTGTTCAGTGAAGACTCCATCGAAGAATTATCTGTCAAGTTTATTGACCCAATATACCAATGAATGAGAGGAGTTGGGTATCCATTAGAGGTTCTGCATGTTACATTTGTTTCCATACCATCTTGCAGATCTGCTGGAATGGTGATAGTGGCGTCATCTGGAAGGCCTTGAGAAAATAAAGAACAGTTGTTTAAGGTCAAGCATTATGAGAAATGATACTGATTCGGTGCATAGCATATTTATCTCCTAACTTTTCAATTGTCGGCATGAACAATAAAGTTATGTGTTCAAATGAAGTAAAATAGACGGCACTGAATTGATAGCCCTGTTGGTAGATTTAATTTTGTATTTCATTAATTTCATAAGTTTAGTGGATACACCCTGCTTCTTAGTTGATAACTTTGACGAGAAGTATACATGTATCATTGCAATATCAGATAATATATAGATTAAATTTGAGTGTGAAACTCACCGTAAACCCTTAATATAGAATATTCTTGGCCAACAATCTTGCTGTCCATGAATGCATAACATTGAATGTATTTTCCGTGGTCAGTTTTCGTCGGGCGTATTTTGATGGTAGTCTCAGTGTCGAACAACTTCTCATCGAAGAGATTTGGATTTATTGAAGATTTTTTGATGGGAATAATGCCAGAGTCACGAAGAAGGTCCAATGCTAGCTCAACTGCTGGGAAGGATCCAATACTTTTACACGTGATTGATGTCGGTGAATCTTCTTGGACGTACATCTCGTATGACTGAGACTGGTCAATTCCAGTTGGAAAGAGTAACACATTCTTAGGCCAAACTACAAAGCTGATAAAATGGAATAAATGTTGAAGAAAAAAAAAGAAAATGAGAGCAAGAAAGAACGGGAACGTGCTGCTCTACCACAAATTTATATTCAATGTCATATACATATCGGGCAGACATTATCAGAATACGACCAAATTTCGCAAGAGGCGAAGTAGTGGCTGATGATTTTAACGATGTTAAACAACCGAGGCATCAATAAATTGCATATAACACGTTTACTCATGTGAAAGTCATACTCAACGTCTTGTTGGCCTCAATAAAGTCATCACTTACACATTGTCAATAACTAACGAAGGGATTGACCCGGGTGATGACATGGGACTTTAAATGTTAAAGTTAAATCCTCCTGATACGTACCTTGAACATTCAGATTGATTGAACACCGAAGGTCATTATGTAGTTCAGGGTGTGATGCGATGCAGCTAAGAATCTTTCCTTGGTCATTCGTGGAGGGTATGATTGTCAAAGCTTTGTGGGAGTTGTAGGACCCGTATTGAATGACATCTGCCTGATCCTGATGAATAACGGGCATGGTATCTGGTATATGCCATTGTAGTAGTGCAGGAGGCCTTGCCTGTGATGCTTCACATGTGATGCTATATGGTGCTTCAGCCATTACCGTTACAGATATGATAGAGAAGTTGTTACAGTAGAAGCGGTTTCCTCTTCCAGTAGTAATACAGATTCCGTTTGGTGGAGCTGATGATGAAATGGGAAAAATACATAGATTGCTTATTTCCTAAAGTCTTTCGATTTTTTAGAAGATTCTTTCCTTTACGATCTTTTCCCTCGATAAAAGATGATTAAGATTGATAAAAATTGATTTACTCGACAAAGTTCCATGAGAATCGTTTTGTTTTGATATGATAATTATAAAAAAAATGAAATCATTTTACTAGTAGTTAAGTGCCATACTATTTCGACCCTATATTTTGAGCTTAGCCAGTGGTCAGTAATCTTGTATCCTTAATAATTTTACTCACAATTTCAAAGTGATATCCTAAGATGGAATTCTGAAAAAAATAATACTGTACAAAATTTATGTACTATGTAACGCTTGCATGCAACCTAAGCAATAATGAACATGGTGGTAGCGCTCTCACTTGCTTGCTGGATGTTTTTACAAACTAACCCATTTACTCCTAGGTGTGTTTTAATGTTTATTGTGGCATTTTTTTTCAAAAAAACATGCCACACTGATATTTATACAACAATAAGTTTAATCCTGAGTTATTTTGAAAACCGTTATTTTCTATTCATGCATCGTATGTAATTATGAATATACCTGGTGGCAGCGGTCTTACTTCCATGCTGGATAATCCTGTTCGCTCTATTCCATTAGTCCTGCTTAATATGAAAATACTTACCATGATTTTCTTATTTACGAGATAACTGGATATACCCATTTGATTTGCTAGTTCATTACGATGAACCTGCGTGCCGAATATAGAGTACACAATTTTTCCTGCGCGCGCGCTGCATCTCCCTACCAACGCACTATCCCAAGATCGTCGCGCAATTTGGCGTCCATTTCCTCTCATGAGCCTGCGGGCAAGACATGTTGTCACACAAGGCGAGGGGTAGGAGGGAGGGTTCAAATGGGTATATCCAGTTATCTCGTAAATAAGAAAATCATGGTAAGTATTTTCATAATTTACATCAATAACTGGGATATACCCATTTGATTTGCTAGACCAACACGGATTCAACGTGAAGGGAGGCATGTCTAGACTAAGAAGTGCGTTAAAATAGGGAGATGAAGACACAAAGGCCGTTGCCTTACGGACAGGGGAGGCGATAAAGCCTCATGTGAAGAAGTCCTTAAGAGCAAGGAGTGAAGGAAAGAGGGGCGTCAATAGGCGGACCTCGAGAAGTCGTGAACGACGATTCCAAGAAAGAGCCCAAGAAGAATGATACTAAGTATCATGGGCCCTCGGCCTAGTGTCAGGAGAACAACATCACCAGCTGACTAGAGCGTAAAATTTGGAATTTGTTGAAAATTTCAACAAGAATCGTGATCGGAAAACTGTAGCTTTAAGGCTCAGTAAGTGATCAATCGAACAATCTGAGAAGGCGAGAGATCTCAGAAGCCTCCGCGTGGGAGAAAGCGCCCAGAATTCGATATCTGTCTCAAATGCGTGAGGGCAGAACATCTGCAGAATTCTGATAGAGAGCTGTGGCAGAAAGTTACTAGCGGTCCGAAGGGGACTAGGAACGACGGAGAGTAGGGATTTAAGAAGAAAACCACTCGTAAGGCAGTCAAGGGTCGAGAAAGCGACTGAGTGCCATCCTTTTAATAAGAAATGCCGCGGCCTGCTGCCTATGTAGAATAAAGCAGTCTGGTTAAAATAGCTCAACCGGGCGTGTCAGAGAAACAGCGCGGTACACATCACGACAAAAGTGTGATAGACCGAGTGATCGAGAGAGAACTCAGGATCCCCTTTCTCCCGTACTGATCGAAGCACCCATCTGAGGGTGCAGTGCCCGCGGTGGAAGAGGTGGCTTGGCTCAAGACACCATTGCCGAGAGAGCCCGTGAGGCTAGGCTGCGATGGATGACCGCCGGGCGGGGGAATCCCTAGCAGCAGCAAGTGTACGCCAGAGGGAGCTGGCGAAAAGTCTCTGTCATGATCCTACGTGAAGGCGACAATCAAGAGATGTTCTAACGAACAGACATCGCCAGATATGATACCTCAACAGTACGTTCCCAACGGAATCGAATGAGGTAGCAACGGCCCTGTCCTATCAAGTTAGGGACGGAAACTGGCTAAGAGTGTCGATGTCCTCGCTTGAAGAAACAAGCGAAGGAGGAGGGAGACTTGAGGAAAATAATCACAAAAATTTCCATCAGTCTGCGGTGAGAACCAGTTGTTTATGAAAACAGCCACAAGGCCTGGTCTCTAAGGTGATCGTAAGAGCAAGCACCGCCGGCGCCGGTTGCGGCAGCGTGGAACAGTCCGATATCGGAGAATAAGGAGTTCCAAAAAGCTGCGGGGGGGGGGGGGGCGGCAAAAATGACGCCCTAAGCAGTGGGGGATGAGCATCTAAGTTTCTAAAAGAAGAACTCCAGTGAAGTAAATCACTTACATGGAGAGACTCATCCACAGTCGGCCCGAGAAAAAGCGGGTCGTAGTGATTGTGGTTAGGTAGGCATAAGCATACATGCATCCACGGTTACATCATCCTCGGTCGTGCGGTGACCATGGCCACATGCATTGCATGGAGGGAGGATGAAAGCAGCATGCGAGGCGACTCGAGTGTGCCGAGTGAAAAAGCTTCTAAATAAGAAGACGGTTCGACAAATGGGCACGGTAAGACATCCACCGTAGACCACTCCACACAAGGAGGAAACGGCGGAGACGCCCGCAAGCTTGACCTACATAGAGGGCAGTCTATAAGATAGACTGTTAGAGCTCGACCGATGGTCTGAAGGCGTACTGTTTGGTGTAAACTCGCCGACCCGGTACGGTGGGTGTGCCCAGAAAGTAGGCATAGAATGCCGACAGAGAAGTCTGGGGCTTTAAACAAGCTTGAACGCACGTACATAGCCAATAATCTCATGAGATGTACGGCGGTTTCTTTCCTCCGAGATGATGCTTACCCGACCGGGAAGGACTCGGGGAGCAGCTGTGAATGTCAACAGGAGGGATATCTAGCATATGAAAAGCTGATTCCCTCCAGGTATTCGGTGCGGGTGCTTTCGGCGGTGTCCGGCTGGACGACCGGTGATGGCAGCTCGGGCAGGGCTCGAACGAGCCGCCCGAATACGAGACAATAGGTTAACATAACCATAATGCACCGGGTGGTGAAGGCGTAGCGATTACTAAGCACAGGAGAACTTTAAATCGCCGTGACATTCAGATCCGATATACATACTCATAAGTTCGGAGAGCTATGAGGTAGTGAGACATACCGCTGAGCGGTGATGGTGCTCATATCGGAGTCGCCCTCTCTTCAGCGGCGATCGCTGGAGGACGGGTGTCTGTACTAGCCCTGACTCTGGCCTTGCAAAGGTAGGAGCTAAGTAAGACAGGGCACCCTTACTTTCGAATAGAAAGTGAGGTTCAGGCCAGAAACCGACGGTCCCGTCGCCTGGGCGGACGGACCGCGGACGTGATAGGTTGCCCCCTCAAAGCAGCCAAACATTCTCACGAGAGAAGTGCGGCATGCGGTATGTAAGAGATTCTTACCTCCAATCTACGGGCCCGCTTAGGGAGTAGAATGGAGAGAGTTACCGCTGAAGGAGTCGTCGCCGTACGTGGGCTTGACGTAGAGGGCGAATTCGGGAGTACCTGCATAAAAAGGGGAATACCCATGCAGGTAACTCGCCGATGGCTCCCCGGAGTGCGGGTTGGCGAGAGAAGTCTCAATCCGCTCAATACCCGACGCCGGCAATAAGACCGCGGCGGTCTTATAATGACGGAGAACACGAGGATAAGAACCCGTAATGCTCGGGGACGCATAGATGCAGCCTGAACGGATGCAACGTCCAGCCGTCGGTCACCGAGAGCTTGCCGACATATTGATGCTTGAAAGCCGTATGTCGGAAGCACCTGCATAGAAATGGGGGTCACCGTGTAGGTGAACAGCGTTTCAATAAATGCCCGGTGTGAGAGGACAGGTGATTGCTTGAGCCGCACAGTGCTTAGCAAGGCGGCTGAAGCTGATATGAAGCGTGGGTGAATTACCCGCACTGCTCATGGGAGTATGTGCGACGCCTGACCCACAAATATCGGGAGTCTGGTGACATAATGGAGGGCGATGCCCGTATGTCGATAACACCTGTGTATTAGCGGGGATTTCCCTTGCAGGTGCGTGAGCCGGCGAATCATGAAATCGCCGGTGACTCTCCGAGGTGCAAGATGGCGAATGTCTGCTTAACCTGCCCGGTGCTCGACACGGCGGTTTTAGCTGACAGGGAGTATGAGGATAAAGATCCGTGATGCTCGAGGGCGTTCTGTTGTAACATGAAGTTACGACGCCTGGCCATCGGCACAAGAATCAGAAAGAAAGGTCTGCCCGCAAAGTGGGATTAGCGACCTAGACTTTCTTCTTGTTATTCCTCTTCTGTGTGGCCCCCGCGGGGGGCAGAAGAGGGAACAATCATCGGGAGTCTGGCGACATAGTGGCGGGCGACGCCCGTATGTCGATAGCACCTGTGTATTAGCGGGGATTTCCCTTGCAGGTGCGTGGGCCGGCGAATCATATTGCCGGTGACTCTCCGAGGTGCGAGACGGCGACTGTCTGCTTGACCTGCCTGGTGCTCGACACGGCGGTTTTAGCTGACAGAGAGCATTAGGATGAAGATCCGTGGTGCTCGAGGGCGTTCTGTTGTAACATGAAGTTACGACGCCTGGCCGTCGGCACAAGAATCAGAAGGGAAGGTCTGCCCGCACAGCGGGGTTAGCGACCTAGAATTTCTTCTTCTTCTTCCTCTTCTATGCGGCCCCCGCCGGGGGGCAGAAGAGGGTATAATGATCGGGAGTCTGGTGACATAATGGCGGGCGACGCCCGTATGTCGATAGCACCTGTGTATTAGCGGGAATTTCCCTTGCAGGTGCGTGAGCCGGCGAAACATGATATTGCCGGTGACTCTCCGAGGTGTGTTGGATGGCCGGTGTCTGCTTGATCCGCTCGGTTGGTAGTACCGTCGGCTGAAGCAGGCAAGCCTGGGGGTAAAAACCCGCAGTGCTGGAGGGCACTCTAGATTAGCTTGAGAAGCTGAGAGGCCTGGCCATCAAAAGAATCAGAGGACAGACCGCCCGACGGAGCGGGGCTTACGTCTGTGGTTCTCCTCTTCTTCTTTTCTTCTTCTTCGGTTGCTCCGGCGCCGGAGCGGAAGAAGGGACAAGAGGCTGGGCTGCGCCTGTCTTCCTCTCCTTAGCTCTCCCACAGGGAGAGCCAGCCGAGGACCAGACGCTGGAACAGAGGCTGGACCAGAGGCTGGACCAGAGACTGGACTGCGCCTGTCTTCCTCTCCTTAGCTCTCCCACGGGGAGAGCTAGCCGAGCGAGAGGAGGCGTCGGCCGAATCTGACGGCGTCAGATTGAATTGAGAGTCCGACACGGTCGGACTCAGGTGCCTCTTCCGACTAGGGGCTGGTAGCCCTTTGCCGACGCTCCCTAGAGGGGTCTTACACGGCATCGAGCCTAGTCTTTGCCGGGTGGAGAGACCCGTGCTCTCCCCCCGGACTTCAGGTGACCCGATGGCCGGTGGGTCTGACAGCCCTAGAGGAGTCGCCGTTTTCTGTACTAGTGCGACGCTCCCCAATAAGGTTCAGGTTCCGGGACGGAAGCCTTGGCCATCACCGTGCGGGCACGTGGTCGCAAATCCACGGTTCCACCCTTATTAAGCGGGGCACGTGAACGCGCGTCCACGGTTCCACCCCTTTGAGAGCCCACGGGGCTCCGACTCTGTTCTCGCTATCTATACTACCTGTGGTGGGGGATAAGACCCCGGTGTCGGGCCCCGAAACAGCAGTCGCCTGAGGCTCTTCAGAAAGAGAGTCCGAAAGGCTCATTATTGCCGTAGGGTGATCTAGTAGTAAGATAAAAAAACAGAGAAGCAAAGGGGGTA
Source organism: Lytechinus variegatus (assembly GCF_018143015.1). Taxonomy (NCBI): domain Eukaryota; kingdom Metazoa; phylum Echinodermata; class Echinoidea; order Temnopleuroida; family Toxopneustidae; genus Lytechinus; species Lytechinus variegatus. Next base: position 26,775,815 of record NC_054747.1, on the reverse strand, counting down.
GGGGGGGGTAACAAACCCCAACCCAGAAGACAAGGACCTCAAAAAGCGGACTTTTGAGAGTCAAAAACGGATCTCACAAGGATGATACAAGGTAAAATCCCAGAACAAAGGAAACAGTAATAATTAAGAATTATTAAGAGACACTGTCCCTGAAGTCCGTTAGAAAAATTAATTATTTGATTATCACAACAAGAATCTGCTTCCGCCAAAATTCTGAAAAGGAAGGGGGAAGCATCTAAAAAGAAGAAAACACTAAGTTTTTTTTTTGTTTTTTTTTTTTGTGTCCACCTGTTCAAAAGAAAAAATAATTTTTCTTGAGGTGAGGATCAGCTAAGGAAAAAAGGGGAGCAAGATTCCCTTTCTTTTTTTTTTTTTTTTATAAACAAGAAGTTTAAGAAAAAAAAAAATTATAAGTCCAGAGACGGTAGCTGACTTGAAAAGGAAGGGGGGAAAAACAAAGATAGCTTTCCCGAGAAGGAAGGCCGAGTCAAAGGCGACGAACGCTGACAGGAGACGGCTTCCTAAAAAAAAATTCTAAGTATTCTTGTGAAGGAAAGAAAATATATATATATTTTTTTTTATTTAATTGAATAATTAGTCAATTAATAAACACAAGAACAAAGGATTGATTGAAACAAAAGAACAATCAACTAACTCGAAACAAGAAACAAAGAACTTGAATCGAGGCAAGGAGCAAGTAGAGAATTAAAAGAATCAATCAATTAATTAATTAATCAATTAACCAATTAATTCAATTAATAAATACAAGAACAAAGGATTGATTGAAACAAAAGAACAATCAACTAACTCGAAACAAGAGACAAAGAACTTGAAACGAGGCTGGAATACGACGCTCCTAACGTCCTACAGAACCTATCTGTGGAGAAATAAATCAATTAAATTCACGACGAGTCGTATAAACGAAGAAGTCAGTGAATAAAAAGAATTAAAAGAATTAAAAAGGAGCGAAGACAACGCCCGAGCAGGAAGGCGCGGAGCTATGGGGCGGAGAGGTGAAGACAACCCGCCTGTGAGAAACGTATCTTTAAAAAACAAACTCACGAAGAGGGACAAGAAACGTTAAAATAATATCACGGAAGCTCCGCGCGACATGATAATCCTATAACAATCTTAGATGAGAGAAAATAAGATTGAAATAAGGGAAGAATTGCACAATAAAGTATCCAAACGGAAAACAGAAATGCAATTTTGAGAGTGTACTTAGCTTGCGACTGCACTCGACCGCAGGCGAAAGTAAAAGAGGAAATGGACGCCAAATTGCGCGACGATCTTGGGATAGTGCGTTGGTAGGGAGATGCAGCGCGCGCGCAGGAAAAATTGTGTACTCTATATTCGGCACGCAGGTTCATCGTAATGAACTAGCAAATCAAATGGGTATATCCCAGTTATTGATGTAAATTGAACAATGGTAATTGCCGCTATCATTCTTGTCAAGCTTTATTATTGTTAAATTTCCGCTGGAATTATCGGCCAAAAATCTGAATTTTGATGGGGTTGGAATGGAATACCCTGTGCAGAGCTGATTCATCCAACATGAATGAGATGCCACTTGGATGTATTCATCCCTGGTCCAAATCACTCGCCGATATTTGGTTTCAGGTGTGAAGGAACAGACCATGGTGAAATCTTCGCCCATGACTGGAAGAGAGTCTGTCCGGATAGACACTTCAAATGCATAGTTCCCTGTATTGTTGAAGAAAAACGTGATTTTTAGGAACAAGCTAGTGAGACAGTTAACCTAAAATACGTTTTTAACGTTATCTGCTCGAACAAAAGTTGAGGGAAATGTTAGCAGAATGTCGCAAATTTCGGAGTTATTCAACAAACCGTCGTCGGCGGTGATGGTTGTTTTCGTGGGTATTTCGTCTCTCCTAGAAAAAAAATATTTTGATATTTATCCACGTTTATGTTGATTAATACATTTTCTCGACTTTTTTAAACTGAATGATCATAATTATACTGAGATCGTTTATATTCCCCATGCTGAGTCAGAATCTCAGTGGTATACATCTAATATATTTGAGTTATAAAAGCTACAACTATAAATATAGACCTACAATATACCCTCATAATAGTACATATATCCATGTTTCCATTTGAACTTCATTTGACAAATAAATTAAGATTACCTATTGTTGAAGTGATTACACCAACAAACATTGAAATAATTTGTCCACGAATAAGCAACATCATTCAGTTATCGACACAACCAATGTCAAGTGTTTGCAGTAAATGACGGCTGATTACGAGTGCAAGCACATAGAGTGATAAGTGGGAGAAAAGATGTAAAGCTAAATAATTGCTTTGGTGTATCGGTCTGAGATGTATGCCATCGTGATACCTTTTATATTCAATAGCAAATCGGTTTCATAACCATGACATACATTTATCAATGACAGTTTACTATATAGATATCATGCTAAATTTGTTAAACAAGAGTTGGCGCTCTTTCTATTAGGGTTCATGAAAAATTATTTTGTTGCGTGGACGGATTATTGGCTTTGGAGGTATTGAAAGCATTTCAGTCATTAGGATGAAAGACAAATATATCTAAATTTGTTTACGGGACACTCCTTAAGCTGTTGCTATAGACACTAAGGCAAAATTAAGGCGCATGACAAGTGACCTCTGCTTTTCTACCAAGAGACTAATTTATGTGCGTTTCTTTAATTCTATTTTGTAGAGCATCACATGTTTACTCATGTTGTTTTCATTGTTAGAATCAAACTCCTCTAAAAGACTTAAAAAAACAGAGAGAACAAAAATTACGATCACAAATTCGCTTACTTCACGTCTACCGTAGATCAGCTGCATATGTTAAGTGCATTCAAGAGAGTAACATACTACATATAAAGAAATAGACGAGGTGTTTATTTTAAAGCCGATAAGGGAACATGTCTGATTAGAATTTAGTTTCGTCATACCATACTCCTATCCAAATTGTAGAGACGTGATCATTTCCCTTCTTATTTCTTATTATGCAACGTCCGTTTTGCAAAATGACAGACCACTCGATTGATTAGGTTAATGATGCAAAAAAAACCGAAAGCCGAGAATATAAGAAATGTACTTACAAGAAAAGATAAGGATGTATAAGAACACAAATTGAATTTACCGTTTATTTGACCGAAATAGAGTAAAATTGGTTTTGATATTTTTTTTACCTGATTTCTAAGAAATGCTTCTAATGAATGCTTGTAAGCAAGCAACCAGAGGACCGAACGGCTTAAGGTCCTATCCGAATGACCTGGTACTGAGGATTAATGCCTTGCCAAAGGGCACTAGCGCACCAAGTGGAAATCGAACCCGGGTCACCAGAATACGAATCCCCCGCTCTACCAACTGAGCTATCGCGCCTCCTTATTATACTTCTATATATTTTCCAGCCATTCCAAAACAAAACTGGAGAGAGAAAAAAATATAACCGGAAAAAGATGTTTCAAAAAAAGAAAAAAATCAAGTTGTGGCTATATTTATTTTTTAATGCGTCTATCAATAGACAGAGACGATAAAGTATATTTTAAATCAATTGAAAAGGAAAAAAAATCAAATCAAAGAATATTTTCTCTCGAGAATGCTTTTCATATACAACAGTGATGAAATGAAATGAACGGTAAAAATGATATCTGATTCATTGGAACTGGACACAGTGCTGGTTGAAAAACTCGTCCTTGTTCTTGGACAGCGTAGATGGTTTAATATGTCGTCTGCTTCTGGTCGACAATTAGCTGATTACTAGTAGTTGGGTCTTGATTAGCTAAATATTAAGAGTAGATAGTTGTGAAGGATATTAACAAAACGGAGTTACGGTTATTAAGTAGACCACTTTAACCAAAGAATCTTGTTAATAATTTCCTTGGTCCGCCATGAATAGAGTTGAAGATGTCTGGTTCTGGTCGACGATGAGTCGAGAAGGTAGATCTGGGATGGCTGTATTTTATCGTAAGAGATGATATGACATGCACAATGAAACTATTTAGTCACCATTAGCTTTTTTTAAACAATAAATTTAGTAGTCGATTATACTTTAGTGATTAGTTGACACATCTTATTGGATCAGGTAAATATTATTTTTAGAAGCTGTTAATTGTTCTAACATGAGTTTAACAATGAATACAAATTAAACCGAAACCTTACGAAACCTACTTCTTACCGTAAAATGACGAGTTTAAGACTGCAGTTCCCTCGCCAAATGTAGAAATAGCGACGCATGTGAACTCACAATGATCTCCTGAACGGGGCTTTCCGATCGTTAGCTCGGCTGAATTCACAGTATCACCTTCTATCAGAGTGTCGTTGAACGAAGTATTGTGGCAACCTTGGAGCTCTGTACAGTCACAGAACCACTTGACTTTGAAAGCAGGAGGGTTGGCATCTGACGTACATGTCATTATGAAACCAACATGAACACCGTTCACGTTAAGTCGTCGAAATGCAATTGATGCAATTGGGCCGTCTAGTGAACACAAAATAAATTATAAAAAAGCGGATTACTTTTTAAATCATTTTGAGAATTACTTTGGATGATAAGAGATTTACCAATGTACGAATTCAATTCTTAAGAGATATATCAAGTAAACAGTTTACTAAAATTAAATGCATACACAGAAATTATAATAATGTATTCCAACAGGGTCTACACAACCCCTGTATTTTTTTTATAGCAGGAATACTTACATGATATGTTCAGAACCATGCTGTCATTCAATGACCAACCGAAGGGTGTTTCAGGTTGAACTGCCTGGCATAGAAGACGTTGTCCATGGTATACCCTCTTCGGTACGAAAGTCAGAGTGCTTACAGCATCGTATCGACCAGCTATATTTAATGAAGACTCCAGCGATGAATTATCTGTAAGGTTTCTTGACCCAACGTACCAATGAATGAGATGAGCTGGGTATCCATTAGATGTTCTGCATGTTACATTTGTTTCCATACCATCTTGCAGATCCGCTGGAATGGTGATAGAAGCGTCATCTGGTGGGCCTTTGGGTAAATAAAGAACAATTGTTTAAGATAAAGCATTATGGTAAATTATACTGATTCGGTGCATAACATATTTATCTCGTTACTTTTCAAATGTCGGCATGAAATATGAAAATTTTCTATGTTCAAATGAAGTAAAATAGACGGCATTGCATTGATAACCCTGTTGGTAGAATTAATTTTGTATTTCGTGTATTTCATAGGTTTAGTGGACACACTCTGTTTCCTAGATGATAACTTTGACAAAAAGTGTCCATGTATCATTGCAACGTCAGGTAATTATATATATTATATTTGAGTGTGATACTCACCGTAAACGCTTAATTTAGAAAGGTCTTGGCCAACAACCTCGCTGTCCATGAATGCATAACAATGAATGTATTTTCCATGGTCTGTTTTCGTCGGGCGTATTTTGATGGTAGTCTCAGTGTCGAACAACTCCTCATCGAAAAGACTTGAAGTCTTTGAAGAATTAGTGATGGGAATAATATCAGAGTTAAGAGATAATGAGAGTTCCACTGCTGGGAAGATCCGATAGCTTTACAAGTGATTAATGTTGGCGAATCTTCTTGAACGTAGATATATGTTAACCGAGTCTGGTTACCTCCAGTTAGAAAGAGCAACACATTCAAAGGCCAAACTACAAAATAGAAAACAGGAAAGTTGACTGCAAGGGAAGGAAAAGGATGATGAGGAAGAGAAGTAAAAGGTGTCGGGGGAGGAGGGGGTTGCTAAAGTAACTCAATTATATCGAGTAGACACGGTGATGCTGGGACCAAATTCCCTATGAGGTGAAGTAGTGATCGATCATTTGAAAGAGGCAGAAAAGCGTTAATAACTAGGTGTGCAGAAAATTATATATATGTCTACAATGACTTCAATTCTTGTAAAGGCAACATTCAGTGTCTTGTTGAACCTAGATAATGGCAATACTTTTACCTTGTCAAACACTAACAGAATAACTTGATGCGGGTGATCATACAGAACCTTACATCTCTAATATAATATACCTTGAAAATTCAGATTGATTGAGCACTGAAGGTCATTTTGTATTTCAGGGTGTGATGCGATGCAGCTAAGAATCTTTCCTTGGTCATTCCTAGAGGGTATGATTGTAAAAGCTTTCTGAGAGATGTAAGATCCGTCTCGAATGACATCCGACTGATCCTGATGAATAACGGTTATATTATGTGGTATACGCCATTGCAGTTTTGCTGGAGGCCTTGCTCGCGATGCTTCGCATGTGAATGTATTTGGTCCTTCAGCTATTACTGGTACATGCGTGATAGAGAAGTGGTTGCAGAAGAATCTGTTTCCTTTTCCAGGAGCAATGAATATTCCATTTGGTGGAGCTGATAATAAAAAAACGAAAAGATAAATTGATTGTTTATCGCTTTGTCTTACAGTCTCTCGACACTTTTTTGTTTCGGCGATATAAAGTGATTAAGATTCATGTACCATATATTTTTTACATTTCCTTGACAATGGTTCCAGGATAAATGTTTTTGCTTTCCTTTTATAAAAAGGGAAAGCATTATACCAGTACGATATATTTCTACCGGTTTTTTTTTAGCTTTGCCTATACTCAGTAATGTATCGATTTCTTTGTCGTTTTACGAATCATTCTATAAAGATATACATATACTGCGAGACTGGAGAAACAAGGCTAAAGAAATGTATGTCGTGTAACAAAAATAGACAGTGACTAAGTTCAAAAGCTTGCCGATTGAACTCTCTGTGGAGCTTTAATTCGTCTTTGTTCTTTGATAACGGAGATGGATTAAGATGTCGTCTGGTTCTGGTCGACGATGGGCCAAGAAGGTGGATCCGGGGTGGCTGGATATTAGCGTAAGGGATGATGATACATACATCGAGGAACAATTTAGTCTAGATTTACTACTTAATACTATTAGATTCTTAATACTTTATACGTATTGGAATGCTTACATGACACAGAATGTGCGTCGAATGAATAATCTTTGGAATAATGATAAAAAATGCATTATACAGAAGCATTACTTACACGAAGCAGATGCAAATGGAGACTGAACAAAGGGAAGTGTTTTCCTTACCGTAAAATGTTGAGTTTAAGTCTGCAGTTCCAGAGCCATAAGTGGAACTAGCGATGCATTCGAACTCGCAAGGATCTTCTGAACTGGGGTTTCCAATTGTAAGTTCGCTTGAAGTCACTGTTTCACCCTGTACTACAGTATTGTAGAGCGTTATGTTATTTCGGTGAACAGATAATTCCGTTCCGTTACAGAACCACTGGAAGATGAAAGCAGGAGGGTTGGCATCTGATGTACATTTCAATACAAAACCAGCATGTATCCCATTCAGGTTTACTCGTCGAAGGGAAATTGATGCAACTGGGTCGTCTAAAACATGAAAAAATGAACAGGAAATGCCGCCTTTGTAATCGTTGGTCGACTATTCAGTATTTACAACAAAAAATATTGTATACAGGGGGGGGGGGTTAGAGGGCCATTAGCCGTTTCCTGCCTGGTAGTAATAAATCCACTTTTTCTAAAGTGAAAAAATATAAAAACAAATACAAATGCAGAAAATATCTATCCAGGTGTACACTACCTTTATATCTCTTGAAAGGAATACTTACATGATATGTTCAGAACCATGCTATCATTCACTGAGCGACCCAAGGGTGTTTTAGGTTGAACTGCCTGGCAGAGAAGATGTTTCCCATGGTCAAACCTCCTTGGTAAGAAGATCAGAGTGCTTACACCATCGTATCGATCAGCAGAATTTAATGAATAATTCAGCGATGAATTATCTGTAAGATTTCTTGAGCCAAGGTACCAATAAATGAGAGGAGTTGGGTAGCCATTCGAAGTTCTGCAAGAAATGTTGGCTTCTTTACCGTCGTATAGGCCCACTGGGCTAGTCACTACAACATTATCTGGTAGTCCTTTAAAGATGAAAAGGGTGTTTAAGATATTTGCATGTGAATATATTCAGTCTGCTTTGTATCATTTGTAACTTGGACGTGATTTCCATTTTTCGGTGACAAAATAAAATATTCGATTAATAGATACAGTCAAATAAATGATAACCTCTATGATACATAAAATTTCGTAGTATTGATTACCACAGGCCAACAAGTATTCTCCTTATTTTAAAAAAAAATAAAACTCGCCGTTTGAATGTTCATACATCGTTATAATTCATAGGAATATTGAAATGACGATGTAATTAAATTGAATACTCACCATAGACAATCAATCTGACCCACACTACACCAACTACCTCGCTGTCCAGTGAGGCATAACATTGGATATACTTTCCATGGTACGCATTCGTCGGATATATTTTGATGGTAGTCTCAGTGTCGAACAAATTAATTGCAGCTGAGAGTCTTTCCTTGGTAATTCCTGGAGGGTGTGATGATTATCGCTTTCCTGGATATGTAAAAGTTACCTTGAATGACATTAGACTGATCTTGAATGACAGTGGCCACACCTTCCGGTATACGCCATTGAAGTACAGCTGAAGGCCTAGCCCACAATGATTTACATGTGATGTCATATTGTTTTCCGACAGTTACAGATATGTTGTTAAAGCAGTGAGGGTTCTTCCTTCCAACAGTGATAGAGATCGTCTTTGGCGATTCTGATGACAGAAGGAACAATGAATATCATCAGCAAGTGCCATATTCTTCCCTGAAATGGGATCACGTTGAATAATATGAACCTGCAGATTGAGATCAGTTTAAAGCAATCAAATATCAGTTGTGGCTTATTCCCCAAGAATGTATTGTGCTATATTTGGATAACTTTTGCAACAAAAGTATTGAACAGTACTGGTATACCTTTTTATCACAAATTGATTGATTTGCAATCCGAGTGACTGTATTATCAGGATACTCTATGGTATAGTGATCACAGTCACAACACAGGATTTGACATATAGAAGTAGGCCTATTAAGAACGTACGTTTAGAATATTGTTTTCTCTTTTTGTAATGGTGCATCCAATATTACATTTCTTTTGTTAAAATAACATTTAAACAAATCTATTGCCCCTTCCCCCCCAAAAATATATAAAATATCTGAAACGGCTAGCCCTCTACTTCAATGCGACCCTTTGAGTATTAGGTAAAACGTGACATTTATATTGAAATAGCTAAGTCCAACCAAGGATTTTTTTCTATTTATGCATTCTATATCATTGCTTATTTACCTGGTAATAATGGTTTCAATTGCTTGACGCTGATCCGGAAATCTCGTTCCCATTTGCACTGCCTAATGAACAGCAGTAATCGCCGCTATCGTTTCTGTCAAGCTTTTTGATTGTTAAATTTCCGCTGGAACTATCGGCTAAAAAGCTGAATTTTGATGGGTACCGAATATAATGCCATGTGCAGGGTTGGTTCATCGAACATAAATGAGAGGCCAACAGGACGTTGTCACCCTTGGTCCAAATCACTCGTCGATATCTGGTTTCAGGTGTGAAGGAGCAGACAAAAGTGAAATTTTCACCGATGATTGGAAGAGAGTCTGTCTGGATGGACACTTCAAATGCATGGTTTCCTGCACGGGTGAAAATAAACATGATTTTAGGGAACTCGTGGGATGGTTAATATGAGATACGTTTGAAACGTTACGTGTCCTTCGAACAGTTAAAGTAAATCTTGACAGAACAATGTAAATGTCGGAGTTATTTCATAAACTGTCGTCGGCAGTGATGCTTCCTTTACTGGGTATTCTGTGTATCATATTAAAAAAATGTAACGATATTCATGTACGTTCATGATCAAAACATTCTTTCGATTTTGTGTTAAACCAAAATGATTATATTCTGAGATAATTTATATATTCATTAATGAGACAGAATCTCACAGGTATGCATCTTATATTGAAGTTATAAGACCTACAATAATTTGCTTTCATAATTTCATATGTTCCTGTTCTCAATTGAACTTTTTTTTGTTCTCAATATTTGTTGAACTACTTTAGAAAAGTAAATTAACTTACCTATTATTGAAGTGATTACACCAAGAAACACTGAAACAATTTCCCCACGAATAACCACCATCATTCATCACTTTACGTTATGGACACAAACAATGACAATTATATGCAGTATATGACGGCTGAATACGAGAGCAAGCCCAGCGCGTGAAAATGGGAGAGAAGTTGTAAACCTACATATTGCATAGCAGTATCGGACAGGGAAGTATGAAAGTGTAGTCGCTCTTATATGAGATAGCGAATCGGTTTCATAATCTCTGAAGAAATTTATCAAATGACAGTTTACAATGGAGGTATCATACTAAATTTGTTTAACAAGAGCTGGCGCTCTTTCTATTAGGATCATGAAAAAATTATTTTGTTGCGTGAAAAAATTATTGGCTTTGTAATTGAGAGCATTGTGGTTTTCTGATAAAAGAAATATATTTGAATTTGTTTATGGGACGCTCCTTAAGCTCAAGGCGCATAGCTGGTGAATTCCTGAGGTAGTAGGGTCATTTTGTTGTCTATTTTTTCCGCGCAACTTGAGTTATTTCGCACCATAAATGGTAATGCATTTCCTCCACACCTCAGGTAGCGTATGGCTCTGTGCAGTAATAACCCAAGAGAAGAAAAGGCGAATTCTGTGCTTAGAACCAAAAGCAAGGTAGGCACATTTGATGGAGCACATTTCAAACTCGCCTAAAGGACCGTGCATCTTTTCTCTTTAATCTTCATGTAAATCTGCTTTTCCACCCACGCACAAAATTGAATGTATTATTTGTAGTTTATTGTGCAGATCAACACATATTTAGATATTCCAAATTCAATGCTAGAATCAAACTCTTCCAAATATAAATCAAGATCACCTATTCCCTTACTTCATATCTACCGTTGATCGTCTGTACAATGTATGCTTAGTGCGTTTAAGAGAGGAACATACTTCATGTACATGTAAAGAAATTGATGAGGCGCATTTGATAGCCTATACATTGACATGTCTGACTAGAATTTAGTTTCATCTGCTCATACTCGTATTCAAAGTGTATATAGAGACGTGACATCATCTCTTCTCTCACGTTAAGCAACGTAAGTTGACTGACCACCCAAGTGAACTGATTAATGATGTCGAAAGGAAACGGAAGCAGATAATATAAAACAACTTACGAGAACGTATAAGGAAGCTTTCCAAAAGAATATGAACTTACGTTTATTAGACTAAAATAAATAAATTCCATTAAAAGAAAAAAAATACAGGAGGATGAAAATCTCATTGGAACAAAAAAGATGTCATCAAATGAGGAAAGTAGACTTTGATTTCTTACGATCAATTGACATCAAGGAAGAAAAAGTAATATTTTAAATCAATTGAAAAGGAAAGAAAGGAAAAAAAAAATATTACCATGTAAAATAGTGATGGAAGGGGATGAACGTTAACAGTGACACCTGACTCCTTGGAACGGGATACTTCATTTGATAGTTGAAAAAAAATATTGCCGATTCGCCTCTTTGATGAGCTTTAACTTGTCCTTGTTCTTTGACAACGAAGATGGTTTAAGATGTTGTCTGACTCTGGTCGACAATGAGCCGAGAAGGTGGATCCGGGATGGCTGGATATTATCGTAAGGGGATAATAGATGCACAATGAAACTCGTCCCGATTTACTAGAATTTACCATTGTGAATAATTGATGATTATATATGAATAATTGCAGGACTTGATGACGCAGACGAGTCGGGCAAATATGTGTGGAAGCGGACACTAAATCCTCGCTTTGCAGCAATTATGGGTAGTGAACACAGAGTAAACATGACTCACAAGTGATAGGCTATGATATGGGAAATGAATAGAAACGAAATGTTCTTCTTACCGTAAAACGTCGACTTTAAGACTGCAGTTCCCTCGCCAAATGTAGAAATACCGATGCATTTGAACTCACATGAATATTTAGATGGGGTATATCCAATTGCTAAATCAGTTGAGGTAACAGTTCCACCTTCTAACAGAGTGTTGTTGAACGATGTATTGTGGCAGCCTTGGAGCTCTGTACAGTCACAGATCCATTGGACTTTGAAAGCAAGAGGATTGGCATCTGACGTACATTTGAATACAAAACCGACATGTACCCCTTTCTCGATAAGTCGTCGAGAAGAAATGGATACAATCGGGCCGTCTAGCAAACAGAGAGTAAATTTTTTGAAATAAAGAGTTATTTTATAATGCATTTCGAGCATTTCCGTGTCTGATATGCTACCTTCCAATGTACAATGGACAGTTTTCAAAAGGAAATAGCATTAACAGAATTTCTATCTAGTCGTCCACAACCCGCTGTCTTTTTTAAAAGAGAAAGGAAAAACAATATTAAATACAAATTAAACTTTCATGAAGACATGAGTATAAGCAATTCAGGTCTATGCTCCTTTATGTAATACTCACACGATATGTTTAGAACCATGCTGTCATTCACTGAACGAAACAAGAATGTTTCAGGTTGGACTGCCTGGCAGAGAAGACGTTTTCCATGATCAAACCTGTTTGGTACGAAGATCAGAGTGCTTAGAGAATCATATCGATTAGCTCTATTCAATAAAGACTTAAGCGATGAATTATCTGTCAGGTTTCTTGATCCAATATACCAATGAATGAGAGGGGGTGGGTATCCATTAGATGTTCTGCATGTTGCATTTGTTTCCATACCTTCGTGCAGATCGACAGGAATGGTAATATTAGCGTCATCTGGTAGGCCTTGCATGAGAAGAGAAGAACAATTGTTTCGAGTGAAGCAATATGAATAATAATACTGCTTTGGTGCAGTTATGCAGCTTTTCAAAAAATCAGCATGACAAACTAAAGTTCTTTGTTCAGATGAAGTAGATGGCATTGAATTGATAACACTGTTGGTAGATTCAGTTATGGGGTTCATGAATTTTAGCTGATTAGTAGACACACCCTGCTTGCTTAGCTCTTTACTCTGACATGGAGTATCTATGTGTCAATGCACTTTGAGGTGATGTAATTTATAGGAATATTGACATATATAGATTATATTTGTTTATGATACTCACCATAAACTACTAATTTGGCAGATTTCAAGCCAACAAGTTCTTTTTCCATGAATGCAAAACATTGAATGTATTTTCCGTGGTCAGTTTTGGTCAAATATATTTCGATCGTAGTCTCAGTGTCGAACAAATTCTCATCAAATTGACTAGAAGTCTTTGAAGAATTTGTGATGGGAATAATGTCAGAGCCATAAGAAAGAGACACTGGTAGTTCTACTGCTGGGAATGATCCAATACTTTTACACGTGATTGATGTCGGTAAATTCTCTTGAACGTATATGTCCGTCAACTGAGACCGGTTACCTCTAGTTGTAAAGAGTAACACATTCTTAGGCCAAACTACAAAATAGAAGAAAAAAAAGGGGTGACGGAAAGCGAAATAGCAAGACGGCGAGAAAAAGAAATGGAGGAGGGAAGGGGGGGGGGCTATCGACTAGACATGATTATGTTCGTACTAAATATTGCATGAGACGAAGTAGTGATCGATCATTCGAACGTGGTAAAGAGCAAACAAGGTAACTGAAACATATCTAAATGGCAGAAATTGACTCATGTAAGGACATGGAACCCTAAAGGGGTAGTTAACTATATGTGGTCTCTCATTGGCTGTGTGTTATAAATACATAGTTTTAAAATATACATTTTTACAGACATCTTCTTCTACTACAGAGAATACATGGACCTATAATTGTATTTGTAAAGAGAAACTAAAATATTTTGAGAGAAAAATTTAGTGTTTTGCTACTTGGTAACATAATTATTGCGGTATAAGTGTATTGAGTAGTTAATTAGCATGTTATCGTTCAAGTGGGTCTATATTATTAGAGTACACTAGCATTATCGGCAAGAAAAATGGCCAGGTTTGAGTAGTTGGGGACTCGAGATGGTGCTATTGGTTCGTATCTGCTTTAAAAGTTAAAGTTAAATCTACGTAATACATACCTTGGACATTCAGGATGATTGAGCATTGAAGGTCACTTTCTAGCTTTGGGTGTGATGCAATGCAGCTAATAATCTTTCCTTGGTCATTTCTGGACGGTGTTATCGTTAAATGTCTCCGAGAGATGTAAAAGTTGTCTTGTACGAAATGAGACTGATCTTGAAGAGCAACAGCAATGCCACCTGGTATTTCCCATTTCAGTCCTGCGGGAGGCCTTGCTTGCGTTGCTTCACAGTTGATGCTGTATGTCTCTCCAGCTTTTACCGTTATAGATAAGTTCTTAAAGAAGTAACAACTTGCTCTTCGTTCATTGATAATAATCCTATTCGGTGGATCTTATGACAGGAAAAAAGAATGATAAAAGGAGAAAAGCCATCTTTTCTTACTTCCTATCTTGTTTAATTTCTCAACTTCATATAATCTACCTCAGTGCTATCGGCGGTGGAGGGCTTTCAGCTATTTTTATTTAGTGAAGATCTTGCTGCCTAAGGCACAGTACATTAAAATTGTTTAAAAATACATTAAACAAGTAAAAAGATATAAAAATTAATAAAGAAAGTAATATCGAAAGTAATTATGAGGGAAATTATCATCTCAATAGAGCATGGAAAATGTAATTTCGTTCAAGTAAATTTCAGTGCCAACTTTCTCCCCTCCTTAGATGCGTGAAGTAAAATTACTGAAAAAAGTTATTTGGTTGATATCGAATACTCACAAACACACACACACTAAGAAGAAAATGATTAAGACGTACCACATAGTATAATTACTTTGTTATTATCAGAGGCATGTTCTCTTGAATTTTTGGGTATGTATTTAGACATGTTGAACCAACAACAACAAAAAATTCTGCAAAAGAAATCACATGCGTATGGACATTCATTTAAAATTGATCAACATACGTCGGGATAATGCAATAACCTGTTGGCTAGCTGATCCTGAAATCTCGTTTCCACTTGTCCTGCTTAATGAACAACGGTATTCGCCGCCATCATTCTCATCAAGCTTTTTGATTGTTAAATTTCCACCGGCATGGTCTGCTACAAAGGTGTATTTCGATGCGGACCGAACATAATGCCTACAGGGTAGGTTCATCAAACAGAAATGATAGGCCAAATGGACGTTGCTGCCCTTGGTCCAAAGCACTTGCCGATAGCTGGTTTGAGGTGTGAAAGAACATAACAGGGTGAATTCTTCGCCGATGACTGGAAGAGAGTCCGTCTGGATAGAGACTTCAAAAGCATGGTATCCTGTATGATTGAAGAAAAACGTGACTTTAAGCTTGTGAGATTAACATAAATTACGTTTTTGATGTTATTTGCCCTTTGAACAGTTGAAGGAAAACTTAACAGGCAACGCAATTAAGAAACTGTCGTCGCCAGTGATGGTAATATTGATGGTTAGTCAGTCTTTCCTATAAATAATTGTATTGTCATTCGTGTCAAGAATTTAGAAATTGAAACGATCAGATACTGACAACATTTATAAATTATCCATGCTTAGACAGCATCAAGGTGGTATGCACGTTTTTTTTATTAACCAGACCTACAACTATATATACACAACTTAATGACATTTATCTTCCAGTTCCCAATTCACTACTTTAGAAAAGTAAATAGGTATGCATAAGTTTACCTATTATTGAAGCGATAATACCAAGAAACACGAACATATTTTCTCCACGAATGACCAACATCATCCAGCATATAACGGTATCAACACAATGGCAAGTTAGTCTTCAGTTCACGGCAGCTGACTACGAGTGCGAGCAAAGTGATTGACATGGGAGAAAATATGTAAACTTACAATAAGACAAATATATATTTACTGCTTTAGAGTATCGATTGGTGATTTATGACGTTGTAGGCTTTGTGGTATCTAATACCGAGTCGGTTTCATAACTAAGAAAGCGACAATGTAGCTATAAGCTACAATCTTTTAGCAAGTGTTGGCGCTCTTACTGCTATCGTTCATGGCAAATTACTTTCTTTAAAAAATAATAAATGGCTATGGAGGTAATCGAAGCATTGTGCTTATTTGAATGAAGGTAATTATATATTCTGGCATTCTCCAAGATGAAGGTGAAAAGCAAGTGTAATTCTGAAGGAAAAGGGTCATTCTTTTATTTATTTTTGGCCGCCAACCTATTGTACATTTTATGTTCATGAATTTCCTCGACAGGAAATGTACAAGGAATCGTTTAGATTTGGATGTACGATAAAAAGAGAACGGGACAATTTTTCTACGTAATGAAATGCAGGAACGAATATTTCATAGCGCGCATTGCGAACTCTCCTAGAAGATCACCTTTTCTCAAAAAACCTCGCGCATACTGCATTTCCACCCACGTACAATGTCATGTGCATTATTTCTATTATATTATTGTGCAGAGCATCATATACTCACACACCCCAATTTTACATCTATAATGAAACTTTTCCAAAAATAGACAAAATCAAGAACACCAAAAAATGAATTCGCTTAGTTCAGATCTACCGTAAATCAGCTGTGTATCATCATGCTTTAAATATATATTTTTTTTAAAGCAAATAGTCCATGAATAAAGAACATTACTGTTTGGACTTTATTTTAATCCTCTTATACTCTTATACAAATTGTAGAAGCGCGATATCATCTATTTTCCTCTCACATTACTCAACTTACGTTTCTACAAATGACAAACCACTCTAGGACGCAGGTCACTGATGCCGAAAAAACAGAGAATATAAGAACAGTTACGTATGATGAAGTACAAAATATTTATTAGACTGAAAAATAGACTTCGATGAAACAGACAACATCGTTATAGGGTGTAAACAAGTTTGAAAAAAGGGTAATGCGAGGCTGAAACCTATTTTTTATGCGATGATCAATAGACAACAAAGAAGATCAATCATATTTTAGATCAATTGCAAAGGATGAAACACAAGCAAAGTAGATAATTTTTCTTTTCAGAGTTAGGACAACATAAAAACGTTACGAAATGAAATGAACAGTAATATCTGACTTGGACAGTGAAGAAAATGGACAATGACCAATTTCAAATGCTTACTGATTCTACCCTTTGTTGACCTTTAACTCGTCCTTGTTCTTTTCAAACAAAGAACGGTTTAAGATGTCGTCTGGTTCTGGTCGACGATGAGCCGAGAAAATGGATCCGGAATAGCTAAGCATTTAAAGTAGAGAGTTGGGAAGGGATATTTTACAGAGTTATGGGTAAGTATACTACTTTTAGCACTTAATCTTGAGCACTTAAGTATTCCGACGCTGATACTTCGCAGAATCCCGAATACGCGTTTTGACCTAGATTATCGATTTCTGGAATCAACTCTGTGTACCTTTTGCCGGTCCATGAATATTTGTATAACCTTGTGTCGCAAGTTTTGACAGTTTGATAAACATAAATTGATTTACCCAAATTTTGATTGTTTGATAATAACATCAATTTATTTGATAACATACATAATACGTCTAGAAACATGCTCTCATTCACTGACCGCCTTCCGGGTATCATAGGTTGAATTGCCCGGCAAATCAAAAGTTTGCCATGGTGGAACCTCGATGGTATAAGTGACAGTGCACTCGTAGTATCATAGCGATGAGCTGGATTCCCTGAAGAACTCAGCGATGAATTTTCTGTCACGTTTTTTGTTCCGATGTACCAATGGATTAGAGGTTTAGGGTATCCATTAAAAGCTCTGCAAGTTATATTGGTTTCCATGCCGTCATGCAGTTCCTTCGATACTGTCATTATGATGTAATCTGGTAGGCCTTTTCAGACAAACACAAATATAAGAAATTTATGAGAATAATACAACTTTACTTGTATGTAATTTATAATGATATTTCTACTAATCGACAGGGGAAGCCTAGAGATAACATCAACTTCTGATTGAACCAATGAACTGTGTTAAAATGAAAAGTTTTGATAACTACAATATGGAAGTAGTTTTAATAATATAGGATCGTAATAACATCTTTCAGACTTTCTCATTTCAACATTTGTGGTATTAATGCGATGGAATTTATTACTTACCAATGACCCTTAAAGTGGCTGTCAGTATGCCGACAAAGACCCCGTCCAGAGATATATAGCATTGAATTAAATTCCCATGGTCCGTCTTCTCCGGGTGTATTGTGATGCTACTTTCGGTGTCAATTAAAGTATCATCCATAACATTACGCGTCTTTGAAAGGTTTCCGTTTATGGAGATACTGGTATCGTTACTAATTATTGTCCACAGTAGCTCAGTCGCTGGGAATGAGGCAATTGTCTTACAAGTGATTGAAGTCGGTGAATCTTCTTGCACGTTCAGGACTGTTTGCATAGATTCAGTTCCACTTCCAGTTAGAAAGATCATCATTCTTGAAGGAGGAACTAGATTTAAGGAGAGAG
Source organism: Lytechinus variegatus (assembly GCF_018143015.1). NCBI lineage: Eukaryota > Metazoa > Echinodermata > Echinoidea > Temnopleuroida > Toxopneustidae > Lytechinus > Lytechinus variegatus. The sequence continues at coordinate 26,757,444 of NC_054747.1, read as the reverse complement.
AGAAAGAACTTCTGACCGATAACCACCAAAATCATTATTTTTACTTTCATCATTTCATATGGCTGCATGTATTTTAGCCCTAAGCCAAACAGAAAAAAAATCAGAGAACAGTACAACTGTGATGCGTTCATGAGCTTCACTTGTATCGGTCTTTGTGAGACGGTCGTGTCCAAGAATGCCCCGCCATATCGATCACACCAATGCATGGAGAGGGTTTTTGATCTAATCATGACCGCCGATATTCCTATTGGATTAATCTTGAACAATCTTGGATAAATTTTGTCAATGACAAACTTTAAGCTTGTCCCATACGCCTGCTAGACATAGCAAGGACGAATGTTTAAATCTAGATTCAGTCTGTATCGTGCTTTCATGCATATCATAGTTTTAATTTCCTTATTTCCCTCCGAATGTTAGGCATATACGTTGCGTGATTTTACGAATCCGAGGTTTATGGCGTTATTATGCGCATGATGCACGTTGTTTTACAAAGTGACCAAAACAGATTCTGCGGAACGTCAGACTCATGCAAGGAAAGTGGAGGGGCACCTATTGTTTGGCAGACAAAATGTGCCCCTCCACTTTCTTTTTGCGAGCCTGATTTTCCGCTGCCTCTGGATCTAAACCCCCTTGTCCTTCATAAGATACACTGGTCATGAATGTCTACCTGCGATTCACTTCAAAATGATCAATCGATTGGGAAGAATATTTGTTTTGTGCGTTTTAAAAATGATTAACTTTATGCTTTAAATTGTTTTGAATTATTTGTATTGGTTAATCCAGCGCGCAAAGTTTTGAGCGCCGATAAAACATTAACATTATGATCGTGATAAATATAAGAATCGTGTTTAGGAGACAGGACGAAGTTAAGGACAGTTCGTCAGTGAAGTTATTTGGAATTAAGTGTAAGACATGGTTACACCGTGGCATTCGTTTTACGAATTATCCCATAGAAAACGTATAACACATTACCATACGATTTTTTTTCAATGCCAACCCATAATGTTAATTTTTTTAAAGCCCATGTAATGTCCGAACATACCTGCTATCAATGGCCTCACTTGCTTGCTAGCTGATCCAGCACTCACTGTCCCGTCCGTACTACGTAATAGGCAGCGGTATATATTTCCATCATTTTCGTCAAGCCTTATTATTGTTAAATTTCCGGTGGAAGTATCGGCTAAAAAGCTGAATTTCGATGACGAACGAATGCCATAAGAGCAGTAATCATTCTTCCAACATGTATGAGATGCTACTTGGATGTTGCTGCCCTTGGTCCAAATCAATCGCCGATATTTGGTTTGAGGTGTAAAGGAACAGACCAGGGTGAAATCTTGCCCGATTACTGGAAAGGAGTTGTTTGTCTGGATAGACACTTGAAATGCATGGTGTCCTGTATTGTTGAAAGAAAACGGGAATTTGATGGAACAAACCCTAGAAAATGTCTAACCATGAATGTTCAATCCTCCGTGGGCTAACGTTTGGATCAGTTATGTATTCAACTCTTCCATTAAATGAGAAACTTGTTACAAAACTATAAACAATTTATATGGATAGATTTCACTTTTACTAGAAAGCATCCTTCGCTGAAAAGAGGGATAATTCTCTTCTTCTTTTACTAACACATTTTTTTTACATGCACTAACTATACATGTCCGAGTTATACTCCTTAAAAGGCTAACAACATCCTCTCACAAGTTTGCATGTAATCATCCTTTTTTTAAATCAAATTCAGTAACACACGCATACTTATAATGTTCTAAGTTCCCACATCGACAGCGGTTTGAAAATATAAAGAATGAAGAGATTTACCAAAGTTTGAAATGATAAGGCCAAGAAACAGGAAAACAATTTCTCCGGGAATGACCATCATTGTTCAGCCAGCGACACAAACAGTTTCGACAAATCTATGAAGTAAAATGCTTGATAAAGAATAAAAAAGCAACGGGGAAATGAAAAAAAAATATGAAACTGAGAGCCACTGCATTCTGGAGTATTGGCCGGTGAGTAATGACATTTAAGTCATTGTAGTATCTAATAGCAAATCGGTTTCACAAGCTTCAAGGAAGTTCATTAGAATGAGATGGCGCTCTTTCAGTCAGGAATCAGGAAAAGCTAATTTCATTAAAAAAAATCATAGCTTTAGAGGTATCAATGAATTGTGTTCATTCTTATTCAGATAGGCTTTATGTTTTTCATTAGATTTTATCGGAAGTTACTGAAGGTTCTCTTATGTAAACTGAGGCAAGACTGGACCCGCAAAACAAGTGTACTTTTTAGGGGAAATAGGGTCATCCGTCAAGCGCTAATGCATTTGCTTCGCAGCGGCACGGTCGTACCCGTGGTCACAAGTTATTCAAGTCTTAAACGAACCCTTTATTGAATACATGGTCCAAATAAATATTATAGAATTATACGATTTTATCCGAATAACATTTGATTCTCATGCTGCTAAAGGCTTTGGTACATGTCGCATTGTAGGAGGTGTATGATGAAACCTAGAATATTTTATTTTTCTTAAAAAATACGATGTGAATCTAACAATGCCCGTTTAAATCGACTCGCGTCCATCATATCACTGGAGTGTACAAGGCACTCTACAGGTATACATGTACGTCAAAATAAGCCGAAGAAACAAGGTTTGTATAAAAGAGCAAATAATAGATATATTGAATGCCACACCTAATGGGGCACACTTGGCACTCGTCTAAAAGATCATGCATCTAAAGAAATCTCCCGCACTGCTTGTCCACCAACCCACTGTGCAGACATGCGTCAAAAGAAGATGAAACAACAACAGGATGAAAAGGGTTTAATTCATGTATTAAGAAGCAAAAAAAAATCACCTTCGATGGTGGTGCACTGGCCACCCACCTTATGTAAAAGCGACCTTGACAAGTTTTCCCTTGACAAATCATGGGAAAATCATATCTAATCTCAGAACAGAGAAGGGATTCAAGTCTTTCACTCGGCTGCATGCCAAGGGTGTTATGAAATAGACGTGGGAATGTCTGGGAGGTCCAATAAAAAAAAAGCAATAGTTAGTAGACTAACCAACCGGAAGTAAACTGCGTGTTTTCACTTTGAAACATGTAATTTCACACAGTTTATTATTTTGGTTTAGCAATCAAGAGACTTGGTGATAGTCTAGGAATTGGGAATTTTAGAAACGAGAACTACGACGACCCGAAGTGAACAACGATCACGAGTTCGGTAAAATTTGTGCTGTCAGAACTTTTATCGCATTAGTCCGACGGCCTCTCATGACGGACAGATTATATTACGCAAGTCAATTGGCATTTTGCAAATATCGCATTTATCCAATTTCCCAATGATTTGTCAATGGCATGCCGTTTTAATGCACTGCCCGCATTGCATTTCTACCCACCAACTCATAATGTTTTTATATATATATTTATATGCACAGTAACGCATGTTAACTCATATGGCTTTATTTCATAGCTAAAATCAATCTCTTCAAAAAGATAAAGGCAAATAAAAAAAGGCACAACACCAATTCGCTTAGTTCACATCTACCGTAGATAAGCTGTATATGTACACAGTAAAAAAGAATTATACAAGGCTGTTTACTATATGAACCTTACAGTAATTTTTAAAACAGTTTAAAAAGTGTTTAAATCTTAGCAACAAATTTTCAATATCTAATATTCAATAAGTTAAACATAATTGTTTAAACGGTTAAACAAATTCTGTAAGGTTCATATAGTAGACAGTGTTGTATAAAATCTTAAACAGCGTTTTAACTTTGTATAGTGCGTTCAAGAGAGCAACATACCATGTGTAAAGAAATATGTGATATCATTTTGATAGTTAGTACTTCATTAATGGATAAAAATACATAGTTATATTCTTTTTTAGGGGAAGGCTACATGGCAATGATTTTTTATATCGCACCTTACGTTGATATAATGGGTCTATATATTTTAGATAAATTAATATACTGGATGGAAAATACATAATAGTTTAAACAACAAATATGACAAAAAGACGATCAATTTATAATAAATTCGAAGCATTAGAAGTATGAAGTTGTGTGATTTATTGAAAATAATCCTATGTTGTGTGTCGTAAAACCACAATGAGGGTAGGTTCTCACATGCAAAAAGAACATGACCCCTCGAAATGCTTTGCGCATTCCCAACACGCTCCCACTGACGATTTACTCACCATTTGCACTGCTGAAGACCCCCCCCCCCGAATTTATTTTTTTACTGTGGATAGGAGCCTTCTGACATTTCTTTAAATATACAGTTATGTCTATACCAATTTTACTATTCAAAATTTCGTCGCATTCACAATCCTGACGTTAATTCAGAATAGTTCGCATTTACTAGATCTTTTCAAATACAATGTCATCTATCAAATTTTACAAGTTTTTACATAAAACTATTTACACATGAAACTAATGCGTTTGTTTGTAGACAAACGCCATAAAAAGTAGAGCAAGATGAATTAATCTCTATAACGGCTCGAAAGGGACGAAACAGCAATTATAAAAAGAAAGTAAAGAACAGATTCCTGTACTAAATCTGATGACAGGTGCTGTTGATGAGTTCAGTACCATTGAAGAACCAGGTTATTGAGGCTTTTGGTCTACTATCCGATCTACATGTGAGAATGGCAATAACGATGCCTTGAATACCGGGTACACGACGAACAGAATAGTCCACAATGACTGGAGGGTCTAAAAAATGCAAAGAATAATGTGATTAAATAATGAAAGATTGCGGAGTCACCAAGGTCAGGGAAAATGATTTTTGTTGAATATCGCGTGTTATACTACATGTAAAGGAGTGTACTTTTTTCTTCCAAATTTTAAGACCATAATCAAGAGGAATGAATGAAGACGTCATGGTTATTAATGCCATCTTTTTCACATTATTATGCCGCTAGGTTTTGTGTTGAATTCAATCGGAGTTACGCTTATTAAGCTAACACATTTTCTAATATAATATATATAATAATTGAATAATTTTGAGTATTTAAAAATCTTGATAAAAAATAAGAATTTAAATGATTCGGATTTTTGTGTAAAGTCAACCATTGACCGCAACCAATGTGAAACCTTGAGTTTTTATTAAAAAGTGATGTAGCATTATTTATTATGGGAAAACGAGGCATGCTTGAAATGTACTCGTTGCACTAAGCAATACGAAGGTAGAATAATGAAGTTGACTTGTAATACTAAATGATCGACCTGCTATATGAAAATTGATCGATCGATGAGACTTACAAAGAACATGAAGAACATCATTAACCCTTTGAGGCTTCATATATGCATCGTTTGGTTGAAAAACCTGACAGACTATAGATCTTCCATGATCATCTTTCGTCGGGGTGAGTTTGAGGATACTTTTGGCGTCAAACCGATGATATTTATTCAAGGAGGATTGTAATTTAGATTTGCCGGTGACATTATTTGCTTCAAGATACCACTGGAAGGTTGGTTCTGGGTAACCATTGTTTGCTGTACAAGTGACTTTAGATGATACACCATCCTGTAAGCTTTGTGTTCCATCGAGAATAGGAGGATCAGATGGCCCTGGAAAATTGTTGATATCAAATACGTTAAGCAGGAACGGTCAATATTTCTTTATAAACAATGTATTAACACCAAAATCTTATCTAAAAATGATTACATTGAATTGTTATTACGACATAACACAATAATCGAAAAAAGTCGGTTGCATTAACCAACGGCTTGGAAATATTAAAAATTCGATCTCTCTTCTAAAAGATTAAATAATAATAATCTGCATAGAAAACAATACGACTATGTTGCACATGTATCAAAACGCCTTGCATTTGCTACTTAATTATCAAATGGGATTTTGTCGCTGGCTTTCCAATAAGTATCGTTTAATGTGCATTGAATCTGTGCATGGCTTAAGACATTACGGATACCTACCGTTGACCATGACCATTAACTCTGTATGACGTTGGTTTATACCAACAGTAGTCACACACCGAAGATATTGATAGTGGTGACTCCTCATTGGATTCAGCAGAAGAAAAGACTCTGTGTCGCGTAAACTTTGGTCACCCAGATTTGTTTTCGACGTAGAGGTCGTCCTACCGGGATCTTCATCCAACCCAACAGACCATGATATAACTGCTGTCGGCCGAGATCCTACACTTGTGCAGTTGAATGATGTCACTGTATCTTCAAAAACAGTCACGCTTCTTATTCCAGCCTTTGAGATCGTAACTTTATTAGACGTTGTAAGCAACAGATAACTAGGCGAAACTAGAAATGACACAAAACAAAATTATTTAATCCACTTAAATAAAATGCAGCAGAACTGATTTTTGTTTCTTAATTTCCCTTCTTAGACATGGGTGTATATGAAAATAGTCGATCGTTTTTTTTTCTTTGTCCCTCACTTTCTGATTCGGTGTCTCCCTATAAAATGCTTTAAATAGTGTTGAATGTCAAAACATCTCTAGACGGCATGGTAATTTTCATTAAAAATGTTTAGGTTGAAAGGTTAAAAGGCTTCTGACAATACAGGGACATGAAAGGGCGGTCATTTCTATTTCTAGAAACGTACAGATATTTTTAAATTTGGTCGTACAAAGAGTGAAGATCACTAAAAGACAATCGAACATTTCCAGCACGAAGATATGAACATGGTCAAATTTGCTGAAAGAATCATCCGTCATTTAAAATGGATAAATTGAACAAAGGGTCCTGATGTTCAGTTTCATATACACAATGTCAACACGTAATATTACCAAACACAATATTTGATGTGTGTGTGTGGGGGGGGGGGGGGGTAGTTGTTTGTGACGGAGCAAATGACCCTTTATGTTAAACACACTTACCCTGAACTTCTAAACGTACGGTTGTATTGAGACTCCGATCTAGCCCCCGATGTAAAGCAGCACAAGTTAAAACCTTCCCATCATCATGTCTAGATGGTCTCATAAAAACACCTTTACAAGAAGTGTAAGAATCACCCTCAACGGTGTTGATCTGATCTTCTATTCCAATCGCTACTCCTTCAGGATTTTTCCATTTGAGTTCTGGAGGTGGTCTAGTACCTTGGACTGTACATGTTAGGTTGTGGGTTTGGCCAAGTGTAAGGGTTACTGATTCTCCATCAGTGTAGTCAAAGCGGTTGTCTGTAATCACCACCGAACTAGGTGTGACTGAATGTTAAAGAGAATAGTCATGGAAATGTTTATCTATATGTAAAATTTAGTGTAAGCTAACAAATAAAACGTTACTAAGTCAACATTTTCGTGTTAATTACCTTCTCTTTAAATTATTTTCAGTAGTGAATCAAATTCGTTACGCAGTGATATGCGAGACTCGACGTGCGTAATAATGATCCGGTTTTCCATACCATTGTCATTTTTTGGTGAACATTGCGATGGTTGAATATTGCGTTGTTATATATATTTTTTTATTTCGTGTGATTAATACGAATGGATCTATTATTTCTTTCAAACTATTAACCACATTCAGAAAATCAAATCAAGAAAATATATGATGGAAAATATTTACCTTGTGACAGTACCTTTAGTTCAAATGAACTATGAAATGCATCAGCCCTGGTGGCAACCAAGCAGCGATAACTGCCGCTGTCATCTACCCCTAGATAACTTATTGTCAGGTTTCCGCTGGAAGAATCAGACATCAAACTGTACTTCGAAGCATCTGAAATGTCTTTCTCGTATGTAGGTTCTGTCCCGTCACCTTTATCCTTTGCTATGACCGCGTTTCTGTTTTCCACACGAAGCCATGATAGAACATGATGTTTGGACGGGGACGTAAAGGCGCAAACAAGAGTTATATTATCGCCAACAATCGGGAGAATATCCGAGTTCTGCAGAAAGGTAGATACTTTCACCCCACGTGCCTTGTGAAAGGTAAAGATAATAAAGACTATATGAACTGAGAAATTCATTCTCAGTCTCGTAGTCCAGATTTATTTTCCGATTGTAATAAAACAATATAACACCTATCGAGCTCAGGATGTGAAATGAGCAGGAAGCGGTGTTTGCTTTCGATCGGCTATAGGCTGCCAAGCTATGGATTGACCCTTTTCAGTCATAGCGAAAATGAAAGCAATTAAGCTTCAAGTAAAAGGTGGAATGTTAAATAATTGATCGCTCTTGCAATTAAAGGTATTGTTTAACTTTGTGAGCAGCCGATTTAAACAATTCTCAAACTAAGATGAAACATGTGTACAAGTGCATGTGTAAGAACTAATAAACCCTGAAAACAACCATTATTGAGAATAAGAAGCTAAAACTACAAGGCAAACCCCGATTTTGTAATTAGGCGTCTTATAGACACCTAAAAAGTACACATAAGTGTATGGGATGAAATTAAGATGGTGTTTCCGGTCACTTTATATTCAATTTTTGAAGCACTGAATAATCATTTTCGAATGCAATTTTTTCTGGGCCTCATTTTTGGAACATATCACAGACACAGTTGACAAGTGTAACTTTCAAGCTCAGATTTTTAAAAAGTCAAACCAATGTTAACCAATCACTTTAATCATTGATTTGAATTGTATTCAAAGTTATTTTCTGTAAAGTTGCTTTTATAGGTTAATGCAATAAGGGTATGAATCAATCAATTCTGGCAAGTGGACGAATATTTTTTTTTATTTGATACAATGAGAGCCCTTGTATCAATTTCCCCCAAATAAGTTTACTTTGTCGTGTATTCTCATTATGAATGTCGAATGAAATGATTTCTAATCGATAACATACAAATTGATAAATCAAAAATATGTGCGCCCTTAATCGGTCTCAATAAATACTACCAGGCAACAAAGAGAGCTGAAGATGTCGTCTGTTTTTGGTCTACGAAGAGCCATGATGGTTGATTTGGGGTGGCTGAAATATCAGGTAAAAGAGGAATATTTTTTTTTATTTCTCAGGAAAATGGTTTGGATTTATATATATTAATATATATTATTGGGCCAAAAGCTAAAGAGAGTTCGTTGTCAATGCATGTCAAAATAGGGAGAAATACCTGTGCAATTCTGAATGACCTGAAAATTATAGCAGCACAACTTATGCAAATCTTCAACACAATTTATTACTAATGCATTAAATATTAATACTCACATGATATGTTCAGCACCATGCTTGCATTCATTGAGAGTTCCAAGGGTATTGTAGGCTGAACAGACTGACAAAGAAGGCGTTTCCCTCGGTCAAAATTATTTGGTATGAAGATCAGAGTGCTTTCAGCATCATATCGATAAGTGCTGTTGATAGATGTCTTCAGGGTTGAATTGGCTGTGACATTTGTTGACCCGATGTACCAGTGGATGAGAGGAGCAGGGTAACCATTGAAAGCTATGCAGGTAACTTTAGTTCTTTGACTGGCTTGGAGATCCTCTTGGGCCGTCAGTTTAACATAATCCGGAATAGCTTGTGGTGGACAAAATAAAGTAGTGAAATATAAGATATCTAAAACTTGGTGTAATAATGCATTTGGTCGGTACCGGCGAGCATATCCTCAACTGTATTTATTGTACAGATGAACTTCTCAGCTTAAATGGAAAAATCAGCATGGCCCGTGGAACAAAGGTTCTATCAAGCTATTAGGTTTGATGATCTCGATTTGGTAACAAATTATCAGCCTGTTTTGGGTTTTTGTTTGTAATACGTTCGCAATGGAAGAACATATCAAGCCATGATATCCAATAGATGATTCAAGATAATGTGCATCGTAACTCACCGTACACCATCAATCTGGCTACTGCTTGATCAACAAACTTGCCATTCAAATATGCGTTGCATTGAATGCTCTGTCCGTGGTCCTCCTTCCTTGGTAGTACTGTGATGGTTCTCTCAGTGTCAACCAAATTATCATCTGAAACAACACTACGAGTCTTTGTGATGTTAAGAATACTAATGTTGCCATTAGGATAGTACCATTCTAATTCAGTTGCTGGGAATGACCCAATTGCTTTACACGTGACTGAAGTGGTTAAATCTTCTTTAATGTATAGACTTCTAGACGCAGTTCCATGTTCTTGGTGGCCTTCAGCCTGAGGAACCAACAGCAGCATACTAGATGGTAAAACTGCAAGATGAAGAGAGGGGATTGACATACAGAACTTATTAAAATAACGTAAAATAAACACATAGATTTTATTTATCTAGTGTCATTATGTATAGATGTTTTGAAAATACGAGGGAAACTGTAAAAAAATACGCGTATTATAAGAATTTAAGGTTGTCTGTAGGTTTTGACCACCTAAGAAATCATACCAAAAGCTTCGGTCTCTGTTGTTAGTTGTTCCGCTGAACTCCGTTGGCTCCACTCACGAAAACACATAGACTAAAGTTCTAGCTCGATCAGGGAAGTGAAGTTGCGCGACAGCGAGAAATTAAGTGACCGTTTTCCCCCTTTTTAAGTTTATTTTCACCCGTTTTGGTGCATTTAGGCTAAGACGGAATAATAATGTTTATTTTGGTACATTTCTGTCTAACACTTAGCAAGCTTAAAGTTATTTACATTATACCAGTAAGCAAAGGACAAAACGAGAGTATGGTATGGATCATAAAATATTATTTCTTTCCTAGGGAGTACATACCCTGAACATTCAAATGAACCGATATCTGGAGATTTTTATGAAGTTTTGAATGTGATGCAGTGCACTTAAGTATCCTTCCCTGGTCATTCTTAGAAGGTTTGATTGTTACAACTTTTTGGGAGATATATAGGTTGTACTTGTCTTGTATGGTATTATTCTGATCACGAGGTAAAGATATTATATCGTAGGGTATATGCCATTGTAATATTGCAGGAGGCCTTGCCCAGTATGCTTCACATGTGATGTTCAGTTGCTGTCCAGCCGTTACGGTTATAGTCGTGTTGTCAATGGAAGGACGATTCGATCTCGCGTCTATGACACGAATCCTGAAAGGTGGAGCTGGTGAAAGAAAAACAGAAACAAATACATGTAGGTCTACTTCATTTTGGAAGGAATTAATTTCACTGGTCTGAAAATAATGAAAGTTACCTCTTATGGAAGGAATATGATTTTCTAAATTCTGTCGCCATTCTTATATTAGTGACACTAGAAATAATTATTGCCATAAACTTAGTTTATTCAATATTTTTCCTGCTGTCTACGCAATCGATGTCATTAAGGTGTATGTCGAGGAAACACAAGAGTAAATTCTCCTACATAATGAAGCTCAACTACTCATGCAGAAGTAACTAACTCTAGGTCATGTAACACGTACTTTTGTACTAGCCAAACACCAGGTAAATAGGCCATCTATTCAATTCAATATAATCGATAGTGGTAGGCCATTGTAAACGACTTTGATTTGTGGAAGCCTCTATCCTTCCTACGGTGGTTATAGAGCGATCTTTAATTCATTTCATCAATTTCAGAGGCGAATCTTGGGTCACATTTGCACTCGCCGAAATATGTAAAGACATGTGTATCTATCTATATCTATCTATATATATATATATATATATATATATATATACACGCACATATATCCAACTCCCCTTTCTCTGACGGTAAGGATCGCCTAGGCTAAAAAGTACCAAATATATGGGAGTGGTTTTAGGAAGCAGTACATTGCAGCTCATCGTCTCTGGGCCGCACCAACAATACTGGTCAAACCCTTACTAGTAAAAAGCTTGATCCGCCACTGCAACTGAACCACAAATTCTTCTTTCAGGCTTAATATCCCAATATCGTTGTTGTAACTTACTAACCCGGTGAAAATGGCGTCACATGTGTGCTCATGGATCCAGGTTTCTCATTTCCGTATGTGCTGCTTAATGAGCAAGAATAATCATCGCTATCATTTTCATCAAGATTTCTAATGGTTAAATTTCCACTCGAATTATCAGCCGACAAGTTGAACTTGTTTGGGTCAAGAAAGGTTGACAATATGCAATCTCTATACGGTAAACATGAATGAGAGGCCACCTCGACATTGACACCCTTGGTCCAGACCACTCGCCGATTTCTTGATTCCGGTGTGAACGAACAGGACATTGTAAAGTCTTCACCGATGACTGGAAGAGACTTGTCCGTCTGGATAGACACTTCAAATGCACGGTGTCCTGCAAGGGTGAAAGAAATAGAATTCGTTGAAGGAAACCCCACGATATGCAACATGTACATTAAGCAATGTAATGATGAATACAACACACCCTCTGGCATGGCAAAATAAAGGATAGACTTATCGGGCAAGATTGGACACCCAAGTATTTAACGTTACGTGGTCGGCCATGAGGTTCAAATTTTAGTTGTGTGGATTATGCCAATGACTCTACTCTATAAACTTTAGATAATAAAACAAATCAGTGCACAATATGTTTCCATAGCACTTCACCAGGTTGGTTATTCTAGGTCCCTCTTCAATAAATTTATTTTGCAAACAAGGATAGAAGATTTGTATTTCCTTTTACCACAACTTAAGTTGGTTTTCCATAGTCATGTGCATCCTTCTTGGAAATATTTCTAAGATGCTCAGACACGGTGGATACATCAATTGCATAATAGGAGCGACCTCTACTTCCTTATCCCCAATCACTTACACCTAGATCGGTTCTCAGGTTAATTTTCTGATAATCGATGAAGTTCCATGACTACTTGGTTTGGGATTCCACGGCAGTACTTGCTTCCTTTGGCAAGGCGTTAATCTGCATTTGCCGCTCATGTGTAGTAAGTGGGTACCCGATAGGAAAGAATTCTTTGAATGCCCGATGCGCCGATCTAAAGCCGGGTTGATAATGCATTAAGCGCTAAATGATGCATATTATTGTTAACTCTAGGTCTGTTCGCATTCTACAATATCTACTTAACACACTCATATACAGGCCTACACCTATGCTACAATGAGTACTTAGGCTTCGGTAAACTTACCAAAAGAAATGGCAGGGCTCAGCAATAGATACATAATTTGAAAAATAACCTCCATGACTATCGATATCTACAAATAGCAAGCTGAGAATATGAGAACAAAATGCGATAGAGTGCATCATGATGTTTAAGAATCCATTTTGATTTATAGCACTGGAAACGATTATCATAGAATCGATACAATAGTGATTCAGTTTCGCAACATCAATAAGATATCAATTTAAAATGACATTTTGCGTGACTTGATGAAAGAATAAGGTGGCGCTCTTTGTTGCATCGTTTATTTAGAATTGATGTCTTTACAACCGCTTCAATAAGAACCGGAAATATACTCTGACAAACGATAAGTGGCCATGGAGGAAGTTGTAACAATGCTTTACAGTGTTATATTCAGCAATAAAGAATCTTACGAATGTAAATAATTTAAGGAATATTGAAATAAAAAAGTATATATCTGTATTTGTTTTTTATTGTGGCGAGGCTAATACAAGTGTTTAATACATGAAATACCAATAAGTATTGCTAAAATTTAACCTATAATATTAAAACAAATGTAATGCACCTGATGCAACCAACCAGCCAATGTTTAGAAAGTTTTGATATCAATATAAAAAAATTTACTTTTTATATATGGGTTTTAGAACCGTTAAACTGAATTTCGCATTTATAACAATGAAATTTCAGAGAACCGGAAAATTTAATCATAACCATTAACCCTATCCTCAAGATTTCGGATAGCGACGGCATCTGTATCTGAATCGGATTTTAAAGATATTGTCACAGAGAGACTCAAATGATAACAATTCAACACATGCTATTTGCCATATAAAACAATCTATATCTGTTTATTTACCTTGATTAATAATAATTTTAGCTTTCATCAACCAGAGAAACTATTATCACATGCATGTGAAATGCACAACCTCGTTCTTGCTATCAATTATCTATTTGAAACCACCATTTACAATCATGACAATGGTTGATATATCAAGAATCTGGGAATATTATTTCAACAAGAAATCCCATATGACATGGTGAACATATTAAACTCACAATTAGCATTAAGTGAATCTATTGTCTTACTATCCATACATATACCTCACTGTAACACACATGGTAGTAGGCCCTGAATTAGCCTAATCTATCCTTCACCATTTGGTATACAACTCTTGTACCTGGGAACGTTTAGACACCACTTGAGTACTTAAATGTCTTAACATCCTAAGCTGTCAGTCAACTCTCAATTAGTTCTCTTCACAAGCATAGTGAGTTGAAACGGACACAAGAACTGTCAATTTTCAACTTCTACAATCAAATATCTTGTTCCGTGCACCAACTTGAGTACAAAGGCTTACTGCGATGACTGGGCTACTTGCCCTTCAACAATGAACTTGCTCCCCCTCTCTCTTTTTCACTGTCGTTTATTCAACTTAAAATTTTTGTAAAAGGAATTCTTAGATATTACTCATTTCAATCAAAGAGAATGCATTTTCAACGTGACAGAAACATCTGAATGTCATCGGCATAGATCAATATGATACTGTACAGAGTGATGGCGAAAATATTTTTCATTGCGATAACGTACAAAGAAAACAAGACATGCCAGCTCATAGAGTAACCTTGAAGGTAAGCGGTCTGAAATCAGAACAGCCTTTTATACATTGAATGCATTAACAACGGACTGTGAATGACTTGACAAATATGAAAAAAATATATATCTCCTTGCATAACAAGTAAATATAGCATCAGATGGAACTTCAAAAAGTCAAAATTGCCCAATCATGAAGAGTGTTGCTTGTGGCATGTCGATTTCCCGATGTTTGTCAATATATCTTACTTGTACCTATTGGCCTTTGCTAATGCCACAATGTTGGTTTACTCAAACGACCCAAAATTGATTATATGCCTTTAGAATTAAAATCCCCGTACTCACGTTCAGTCACAAATGTCGAAATCTGGGTCTACCGCCTTCCAACATGTGTGACTGGCGATAAAGACAAGTTTTTGAAAAACGGAAGTCACACCGCAAATAACAACTCCTTTAGTTGCAGCGAAATATTTGTATATTGAATAAGCAAATTAAAGGATATTTAAATATTATTAGGTAGGAATTATCACCAGATGATAATAGGGATACATTTTCATTCAATGACAAAATGAAACAAGAACCGTGTTTGGTTTTATTCACCAAGAAAGGAAACAAACTGGTCTGTTGAAAACAGGGCAGGTTAATGGCTTCAAATATTACTTATCAAGGCCTTTCGTATTGTGTAGAAATGTGTACACAGCTTAATCAATACAAGTTCTTAGGTCTATAGGCCTAGGACTTCAAATTTCATCAATTTGGGAAATAAGTTAAACTTTGTTATCACGTACTGTTTACATCAGGTGGGCCACAATAATGCTTTTGAGTGCCAGCACTGTAAAAAGTATGTAATCCTATTTGGCAGTCATTCTATTCTAGGATTTAAAATCATAACCTGATTTTAAATATTGGTTGGCAGTCAACGAATTTTATATATTTTTTCGAAATAGATTCTAAATAGATCAATCAAATATATTTGCGTCTTTAATCGCTCTTAAGCTGCCAGGCAACGAAAAGAGTTGAAGTTGTCGTCTGGTTTTGGTCTAGGAAGAGCCATGCTGGTGGATTTGGGGTGGCTGAAATTTCAGTTATAATGAAAATAATATTAATAATCTTGATTACTTCTTTTACAGCGCATAACTTTACGTCTGCCCAACGCACCTATGTGAAACAAAAGACACAAGTTAAAACTAAGTAAAATGAATTTAGAGAGTATTCGAAATTAGTTGGAAACTAAGTTTATTACATGACAAGCATTTTTTTTCTTATTTTTCTTAGAGAGAGAAGACTTTAACTTATGCAAATCATGTATATTTCTCATTGTAAGAGTGAACATTCCAAGGAATGGCGGAAGCATGTAATGCAAAAAAAAAGGAATAATTTTTTTTCTCAGATAAATGGGTAGGATTGTATTGTCATTGTAAAAAGTAACTGAAGCAAAAATGGCAATTTTGTGTAAAAGAAAAGTAAACGATCTTTGGACTAATGTTACATGTAAAGAGCTTTCGTTGTCGATGCAAGTCACAGAATAGAGAATATCTCTACAATTCTAAATAAACTGAGAAGTAGAATTGCACAATATTCCAAATATTTATTATATTTCATTTCACTATTCATTACTCAAGCAGTAGTTATTGATACTCACAGGATATGTTCAAAATCATGCTTGCATTTATTGACGATTCCAAAGGCGTATCAGGTTGAAATGCCTGACATAGAAGATGTTTCCCATGGTCAAACCTATTGAGTACAACGATTAGAGTGCTTTCGGCATCATATCGACCAGCGTTGTTGATGGATGTCCTCTGGGTTGAATTGCCTGTGACGTTCCTTGATCCGATATACCAGTGAATGAGAGGAGCAGGATACCCATTGCGAGCTGTGCAGGTTATGTCGGTTTGTATACCGTCTTGAAGGCTCTCTGGGACGGTCAGTTTAACATTATCTGGTATGGCTTGGGGTGAATGAATTAAAGCAGTGAAATAATAACATGTATTTGGTCGGTACCGGCAAGCAGATCCTCAACTATTAATTATGACAATATGAAACGTACTAAACGTACATTTTGAACCTTTAAGCTCAAATGGAAAAGCCAACATGACCGGTGAAATACCCAGTACAAGGTGCTGACAAGCCATTATTTTTGACAATGGTGACATTGGATGATTTCAAGTCCGGTGTTGACCTTGGTGTTGGTGCTGGTGTTGAAATTTGGATTGCTTCCCCTGGCTCCAAATCTTATTCATAGTTTGCAAAACTGATCTAGATCACATTATTAACACCCCAACAACTAGTGAGGTACTTTTCAGGGTCATCTTCATTTTATGTGTGGCATTATAATCGTGTAAATTGACCCAACACCAACACCAAAAGGTCAACACCGTACTTGAAATCACCCATTTGGGTTATTTGATAGGCAAATTATAAGCGTTTTTTATATTTGTAAAGAATACTTTCGAAATGGAAGAAAATATTTAGCCATGATATCCAATTTATAGATTTTTAAGATACATCGTAACTCACCGTACACTATCAATCTGGCTACTGCTCGGTCAACAAACTTGCCAATCATATATGCGTTGCAGTGAATGTACTGTCCATGGTCCTTCTTCTCTGGCCGTATTTTGATGGAACTCTCAGTGTAAGCTAAATTATCATCTGAAACGAAACTTCTAGTCTCTGTGTTGTTCAGCATGCTAATGTTGCCATCGGGAAAATGCCATTCTAATTCAGTCGCTGGGAATGATCCAATCGCTTTACAAGTGACTGAAGTGATTGAATCTTCTTTAATGTATAGACTTCTTGACGGAGTTCCATGTTCTTGGTGGCCTTCAGCGTGAGGAACAAAGAGCAGCATACTAGATGGTAGAACTGCAGGATGAAGACAGCGGATTGACATGCAAAACTTATTAAAATCACGTAAAATTTAATCTAAAGCTATGATTTGTTTAGTGTTGCTAAATGAAGATGCTCTGAAAATTGGAAAATATTACAGAAGCAAAGAAAATGACCCACGTTAAAAGACATTGAGATGGTCACTAGATTTTGAACAAAAAAGAAAGCTTACACTTAAAATGCTTAAATTTTTTTATTTATCTGTAAATGAAGGACAAAGCCAGAGGGTGGCATGGATATCTTGTGAAATATTCTTTCCTTACAAGATGATACATACCATGAACATTCAAATGAACCGATATTTGGAGATTGATTTGAAGTAGTGGATGCATTGCAGTGCACTCGAGTATCCTTCCTCGGTCATTCTTAGAGGCTTTGATTGTAAGAGCTCTTTGGGAGATATATAGGCCGTCTCGTATGGCATTAGACTGATCATCAGATAAAGCTATTACATCGTAGGGCATATGCCATTGTAATACTGCAGGAGGCCTCGCCCAGTATGCTTCGCATATCATGTTAACTTGATGTCCAGCCATTACTGTTAGATTCGTGTTGTAAAAGTGATGACGATTCGATCTCTCGTCTGTTATACGAATCCTGAAGGGTGCAGCTGGTGACAGAAAATTGAAAAAAATATTTGTTCATGATTTTGGTTGGGTCTAATTTAACTGGTGTGGAAATTTTCGTCTTTGCGAAGAAAATACGATTTTCAAAACTATTTTCCTATTCAAAACTTCAAATTGACTAGGGATTGGTTTATAACCTTCGTGTTCTTGGCATCGCCTAGTTTATTAATTAGAATTTTAGTTTCGGAGAGAACAGAAGTCGATTTCACGAACTCATATAGAAGTAGCTTTGTTCAATAAATGTTCTGAAAACAACCTTATTCATGTACCATAAAGGCGCTTCACTAATACTATATTGCAATGGCTTAACACCATGTAAATGGTTCCTCCATTTAATTCACTTTTATTAACAATGGTATGTGAAAGGCTTCGATTTGCTTTTAAACTTCATCCTACAGTAACCAAATAAACGATCATAGCTCTAATATATATATTTGTTTTTGTAGAATACTTACTCGGTTGTAGTGGCGTTACCTGAATGCTATTGAATCCTGGTTTCCAAGCCCCGTTTGTGCTGCTTAATGAGCAAGTATAAATGTCGTTATCATTTTCGTCAAGGCCATATACTGTTAAATTTCCACTTGACGTATCAGCGGCCAAGCTGAATTTCTCTGGGTCAAGATAGGTTACGAATGGATATGGTGACCATGAATGACTGGCCACCTGGATATTACTAATCTTCGTCCAAACAATCCGCCGATATCTGGTTTCAGGTGTGAAGGTACAGACCAGAGTGAAATCTTCACCGATGACCGGAAGATAGTTGTCTGTCTGGACAGACACTTCAAATGCATGGTGTCCTGTATGGGTGAAAGAAAGAGGATTCTTTGGAGAAAAAAAAATCCATGGTACACATCATGTACATGAAGTGATGTCATGATGTTATGATCAATACGGCTGACACGGCCAAATGTAAATATAGACTGATTGGGCAGGAGGGAATAATAGGCCATTCGTGGGCACCCACCTATTTATCTTTACATGTTGCGGCGTGGGATGGAAAATTAGTTGTGTGGATTATGCCATTAAGATAATGAATTGCTTTAATAACCCTATAAATTTTCGATAATAGCGAAATTAGTGTAAAATATGTTTCAACTGCACTTCCGAGGTTTGATTTGCTAAGTCCCTCTTCACTAAATTTTATTTTCAAAACAAGGATGAAAGATTTGTATTCCCTTTTTACGTAAATTTGCTTGGTTTGCTTTTAATAGTCATGTGCTCTCTTTTAATGTTTGAAAATTATTCCAAATTGGACATATTTCTTAAGTGCTCAGTCAAGAGTGCAAAACTGATTGCATAATAAGAGAACCTCCACTTCTTCATCCTCAAATGACTTTCCTTTCACCTTCGTCGATGATAATTAAACTTGTCACAAATTCGATGACGTATCATGACAAGGTCGGGGGTTCGAATCCCAACACAGTATCGTGTCATTGGCAAAGCGTGTATATACATTAGCCACTCGGCCCCCATGTGTAGTGAATGGGTATCAGGTAAGAAGAAATTCCCTAAATGCTCGACGCCCCCGATCCGAGTATTCGTGCTGAAGTCGAAGTAATATTATGCAACGTTTACAGACATTTGTATTAATTGCTATGTAATTATTGCATATTATTATAATTGATTCTAGGTTTTATCGCATGCTACAATAATAATATATACGTAATACACACGTTTATAGAACTACACATACGTAACAATGGATAATTGAATTTGGGTAAACTTACCAAAAGAAATTGCAAGGTTCAGCAGTAGGTAGATCATTGGAACAATGACCTCCATGACTTTAGGTAACGAGAAAACTCAAGCTGAGTATATGAGAACGAGATTCGATAAAATGCATTATGCTGTGTAAGATTTCATAACGATAGCACTGGAAAAGAGTATTATAGAATAGATACAATGATGATTCAGTTTCACAACTTCAATAAGACATCAATTTAAAATGACATTTTGCGTGACTTGATTAGTGAATATGGTGGCGCTCTTTGTTGCATGGTTTATTTAAAATTTAAGTCTTTACAACCGCTTCAATAAGAACCGGAAATATACTCTGACAAACGATAGGTGGCTTTGGAGGAAGTTGTAACAATGCTTTATAGTGTTATATTCAGCAATAAAGGATCTCACGAAAATTTAAGGAATGTTGAAATAACGAGGAATATATCTCTATTTGTTTATTGTGCCGAGGCTTATACAAGTGTTTAATACATGAAACACCAATAATTATTGTTAAAAGTTAACCCATAATATTAAAACATATGTAGTGCGCCTGATCTTTAGAAAGTTCCCGGGGGGCCACTTCCATTCACGAGTGGGTTACATGCGCGACCATGAGATCTTAAAAAGCACCCTAAACACGTATTTTCTATGTTCTGAAAATGCACCCCTTAGAAAGTATTGGCGTGTGAAACCGTACCCTCAACAAGTATTGGAAACAAAACGATACTATTGGCAAGTATTCCCTGAATTGAACCTCTAAACAAGTACAGCGATATTTCAATGTTATGTCACGGACGTCGATCGTCAGTTTTCTTTACCTACATCATTGGGTTTAGTATACAATCCAACTCGCGCTGAACTCCTCTAAACACGTAGTGTTGACTCCTAGCTGGGGCAGAAAAAAAATTAGTCTAGTTTGTTTTATACCCTCGAAAATTTGAACCTAAACACGTAGCTTTCCTAGCAAAATAGATACCCTTTTTCATTATTTTAGTGTTTTTGACACCCTTATTACGTTACGTACCTAACTTGCCCTATCTTGAAAAATACATCCTTTTTACGTGTTTTTGGGGTCGCGCATGGTATCCACTCGTCAATGTAAGTGCCCCCCCGGGAGAAATTTTGATATCAATATAATAATTTGTACTTTTTACATATGGGTTTTAAAAAAGTCCAACATAAACGTTCATTCATAACATTTAAATTTCAGAGAACCGGAAAATTTAAGCATCACCATCACCATTTACCCGATCCTCAAGATTTCGGAGAGCGGCAGGATCTGTATTTGAATCGGGTTTAAAAGATATTGTCACATGGAGACTCAAATGATTACAATTCAACACATGCCATTTGCCATATAGAACAATCATTGTCTGTTTATTTACCTCGATGCATAATTCTTTCAGCTTTCATGAACCAGAGAAACTATTCTCATTTGTATGTAAAATGCACAACCTCGTTCTTGTTATCAATTATTTTTTTTGAAATCACCATTTACAATCATGACAATGGTTGATGTATCAAGAATCTGGAATTTTAATTTCACCAAGAAATCCCACATGACACGGTGAACCTATAACATATCTATCCTGATTTACCACAATTTCAGCCATGTCTTTAAAGCATTCGAAAGTAACTTAATTATTAAAACTGAATCACAAAAGTTTCATTCGCTTACCGATGGCTTGAGCTTCTCAGACTTGAAAAATTGTCAAGTTTACACTGAAGTAAAAAGGTTAAATATTTCTGCCTTTGGATCAGAAAAATTAGTAATTCTTGCATAATTTTAGCAAGCTCAAGAAAACAAAAACAAATTATCTTCAACTGAATTTTCAGAGCAGCCACAACCAACTCTCCTTTCCACATGGTGTTCAAGTTGAGGTGTGTCTACTCTGTACAATAGCAATCCACATACCATCTATAAAACCCAATTAGGTGCATGATTGCTATGTTTCCTATTCAAAATACACAATGCTAGGCCAAGACAATTGTGTCTTGCACAGCTGAATAACTCCTCCCATCAATGGCGCACTCAATATATACCCCCCTCTCTCTCTTTCTCACTGTCGTTTATTCAACTCACAATTTTTGTAAAAGTAATTATAAGATTTTTACTCATTTAAATAAAAGAGAAGGCAACCGACGCGTTGGCTCAGTTGGTAGAGCGTCCGTCTCACAACCGGGAGGTCAGGGTTCAAACCCCGACCGCGTCTGACCAAAAGACGTTAAGGAAGATTGGAGTTGCTGCTACCATGTTTTGGCGTTCAACGGTTAAAGATATAGAGCCTCGTCGATCCGGCGCTGCACAGCAGCTGCCGGGCCAACGATCAATTGGGCAAAGCAAATTTTTCGGAGTATTTCATTTCATGTCTATTTCGAACAATAAAATATGGATTTTCCCTTTTCTTTTCATTTTATTTTTTTTCAACATGACAGATATAAACATCTGAATATTATCAGCATTGATCAATATGAGCTAGAAATAAATATGATTTAAAACATAAACAAATATGATACTGGACAGAGTGATGGCGAAAATATTTTTCATTCCGATCACATACAGAAAATACAAGACAGGCCCGCCCTTGAGTAACCTAGAAGGTAAGCGGGTTGAAATCAGAACAACCTTTTATGCATTAAATGCAGTAATACAGCTTGTGAATGACTTCACAAATATGACAAAATATGCTTCCTTGCATAACAAGGAAATAACTATAGCATCAGATGGAACTTAAAAAAGGTCAAAATTGTCCAACCGTGAAGACCGTTGCTTGTGGGATGTCGAGGTCCTGGTGCTTGTCAATCCCGACCTTTCGTTTGAGGACGCGGACGCTTATTTACAACGGTCGTTGACTTTGGAAGGGACTTTTTGGGCCCGTCATCATGGTCGTAAAACTCAGTCCTGCAATGCAAATTGTGTGACATGAGATTTTTTTTCGTTTCGCATCTGCGACGGAAACATTCAATATGCGTTTCGTGTGCAAAATTCTGGTTGCTACTATGGTAACAGCGATTTATCCGATTGAGGACGACTTTCCAAAGCCACATTTGACTCCTCCTAGAGCTCGAGAGGCCGCCCGGGGGGCCCACTTCCATTGATTAGTGGATACCAGTAGCGACCACCCGTAAAAGGGGACAGAGTGGGCAGGTACGTTACGTATATAGGCCTATGTAACGTTATAAGGGTGTCAAAACGATGTTTAAAATGCTGAAATAAGGGATATATATTCAATACTTGTAGGGTTTCACAAGCCAAATACTTGTTAAGAGATGCATTTTCATAATCTGGAAAAGAATTGCTTCCCTTGTTTAGCATGTTTAGGGTACTTTTCGAAACCCCATGGTCGTGCCTGGTATCCACTCATCAATGGAAGTGGTCCCCCGGAATTTGAATCTAATCCCCATTTCTGGGGAATGTAAAACATAATGCCCCTCACATCGTGTGCGAGAGGCATATCGTTTGTGGATAAGGAGTAAACAAAAGAAACAAAGAAACAAAAGAAACAAAAGGAAACGAGTTCAAAGGTATCGCATATGATGTGTACATATCAACGCATGCGAAATGTTCGGCTGGAGAGGTTGATCTTATCCATGAAATCAATTGCCAGTGATCCACCAATAATCCACATTAAATGTAATATCGATTCGATGGACTGTAATGATCTATATTTAAGCCTTCATTCAGTAAGTTTTTTCTCACTCAATATGTTCTCGATTTGTTTGAAAAACCACTTTCTTCTCCATGTCATAAATCTATTTTAGGTTCTGCATTTGAATATCTCCAGCCATCAGTCGTAATATACATGCATGTATGCGGTACGGGTGTCGCGGAAAGGGATTTTGCACACGAAAAGCAGATTTGTAGGGCCTGTAACCCCCCTGTTACACAAAGCTTAGCATTGATCGTAGAGCAGTTTTCTACGTTTGATTCTATTGACTGTAATGCACAATCAATCTTAAAAATCAAGTGTATGATTAAGCGTTAACTTTTGTGTTAGGGGACCCTAATACTAGCGTCCGTGATGATTGCGAAAGGTCCCAAATATCTCTTACCTGTAGGCCTTTGCTTATATGCCGCAAACTGTTAGTTCACTCAAACGACCCAAAATTGATTAAGTGCTTTAGAAATTAAATCCCCGTCCTCACATTCAGTTACAGATGTCAAAATCTAGGTTCACCTCCTTCCAACATGTGTGACTAACAATTGAAGGCGATAAAGACAAGTATTTGATTTGAAAAGCGGAAGTCACACTGCAAATAAATTATTTACCCTTTTAAATGCAACGAAATATTAGTCTTTTGGGTATGCAAACTAAAGGATATTTGAATATTATTAGGTAGGAATTATTACCTGAAGATAATGAGGATAAATTTTCTTTAAATGACAGAATGAAACAAGAACCGTGTTTGGTTTTATTTACCAAGAAAGGAAACAAACTGGTCTGTTGACAACAGGGCACGTTAATGGCTTGTATTATTACTTATCAAGGCCTCTCGTATTGTTTAGAAATGTAGTCACAGTTCTCTAATCCTATTTGGCAGTCATTCTATTCTATGATTAAACAATCATAACCTGGTTTTAAATATTGGTTGGAAGTCAACAAAGAGAGTTGAAGATGTCGTCTCGTTTTCGTCAACGATGATCCATGACTGTGGATGTGGGATAACTGCATTTTCATGTAAAACAAGTCAAGCAAGAATAGAAAGTGATAGGTAAACAGTAAATGGCTACAATGAAATTTGCAACTAGCTAATAATCTATGCAACACTACCCTCACACAGCTGACATATAATATTGACAATAATAATAATGATGATAATAATAACAATTATAATAGTAATATTGATATGATTTAAAATTAACATAGAATTTAATATGTCCGTCATGGCTCGCCCTGGCTGAATATTGATGGATTATGAATTTACGACGAAATTAGTGAAGAAAACAAATAATACGTTCGTTCTTTATCGATGCGTGTCAATAATGTAAAGAAATATCAGTGTTATTCTGAATCAAATAAAAGCTAAATTGCGGGCATTACACAAAAGTAACAAAATATTGCAGATTTGCATTGATTTCTAATTCGCAATGGCTTACTCAGCAATGATTGATACTCACATGAAATGTTCAAGATCATGCTCCCATTCATCGATAGATTTAAGATTAATGTTGGTTGAACTGCCTGACATAGAATATATTTTCCATGGTCAAACCGATTTGGTGTGAAGGTCAGAGTGCTTTCAGCATCATATCGATCAGCGCTGTTGACTGATATCTTCATAGATGAATGACCGGTGACATTCCTTGACCCAATGTACCAATGGATGACTGGAGCTGGGTATCCATTAACAGCTTTGCAGGTTACATTTGTTTCCATACCGTTGTATACAGCTGGTTCGATAGTTATTCTGACATCATCTGGCAAAGCTTGTTCGATATAATAGAAATAATAATAATCGTATTTGTTACACCTGCATAAACGTGGACCTAGCCACGGATGATTTTCTGACGTTACTGGGGGTGCTGTGACAATGCTCAGCATCGCCAGTAACAATAGAATAATCCTCCGTGGACAGGGCCCTGGGTATAAAAAAAATAGCAGGACAAAAGCAAGGAGATTCCATTTGGGGCATCTGCCATAATTCCAGCTCTGACCAACCCTAGTTTCCCAAAAGGTGATTCTGTTGATACGATTCACTATTTCAATTAGAATCAATTCTACAAAAGCAAACCCAGTAACCAAAGATTCTCACATATGTTCAAGATAATGCTTTCATTTACAGAGCGTTTCAATGGCAATGAAGGTTGAAATGCCTGACACAGGAGCCGTTTTCCATGATCCAGGATCGTTTTAGTAACTTGAATCACTGGGGGAAGGAGTGTGTACGTGTGGGGGCAGGAGCTTCACGCACGTTGGTACAGATAATGGTGATTTGTAGCGGTGAGTGTGCTTCAACTCATACATATTATATTAATGCTGGTCACAGTGATAAAGATTTGATAATAAACGACATTCTTCCCCAATTCCATTAAACAACACAAGCAACCAATTCTTGATATATTGACAGAGAGAAGAAAAAAAGAACTCACCATAAACTATTAATTCAACTGTTTTAGTACCAACAAGTTCTTTGTCCATCGATGCATTGCATTGGATTGACATTCCGTGGGTCTTCGTGTCTGGGTGTATCATGATGGTACTTTCAGTGTCAAACAGAGAGTTATCAAAAGAACTGGAATTGTTTACATGTTTGCTCTTATTCAAAACAATTTTCCTACCTCCAACGACAGTCCATGATAGTTCAGTCGCTGGTAAAGATGCTATGGTCTTACAAGTGATGGACGTCGGTGAATCTTCTTGGACGTATATGACCGCTGGCTGCGATGCGTATTTTTGTTCATCCTTGGTTTGGAAAAGTAGCATGCGAGATGGAACAACTTGAACAACAAAGGGATTGGAGAGGCGGGTACCGATTAAAAATTGTTTTGATAGAGTTTAAAATGACTTCACACATTCCAGAAGATCCGCTCACAAATATGGATCCAAGTGGATATAATGATCCATAGATTTTGTGGTCATCTTGCAGACGAATAGGCAGACACTTATCTCAAAAGTAATCTACAGTGATAACAGATCATCACTTTTTAATTTAGTTTTAATAAGTGGGCTTCACCTCTGGTGGCTTTCTATCAGTGGCTATGTATTGTATGTAGCGCGAGTCATCTTGGCTTTTGCCTGTTGGCTGTATTAAATGGTGACTCTGATTATAAGATAAACCTGGCTGTCTGTACTGCTTTATAGTGCTTCATTTTTTTGCAAAAGTATTAATTACACTCGTATTCAGATCGGAATGCATTAATCTAGACCTTAGAAACAGGGAGGGAGGAGATAGAGGCAATAAGAGATACCCACAGATAATAAGATAATGAATGTCATTTTCACTTTGACCGTACTATTATATGTTGGTACAAATAACTATGCAAATATTATGCAATATAAGTATTTTTATTCCTTACGACCAGATTTTAGGAGTATTTGTGTCTACACAGCGATGTGATAAACACAACAAGCAGTCACACAAACAATAGTGATGTAACAAATACATAAGCGCAGTTCTACAAAATGATACATTATTTTATATTCCGATACCTACCTCGAACAGTTAGATGAACCGAGCATTGAAGGTTATCTCTAATTTCTGGATGTGATGCAAAGCAATCGAGGATCTTTCCGTCATCGTTCTGGGAAGGCGTAAGAGTAACAATCTTCCGAGAATTGTAGAAGTCATCCTGTACCACAACAGACTGCTCTTGAAGAACAGCAGTAACATCACCCGGTATTCGCCACCTAATAGGAGGCCTTGCCCAATACGCTCCACATATGATGTCATATGCCTGTCCGGCTATTACTGTTACGTAAGTGTTGTGGTTACAATAGCTGCTTGATGAAGTATGTGAGATGTGAATCCTGTACGGCTGAGCTGGTAAAGGGGGACATTATATTTAGAATAAATGTTAGGCCGATTGTCTTCGAACGGATATGCTACCCCTGATATTTACATATCCATAAAGACTTATACGAAGAACGTCATATTCAAAATAACGCAAGCGGTTACCATTAAGGACAGCTGTGTTGCCGAAAAAGATCTTGTACCTAATACCCATTGCAATGCATCCATTCACATCGGCAAAACTCCAAATTCCAAACTGACCGATGGTATATTTTTGTGGTTTTTTTTGGGGGGGGGGTCGGAGTCGCTTTCAAAGGAATTACTTGTAGCATGAGCTCCCTTTTATCAAAATTATTATGGTTATTATGGTAATGATTGGCGCACGACATAATATTATTTGTGGTTTCACTATTTGTTTGCTCTGTTGCACATGCTTTTAGGGTACAGGAATCGCAATTGATTTTTTACGGTGTATCTTTTCACTAGCTAGTGTTCCAATTGGGGATGTATAGTACCGGGATATTCAGCTATCATTGATAGCTAAGAACGCTTATCACACCTGAGCCATAAGAACTTCCTTGGGGGATCTTGGAGGTTGCCTAGCCTATTTGAAGATTGAATATCCATAAGCCCGAAAATAAATACACATTCCATTCATGTATCCATCTAAATTTAAACGAATTCAGATATCAGAATATTCACCCTCCCGCAACAAGAAAAAAAAATCACTTTTAATGGTTCCTGCCACCAGTACCCCAGTCTTATGGTTCACAATATTTCTATTTTACATCCCCTCATCTCTGGAACAATCTACCACAAAGTATAAAACAAGCAGATTCAACATAGAAATTCAAATCCATGTTAAAAACCTACTTTTTCGTTAAATGACCTTTCCCTTCGCATTTGAAGCCCATCAACTGTCTACAGTCTACTGTGAACTATACAATTACTGTTTTTTGCTGAAATTCTCTGTTTCGATTTTTATCTTATCGTCCCGAGGCGTGTTTCGTGATAAGCGCTATACAATAATTGTACATGTAGTTACTATTATTTTTATTAATTCATGTCACGTGATTTCGATTTAAGTCATAAGTTTATCTAAAACTATCATATTGCATTACAATGGATAATTCGTGTATACCTGGAGACAAAGGTATAACTTGCTTGCTCGTTGATCCGAGTACGTTACTCCTATCATAACAGATAACTGTACAGTTGTACTTGCTGTTGTCATCTTTGTCAAGCATCTTTATTGTTAGGTTTCCACTCGAAGAATCGGCTTCCAAGCTGTACTTGAAGTGGTTATTGCTGTGGGGTAGACTACAGCTAGGTACACGGTGCGGTACACATGTATGAGAAGCCACGAGGAAGTTGTCATCCCTGATCCAATTGAGCTCTCGATATCTGGTTTGTGGGGTGAAGATGCACGTCAGGGTGAAAATTTCCCCGATAACTGGAAGAGTGTGGTCAGTTCTGATAGTGACTTCAAATGCATGGTATCCTGCATGGACGAGATTATAAATAAGAACTAGATTTTAATTCTCATGAGGACGAATTAGGTGGTCTGTCATGAAATTTCATTAAGTGTCGGCTAATGCATGAAATAAATCATTAGCCAGTCTTGATCATAGACATAATGGGAGTAAATTTTGACCATTGCTAAATATGATTATTAATGTGAAGATGACAATCGTGAGGTTGTAAATATGTTGGTGATAATGCAATACGGCAATTACGAAATGACGTTTGAAGCACATGAAACGCCTTAAAAACTCCTCAAAAATTTTAGACAATTTTACCAAATTGGCTTTCCAAAACTGCGCGATGAAAGGCGCCTTAATTTTCTAAGCAGCTAATTTCTAATCGACGGTATGATGTTTTTCATGCAAAATCTTTTTTAAAGATTTTGTGCATTTTTTTTTCAAGATTTCAATTAAGTTTCAAACAAGAATTTTTACAATGTCAGTGGGTGTTGATTTCACAGAATACTTGAAAATTCATAGGTGATCCTTTTTGAAAACTAAAATATCCTAAATATATTATATTATTTTCATTCAAAATTTCTGCTCAATTTCAATAATTTTAATGAGAACTTTCACAATCCTACAAGTTCACAGCATTAACTTCAAAACTCATCAGTGATGATTTTGATAAAAGGATTATGTAGATTTTTGGGGATAAAAGTTTGCAAAATGTCTGCAAATTTCTAAAGATTTAGCAAATTTTCCGTCAAGAATTTTCAGTATCCATATTAATTGTGCATTTGCTTGAAATTCTTTCTTGATGATTTTTTTACGAAAAAAGTCAGGTAAAAGATTCAAATACCGGCGAATTCCCTGCAAAATTACGGAAAAATATGTAATTTACCAAATTGCACTATTTTCAATTTCACAGAAGGCAACTGAAAATATGCTTTACCTTAAAACTAGTAAAAATGACCGAATAGTAAAAAAATCTGGGAATTTCCGGAAAATGTCCGGAATGAAATTGTTCAACCCAATAGCGTTTCAATATTGCAGCTTTTACTAAAAAAACAAAACAAATAAATGATGGTTTACAATCTTCAAATTATCCCTTAAAAAGTTCCGGCAAAATAACGGAAAATGTCCTACATAAAAAAACGCAAAGCAAGGGGGCTTGAAACTTTCAGCAAGACTGTACAATTGATTGATAAAACATTTCCACTGAAACATTCTCAAAAATTAGGTCCAGAAAAAATTGGCAACAAATCAAACAAGTCATAAAACATTGATGCTGTGGTCGGAAGTGAAAATTATTCCATGCTCTCTGTGGATAGATTTCTTCACTACATCGCAGCAAAATTTGAGAGAAAACCGACCACTAATAACGAAGATACGGTCAAATATGCATAAACAAGTTTACGTATGTTGCGAAAAAATCTAATTCTCACTTCTTACGTAATTTTGACGTCATCACAAATCTTCAAATGAGATATTGACTATATCCAAGGAGGAGGAAAAATTGGGGGTCAAGCTACAGCGAATTTTAAAGAGGCATATTTTTGCCCATTTATGACTTATTTTGCGAGTTTGCACGCGCGAGTAATGCAAATTTGAATATAATAGGTGATCTGTCATATTCATAACAGACCACCTAAAGAGGAAAAAAAGTCAAGCGAGGTTTGAACCACCGATCCTTGCTTTACCAGTCAGGTGCGTTAACCAGTCGACCACGATGTTTCCGACAACGATAAAAGCAAAAAAGGAAACATATTGTCAATGTAAATTTTTGAAAGTGCAAATTTGGCATGATGACAAACCTCTACAAGTTCTAGTTTTGAGCATAGTACAAGCTTTAAAATGAAACAATGGACATATTGTCTAAAGGGTACATTCTTAGTTAAACATGCTGAAAATTCGGCGAGAACAGACCAATAGTTACGGAAATAGAATCAATTTAAATGAGTGTGGTGACTTTATGAAACAGGAAAAGCTCATTTTTAGTTCCGACGGCATTTTGATGACGTCACGATGTAATTATGGGTCAAATGTGGCATGAAATCATATCTCCTATTCATACTCTATTCGAACATAAAAAAAAATTGGGGGTCAACGGACTACCTGAAGAGCTACAGCAAATTTTATAGAGGCATATTTTTGCCCATTTATGACTTATTTTGCGAATTTGCACGCGCGAGTAATGCAAATTTGAATGGACGCGCCTTCCCGTATTATTGGTCGTAAGATGCTGAATGAGGTATCAAATTAATCAAAAGATAATGGACAATGGACAGACATACAATAAATGATGACTCGAAGATGCATACCGATGGTAGGAGCAAGAATGCGCACGTATACCTGTGCGCACGTAAATTCTTGACATGCTCAAAATGGCCTGAAACGTACCCAAAATTGACCACGGTTGATTTGGAGAATTTTTACACTTTGACGCGCGCGTACGTGCGCGTCATGACCTTTGCATGACCTCTGATGACCTGTCACCTGAACTTGACATGATGCAAATATGGATGATTTTTTTATGATTAGTTGCAATGATATGATCAATCATTTAATTTTACAAAATGGCGCCTAGATGACGTCATCATGATTTGATAACCTTGAAAAGTTTCGTTTCGCATGTTCATAATGATTGCCATACATGACATAAAAATCAAGAAAATTGACATGCCGGATATTGAGATAAAGTGGTCACTAGCTTCGGCAATAAAAATAAAGAAAATTCTGACGAATATAATAGGTGATCTGTCATATTCATGACAGACCACCTAATAATTCGAGGGACTAATATCCAGTGCTGTCCCATATGGTAGACCTAGAATATTCCTCAAATGTAAAGGTGAATAGTTGAGCCAGCATACTCATGAACCAAATGTGGGAATATTGAATTATGAAATGTCAACATTAACATGCTAGCATTAATCGAATGATTTCAAATATGCGCTAGGGGCGAAGAAACGATAACTTCTAACAAGGTTCGTACAGTCTTGACTGAGGAAAAAAATCACAATTGGTAAAATTGGAATGATTTTATCTGTTGTTCACGGCATTACCATTAAGACTATTTGTAAATGGAATATTCAGTGTATTTCAAAGATAAGAAAATATGTGTATACAATTATTTCAACGAATGCACCTTTGTATCATTGAACGAAGTAACAAACAACTACCTTTCAATTGACCTTGCCTGGCTGAAATTAACAAATTGCAGGGAAAGCGTCATCAACGTTAACAACAAGAATAACAACAATCAGAAAAGTTAGTATGAGATATTATGACACCATTTCATTGGCATCAATCTAGCAAACACTAAGTAATATGCTAGACAGGCGATATGTTTTACCCGAACGTCTACACAACAGCTTCGAAAAGAAAAACCGAATCAATATACCCGATTCGATGAAAATGATAGCAAGTGTCCAAATGAACACCAGTGGTGGTATTCTGAAAACGTTCTTATTTTAATTTTGTTCTTATCTACATCACATTCTCAAATTGGTATTCTGAAAACGTTCTTATCTTTTTCTTATCTTTTGTTCTTATCTTTTTCTTATCTTGCTTTCCATCCTACGCTGAGTGCGTAAATTTATAACTTGCGCATAATTTATAATACAAAAGCGCGCTAAAAAAGAAGATAAGTGGTATTCTGAAAACGTTCTTTTCCTTTCTCTTTCTTATCTTTCATGATATTTTGTTAATCTTTTTATTACTTCCTTATTTTTTTTTCTTTCATTCTTTCGTCTTTATATGTCCTTTTCCTTTTCCCCTCTTTTTTCTTTCTTCATCCCTTAATATTATTTTTTTCGCCTTATTTTTTTTTGGGGGGGGATCTTTTTTTTCTTTTCCGTTTATTCGTTTGTTCTTTCTTTCATATTTTTCTTATTTCTGCTTCCTGACACTCTTGTGTCTTATTTACTTACTTTCGTGTGTTTTATTTGCTATTTCGCTCATTCTTTTTTCGTTCGTTCTTTATTCACTCTCTTTCTTTACTTTTTTCTATGTGTCTTTCTTCTATTAATTATTTTTTTTATTCTTTCCATTAATGTTTTTTAGTTTTCTTTTTATTCATTCTTCACTTTTCATTACTTTATATTTTTCCTTTTCCTTTGAATTTACCTTTTTCTTTTTAATCTTTATGTAATATTTATTTTTGCTTTAATTTTCCTGTCATTGTTTTCTCTCTCATCTTTATTTCTTTGTTTCATTTTCCTCTCTTCCTTCACTTTTAAATTTTTTCATTCTTTCGTTTTCTCTTTCTCTTTCTCTCACACTGTCTTTTTTGGGTTTTTCTTTTAAACTTTTTCTTTTTCGTTTCTATATTATTTCATTTGACCCTTTTTAATCTTTTTTTTTAATTTGTCCTTTTACTTTTTCTTTAAAGTGATTGCTAAACATTGGTTTGACTTTTAAAAAATCTGAGCTAGAAGGTCACACTTGTCACCTGTGTCTGTGACATGTTATAAAAATAAAGCCCAGAAAAAAAGCGTTCGAAAATAATTATTTAGTGCTTCAAAAATTGAAATATAAAGTGATCATAAACACCATCTTAATTTCATCCCATACACTTATGTGTACTATTTAGGTGTCTATGACACGCCTATTTACAAAATCGGGGTTTGCTTTGTAGTTTTAGCTTTTCATTCTCAATAATGGTTGTTTTCATGGCTTATTAGTTCTAATACATGCACTTGTACACATGTTTCATCTTGGTTTGAGAATTTTTGAAGTCGGCTGCTCACAAAGTCAAACAATACCTTTAAGTTCCTTTCTTTATTTTTTTCTCCTCACTTTATCATTGATAATCGTTCTATTTCTTTTCCTTATTTTATTAATTTGTCTTTTTTTTATTTTAAAGTTCTTTTTGCTTGCTCACTTTCGTTTAATCTTTATTTCTTTCATTATTTTCTGCTTTCTTCCTTTCATTTTTTTTATTTCTGCTTCACTCTGACACCTTTCTGTAAATTCGTAACTGCTATATTAATTCTTTACTTTCTTTGTGCACGTGTCTCGAAATAATAATCAGTCATTGCGTATGTAATGCCTATTTCGCGCAATGCTTCAGAAACAGTGTACGCTCAGCCGGGCGCCCATGATATTCTCTTGACATAAGGAACGCTTCTATTGGTTAAAATGCCAATATAAAGCGCATTTTGACTGGTAATATCCTAAAAATGGGCGTGTTGAAGATAAGAAGGAGGCAGTCCTTACAGAGAGAAGAACGCGTTAAAAGAAGATTTTCAGAATACCGATTTGCAATGATTTTAGCGTCTTATCTCAATGAGATAAGATAAAAGATAATAACAAAGATAAGAACGTTTTCAAAATACCACCCCAGGTTATGTACGCACCGCGCCACCATCATTCACGAATTCGAGTCTAGTATTTAGCTGAGAATTTACGCCCACCTCTTTTTTTTTATTCACCAACAATGAGAGGATGAGATACTACATGTATATGCTTCATGAAGAAACATCAGTTTATTATTGGTTGGTAATTTATTATGGAAATTAAACTTTATATGCAGCGAGGCTCTGTTAGTATCATAACCCAGGGGGGGGGGGCACTCGACCAAAAAAGTGGTAGGGGTGTGCCGCGGGCGACACAAAAAACGGGGGCCTTGGACCTTGGAGCGGGCTTATTGTAAAAAGGAGGGTCCTCGGAACGGGCTTCGGAACTACAATTTTGTGAAAATGGGGGTCCTTGGAACGGATCGCCAGCGTGTGAGTACGTGCATATGCACCCTATGGAACGGGTATGCATGCATGATGCAGCTAGTGTGGCCTCCGCCGGATGCGCTCGCCCAGAGAGACGATGGTCGGACAGCGCTTGGCGGCCGCATTTTACCAAAATTGCAGCAGATCAATGCGACCGGAACGGCGTAACGAAAAATATTCGAAGCTTTGGAGCAGATTTCTTTCTTCTTTTTTCTCGATAAGAACAAAATGCTATGCCTTGGAGCGGCTTTCTTTGTTTTTTTTTTCTCAATAAGACAAAAATGCTATGCCTTGGAACGGAAACTTGGGTGTAAAAATGGGGGTCCACTCCGCGGCACATACCCACTATGCATTATATACAGATCCCCCCCCCCCCGATCATAATCCAAAAGTCATTTATTTTCAGTGACTGGTCGTGTGCCAATACGCCCAAATCAAAAGGGGCACAATTTCGTTTTAGCCATTGCATATGTGAATTTGAACAAAGGGAACACGTATGAGCACAACAGAAGAAAAGAACGATAAAGGAAATATGTAAAATATCATTCCTGGGGTGTTTAGTGATAGCAAAGAGATTCTCAAGGTAATCAAAAATTTTCATGACAACCTATAGATATGTGAGTGCAACTATGTCTGTGAAACAAGGGAATAACAGAGTATATTGATATTATTACTTTTGATAAAGAACTGCCCAAACAACGAGAATAATAATAAAAAAAACGTTTTGGTGAGGAAACTTTTTTTAATAATATCATCAAACTATTACACACGCAAATAAAATAAAATAAGTCACTGTATTGTGGTGGGTTTCCATTCCTATTGACTCGCTACCTTGTTTACAGCTTAGGGGTATGACAATGCCCTTTATGTTTCCAATATTATTTATAACAAAATAATGCAAACAGAAAATCAGAAAAAAATGACAGATGTCTGCTCTATGTGCACTCAGTTCTGGTAGACAGTCGTGCTCAAAATTTAGTGAACCCCAACACAAAATATACACCCTAATGCCGAGTGTTGAATGTAGATAATAGGACTACAATGTTCGGTGAGCCCAGAAAAACAAACTTTATTGAATTTATTTTATCACCCGATTTCCTAATTGAATAGGTAAAACGTGGCAGAACTTTCAATATGTTCATTTTATGAAGGGTTTACCAATTTTTGAGCACCACTGTGTGCATATGTATTATTTATATATGCTTTGAAATTAATGCAACGAGAAAACATAACGTGAGGCAGCATTAATAAATGTTCCCAAAAGCTACCCTCTCTTTCGAAATTGGTGAGCCCGAACTAATGTCTCCGCTGGAAATCGATCCCGGGGCCCCAGCTAAGAACGGCACGGCACCGGTGCCTATAACTTTTAGGTCATAGACATGGTTTACTGGCTATTGCGAACCTGATCAAATTAACGGACAACCAGATTAAACTTATAATATATATTCAAAGTATTGGCATGTGATAATAAGAAAGAAAAATGAAGGATGAATCGAGTGCATGCCAAATACAAAGTCTTAAAAGTATTTGGAAGATGTTTATTTGAAGGGCTTGCTTCCAAAAGGCTCTTAATCCAGTTTTGACCAACGTTTTTTTTTAATATAACTATATGTATCTAAGTCATGAAAATTAAATGCACCATATTAAAATTGAAACAAAAATGAAAAGATTGGTAAAAAATTGATTGCAAACTTGTATTTTTATTCCAAAAGGAGCTAATTCGAAAACTGTTTTATTCCAAACGGAGCTAAATCCACTACCGAAAGTGTTATTTTATGCAGTAATCAGCATTAAAGATCAGTTAAAGATATATTTTGATAATTGGTAAAATTGAATACAATCAAGTTTAAATATCGGTAGTAGAAAGCAAATCATTTTTAAAATGTGACAGGCAGCATATCAAACCATTCCAACGGCTCACATAATCTATCACCCTTAAAATTTTCATCATCTTAATTCGTTACGACTAACTTACTTCCATAATGAAAAATAGACTTACTACTTGTTGAGATGATTGCACCTAGGGTTAAAACAAGAATTGCTTGAATCGAGATGACCATAGTCGTCCAGATATTACAAATATGGAAATACCACGAAGTCCCACAAAAGGCTTACATTTTACACTGTTGACAATTGTCAATGCACGCAGACTATCAGTGCATGATCTAATAAGACATACGTTTTGAAAAGCAACCAAAGGCACGACTTATTCGATACACTGACTCAGTTTCACATACTTCAAACATCCATCACTATGACAGGTATGGGCCTAGTGTGATCATGTTGATATTTTTTTTAATCTATTTGTTTTGAAAAGTGGGCGCTCTTCCTGCAGAAATGTGATTAACGTAATGGTGGAGAAATAGTATAACATAATGAATCGTTTTGATGTAATAGAAAATTTCGTGTAATATTGAACTGTTTTTGTTATGTTCAATAATGAATTAAAACTGGAAAATGCATTTTTATTTTTACATAAAGGTATACGTGTACTTATAACAGTATACTTATAGCAGTAATTTGAAAAATGGGAATCAAAATTCATACCCCTAAGTTTATTTCACGCTATGGCACGTTTTCAATGATTTTCTTTTAGCCAATTTTGGAAAACTAGATATCGGATCGCCATATCTGTTATGATTGATGACTCATTGAGTCATCCACAGATATGGCGTTCCCCATGGTTTTCGGGGGGGGGGGGGCACTAATTGTAACATATGTTTATTTTTTATATGCAGGAAAAGCTTCAAATTTTATTCAGTTCAAAATGAATCATAGCAAATTCAACTATTTTACATTGTGGAGGGGTCATTGAAAACCGCATACATTCGTATTTCCGAAGTTTCGTTATTCCGAAGGTTCGGTTATTCCGAAGGTTCGTAATTCCGAAGGTTCGTTAATCCGAAAACGAAATGAGGTTCGTAATTCCGAAGGTTCGTTAGTCCGAAAACGAAATGAGGTTTGTAATTCCGAAGGTTCGTTAATCCGAAAACGAAATGAGGTTCTTAATTCAGAAGGTTCGTTAATCCGTAAACGAAATGAGGTTCGTAATTCCGAAGGTTCGTTAGTCCTAAAAAACGAAATAAGGTTTGTTAATCCGAAAATTAAATGAGGTTCGTATTTCCGAAAATGAAATTAGTTCATTTTGGTAACAAGAACGGTGTTGTTCTTGCAAGATAACAGGATATTATGCAATGATAAAATAACGAACGATGATACATGTGTGTGTTGTGGCCAAAGCATGTATTGATTTAAGAATAGGCGCCCGGATCAAGCATACGCTTAATTTCGATTTTTCTCTGAGCAAATGCTGCCCAAGCAAATGGTTTAAGGATGCAGGGGATTAAGTGTGTTGGTCGGGTGCGAGTAACCTCCAGATAGTATGATTTGTATTGGACAGGATGTCATTTTTTATAAGAGCTTCTGCTGGTAATAAACGTAAAAATAATACTAATGATAAACATAATAATCCCAAACGATGATCATGATAAAAATAGTGATAACGAATATGAATGTTAATAACATTTTATTGATCGTTACGCCTCGTGTTAACAATGTTAATCTGTTTTTCATGATTACAAAAATGCTCGGAATGTGAACTTTTTATGTGGGGCGTTGTGGCCCTGTGGATAAGTCTTCTGACTATTAAACAGACGGTTGAAGGTTCCCATCCCAGCCATTGTGCATTTTCCTTTAACAAGAAATTTTTTCAAACTGTGCTGCACTAAACCCGGGTGAGGTGAATGGGTATCCGGTGTGAAGAAATTAATTAAATGCCTTCCTTTGGGCATCTAGGCAGCCCAGCTAAAGCCGTGGTAATGATAACAGTTTTCAGAATTGAAGTGGCTGACCTTTGTAAATAATACCATTATTACTATTATTATAATCATTGTTATTATTTCTATCATGTCTTATTAGGCCTACATGAAATTTCCAAACTTTGAGCTCGTGACTCGCTCACAATATCTCACAATGATGCCCTTTTAACAGTAATTAGGTCCAGAATTAACCAAAAAGGGAGTTTTATAACTTCAGATGTTAAAAACTTAAATATATATCTTATCAATGAAAAATCAATAAAAAAGAACTTTGCTCAACTTAATTACTACAAAACACACAACTTTACACATATGACAATCTCATAATTTGCACAAAAATGCCCGTTTCGGCATATAAGTGTACCTCTTTTGGCTTTGCCCCCCCCCCCCACTTGCAAGGAAAATACGTTCCGCTGTCTTTGGTTGAAACGTGTATCTTCTTTATGGCTAACTTCAAAAATTCTTTAACATGTCCCTTTTAGATCAGGTCAGAGCTTATAATTAAAATTTCTGCTCGCGCCTCTTGCTCGCAGCTGTTTATACATAATCATCTTGTATTGAAGATCATGATCACAAACATATTGCTCATCATATTTTGGCTATAAGGACTATTATACCATTACAAAGAAACAAACAAAAATAACTTTAAGTTACCGATCGGGACAATTATGGGTGAACACTTTTCGCCCCCTATTGGCGAAAGATGGATCTGCCTGGTGGGGGGGGGGGGTAGCAGGGGGAACATATACTTATACCCCAAAATGGAAAATTCCCTTTTTTCAAAATAAATACTAAATACTCTATTTAAAGTATACATTTTAGATTAATTTTCAGGAGAAGCTCTTATTAAAAATGACATCCCCTCCAATACAAATCCTATTATCTGAAGGTTACTAGCACCTGACCAACACACTTAACACCCTGCATCTTTAAACCATTTGCTTAGGCAGCAATTGCTCAGATAAACTAATTAACATTATGCTTGTCTTGATCCGGGCGCCTATTCTTAAATCAATACATGCGTTGGCCACAACGCACACATGTATTATTCTTCGTTATTTTATCATTGCATAATATCCGGTTATCTAGCAAGGAAAACACCGTTCTTGTTACCAAAGTGAATTAATTTAATTTTCGAAAATACGAACCTTAATTAGTTTTCGAATTTATGAACCTTCGGATTAATGAACCCTATTTTGTTTTCGGATAAACAAACCTTCGGAATTATGAACCTCATTTCGTTTTCGGAGTAACGAACCTTCGGAATTATGAACCTCATTTCGTTTTCTGATTAACCTTCGGAATTACGAACCTCAATTTGTATTCGGATTAACAAACTTTTGGAAAAACGAATCTTATAACTTTTCGGATTATCGAATCTTCGGAACAACGAACCCTTTTTCGCTTTCGGATTAACGAACATCGAGGTATATGCAATTTACGTGTTTCGGAATTACGAATCTTCGGAATAAAGAACCATCGGAATTACGAAGTGTAACCCTTGAAAACCACAGGCTTACCAAATTATGATCCTTCTGGGGCCCTTTGCACAAAACTTTTTACCTGAAAAAACTCAGGTTGCTTTTACCGGAGTTTTTGCCCTGTGTTAAAGTCAATGGCAGAAATCAGACTAACCTTACTTTTCAGTTTTTACCAGAGTTTTCTCAGGTAAAAAGTTTTATGCAACATGCCTCTGGCATAAGAATACTAAAACAACATCAATTATGTAATAAAAGTTACAGGAAGTATTTAGAAATATCTTGATGACATGTCTTTGTTTGCCATTTTATTATTACACACGCACAAAACAAAATATCGTTAGACATACAAGAATAAAGAGAATCGAAGGTTGCACTTCCTGAGCCGTAGTCTGATTCAGCCGTACATTTATAAACACATTGATATTTGGAGAGTGGGTTTTGAATCGTAAGTACACTGAATGCTAAAGTCGCATCTTCCGATATAGTCTCGGGGAGTGTGATGTTATTGCTGTCCTTTGACACAACTGTTTCGTTGCAAAGCCATTCGAAGGCAATGACTTGAGGATTGGCGTCCGCTTCACATATCAACACGAGCTTAGTAGCCCCAGTTGCTTTGTTTGATGTAAGATGTCGAGCAGCAATGGACACAACTGGATAATCTACATTACAGATACAAAACAAACATTCGCTATAAGTTGATATGTAATTGGAGAGGCATAAGGACTGCCAGACACAAATCAAGTTTGTTTAGAAAGAAGCAAAGCAGGAAACAAAACATTGTCTTTTTAATTTTTGTTTTAATATCTCTCATCTCAACCTTCATCGGGTTAAGAGCCTGTAAATGTAAAAACAAATTTAAAAGGCTCAAATTTTCTTTAAAAAATTTGTTACAAAATCTAATAATCATGCAAGCAGGACAAGCAGAAAAAAATTAAATAGCCAATAAGTCAACAAGGTAAACAAGTAAACAATATCGGTTAGAATTTATACAAAAAAGCTTCCCTTCTATCGTACCAGCCGAGTAGTCTAAAGTCAAAAGCATTGCCGAAATATACAGTGCCGGCCGCGGGAAACGTCACGCCCGAGCACGCAAACACCCTAGGGGGCTTTCGCGTCTAACTGAGGGTATTCAAGCGGAGCAGAATAGGGTGTTTAGCCGCGCCCGCAGTTTTCCTGCGTGCTCACACTTATCATAGGGTACCCTAGGGCACGTACATTGCATTATGTTTACATGTGCATGTACTTTGATTATCTTGTGATAGATCATTTTTTTTTTAAACTAGCGTGATCTGAATCTCTTGTTGGTTATTTTTTATATTCTAGATGTTATTTGTTTTCTTTTCTTTCATTCTTTAATTTCTATTTCCCCTTTTAATTCATTTCCCTAATTCCTTCTTTCCCTTTATTCATTCCTTGCCGCCTTTCTGTTTTCCTTCTGTCTTCGTTTTTCTCAAATAATAAAGGAATTCTTTTTCTTTTTTTCTATCTCTTTTCCTCCATTTTCTTCATTTTTTTCTTTTCTCTCCTTATGTGTTTTTCTTTCACACATTTATTCATCTTCCCTGCCTTTATTTCAATTCTTTATTCTTTTATATATTTCAAGTAATGACGGAAATCATTATCCGTTTTTTTTCATTCTTTAATCCTTTCATTAAAACTTTTTTCCTTTTAATTTTTCCTTATATTTTTTCTTTCCATTCAATTCATTTCTTGTTTCCACATTTCTCTTTTCTTTCTTCCGCTCACCCTCCTTCCCCTTTCTTTATATATTTTGTTAACATGTCTAACACTGTGTAGCCTTTTTGTTGATTTTTTTGGCCTGGCTCGGTCGATCCGATGGAACATAGTGCTTTGTCGATTGTCCCGTATTTGATTTTATGAAATCTGGTCACTTTGGCTGGAAGATAGAATTTATTATTTTCATTTACCGCAATGAATCTAATCAATTAATCTAATTTAATGCATTAGATAAACTTCTTTTCCTTACGCCTTACGCGGGAGACATACATGTATCATACAAACTTGTATTTTAAAAAATAAGACACAACAGTGATTTAATGTAATGGAGATCAATTCACTATCTTTTGGGATATTTTTTTTCTCCATACGTACCCATTATTCTCCCTTCAGCGTGAACTATACATCTAATCCCATCTCCTTATGAATAGTGTAAGAACTAGAAAACATTTTAAACATTCTTTCTTGAGTTTTAACGGGGTGCACAGGGTGGAATTAAGAAAGAAGATAAGGGGACTTGTTTTTTTTTTGTAAATCAAATTTGACAAGTTATTAACAGAGTGAATGTTAACAAACATTAATGACAAAGCCCTAATAAAGGGGATAAAAGGTACGTGAAAACGAATACTAGTATGACCAAGATCATACAAAGTAGACGTGCAAAAAGCGAACACCAGCAAAACTGGTTGTGCTCATCGATATTTTATTTGGTTCTTTTTTTATTTTCAATAGCCTGGGAGAGTCTTGCCCCCCGCCCACAGCTTTGATCTCCTTTGATCATCCGCTTACCGATTTATGACAGGATGTTAATAGAAATTGGGGGGGGGGGGTTAATTTATTGATGCGGTAACAAGAAATGAGGATATTCTTTTCATTTTGGTTCAAATCGGGTCTCTAAAACCCTCACCCTATAAAAAGTATTATTTTACCTCAATGTAA
The DNA here is from genome assembly GCF_018143015.1 of Lytechinus variegatus. Taxonomy (NCBI): domain Eukaryota; kingdom Metazoa; phylum Echinodermata; class Echinoidea; order Temnopleuroida; family Toxopneustidae; genus Lytechinus; species Lytechinus variegatus. Next base: position 26,715,101 of record NC_054747.1, on the reverse strand, counting down.
CAGATTAACAGATTTGCCTTCTGGCTAAAACATCTGATTACATTACCTGTTCTCTATTGCGGTTTTTAAGTTACATTGGTAGATATTCGAATTTTGAAGAGATAAAAGTGGTGGAAATAATAAAGGAGAAGGAAGAGGGGGATGAGAAAAATGAAGAGGGGTTCCAGCTTCATGATGAAAACAACACATACATTTCACGCAATTTTATACAAAATTATAGATGGGTTTAAAACGAATATTAATATCCCTGATACACCTACATGATGAAAATGACACGAATAATTGACGTCGAAGTTCAGATTAAACTATCGTATTTACGAACTGCGGTTTGATATTGATAGATTAGTCGGACATCAATTACAGTAATGAACATTTGTTCATTTTTTTTCATTTCAGTAAACAAGATATTCCTTCGAAATATATTCTGTTATATGAATTGGAAATGATGAAACCAAGTCACAACATGGTATAATACAGAATCAGTGTTATATGGCAGCTAAAATAATAATACATGACATTTGTAAAGCGCACTTTCCATCTTGATTGGATGCTCAATGCACTTCAGAGCAAGGCAACAAAAGCTATTTACAAATGTAACTATGTAAAAAATTCCTAGCACATTTAGCTTCAATGTTTAAATACATACCCAAGTAAAAGTATGTTTCCGAAAGCTACTATGACATAGTGTATGGAATGGGTACTGAACTAGTTAATTATCACTTGCCGACAAAGCAAGAATGGAGCTATACAAACCATTCTTTTCTTTTGCAAAAAGATTTGGTGGGTGCTCACGCAAACGCTAATTATCAAACCTAACAATTCTTTTCGGGGAACAAAGGAGTTAGTCAAGCCAAGTTAAAGAATGAAAGCCCCGTCCCGGTTCACCTCTATACAGTGCGTATCAAAAAAAGTTTACACTTTGAAAAAGCCCTGGGATTTAAAAAATATACATGTGGGTAATTTTTCACATATAATTATGGGTTTGGGTCTCATCTATCCAATGAAAGTAAAAGTTTTGACAGAATGTTACACTTGAGTGAGCGCTGTCCATTTTTGTAAAGCTCGCAGAAATCTGTTTGCGCAGAAAAATGCTTGTTTTCACGCTGTGTCAAGGGGAAAGGGCGAAATCAAACTAAACCTGCGAAGCATTTCTCATAAATTTCCCTAGCACTTTTAGCCAATTGAAATAAAATGGATACATTCAAGCATTTTGTAACAATTTTGCCGCCCAAATTTGAAATTTCAACACAACCTTTACCCCTTTTGTGCCAGCTAGATCTGAGGACATAACTGAATCTGAACAAAATTTTATATCAGACATCTCCAGCATTTTTTACTATAAAGTTTTTATCATTTGAAGTTGGTTTACATTTCATTATTCATTTAATACTTGTTTCTCCACACTTTTCCCAAGCTTGGCAATGATTAACAAAATGAAAATCAAGCCTAAGCCATTTCATGTAAATCACAGCTCAGTGTAAAGCAAATATCGTCACGATGGACTCGGTGTGTGGGGGAGTGGGGTGGGGCGCAATGCACTCTTCGAACTGTTTTGGGCAAGGAAACAAGTTTAAAAAGGTAAAAGATATCTTCAAATCAATTTTACTAGCTAATTTCCACGTGTTCTTCATGATTAAGGTCTACTTTTATTCGCATAACTATTTCAAAGTTCTGCGCAAATCATTTTTCACCAACTTTTCAAAAGTAAGTGGTGCTCACTCAAGCGGAAATATTTTTCGACAGTTATATCGTCACTTGCTTAAATGGATCTGTACCAATGCTAAAATGTGGAAACATCGTCAGGATATTACAAATATATAATTTTACACGATTTTTTCTAAGTGTAAACTTTTTTTTGATACGCACTGTATAGTCGAAAATCCCTTTAATCATCGCGCGTGAGCATTACTGAGTAAAACAAGTTTCATAACTAAACTAATTACTGCAGAACTATAGGGTATCCATATTACCATGAAATGATAAGCACCCTCTCTTTTATGTTTCTCCCCTTTCCCCTTCTTTTCTTCGCTCCCTTCCCCTTCTGTCACTTTTTCTATTTCCCTTCTAATTTTCCCTCCATCCCTTCCTTTTTGCCTTTTTCTTTCATTTTTCTTTCTTCTTCTTTCTTGAATGAGTGGATGTTAATTCGGGAAAAGTTTTAAATTGATGCAACGAGAGCATGGTGAGAGAAAGTAATTAAAAGATTGAGCACAAAAATGATCAATACTTGTCATCAGCGTAGAAGTGGGCAGATGCGAGTAACCACAGTATTTTCTGACATGAAAAACTGGACAATTTCCCACTTTATTTCTTTCCGCTTTCTCTCTTTTCCTCTACTTTTCTACTTCTTTTGTCCCCAGTACTTCTTACCTTTTCCTGCACCCTTCCTTCTCTTCACTCCTTCGCTTTTTTACTCCTGACCATTTTATTATGTCTCCCTTCTTCATTTCATTTAATTTCCCCCTCCCTAGACTTCTCTCTTTCTCATTCTGTCCTTCTTCCTTTGTCCCTTCTTCTCCCCTTCGATTTTCAATCTATTTTCCTTTTCTCTTTTCCCCTCTTTTCTTTCTGTCTCCCCTTCCTTTTTTCATCCCCTCTGTTTTCTTCTACATTTCACTTTTTCCTTATTTCATTTCTTTACCCCCTCCCCCCCTTCCTCCTCTTCGCCCCCCCTCTATTTTCTCTTTCTCCCCGTTCCCTTTCTCTCACTTTGTCTATTTCTCTTATCTCTTTCCTTCTCGTCTTCAATCCATCCCTTCCTTTTCGCCTTTTTCTTTCATTTTTGCTTTCTTCTCCATTTTGTCTGCATCTCGTAGATCCGCGCCTGAAAGGCATGTCAGGGTACATAAAAAAGGATGACCACGTAGGGAAAGAATAGAATAAATAGTTCTAAGACGACCTCCGGAATGTAGGGTCAACATCGACAAATACCAGCTCCTTTGTCAGGAACTCATTTACGATCACGATCAACCAAGTCAGTGAATGAAATAACGGATACCAAGGAAAGAATATTCATAGGAAAGGACCCTTTACGCTTGTGCCAGTGCGTAATCGAACACAATAAGTCATTCGGTGAAAAGGCCTAAAATGCCAGTTATCAACCCAAAACTTTGTAATTTTCTTAACAGACCAAGAATGCACGGTCGAACATCCTAGGGAAACACCCTAGGATAGCTGCGGGCGCTCCCCTAGGGCACTCATGTCCTAGGGAAGCGGACGCGGGCATCTTCCCTCGTTCGCTCCCAGTAAATGTCCGCTACGGGCTACCGCGTTCGCCCTAGGGGGCATTGTTTCCCGCGGCCGGCACTGTATACTGACACGTTATATTCAGAACCAAGCTTTGATTCGCGGAATGAGCTGGGAGTGTTGTAGGATGAACTGCCTGGCAGAGAAGACGTTTCCCATGGTCAAATCTCGTCGGTATTAGAGTCAGAGTGCTATCAGTGTCATATCGACCAGCATTATTTTCACTTATGTTTAAAGATGAATCCTCCGTAATATTTCTTAATCCGATGTACCAATGGATATATGGTGAGGGGTATCCATTAACAGCTTTGCAGGTTACATTTATTTCTATGCCGTCGTATAGGTCATCGGGGGAAGTAATTTCAATGCTTTCTGGTAGGCCTTTGAACGAAATGTAAAAACGATAGTCATGGAGTAATGCCGTAAACTGAGGAATAAGAATCTGTGTCAACCCCCCCCCCCACACACACACAAACCTTGCATTTTAAGATTACGGGAAATCGTCGATATCAGTAACGAAAATATGACCCTTTTCAGCATGGAAAAAGGGTAAAAAAAAAACAATAAACAACTATTTAGAATATGCTTTATCATGTTAATGATGTGTTAGCGCCTAATAGGGCATTTATAGATTGAACTACATGTGCATGAATAGAAATGTGGTTTCAAAAATTACGAACCAGTGGGAATAGGAAGACGAACTCACCACAAACAATCAATCTGGCAGACACTACTTTGACTCTGGATCTTTCAAGTACTGCGTAGCATTGAATATACTTCCCATGATGCTCGATATTTGGATTTATGTCTAAGATGCCCTCGGTGTCGAACAAAGTATCCTCTAAAATACTCCTTTTGCTTGATATATTTGCGCCATTCGGGAGTCTGCTAGCATGACCAGTGCCACTTACTAACTGAAAAGATAGTACGGTCGCCGGGAATGACCCGATACTTTTACAAGTGATTGAAGTAGGTGAATCTTCCTGAACGTATATTTGTCTTGACTGGGACTGATTACCTTCAGTTAGAAAGAGCAGTACATCTCTTGGTAGAACTTGAAATTAGAAGAGAAGGAGATAAATAGAGTGACTTAGTGAGATGGAGAGCTAAGATGACGGGGTGTGGGTAAGTATGAATGGTACTTGATTAATACTTTGGTGAATTATGTTTAGGAGAGATATGCTCTAGCACACAGGACATTATTTTCCTATAGACTTTGAAATAAATAGCAGATTTAATGTAAATCCATCTGCAACGTAAGAGCATTGCTCAAACTTTTAATATGTATCAAATATTACATTGGCGTCAATAGAAGGCTTACAAAAGACTGACATCTACAAAAATAAACACTGTGACATACATACCATGAACATTGAGATGAACTGAGTGTAGATGTTCACTTTTTAGTTCTGGGTGTGACGTGATGCAGCTAAGAATCTTTCCGTGGTCATTCCTAGAGGGTGTGATTGTCAAAGTTTTCTGGGAGTTGTAGGACCCGTCTTGAATAACATCCGCCTGATCCTGATGAATAACTGCCATATCATCTGGTACATGCCATTCTAACACTGCAGGAGGATTTGCTCCGTCTGCTTCACATGTGATGTCCTTTTGTTGGCCAGCTTTTACCGTTACAGAGAGGTTGTTAAAATAATAACGGACCCCATTTCCATAAATGATGGAAATATAAGTAGGAGGATCTATATCGATAAAAATATGATCATTCAGCAGTAAAGTTAACTGACTTCATATATATATATATATTTTAAGTGTTATCATTTATGCCTTGAAGTATACCCATCAAAATATTCTCTCTAAATATTATAATTTTGTTTTATCTCTCTCACTGCGTACATGTAGGCCCTATATTAGCCTCTTGTAGAGGCCACGGCGACTACTTCCCGACCGAAGCGAGGGATTTCCGAATTCACGAAGCTAATAAGGCCTCTTGAAATCTGAGCTGAATTATGTATTCAGAGGAACGTCTACCTAATGAATATACATGAGTCATGAATATTACCTGTCACCTGGTGCAAGACAATGACAAAGCTGTTTTTGTCCGGGGTTCGGGATACTAGTCCACTATTCTCAGGGACTATTCTGCAGGGGAATCATTTAATTGCGGGACACTAAATGGGATATAACCAGAAAAATGCTACAAGTGAGGATACTACTACTAGTACTAGCCGTAGCAGACCCACCACCGCCCCGAAACTTCCCGGGAGATCGGCCTGGTCAGACTCGAGTCAAGGGGAATCACTAACTGAACAACTCGACTCCATTACTCCACGCGGAGATCGATAATCGACACACAGTAGAATCTAGGGTGGAATCGCATGAAAGATTACATTTTTCTCTATTCTGTAAGTAGATTAAAAACATCTTGTACTTTCAATGCAGATTTAATTTCATCGACTTGCAACCCATTAAATCAGTCAATATTCAGCATTTTAGAGGCATACAGTATTCAATACTCTTTGATATTTCGTCGTCACCCTTCGCCAAGAATCCACGGGTCGCCATTCTAGGTGAGCTCATAAATATTCAACATGACTTCATAGCAGCCCGTGCTCTCATTGGGTGATTTTCACCGACCAGTTTTTGGTCAGAATATTGGTAAAAACAATTAAAAAAAATCTGTGAAATTCGGCTCAGATGTCTAGCCCTTTATAGTTTCGATAAGTATAATCATACAGAGCGTCCATTCCAATTCATACATGCACGATCAGTACATATTTGCTATGCACAACTAGCTCTCACCATGCTTTGATGAGTCAAATGCAATATAGGACTACATACCGCTTTGTGAGATGATAACCCCAAGGAAAAGTTGAAGAGCTACATGTCTAGAAATGGACATTGTCATTCAGTAATCATCTATGGCAATGCGAGGATGTTCTGTTACGACAAACAGATTATAAATTCAAGCAAAGTATGAGATCCTGAAATTATGAACTATGAACTGCTTGGGCAATTATACAATGACGCTTCCTCATATTCCATCCTTTCATGGTTTCGGTTTGGCATACTGTCCGAGACACCCATCAACATAACAGGGAATAATGTTAAAGCTCTTTAAGTGGAAAGCGGGCGCTCTTTCGTCAGTGGGCCTAATTAGGATACATGTGTATGATGAAGTTTAGACACAGACGTAAGGGTGCCAACAGAGTATCCCTTTATACAGTTGCGTAGCTACGGGGGGCCTGGGGGGGGGCACGTGCCCCCTCTGAGATTTGGTGTGCCCCCCAGAAAAAATTGGCAGAGCAAAAAAAAAAGAAAGGAGGGAGAAAGAAGAAAAGAAAAGAAGAAAGACAGAAGAAAAAAAAGAAGAGGAAAATGAGAGGAGGAAGACGAGTGAATAAAATAATGTGAAGGGAAGACTTTCAATTAAAAAGAAAATCTTTCTGATGTTACTACATAGAATTTTTGCTTGCGCTTCGCGCCAGAATTGCCTGTTCGATGAGATTCATATCTTGCTCAATAGGCTGATATGGAGCAAGTTTTTAAGTCAATATACAAAACATATTTTAGCTCGGACATCGAGCTTTCATTATTTTTTTTTTCATTTACAAATTAAAGTGTTCTGTAAAATGTCCGTTTTATGGTCTACATAATAGCATTTGAAGCTCTCGCTGCGTGGTCACATTGTTTGATTTGCCAAGTTCATATTGTCTACGTGTATTCCATAGTGTCTATATTAAACAAATGTATCCAGAATGCCCAGATTCTAGGTCTAAATCTAAAATATGCGCGATAGCCTGCATGTTCTTTATTTAAAATGTACTTAAATTTTCTAGTTTCACATCAGAATATCAATAATTATTGTCTGCTCACGCTTCACGATTGCATTATTAATGATACCCAATTGACTATATCCTATTTTTTATTTACAAAATATGAATAGTGTGTCCCACTTTTATGTCTAAAATCTCAATTTTCTTCCTCTCGCGCTTCGCGCTCGCATCAATTGTTTAGTTACATACCTATCCCATTTATTAATACAAAAATTAGAATGACCAATTTTTAGGTCGGAATGTCAAAAAAATTTGCTCGCGCTTCGCGCTCGCATTATTGAAATATATTGGTGTTTGCAGTAACCATCTAGTTCATACGAATCTTCTTCACATTACACATAACATTGCCCAGAAAATTGAATTTTCAGAAAAAATACACGAAAGTAAAAAAAGAAATCGCTCGCGCTTCGCGCTCGCACTTTTCATAAGGCTTATGAGATTATTTCATGTTTATGTTGTTTTATAAGAATAAAACTTAAGAAGTGACTGATCGGGGAAAATATAGGTGAAGATAATTTCGGGCCCCGTCCCCTATTGGCGAAAGTCGGATCCGCCCTTGTGACACATCGGAAAATGGCCGGTGCCCCCCCCCTGAAAAAGCAAGGATCCCCCAGTGCCCCCCCCCCCGGAGAAAAATCCTAGCTACGCCACTGCCTTTATACCTATATATATATACATATATATATTTATTTACTTATTTCAAAACAGGTAAGCCCATTCAACAGTGTGTTAATCTCCTATTATGCCCTGTGACAATAGACATGGGATACAGGATATCATGGGGTTTTAGGCGACTGTAGAAAATGTTTTCAAGTTGAATATCAAAATAAACAAGCCTGTTTTCACTGAATTTACACTCAAACAAAGAACATAAATAAACACTGTATATTATTTCTTATGAATTTATTTTTGTTGTGGTAAGACTAAGCTCAACAGCGCTAAGAGGAGGGAGAAGCAACGTGCATGATTGAAGGATGGAAAGAGATACTCCTAGATTTGTTTCACACTGTTACGTTTCTGCAATAATCTATCTTGGCAAAGTGATTGTTTAATTTCGTTATTGTAATACCAGGCAACGAAAAGAGATGAAGATCTTGTCTGGTTTTGGTACAGGGTGAACCCAGAAGGTGGATTCGGGATAAAATCTGTAAAAATAAGAAAGATGATATAAACAGTAAACACAAATCTATCATGATAAGTTTATAAATATTAATGAAAAAGTAAATCAATCGGTAGGATAACATATTTCATTTTTAAACAAAATTAATTTGTATTATTTCTTTATTCCTTTTATTTATTTATTCAATTTAGGCTGAAACATATCAAATTCAACTATTTTACAGTGTGGAGGAGTCATGAAAGGCCACTGGCATAAAAAAGGTTCTTCTAGTATAAAAATATGAAAATATCAACTATGTAACAAAAAAATGCACAGATTGTTTAAAAGTTTTTTTATTACATCATTTTGATTTTTATATGATTATTAGAAAAAAAATAGGTAAACGTACACGAATTCAGGGAATCGAAGATTGCACTTCCTGACCCATATTCTGATACAGCGGTACATTTATAAACAGAATGATATATGGAGAGTGAGTTTTGAATCTCAAGTACGCTGGACCTTAGTGTTGCATCTTCAGATATAGTCTCAAGGAGTGTTATGTTATTTGTGTCCTTGGACACTACAGTTTCGTTGCAAAGCCAAACGAATGTATTAACAGGAGGATTTGCGTCCGATTTACAAATCAATACGAGCTCAGAAGTCCCATTTGCATTGTTTGATGTAAGACGTCGAACAGTGATTGACACAACGGGATGATCTACATTACAGATACAAAATAAAAAATCACTATCAGTTGATATGAAAAGGGAGAGGCATAAGGATTGGCAGAGACAGTGGGTTTTGAAAGACTCAAAGGAGGAAACAAAACATTGTCCAGTTATTTTGCTAAAATGAGACAGCAGTGCCATTCGTCTCATCGCAGACTTCATCATGTTTCTAGTCTGTGAATGTAAAATGAAATCTAAAAGGCTCAAGTTTTCTATTAAAATATTGTCACAAAATTTCATACAAAAGCGAGCAGGACAAGCAGAAAAAAATCAATTTGTAATAGCAAATGAGTCAAAGAGGAAAACATGAATTGAATTCGAATTGAATTTATTACAGAACGTCACCGGCAATTGCCAACATTTTGTTCAAAACAAGAAAATATATACATAAACAGATAAACAAAGACAAAATAGTATTTTTTGTCAAACAAAACAAAATCGAAACAAAATATAACAAAGCAACTTATATATAAAAATATACACTATAAACATAGTCATTATTCGGGTACTCATTTTAACAATGAGTAAAAAAAAAAAAGCTGATGTCCAAGATAGGACAAGGAACACACAAGGAAAGTGGGAGAGGAAAGGGAAATAAAGAGGAAAGAAGTTCGAAAATAGAGAGGGCGGGAGAGAGGAAGAGTGTAGACAGACAAGATGAGTTGAAATTAAAAAGCTTCCCTATCTATCCAACCTTCCAAATAGTCTTATCAACAGCATTACCAAAATCAGTACTTACATGTTATATTCAGAACCAAGCTTTGATTCACCGAGCGAGCTGGGAGTGCTGTAGATTGAACTGCCTGACAGAGAAGACGTTTCCAATGAATAAACCTCGTCGGTCTGAGAGTCAGAGTGCTTTCAGCATCATATCGACCAGCTTTATTTTCACTCATGTTTAAAAATGAATCCTCTGTAAGATTTCTTGATCCGATGTACCAATGGATATGCGGTGCGGGGTATCCATTAACAGCTTTGCAGATTACATTTATTTCTACGCCATCGTAAATATCCACAGGGGAAATAATTTTGATCCCTTTTGGTGGGCCTTTGGACAAAACGTAAAAATAATATTCATAGAACAATGCCGTAAGATAAATTATGAAATCTTGTTTTTAATAGAACCCACTTAACATCCTGTTTTCTATAATTGGTGGAAAGGATGGAAGACACATCTTGCATTCTCTATTTCTTAGATTATCTGAATTCCCTAATAAGGTAATGATGGCGTGGCCCTTTTAAGCTATGGATTTTGTAAGAAATCCAAAAACAATACAAAACTATTGAGAATTACTTAATCATTTAATTGATGACGATTAACATGAGATAAAACCTAATAGGAGAATAGATTGAACTACATTACTATTTTTTTTCTGGAAAATTGAACTACATTATATTTTTTTTCTGGAAAAAATACTAACCACAAGGAAGATTAAGACGAACTTACCGTAAACGATCAATTTGGCAAACCCTACTTCGAATCTGAAACCATCAAGTTTTGCGAAGCATTGAAGGTACTTCCCATGATGCTCACTATTTGGGCGTATGGCGAAGAAGCCTTCGGTGTCAAACAGAGTATCGTCTAAAACACTCCTTTTGCTTGAGATATTTTCATGGATGAGGATTTTGTCAGCATGACCAGCACTACTTGCTAACTGAAATGATAGTTTGGTCGCTGGAAATGACCCAATACTTTTACAAGTGATTGAAGTCGGTGAATCTTCTTGAACGTGTAGGGCTGTCGATTGTGACTGGTTAACACCAGTTAGAAAGAGCAGTACGTCCCTTGGCAGAACTTTGAATTAAAAGAGAAAGAGGCAGCTTGAGTGAGTGAGATGGGGACCTAAACTGAGAGGGATGATTATGGATGGTATTGAATTAACACTTTGGTAAATGATATGGAGGAAAACAGAATGTTTTAGCACACGCACGACATATTTTCCTGTATATTACGCATGTTATGTGGACATGAAAGTAAAATGCACAGATAAGGTAAATGCATCTGCATAGGAGTTAGACTAGCTCAGACGTTTGGTTATTTTATACATTACAGTGGAGGCAATAAAAGGCTCTAAAAAGACAGAGAATGACATCTACAAAACAAAAATAACCTCTCTGACATACGTACCATAAACATTGAGATAAACTGAGCACTGAGGTTCATACTGTAGTTCTGGGTGTGATGCAATGCAGCTGAGAATCTTTCCGTGGTCGTTCCTGGAGGGTGTGATTGTCACAGCCTTCCGAGAGATGTAAGATCCGTCTTCAATGACATTAAACTGATCATGTAGATGTATCACTGTATCACTAGGTATTCGCCATATAAGTACTGCAGGAGGCCTTGCCCCGTATGTTTCACATGTGATGTCATTTTTCTTCCCATCAGTTAAAGAGAGGTTATTAAAACAATAGTGTTGGATTCCCCTTCCATCCGTGATTGAAATTCTGCTGGGTGGAGCTGGTGATATAATGAAATAATCAGTGTAAATAGTCAATCACGTTTTTGTCAGTTCATGTCATACATAATAATCTATTCGAAATGGATTTTTTTATGAAGTTTTGAAAGTCTCTGAAAAAAATATTATGTCACTTGAATAACCTTTTTTCTTTAATCTTTCAACAAATTAAAAATTTCGATGGGTAATAATCAAAGGTCCATATACGACAGATCGCCAGTATCTATTTACTACGAAGTACTTTTTATGAAAGAAATTACACAACGCTTCATACTTACAGCTTTGTGAGATGGTAATAAGAAATAGAACAAGAGGAACTTGCAGAGAAATGGACGCCATCTTTCAGTGATCGTAGGCAATGCGACAACTATCTCTTTGTTTCAGCCAGATTCCAACACAAACTATCAGCACACAAAATACAACAGATGAAATGCTTTGGAAATTGAAAATGGCACTTCCGTGTTTTCCTCCTTCTTACAGGGATTTAGTTTTGCATACTTAAACGCCAATCAATATTTCAGGTAGAATGCTAAAAGCTTGTAAGATGGATAGCGGGCGCCCTTTCGTCAGAAAGGATGGTATGGTTATCCCTTCGTGAGGTTGTCAGAATAATAGGTCCAGAATAAATTACCACGTAGTATTTTCCCATGTGAATGCTGGGATTAATACAAAAGTATCTCATTATTAAAAAATAATAGAAATAAATAAAAGAAGAACAGAAGATGTAGATTGTCTGTGTGTAAACAAAGAATAAAACATGGAAAAATTATATATTTTCGTATTTAAACAAATCACTGACGTACCAAAAACTACGGAAAAGTGATAATAATGTTGAAAGTAGACATTTTGAATGTGTGATGAACACTATATTTTACCAATTTATTGCAATTTAATTGTTTTTTCTACCTTGAGAGGTGGTGAGCAACATACATGTAACATCCTCAAAAATACAGTTTCAGCCACCGACAGAGTCAATACGAGGAAAATAGTCGCAAGTCGTTAATATACATTATGATTTTCACCTAACAAATATATATTTGATATTCACATACAATGTAGTTATTACATACTGGCAAATAGTTATGGAATTGATTTTCCAAAATGCAACTGAAGTTGCAACGAAGTTTGATATGCACAAATTCACACATTAAACATTAAATACGTTTATTCGACGTTTTGGAAACTTCATCTGTTTAAATGCATCCTTGAAAGTCATTTCCGATGCAGTATGAACAATGTTTAGCATGACCTCATGACATACCCTGATTGCCAGGCAACGACAATAGATGAAGATCTTGTCTGGTTTTGATCAACGATGAGCCAGGCAGGTAGATCTGGGATAACTATATAAAAGGTGGAAACAAAAACCATCAAATGATAGAGTAAGAGTTCAATAGTACAATAATTCTTATTTTCTTTAACCATAATTCATTGTCTTTTTATATTTACTATTTTAATCAAATGTGACGAAATATCATTCAGAGGTAGCAGCCTGATTTTTTTAAAACAAACGTATATAGTTCTTATACTCATTCAATTATTATTACTTTAGAAAACAGAATATCCAAAATAAAAATAAAATAACAGTTCAACTTACGAAATAACGAGGAGTTGAATACTGCTGATCCTAACCCGTATCTGGATACAGCAGTGCAACTGTAAATAGATGGATGTTCAGCTGGTTGAATCTTCAGTTCACTAGTAGTTACGGTCTCTCTTTCTGCATGTTCTGGACTATTCTCGTGGAGATTCATGTTACTTGTGTCATTGAAAACAATAGTTTCATCACTGAACCATTCAAAGACAATGGCAGGTGGATTCGAATCTGCCCTACATGTCAGCGTGAATTCCATTGTCCCACTTGTTGTATTTGACTTACGTGAAGTAAGACGTCGAGCAGAAATAGCAACAACTGGTGCGTCTGGAAGGAAATGCGGAAACCTTATGAATCAGCGAGAACACTAAGTGATAAAAAAGGGTTTACAACAGAAAAAGCAGGAAACAGAATTTAAAAAAGGAATGATAAATGATAGTGTACCCAACATCTCTATTGCAGGTATCACTTTATTTCCATTTATGAATATATATACAGTATATACACACATATATAATAATAATTCAGAAGTCTGTGTGGGGATTTGGTTAATTTGTTAGGGACCATTTGTCCTAACTTGTACCAATATATGAGTTAGTGCTTACATGATATGTTCAGAACAATACTCTCGTTCAATGCCATGATTGAGAATAATGTAGTTTGGACTGCCTCACAAATGAGCCGCTTTCCATGGTCAAGCCAATTTGGTGTCAATATCAGAGAGCTTTCAGCGTCGTATCGGTCAACAAAATTGACTGTATTCTTGAGAGATGAGTCTTCTGTGACGTTCTTTAAGCCAATGTACCAATGGATGAGCAAATTGGGGTATCCATTTCGAGCTCTGCAGGTTACGGTAGTTTCTATTCCATCTTCCAAGTTAGCATCTCCAATGGAAGCAATTTCTACACTGTCAGGTGGACCTTTACAATGGAAATGGTAGATAAATCCAAATGCGAAAATATACCTTAACCCTATATAGCCCGGGCTATTTTGAAATTGCATAGCCGGGGGGGGGGGGGGCTCAGATCTCGGCCGTTTATAGACCGATTGCGACCAAATTTGGTGTGTGGGTGTCTCAATATGTATTTTACAAGAATACATTGTCAAATTTGTGATATTTATCATCATTTTTTATTTATCTAATTAATCTTGCAAATATTAATTTTTTTCTCAAGAAATTTTCATTTTTCTTTATTCCCCCCCCCCCATTTTTTGGGGAAAATGCAATGGAATTAAGCATGTTAGTAGCCAGTCATGTAATGTAAAAGACAGCTCACTCAACTGTATTGAAATTGTATGATTATTAGATTATAATAGTAATTAATTATGCGCATATGCTATTTTTTCGAAATTCTGAATTTCACATATTGATTACCACGTCTGGGCATATTTTTTTCTAGTTGTGTACTGAAGAAAGGTGTTATTTACTTTATATTTTTACATTATGTCATCAAAAAGTGAAAATACTTATGCAAATTAGAGATAAATGAATATTCATTAGCAGCCAGAAAGTTGAATGTTTCAAAGTAATTTATTAGATGTGACTTATGATTCAGCAAACTCAAGAGCAATCATGAATGGAATGAACTGAAGGGGGAGGGAGATTAGGAGCAGATTAGGCAGGGATTAGCTAGTGTAAATAAACCTGTTTATCAAAGACTTGAGTGAGCAGAAACACAAGGGGTGAACTTGAAGTCCCATGGATCACAATGTATTAGGTTTTCTTATATTATTATACATATATATATATATTCGAACAATAAATTATCGATTTCATTTCCATTTTTTTTTTCATTATGTTCCCATTTCTTTTCAGTATGTCGTGATTATTTTGCTAAATACATATATATATAGAGAGAGGGGGGGGGGGGGGAGAGGGTAGTTCATCACAATCCACTATAAAAATGTAAAATTATTTTTCTACAGACGCCTTTCAGGCTATTTTGTTGGATAATATTCTTGTTTTCTTCCATGTTTCCAAATTCTTATGTAATTCTTTGTTTTTAGTTTAGTATGTGTTTCTTTTTTTGAAATCTCTATTTTTTATTATTTTCTTTAATCTAGAATAGTTGGTGATAGCCCAAAAGAAAGTTATGTGAGGAAAAACAGAAAAAAAACATTCATCTGATAACACTTCTTGTAAAACCCATACATTGTACACACAAAAGTCGATGGAAATTGCCATTTTCGGTGACATTGGTCACGAATATGTGCTTTATCTCCGCAAGTGTACCCTCGATTTTCGCAAACAGGGTCTCAAAATGTGCGGGAGATGTGAAAGAAAAAAAGTCATGAAATTTCAGCGTATTTTTCTTCCATTTAGAAATTATCGGGAAAAAATGTATCGGGTTAACATGATTGCTCTTGGCTTAAAACCGTTGTTCAATATTCCTAAAACACAAGATTAACTCCACATATCTAACTGGATTGCAGCTTCCGTCAAAGTAGTTTAAACAGCCTTCCACACATTCTAGTTAAAATATATTTTGGAGATCCATTTGGATCATCTGATAATCGGAGTTTGTGAAGAAAACACATGACAGAAATATAATAGAATAAGACATTTACCTATCAAACGTGATATATTTATATTAGCCTGTACATGCAGTTAACCTTAAACAGTTTTGAGAATTCAGAAAATATTATTGTTTAAATAAAAACAAATGTATTAATCGACAATGTTTTATAACATAAACCACATGTGAAAGATATTTTTTGTGGTATTTAGTGTATTATGCTTTTAATTTCGGAAGAAGGCACAGATGTCACAGAACTATAATGGAATATATTATGTATACATAAAGATAAAAAATCTCACCGTAAACCAATAATTTGGCAGTCTTTCGTTTAACACGCCGCCGGCTTCCCAAACTTGCAAAACATTTAAGGAATTTCCCATGGTGCTTTCTCTCTGGAAGAATCGTGATGACACTTTCGGTATCGAACAAACTGTAGTCTAACGCATTGTTAAGCTTCTGAAAACTAGTATTATTTTGAAGACTTGTGGAACTACCAAGCATCCAAGCAAATTCAACCGCTGGAAATGATCCAATGCATTTGCAGGTTATTGATGAGGGTGAATCCTCTTGAACGTACATGACTGCTGATCCCAAATGTTTGTCCTTGCCAATTCCTTTTTGGAAGAGGGTCATGCTCGACGGTAAAACTTTATAAATCGAAAGAAAAAGAAAGAGAATCACCAGACGTTAATCTTGTGACAATAAATGTTACATGATTTAGATTTCTTTCTCCTATTAACATAAACTGAAATTGACTTGAATCAAAAATACATTTCTGCGATATTGGCTTAACATAATAATGAATTTACTTTTTTCTATATATATTGTCTTTAAGATAGACAGCCTGAATAAAGAATAAAACCGAGTCCCTAGACTCGACTCTTGAGATGGATTCAATTACATATTTGCATTATAATAATTACCTATGGGCATTATAATAATTATACTTCGCTAGGCCGATCTATATTTTAGACATACCATGAACATTCAGGTACACTGAACTTTGTAAGTTGGTGAATAGTTTGGGATGTGATGCGTCACAGGTCAAAACCTTTCCTTGGTCATTCGTAGAGGGCGTGATGGTAGCTGTTTTCCTTGATACATACTTGTTCCCTTGCATGGTATCAGACTGACCGTGGACAAAAAATATCACATCATCTGGTATTAGCCAAGTCAATACTACAGGAGGCCTTGCCGGGAAAGTATTGCACGTAATATTATACGGTTCTCCAGAATTACTATTATAATGGCGGAGTTCGAAATCGGGCTGACTGATTGTGCATTGTCAATGGAAACCTGCGATGGCGGAGCTGAGAAGGTAGAAGAGGGAATATATACGATAATTATAAAGACAGTGTGGAACGGTTCCTGCTCGCTCAGATAATTAATTCTTTCAGGATTAATTTTCAATATAAATTCCACTTTTCATCAACGTAACCTCAAATATATAGAAAAAAAAATCAACCGGCAAATACAGTACATACAGTGTAGCTCTTTTAATAGGTTTCACAATACACTGGAAGATGGGGTATCAATAATCTGACAATTACATGTTTTTTTTTGGGGGGGGGAGGGGGAAGAGGGTCCATCCTCGTACAAGATGATATTTAAGAAATTTAAATGGCGGACATGTTTTACCCTTGGTATTTGACGCATTCACTAAGCCTGTGCGCTCGGGCTTTGCCTTAAGAATAAGCTTTGTTCTAGCATGGAGCTTTTAATAGCTCTATGGTTCTAGGTAGCAGACATGCAAACCATGTCCTTGGTCCGACCTTGTTGTTGGCCTCTGCTTACCTGGCATTACCCACATCACTGATGATGAACGATATGATGACAACTGATGGCCAGTTTATATTCATTTCTTCATTAAAAGAATCTTACCATTTAGTAAATTAGACATCTTACTAATAAAAATGGAACATAATTATCCTCGGTGTACGAGCTGTTTGTTTTGATTCTGTCGAACTTTTTTTTTCTTGTCTGGGTCAAAATGGAATGTATTTTACAAAGCTAAAGACTGAAATATTGTGAAGAATAAGGCACTAAAAATAAAGTATACACTCTTGGAATCACAGTGTCAGGCTTTTATCTTTAAACAGAATTGAAGAATATTTTAATGATTTTTTTTTCTCTCAAACAGCCTAGGACAATTGAAATGGAATGTTGCGATGCTGTCCGTTTTTTTGCCTGGATTTAGAACTTGTATTGTCTCATCCGCCGACCATATTCCACTTGTGTTTATCAAAACGCATGTGTATCTCCCATTGTCACCAGTGGTCAAATTGATTATTATAAGCGATGTACTGCTGTCATCTCCAAATAACTTGTACTTAGTAGGATTAGAAATATGAGGTGTACATTCACTCGCTGTTGGGCACGATTCATTAGCAACCTGGATGCCGTCGTGTCCCCACTGTACAGAGCGAGGATATGAAAAAGGCGAAGAGCTGCATTCAATTGTAAAATCTTCTCCAGTGACTGGCAGGGTCTGTTGTTTAAAAGAAATCGTAGTTGCAGATGAGGATCCTGTAAGTTAAAATTGATAAACAAAGTCATGTTGTGATATGTAAAACATTTAATTTCAATGATGAAAATTTAGATAATCTCTCATCAAATTGTATTCAGGTATTAAGAGGAAAGGCATTGGTTCTAGAACTATAAATTGAGAGAACTTGTCGAATATTGTTTTGCAAGAATGGGATGAAAATATGTTTAAGCGGGAAATAACCATTCAGTGAATTTTCGGGCTTTGTATTATCTTTCGTGTAAAATGTCTTCGACGTTCTTGACATAAAAAAATATGTTTTGAAACTTTATGAAATGCATAATCTAAATACCTTTTCTCCACAAGAGAATGACAAAGCAGAACTGCAAATAAGATGCCATTTCCAGATACGGCGATAGAATGCTCACATTAATACTGTCATCAAAATGAACTTCCTTAACAATCGCAGTGTAAGAGAAGAATTGCATGCACGTTCCCAAGGTGTCCGATACTGCATTGAACAAATGACACTATTGGTTATGAGGTCGTACACTTATGTACATTCACGAAAATCGAGAGTAATGTCGCAAAACTCTACTAAGTTTCAATTTGTAAATATGGTTATCAGCTTGTCCACATCAAACCAACAGAGTATGCACTTTAGTTTTCCCAGGGACGGTTTGAACGTAAAACTTGGAGATGAATATATATTCAGTTCGTTTAGTTCTTTTCTGAAGCATAAAAAAGGGTAACTGTTATTATTGATTTCATCAATACACGAATGCTTTTATTACTTGAGTTTTTAACGTATATTTATGATAGACTGAATTATTGCACTTCTGAAATTGTATGATGTAATATGTACTCTGTTTAGCTTCGATTTAAACATAGAAAAAAGGAAACCAACCAACACACAGAAAAATCTGATAAACTTATCATTTTTTTCTCAATTTATTGCTGTCACTCAATGTATGATCTTTGAACGTTTTAAAGAATGTTACAATATTCCCCATACAGTATATACAGTATATCGAATCTAAACAGTGTCTTGAGATTTTGGTATTTGTTTAAATTTGATCATCCCGATTATCAGTAAGACGTTTAATATTATCAGAACCTTACTAGGTATTGTTACTTCCATTAACATATTCCCACGCAATCGCTTTATAGTACTTGAGCCATTCATATTAATCCTACTCATTTACGTCATCAGACTTAACATGACGTAGCAGGTTTGATTTTAATATTATTTTTTGTTTTTATATTTTTGTTAATATGTCAAGCCAGCAATACGAGTAACAATCAACATGATATAAAAACCACAGAGTCATACAGGCCACGGTTCAACTAAATAGACACAATTGTATTGTACATACCGATTTGTTGACACTTTGTAGATACTTGGCATTTCATCTACTACAAAAATAATGTGCATGAGATATAGATGATGAATAATTCATCGAAGTGTCACATTCTCTATTCATTTGTGACTGGAATAATGGGGGTAAACAGAAAAAAGGCAAGAAGTCCATTTTTTTTATTTGAAAGACATTAAAAGATTTTATCAGGATGAAAAAAAAACATCTGCCATTACTGCCATCAGCCTTCTAATCTGACAAGATGTACTCAGAACTCCTGTGTTATTCGAAAACCGCAAAGAGGATGAGGTAGTTTGGAGTGCCTGGCAGAGAAGACGTTTTCCAAGGTCAACTCCATTTGGCAAGAAGGTCAGAGGGCTTTCAGCATCATATCGATCAGCGCCATTTACTGTTATCTTGAGAGATGATTGACCTGTGACATTCATAGATCCGATGTACCAATGGATGAGAGGACTAGAGTATCCATTGAAAGCTCGGCAGGTAATATTGGTGTCAGCGCCTTCGAGCATATCATCCGGGACAGTCATAACGAATTCGTCTGGTATCCCTAATCAGACATATAAAACAAACTTTAAGCTGAAGAAAAATGCTTGATGCTTAACTTCGCAGTACCTTGGTGTATATTGGGAAATCAAATAGTGTAACTAAAGTTTAAATTCGTTTTATAAACGTACAGAGGTAAAGTCCCAGTCACATAGAGACACGGATCCTCAAAGATCATTAAGGCAATGGCGGCAATGGCAGCATGATCTGGAATGGTCCGGATAGTTTTGCTGTCAACAGTCGTTGATAACTGTACACAAGGCATCTATACGGCATCTTCACACGGATCTCCATGGATTATTCCGGCGGAGCACGTCGTCTACACAGATCATCCGGGGCGTCAACACGGACCAACACGTCAGCTACACGGAGCAACGCGGCAGTTATATTAACCAGTAAGGCAAAGTATGCTCTAGAAATGAGCTGATTTGTATTTACTTCATTCTTTATGTCATCCTCGTAGCGTCAACATCGTTCCTTTTTTCTGAGATAATTACCGAAAATGCAAAACTCAGAATTTGATAGAAAAAAAACACTACTTTGATTATACAGTTCTTAAGTGCTTCAAATCTTGAAAAAAAAGTTTCATTTTGAAAATTAATCTTAAATGAAGTAATCATGTTTATGTCAACTGTCACACGGACCGTCCGGATTACTTTGTCGACAAGGCACTACATGGATGACGCCAGTTTTTTTTTAACCAAAAACTGCAGTTTTGGCCTCTCGAGCGTTCAAGGACGAACGAATGCCTTAAGCGCCAACATGGATCTCTCCCCGGACAATCCCGGGTCAGATCCGGAAGATTCGGGAGATGTTTGTGACTGGGGCTTAACTGCCTTGCAATGCTTTCCAAGTTCTGCAAATTATACTCCATGAATTATAATGTTATGATACTATTATTCTTTTATCGTCTTTACCGTTACCAATATTGATTCTTGTTTCTACGATCATTAACGAATCACAACTCACCGTACACAATTTTTACCAAAGAAGGCGTCCTCCATATACGAGGAACATAAAATGTGCATTCCATGGTTCGTGGAATCTGGCCTAATGGTAATGGTACTTTCAGTGTCAAACAAAGTGTCGTCTAAAGCACTCTTAATACTAGAGACATTTGCATGGATCTGAGTCATGTCAGAATCGCCAACTAACCAAAATGATAGCTCAGTTGCTGGAAATGACCCAGTACTTTTACAAGTTATTGAAGTCGGTGAATCTTCTTGAACGTATAGGACTGTTGATGGTGACTGGTGACTTCCGGTAGAAAGAAAGAGGACATTAGTTGGTAGAACTGTAAATGTGGCAAAATACAAAATAATAAGAGAAAGAGGATGATATGAAAAAGTAAGTGTTGTGTGTTTATTGCAGATATGACCTTTTCTGGAAAGCAGTTTTGTAACTTAACTCTGTGTAAATAAATCGGAAATTATATATTTATCAGTGAATAAAGTGGAATGTATTCAGTATCACTGAAGTCAGTGGCGTAGACAGGTCCTTAGACCTGGGGGGGGGGGGGGGATGATCCCTAGCTGGTTCATACTTTATAAATATAAAGAATGAAGGAGATAACGTACTCGATAAAAACAAAATATCATGGGCCAAAGCAGACGAGTTAAAGATAACAAAATAACATGATCTGCCTCATGGATTATCTCGTGTGTCTTTTAATCACTTTGCTTTCAGCAATAAACAGGGCGTCCAGTATTAAACAAACTTCCTTGCACATTTTTCATGGCAGTAATCTTTTGTTTGATTAATGACAATGAGTAAAGATGATCATAAGAGAAATGTCATTTGTCGGATGTCTAGTTATCATCTTGGTCATGACAGTCCTGCTAAACATGATCTAGAATAACTAGTATTCCTTATTTTATACTCTTTTAAAAGTAGCGATATTGTTAATGATCAAACGAATGAATCAACAACTAAAGGAATAAACAAATAAACAGCCAAATAACTAAAAAAATATCAATTACAATTATAGTAATAGGGGTAAAATAAAAAAGCTCAACATTATATTTCTTATCCACGTGCAGATATGCGGACACTAAAATGATAAGCACACTCTGTTTAAAATTACCATGATTACAAAGGCTTGATTGAATTAAGTATGGAAATGAAATAAACCTCACCGGTTTGTCGGAAGTAAACTGTATAGATAGTAACTTGTTATAATTTCGATTCATTTCTTATTATGTACCTTGTTATGATGATTATGATAAAAACATAGGTAAGGAAATGTAACAGTTTATAACCTTCAAACCTAGAAGACTGCGCACGTACAGAAATCACTGGTATAAGTAATTCCAAAATACATTGCGCCAAAAATATTGAGTGAAAAAAAACTCGGATATCACTGAGGCCATCCAAAATTTGTACTTTCATTCCAAAATCATTCATTTACTAATTCGCTCCTTAGAGACTGAAAATTTTCACCTTTCCTTTGCAAAGTAGGGGTTAAGGACATGGCCAGCAGGGAAAAGGGTCAGTGTATGTGTATAGGTAATTTCTTATTAATTCGTTTGAACAGTGTTAATGTGTTATGAAAGCAATTGCTCTGAAAGGGAGTGATTAAGCGACACTTTCTTAAATCTGTAATGAAATATTTTGAACTTATCTCCTTTGCAAATACATAATTATTATAAGGAAATGTACTTGGTGAAACTCTGAATAACGATCCTTAAATGTATATGACGACACAAGACAGTTGTTATTACTTAAAACTTGCAAGTTGTAAATGCATATAAGATGATTGACTCTGAATAAAAGTCAAATTTTGATCATGTTTGTCATTGCTGTAAGTTATGATTATTACTGCTATTATTATTGATTGATTTTAACTAGCATTCATTGCTTTATTACTGTATAGTTTTGCTTCTTCCCCCACAGGAACCTGGGGGGATGATTGTACACACCATCCCCCCACCTAAAATTCTGGGGGGATGCATCCCCCCCATCCCCCCCCCCGCTATCTACGCCCCTGACTGAAGTGCTAAATAATGCAAAGGAACAACTGACTTGTGATATGTAGATGTGCAGGTAAATAGAACTTCAATTGACGTACATTTTCAGCTTATATGACCAATAATTAGGCTATTTGGGATTGACAGGGTATTACAAAGAATTGCAACTACTACAAATCTAGGAATTGGAACATATATGCAGCTGTATTAAAGTTTTCCATAAAAGTACATACCATGGACATTCAGACTAACTAAGCATAAAATATTCTTTTGTAGATCTGTGTGTGATGCGATGCAGCTAAGAATCTTTCCGTGGTCGTGTCTGGAGGGTATGATTGTCAAAGCTTTCCGGGAGATGTAAGATCCGCCTTGAATGACATCATACTGATCCTGATGAACAACGGTCATACCCTCTGGTATTACCCATTGCAGAACTGCGGGAGGCCTTGCCCTATTTGCTTCACAGGTGATGATATACGGATCTCCAGCAGTTGTACTTATGTTAGCGTAGTTCAAGTATTGCCAGCCCGATTTGGCATCAGACACGAAGACCGTTGCGGGTGGAACTGGAAGAAAAGAAGACATTTTATTCAGGATCAAAATCCAAGTATAATGCAGTTATTCTAACTTTCCTACTCTTATGCTTCAATTATTAATATAATTAAATGATTTTTATGCAATCTTTATAACCTTCTTTTGTGTTTTTTTACAGCTTCGTACAAAGTATAGTTAGGTAACGATTTTTTCTAACGTTGGGGAAATCTAGCAATTCAACGCATATATCCCCAAAAATATCTAATGTAGATTGTGAATAACTGCTACATGTACTGCAATGCATTGGCGCTATCCACAGGCAGCATTAAAGCTACAGGAATGTCCTCTTGACTGCCTTTTATCACAAACTGTGTTTATTATTGAAAAAATCAGT
This sequence comes from Lytechinus variegatus, assembly GCF_018143015.1. Classification (NCBI taxonomy): domain Eukaryota; kingdom Metazoa; phylum Echinodermata; class Echinoidea; order Temnopleuroida; family Toxopneustidae; genus Lytechinus; species Lytechinus variegatus. The sequence goes on along the minus strand of NC_054747.1, from coordinate 26,691,364 downwards.
GGTATTGTGAAAACACTACAATGTTTGTTTCCTATCTTCTCTTTTATATTTATTTTCATACTCAATAAACGGAATATTTTTCCACAGACAGGAATAATTTGATTAGATAGAGTGAGGCTTATTTCTATGTTAAAATAGTGGAGTGTCTTATTACTCTACGTAAGGCGAATCTGATAATTTTCATAAATAAACCCACTGCTCAACAGGGATGTATAATCAACGATAAGCACCTAGTCATATATTTATTTACTTCTTATAACTCGCGGAGAGGAAGCAAGGCCATTGTACGATATAACATTTATTTCATGTGCATCACAATATATGTTGTTACTTTGTCAGAATGGTATACACACAAACGAAAATAAACGGAACTGTTTTTTTTTTATTCAATCAAAAATTACAAGCATTACTTGGTGTCTAGCCTTTGACTGTAGTTATATTCTTTAATGTTGAGATGGTGTATGCATTTCACGTGGTTTTCTATGTTCTTTCGTTTGTTATAACCCAATCTAAGTCAAACTGATTTGAATGTCGCCCATATGCTGTCCAGCCTCCCATATTACTTACCTGGGCTTAGTACTTCCAACTGTTCATACGCCGACCTTAATCCACTTTTGCTTAGAAAAGCGCATGTGTATCTCCCATTGTCACCAGTGTTCAAATTGATTATTGTAAGCGATGTGCTGCGGTCATCTCCCAATAACTTGTACTTTGTAGGATTAGAAATATTAGGTGTACATTCACTCGCAGTTGTGCACGATTCAGACGCAATAGGTGTTTCTTCGTGTTTCCACTTGACAGTGCGAAGATTCGAGGGAGGGGAATAGGTGCACTCCATCGTAAAATCTTGTCCTATGACGGGTAGGGACTGCCTTGGTTGAAAATAAATCGTGGCGACAGACATGGTAGCGGGGGAGCCTGCAAAGGATTGGTTGGGAATACTGTTTGTAATGATATACGTATTTCTAATTCATATCTCTTCTGAAGGGCATTCATTTTAGACTATCAAGGGATGCAAAGTTACACCTTTCGTGATATCTAACCCAAACGGATGCAAAATTGCACTCTTTCGAGTTTTGCTGCAGATTGATTTAATCATTTGAATATATACAGAGCAACCAATGCGATAATTAATGAACAAAGTATAGAAGCTGGTATACGATTGGGCGCTTTTCATTAAAGCATATATATATTATATTGATCATATGTGTGCTCATCTCAATTTATTGTTTTGCAACCTTTGTGAACCTGACAAACATATAATGAATTTAATGAGTCATCCATATATGCCTAAGCACATAAAGCGCATACTGAGACGAATTTAGACACCGCAATTAAGAATGAAATAAAGCATTTTCATGATAACTACTTACAGACTTTTTTTAATGTAGTGGGCAATAACCTTCCTTCAAATTATCTTACAGTGTACGGGTGAAGTCTACGTGTAACAGACTATTGCCTTCATACATGTGGCCTGCTTACTACAAAGGGATATGGTGCGAGCGGGTATATAGATTCAATGTTATCATTGGTAGTAAATTCGACTTACCTTCACCGAGGAATAAAATACCAAGTAAGCACCAAATAGAGCACGCCATTATAGACCAATCAAATAATCCTGGTAATAAAGAAACATTCAATATCAAAATATCAGAGAGTTGCAGTAGGTGACACAGCTTTCGTTTCTAGAAGACATCCTTAATGTGTCCCCCAAACATTGAAATAATATGATGAAAATGAGTTTGTTCGATTACTTTCAATCGCCCATGCTGTTACAACATTTCAAAGTACGAATAAATGTCTTAAGTTGTCAATGATCGAAAATGAAAGTACAATATTATGTAAACTACATTGAGTATATAATAGCATTTCAGTGATCTGGCGAGAGAGTGTGCTCTTTCTCCTATCCGATTTGAGGTTGAGATTTGATTTACCTACATGTACGAATAGCAAATAATGGACTGAGATAGCGTCCAGATGACTGTTACGATACATACTCTTCGGGTTGGCCTCCGATACGAAATAAATCCCAGAAACCTACTGAACCCCAGCGCATTTTGTGTGTTTAGAATTTATATTGATACTTATCATCATAGTTAAATATTTAATCTCTCTATCATTTTCTCTTTTTATTTAATTTTACCCTATTTTGTTTTGTTTAACTAGTTTGATGCTTAAGTGATCATTTTTTTTTTCATTTCTTGTGTGTGTGTGTGTGTCGGGGGGGGGGGGGTATATTATTTTAAAACAATATATGTTTTATTAGGAGGCTGCACCATAAAACTATGATTTTTGGCAGCCTCCTCTATTCCCAACCTGATAATCGTAACCATAATTTTTGTATGTAAAATTTGCTAAATGTCTGTTTTGTATGTATCCGTATATCATAATGCACGAACAGTTGTAAACGTTAAAAATGAAAAGAAACTAAATACAATGAAATGAAACATGCCACCGTGGAAAATCGGCAATAAATAATAATACAAAAGAAAACTGAGCTGCAACTAATCTGAAACGTTGAGAATGACTGAACTGCTAATAACCTCCCCTTCACCCGCCCCAACTTTCAAATAAGTTATTACACCGTCTGTCTTCTAACCTAAGACGTTATGCATTGACGCCATGGCGCGCCGCCATCTTAGAGGCTGATGCCTTCATCTTAGATATGTAGTTGATCTGTAGCTGGCGCATCTCTGACAAATCAGCTTATGTGCATTCTTAAGTATCCCCTGAGTGAGGGCGTTATTAGATTATGACGTCAAATGCATAAGGTCCATCATAACGATGAACCATAATCACCCATCCTCCCTACAAGCTTATGTACAATGACAAGAAACTTTAGCTGGATTGTGTGAAATCACAATTTACTTGTATGATACAGTGCAGAATATATTCATAGGGATCCGCTTCCAATGTCCAAATGTCACTTCTTTAATTTCTAATCAATTAAATATAAGTTCGAATGGATACATCCACTCCCTACCAGTAATACAGCAAAGGTTTTTTTTTCTTTTTTTAAGTTTCCTTTATCACTAAAATCCTTTCCCCAAAATTATATCACAGTCATCAAATTTGATTTGCATCAAACTCTTATGAAATATCAGCGCTGGTTTTTTTAATGAATGGTCGGATTCTTTTGAGTAGGCACAGCTTTTTAGTGATGTCATGTTTTAGTTCTATTTGTTTCATCAGTAAAGTTATAGTCATAACTTTTAGGTATTTAATTGGAGTTTCTAATTGATTACATTAGGACTTGCAAACACATTGGTGACCTCTATATTTGCAATAGGATGCATATTCCCAGCCAGCAAAAGCCCGTGCATTCATCTGCATTCAACCCCAATATATTTTTTGCTAACCATTTGTTAGCTGCAGAAAGATCATCATCAAGGTTGTTCACAATTTGTTCGAAATAATGTTTTCTATGTTGTAAACCGTACCTAAAGTTTTGTTATGTTTTATTTGTTTTCTAAGTTGATATTTATACGCAGTGCTACATGCGGGGGAGGGAAGTGATATACTTCCGAGCAACATCTATTTATTATGCTTTTATCACCCCTGACCAGCATGTAGCACTGCTCCATTTTGTATTGTTTGTTTTTACCATGTATAATGTCATCGCTCTTTGTATCATTATTTGGTCAAATAAATAATAATATTAATAATTGACATATTATCACGCAATCGCTTCATAATATTGAGTCAAATGAACCCTACTCATATACCACATCAGACTGAAAATTATGGAGCGGTTTGATTTCAATATTCTTTATCTTTATTCAACTTTTTTGCGAATATATCATTCGAGCTATGTGAGAAATAAACATCGTGACATCACAGCAACTAGATATTTACAAAGTATACATAGGCCACAGTTGAAATAAAGAGCCAACAATTGTATTGTAAAGACTGACATATACTTGGTATAGACCTGGTACATAAGGTTCCGTGCATAGATGGTGAATAATAATCATGAAAGTATAAAACTTTTTTATTGCAATGCTATGGGTACTGAGAAAACACGTTTGCATTGAAAGACATTCAAATATTGTATCACGATGCATGGATTTGAATTTTATTATTGTTAGTGAATTTGATGCAACCTGGAAATATGTTATATTTCCTCAAAAAAGGCGCGAATCGAATTTAACAATTGGAACTATCTACAGACCCACGGCAAGTGCATATTAATGCAGTGTACAAGGCACTCTCTGTGTATAGGCATAATGCAAACGACGAGGAAGACGGAGAATAAACACCAACTAGAAGGGATGTATTAAAAAAACGAAAGCAGTAAAAAAAAAAACACAGCAAGTCACTTTAGATGGTTGACACTGAGCACTCATCTAAAAGATCGTGCACAGTATGGCGCATATCAAAAAGCCCAGTCACTAGCCTTGCGTAAGACTGGCGGGTAACTAGTTTTGCTTCCCGCAGGTCGCCTGCGTTGAGAATATCTCGCACGCAGCTCACACGCAGAAGCGCACTCATGTATGATTTGCACGCAGAAAAGTTTTTAAAATGCTCAAAACATTTAGCGGGTGAGCTGCGGGCAATCATCCGCAAGTCTTGCACGGAACGAGATGTGACTGGGCCTTAAATAAACCTCGCGGAAACTGTATTTCCACCCGTAATGTTTGTATTGTAATGTTGCGCAGAGCATCAAACATTTGCATATCTTAACTTCACTTATAGGATCAAACTCAAAAAAGATAGAAACAAAAAAAATCAAGAACAATGATTCGCTTATTTCAGATCTACCGTAGATCAGCTGTGTATGTAGACTACGTTCAAGAGAGTAACATACTACATGTTATACATGTTCAGAAATAAGTGACGTCTGTTTAGAGGCCAGTAGCTCATTAATCGAGATGAAATATATTCATATTCTTTTTGAATGATGCGGAAGGCACATTTTCAATACTTTGAAAAACCTGTAAGTTGCACCTTACCTTCACCTAGTTAAAAAAAATATGGCATGTTTACGCGAAAAATTTTGTTAAGTTTTAAGGATTAGAAACTTGAGGTTGAGTGATATTTTGAAAATAATGTTTTGTGCTCTGTCGTAATATCATGGCGAATCAAGAAGCAAATAATGTGACGTTTTGGCAGTAATCGGCATATACTCACAAGACTGACGACTTGCTTATCTTATTTACATTGCATCATCCTTTTCGAAAATCATCTTCTTTATAATTATAGTAACGGGCCTTCATGTTATTTCTGTGAACAGTGATGTCATTAATTTTAATCATGCACTATAATATAAATATATATCAATATAAGTATTTATAATTTTGTCGTATTCACGATCTGACAATTAGTTCAGAATAATTGTTATTTATTAAATACATTTTAATATGATGTGATCTATTAAATTAAATGAATACAGATTGAACTATTTTCACATAAAACTGTTTCTCTTGTTCGTTGATAGATTTACTTTATTCCAGAAAAAAAACAGGATTGGGTCCATCATTCCAACAACTCAAAAGGATCAACCAACAGTTTTACACGTCAACAGTAAATTAGAATCCTCTATTGGATCTGATGAAGGGCGCTGTTGTTGAGTTCAGTACCATTCGAGAACCAAGTTATTGAGGCTATTGGTCTACTATCTGATCTACATGTGAAAATGACATCGACGCTGTCTAGAATATTGAATACTCGACGAATAGAGTAGTCCACAATGACAGGGGAATCTACAAAATAAAAAAAATAAATGCGATTTGTTCGATGCGAGACCGCATGGTCATCATGGCCAGTCAAAAATGATATTTGGAAATAATCTTTCGGATACCACATTTAAAGAAAATATACATTTTCCAAATGTTACCACTAATTAAGATGTATGAATAAATACAACATGATAATTAATGTCATCTTTTTCAGACAATGAGGCCGTTAGGTTTGTTGCTAGATTCAAAAGGGGTTTAGCTTAATAATAATTATAAATCCGGAAACAATCTTAAAATGAATGGGTCAAGTTTTACGAAGGGTTCTTACAAAGAACATGAAGAACTTTATTAACATTCTGAGGCTTAATAGATACATCGTTCGGTTGAGAAACCAGACAGACTATAGATCTCCCATGATCATCTTTCGTCGGGGCGAGTGTAAGAACACTTCTGGCATCAAATCGATTATAAGTATTCAAGGAGGACTGTCTTTTAGATGTGCTGGTGACGTTCTTTGATCCAAGATACCACTGGAAGGTTGGTTCTGGGTAACCATTGTTTGCTGTACAAGTTACATTAGATGACACACCATCCTGTAAGCTTTGTGTTCCCTCGAGTATAGGAGGATCAGATGGTCCTGGGGAATTGTTAAGATAAAATACGTTCGCTGAAATGATTGGTTAGGAATGCTTGCAGTTCAATCTCTACTTTCCAAAAATTAACAATTATTATCTGTATAGAAAGTGATACGTCCATGTTGCAGATGTATCAAAACGTCTTGCAAGTGCTACCAAATTATCAAAGGTAATATTGTCACAGGCTTTTCGTGCTGACTATTAACATATTAATGTGCACAAAATGTGTGAATTGTTTAAGAAATTTACGGATACCTACCATTGACCATGACCATTAACTCTGTATGGCGTTTGTTCATACCGGCATTAGCCACACACCGAAGATATTGATGGTGGTGACTCCTTTTTGGATTCAGCTGAAGCGAAGACTCTGTGTCACGCAAACTTTGGTCATCCTGGTTTGTTCTAGACGTAGAGGTCGTCCTTCCGGGGTCTCCATCAAACCCAACAGACCATGATATAACTGCTGTCGGCCGAGATCCTACACTTGTGCAGATGAATGATGTCACTGTGTCTTCAGAGATAGTCACGCTTCTTGTTCCAGTCGTGGAGATCGTAATTTCCTTAGAAGATGTAAGCAACAGATCAGTAGGGGAAACTAGAAATGGCACAAGAATGGAAAATAGTTTTAACCCACTTGAAATCGCACACCGTAGGACTGAATTTCATTATTTTATTTTCCCCTGAAATTTAGGGATGCATATGGAAAACGTTAATCTATCTGTTTTCCTTGTTCCATTGTTATACTTATAAAATTCATTTTGATTCATACAATTGCTGTACTGCTTTGTTCTACCTCTATTGTTGAATTATGTTGGCATGTATGTCAAAATAGTGTGGAATGGTAAGACAGCCATATACAACATTGACACTTTAAGTTATGTTATGCTAGAAGATTACGGCTAGTGGTAATACAAGGACACAAAGAAAAGGTGCGATTTCTACTTCTGGCAGAATAAAGGTGTTTTACATGTTACTTTAGCCGTACAGAGAGTGAAGCTCAGTGAAAGACTATCGCGCATTTCTAACATTTAGGCAGTCATCAGTCATTTGAACAGGATAAATTTGTTATATGTAGTCAAACAGTCCGGATGTTCATTTTATATCCACAATGTCAACACATGGTAATATAAGTGGATAATGTATGTGTGTGTGAGAGAGGGTGTGTGTGTGGGTGTGAGTGAACGATTGTGCGTGTGTGACCGAGAGAAGGCCCTTTAACGGTAATCGTACTCACCCTGTACTTCTACATAAATAGTTGAACTGATACTGCGATCTAGCTGCCGATGTAATGCAACACAAGTTAAAAAAATTTCATCATCGTGTCTATGCAGGGTTATATAAATGCTTCTACGAGAAGTGTAAGCATCACCCTCAACAGTGTTGATCTGATCTTCTATTCCAATCGCTACTCCTTCAGGATTATGCCACTCGAGTTCTGGAGGTGGTCTAGCACCTTGTACTGTACATGTTAGGTTGTGTGTTCGTCCAAGTGTAAGGGTAACTGATTCTCCATCAGTGTAGTCAGAGCGGTTGTCTTTAATCAACACTGAACTTGCTGTGACTGAATGTTAAAGAGAATATTCATGGAAATGTTAATCTAGATGTACAAATTAGTGTTCATTACCAAAAAGTGTCACTTAATCAGAATTTTCGTGGAAAAATATTTTTTCTTTAAATTATTATTTTTAGTGATGATTCAAACTCTACATGCAACAATATGCGAGACTCGAAGCGCGTAATAACGAACCCACCTTCGACAGCATTGACGTGATAATTTATTCTGAATATTACGATGGTTTGTGGAATATTACGTTGTGCTATTTCTTTGATTTCTTTTGATCTATACGGATAGACCGATTATTTCTTTTAAACTAATTAGCATTTTCAAGAAATTGGAAAATCAGTAAAAAAAAGTAAAAATATGTTGCACAATATTTACCTGGTGGCAGTACGTTCAGTTCAATTAAACTTGAAAATGTATCAACATACGTGGCAACCAAGCAACGATATATGCCGCTGTCACCAACTCCTAGATGACGTATTGTCAGATTTCCGCTTGAAGAATCAGACACCAGACTGTACTTGGACTCATCCGAAATGTCTTTCTCGTGTGTAGGTTCTATTCCCTCACTCTCATCGCTGGTTGTGATCAGCCTATTGCTATCCACGTGCAGCCAAGACAACGTGCGATGTCTGGATGGAGGTGTGAAGGCGCAAACAAGGGTTATATTCTCACCAATAACCTGGAGAATATCCGAGTTCTGCAGTAAGGTAGACACATTCACACCATATGCTTTAGAAACTGTGAAGATGATGAAGACCATTACATGAACGGAGAAATTCATTCTGCTTCCCGTATATCGAGTCCAGATGTTTTATTACTGAATGTATCTAAACAGTATACTACCTTTTGAGCTATCCCAAGATTTGAAATGAACAGGAAGAGGAGTTTACTTTCGATGAATTATAGACTGCCAAGCTATAGATTGACCCTTTTCAGTCACAGTGAAAATGAAAGCAATTAAGCTTCATGTAAAAGACGAAGAAATAATTGATTGCTCTTGCATTGATTGAATTTCTTTTTCCATGATAATGTTTTAAAAGTTGCTCTAATCGGCAAATGCAATAAAGCAGGAACTTTAATAAATTGTCATTCGATACAATGAAGTTGAAATGCATTAAAAACTATTACAAATGATCAAATCAAATACTATTTTCTTCATTAACCGGTTTTAAAACAAGTTGGCAGGAAACGAAGATAATTTAAGTTTTCGTCTGACTTCGGTCTATGAAGGGCGATGATGTTTGATTTGGGGTGGCTGAAATTTCAGGTAAAATGAGGATTGTATCGTCTCGTCACTGTGACAAGTTACAAAGACATAGAGGCCCCAAAAAAAATATTGTGACCAAAGCCAAATACAGTTTGTTTTCGAGGGATTTTCAAAATAAAGAAAAATACCTGTCAAAATCTGAATAAATGTTTTCGAGGGATTTTCAAAATAAAGAAAAATACCTGTCAAAATCTGAATAAAGTAAAAAAAATATTGCTACTGCGATGTCGCGCGAGTAAGACGTGGGTTTGACGGGTCGTTTGATTTGCATGCTATAGGTACGCTTACATTTGAATATAATGCCTTACGGTCTTAGAAGCGGAGCCCCGCCAGAGAAGCCCGGGGCGAAGGAAACACAAACTGAGGCGGATGGATCGGATTTTGAGACTTTTGTTAGGAAAGGCATTTTGGACATACGTTCAATGTTGAGTAATTTCGAAGAAGCATTGGAATTCCAAAGCCAACGGACTACCGTTTTGGAGCAGAAAACTCTACCTATCGAGGAGAAAATGCAGAAATGGGATGATAAGTCGAGGTGATTGAACAACGACTTCAACGAGCAGAGATAACAGAAAATAAACTAGAACGCTTCTCCAGGAGAAACAATTTCCGAATAATTGGCTTGCCCCAACGTCAAAATGAAAACCCAATGCTTCTCGTGAGAGATTTTCTGAAAGATTATTTTGGAATGGATAATCCAAATATTGAAAGAGCTCACAGAGACGGACCTGGAATAAACAATATGCCACGTCACCTACTTGTGAAAATGCTATCCTTCCAAGATAAGAAGTACATCGTGTCCCAACAGAGAAAGAAGCTTGAGAAGGTGAATATGTATATTGTTGATGATTTGACGAAGTTAGATAGAGAAGAGAAGAGAAAGTGGGGTAGAGAAGTTCAACGGGCTTTTCATGCTGGAACACGATACCACTTCTCAGCTGGGAAGTGGCGAGATGGGCGTGGCAACCTTGCAGCTTTCTATTCGACCGCAACGGCTATTGAGCAGTCCATCCGACCCGCTACTGCCCCGGTCCGACCTGCTGAAAGATCGCCGCATTCGAAGGAAGGGCAACGCCCCCCTCGGGCTTTTTCACCGGGAAGCAACGAGAGCCACGTCACCGAGGATCTGGTACGAAGCACTTCACCCGACCTGCATACCAAAGTCACTCACCGTAGCGGAGATCACCCACCAATCTTAACTCGCATCGTCACGGCCCAAGTACACGCCGAGGATCTCATTCAACCCGAGGGTTAATTTCGCGAATTCCACTTAAATTGCGTCATTACGTTGAGATCCATGCCATTGTTCCATGTTTCAGGCGATGCTTCTGTGCTACGTTCTTTCATTTTAAATTTACATATCAACGCCACAAGTTCCAGTTGAATTTTAAATGATTGCGATCCAAATTTGATTTAGACAAGTTAGAAACGCATTAACATCGTCATGCTATTACGCAATTTGTTAATGCAGTTTAGGTTAGGTTGATTTAATTTTGGCCTTTTTTTCTCTCATCAGCTTTTTAAAGTGCTTTTTCCATTTTACAAATCATCATCTTAATCAGAATCAATCATGTGGCAAGAAATATTGTACTTAGCCGCTCCGCAAATGATGTTGTGTCACTGTTTATTTTCTGTCAAGTCTTATAGTTTGGCATTAACTTTATAAAGGTTTTTAATAGTAATTGCATATCTACACTCTTGTTGAACCGATCCTCGTTCGAAATGGCAGTCGCAAAATTTTATTTAGGATTTTTTCTCTCAAGAAATAAGGCAAAGAGAGCTTGTATGTTATCACATGTAAAATTTGACTGTAAAATGTTATCAAAGGAAAGTGATAGATTCATACCCTTTTGCTTAAATGATATAGAAATGTCTTTTATAACTTTTATGTCGTGCCCGATTAAGTTGCATTTGATGCTTAATTATAAAATGTGTATGCTCTTAAATTTCATTTGGGTAATTTCAACTTATTTTTATGACGAGTAAGATCGGAATTTATTCGATGAATGTACGGGGTCTACAGGATCGAGTTAAGCGTCGTCAAGTTTTCACCTGGCTTCGAAACAAAGATGCGAATATATTCTTCCTACAAGAAACTCATTCAACTGAAAACTGTGTAAAAGCATGGAAAGAAGACTGGGGAAATGATTTTGTATATTTTTCACATGGAGCTTCTAACAGTCGAGGAGTCTGCATTTTGATTAAAGATCTTTCTCAGATTACAATCACCAAACAATTTCAAGATGACTATGGAAGAATAATTGTTTTAGATACTGATTTTGGATGTCAAAAAATAACATTTATAAATGTTTACGGTCCAAACACGGATGATTCAATGTTCTTTAATTATATATTTGAAACTCTAAGCAATTTTGATTGCGAGTCTATTGTATGGGGAGGAGATTTTAACTGTGTACTAGATTTAAATTTAGACAAAAGGGGAGGTCGTCATGTTACACATGGCAATAGCGTTAAATGTATACATGAGATAATGGATGAGTACAATCTTACTGATATTTGGAGATTTCAAAATCCAAATTTGGTTCGGTTTACCTGGCACTCGGTGGATGTATTTTGCCGTTTAGACTTTTTTCTCATTTCGTGCAATTTGGTTGCACAAACAGATAAATGTACTATAGCCCCGGGATTTAAAACCGACCACTCGGCCATAAACTTATATTTAACTGCTTTTAGTGAAACCAGAGGTCGGGGATTTTGGAAGTTTAACACCTCACTCCTTAATGACAATACATTCGTTGAAATCATTCGTAATTGTATTGCAGAGAATAAATTGTATTATTATAATAATTTAGATCCAAATACATTTTGGGATTTCTTAAAGTGTCAGATGAGATCAGTTTCAATAAACTATTCAATAAATAAATCTAAAGAAAACAAAAAATATGAAACTGACTTGGTCCTGAAATTGAATAAATAAATTAGAATTAGATTATGATGAAAATCCGTCCGATTCCCTTTTAGATATGATAAAACAATGCAGAGAAGATCTCGAGTTATTATATAAAAAGAAAACAGACGGTGCTATCGTTAGATCCAAATCAAACTGGATCGAACATGGGGAAAAGAGTACCCGATATTTTTTGAATTTAGAAAAGAGAAATCAACGACAAAAATTAATTTCAAAAATCAATAACGAAAAGGGGAGATTGTCGAAGGTACTAAACCTATTGTTCATGCCATTAAAAATTTCTATGAGACAATGTTTTGTTCTTGTGATCCACCAATGGTCTCTTTTGATGATATTTTGCCTCAAGATTGCCAAACGTATAAGCTATCGGTTAATGATAGAAAACATTGTGAAGGTCTAATATCGACGAAAGAATTGATGGATACACTTAAAACAATGAAAAATAATAAAACCCCTGGTACAGATGGGTTTCCATGTGAGTTTTATAAGTTTTTCTTTAAAGATTTAGGGGACATTTTGTTGAATAGTTTTAATTTTTCATTTGAAACAGGTAAATTGTCATTAGAGCAAAGAAGAGCTAAATCAATCTTATTCCTAAAAAAAAATCACGATCTTCTATATTTAAAAAATTGGCGCCCGATTTCTATTTTAAACACTGATTATAAATTACTTACGAAGTGCCTTGCACAAAGATTAAGAAAAGTAATAGATGATATTATTAGTTCGGATCAAACAGGCTTTATTAAAGATAGATACATAGGAGAGAATATAAGACTTGCGTTAGATATGATAGAATATACAAATAGTAGTAACGTTTCTGGTTTTATTTTATTAGCAGATATTGAAAAGGCCTTCGATAAGTTAGAATGGTCATACATGTTTGAAGTGTTACAATATTTTAATTTCGGAGAAAATTTCATAAGATGGATTAAAGTAATATATACTGATATATACTCCTGTGTCATTAATAATGGTCATGCCTCCGAATTTTTCAATATCACTCGAGGTATTCGTCAGGGCTGCCCCCTAAGTCCATTACTTTTTATAATTTGTCATGAAATATTGAGTATCTGTATTAAAAAAGACCCTGGCATTAAAGGTATTTATATAAATGATGTTGAAATTAAAATCAGTTTGTATGCTGACGATACTGCATTTTATATAAAGGATGTAAAATCTCTCTACAGAATTTTCCATATTTTTGACAACTTAACAACATATTCTGGATTACAGATGAATCGCAATAAATCTGAAATCATAGCACTTGGCTATTACAAAGCCCACCCTCCGGATATTCATACTACAGGGTTAAGGTATTCGAATGGCCCTTTTCATTTATTGGGTGTTCAATTTACTTATGATCCAAAAGATTTTTATGCACTCAATTATATTCCTAAACTTGAAAAATTAAAAAGAACTCTAAAAATATGGTCACAACAAGAGACCTCACGCCTTTGGGCAAAATTACTGTTGTCAAAAGTCTGGGTATATCTCAACTTATATTTTTGTTTTCTGTCCTTCCAAAACCTTCTCAATGGTTTATGCGGGAACTTGATTCTGTAATCTTTGAATTTGTATGGGACAAAAAACCTGACAAAATTAATCGTAAGACTATTGTTGGAGATTATAATGTTGGAGGCCTAAAAATGTTACACATACAGTCAGTTATTATGGGCTTGAAAATTACATGGGTGAAAAGATTTTTTAATGATTATAACACAGGTAAATGGAAATGTTTTTTTTAACTTATTCCTAAATGGTCTTGGTAATAAACTTTTTTTTATTGCAATATTAGAAACAATGAAAAGAAATTTCATATGGATAATATTTTTATTAAAGAAGTTTTGCAGTCTTGGTGTGAGTTAACTTTTAATGAAAATCCTCCTGCTGAGTTTATTCACAATCAGGTTATATGGAATAACTCTTGTATCAAGGTAAATGGTTCTTTACTTTTTAAAAAAGATTGGATGAATAAAGGTATTACTAGGTTAAATCATTTGTTGAAGCAGGATGGTAACTTTCTCTCACATTCTGATTTTGTTTTTGTAAGTTTGATATTCATTGTAATTTTATTGATTATTATTCTGTTATATCTGCCATACCAATTGAATGGAAAATGGTTTGCAAAGAACCTCCTAAAAAGAAAGTGAATTACCAAGAGGAAATTATATATAACATAAACAAGGTAACAAAAGTGTGTAAATATATTCATAAAACGTGTGTTGAGAAAATTTTTAAAGTTCCTATTTCACAAAACAAATGGAAAAGTATTATTTCAGATCCAATCGTTACTTGGGACAAAATCTATATGATTCCTTTTAAATGTACTTTTTCAACAAAGCTTAGATATTTTCAGTACAAAATTTTTCATAATATTCTTGGCGTTAACAAGTACTTGAAAACTGTTGGTATATCACATTCTGATTTATGTTCCTTTTGTTCAGCACACACGGAAACTATTGCTCATTTATTTTGGGAATGTCCCCTTACTCGTCGATTTTTAGATGATTTTGAAAAATACACTCTTAAAAGTGAAATAAAATTATCTTTCAATGACTTTGTATTTGGCATACCAGTTGGAAATTCTTCTTTTAATTTTGATATTTTATATGCCAAATATTATATCTTTTCAACTAAATGTTTAAAAGAAACTTATCATTCTCATCATTTCAAAAGAAATTAAAGTATCAGCATGAAGTACATGTAGAACGATCTATGCACATGCAACAAAATAAGTTTATTGTATATCTTGATGAATCGAGGCACATCGAGCTTATTTAAATTATGTATTGTGTATATGTATGATATTGAATTTGATGTATCACATACATTTTGCATTTGTTTATATGCGTTGTGGAGAAATATTGAATAAAGACTTTCTTTGAAAAAGAAAAAAAAACTAGAATTTTAATTCGTCTTACGGACGAATTAGGTGATCTGTCTGTGAATCTCATGATCACGATCACGATCTATTTTTTTTAATCATGATCATCATTTCAATGCAGATCAATATGAATATCATCACAATAAACGTAGTTTTATCAATGAAAGGACCTGTTAAATACTGTTGAAAGACATTGAAATAAAAGGTTGTATAAATCTTGTTTTTCTGAAGAATGTCGATTCCAATTAAGCAAGTAATAACACGAAATAGTGAGCATAGTGTTGACGAAAGCAAGATTCTAGAATCCAGTTTTGAAAAAAATTTAAACCAGTATACATTGACCAGTATTTAGTTGCCTCATGAGCAGTAATGACTAAATGACATTTAATTTCTTACATTACGATATGTAGATTTCATTGCAAGATATTATACAAGCATGCCTTACAGAGCAGGTTGGAGCAATTGCATAGACCAGGTGAATAGAATAGCAAAGCAATGAACACTGACGGAGGCATTTGTTGCATTTCTTTCTGGAATGCAGCGTTAGCCGTGTTCTTATAACAATACATAGCCAACTCTGAAATACCAGTTACTAGTACACGCATTGTTGTTTTTTGCATGTATTGAATCGCACAATCTAAAAGAATAATCAAGACATCAAGGTTATTACTAATATTTCATTAAATATAAAACAATCATGTCACTTTAGTACCAATGAACTTTTTCTTATCATTTGCAGAATGAACCCCAAACTGGCTTATAGGGGTTACACGCAAAATGAGACAAAATTTAATAAAAAAAATAATAGATGCTGATGGGTTTCGATCCAGGGACCCTCGCATTACAAGGCAGATGCACTAACCATCAGACCATAGTAACTGCCATACACTTGCAAGGCAACGATAAAATATAACCTCAAATTGAATTTTTAAGGTGAAAGTTTTATCATAAATTATACTTCTATACATTCTTGATATTTATGATGATGTTTTGCTTAAAATGATAAGATTGTAAAATAATTTGGAAGAATGTAAAACCAGCTACAATATGTAGAAAACCGGGCCAAAAACGACCAATGATTACGGAGTTATAGTCATATTTCCAAAATTATTAAAACGTCAAAAAACAAAATTGGAAAATTTTAGTTCTGACGAAAATTTGATGACGTTATGATAAAATTTATTGTCAAATGTGACATGAAATCACATCTACAAGTCCTATTCTATCCGAATATAAAAGAAAATTTGGGGGTCAACGGACTATCTGAAGAGTTATATAGAATTTTGTAAAAGCATGTTTTTGCACATTTTTGGCCTATTGTGAACGCGCGCTTGCGCGCGTAATTCAAACTTTGACGGAGGCGCATTCCTTTATTACTGGTCGTAGAAGGTCGGTTAAGGTATCAAATTATTGGGAATTATATAAAGAATGCATAGATGTAAAATAAAGTGCAGTTGTGCGTTGCGTAAGGATGTTACGCGCGTAAACGCGCGCGAAAACCTGTGAGCGCGCAAATTCCTGAAATGCTTAGAATGACCTGAAACGTACTCTACTTTGATCAAAAAATGATTTTGAGCATTTTAAAATTTTGACGCGCGCGTACATGCGCGTCGTGACCTGTAAATGACCTTTGATGACATGGACAGTTGACCCTTGATCTGAAGTTAATTTGATGTTAATATTGTTAATTTTTGATGATTGATAATGGAGATATTGTTGATAATGTGATTTTACAAAATGGCGCGTAGATGACGTCACGATGACCATTTGACGTTGAACTTGTTTCGTACACATCGTATGATAACTGTCCATAATTGATAATATTTTGATGAAAATTGATTGAATAGTTTTGATGATTTTGGTGGAACAAGAAAAGGGTGGAAAAAGAAAAATAAACTAGAATTTTAATTCGTCTTACGGACGAATTAGGTGATCTGTCTGTGAATCTCCTGATCACGATCTAATATTCGATCATTTTGACCATGTCAATGAGATCATTATGATCATCACGAGAATAAACAGACTTCGTTGAGAGATAGATTTCATTGAGAGATATTATGCAAGCATGTCTTGCATAACAAGATGAAGAAATTTCTTAGAGCTGGTGAATAGAATAGCAAAGCAATGAACACTGACGGAGGCATTTGTTGCCTTTCTTCTTGGAATGCACTAGCTTGTTCTAATAACAATACGTAGCCAAGTTTGAAATACCAGTTGCTAGTGCACGCGTTGTTGTTTTTATGGATGTAATGAAACATACAATTCAAAAGAATAACCAAGACATCAAGGTTGTTGCTAATATCTCATTAAATATAAAACAATCATGTCACTGAATTATATGAATGAACTTCTTATCATGCGCAGAATGGAACCCCAAACCGGCTTATAGGGGTTACTTGCAAAATGAGACAAAATTTAATAAATAAAAAAGTAGATGCTGATGGGTTTCGATCCAGGGACCTCGCATTACAAGGCAGATGCACTAACCATCAGACCATAGTAACTGCCATACACTTACAAGGCAACGACAAAATATAACCTCAAATTGAATTTTTCAAGTTAAAGTTTTATCATAATAATATACTTCTATACATTGCTAATATTTATGATGATCTCCTGCTCAAAATGATAAAAATGTAACATAACCTAGAAGAATATAAAACCAGCTACAATATGTAGAAAACCGGGCCAAAAACGACCAATGATTACGGAGTTATAGTCATATTTCCAAAATTATTAAAACGTCATAAAACAAAAATGGAAAATTTTAGTTCTGACGAAAATTTGATGACGTTATGATAAAATTTATTGTCAAATGTGACATGAAATCACATCTACAAGTCCTACTCTATCCGAATATAAAAGAAAATTTGGGGGTCAACGGACTATCTGAAGAGTTATATAGAATTTTGTAAAAGCATGTTTTTGCACATTTTTGGCCTATTGTGAACGCGCGCTTACGCGCGTAATTCAAACTTTGACGGAGGCGCATTCCTTTATTACTGGTCGTAGAAGGTCGGTTAAGGTATCAACTTATTGGGAATTTTATAAAGAATGCATTGATGTAAATTAAAGTGCAGTTGTGTGTTGCGTAAGGACGTTACGCGCGTATACGCGCGCGAAAACCTGTGAGCGCGCAAATTCCTGAAATGCTTAGAATGACCTGAACCGTACTCTACTTTGATCAAAAAATGATTTTGAGCATTTTAAAATTTTGACGCGCGCGTACATGCGCGTCGTGACCTGTAAATGACCTTTGATGACATGGACAGTTGACCCTTGATCTGAAGTTAATTTGATGTTAATATTGTTAATTTTTGATGATTGATAATGGAGATATTGTTGATAATGTGATTTTACAAAATGGCGCGTAGATGACGTCACGATGACCGTTTGACGTTGAACTTGTTTCGTACACATCGCATGATAACTGTCCATAATTGATAATATTTTGATGAAAATTGATTGAATAGTTTTGATGATTTTGGTGGAACAAGAAAAGGGTGGAAAAAGAAAAATAAATAAAAAGAATAAATAAAGAAATAAATAAAAAAGAAAATTCGTAGAAACACAAGAGGTGATCTGTCAATTGACAGATCACCTAATGAGAGTTGCACATTTTTGCAAATCTTTATGACATTCCATTTCACTATTCATTTATACTAAAGCAGTAGTTATTGATACTTACATGAAATGTTTAAAATTACGCTTGCATTTACTGAGGGTACCAAGGGTGTTGTAGTTTGAACTGCCTGGCAGAGAAGACGTTTCCCATGGTAAAACCTACTTGGTATGAAGATCAGAGTGCTTTTAGCATCATATCGATCAGCGCTGTTGATGGACGTTTTAAAGGTTGAATTGTCTGTGACGTTTCTTGATCCGATGAACCAATGGATGAGAGGAACAGGGTATACATTGAAAGCTATGCAGGTTATGTTGGTGTTTATACCGTCTTTGAGATCCTCTGGGATCATCATTTTAACATCTTCCAGTGGACCTTTAGGAAAACAAAGTAAATAGTGAAATACAAGATAGCTAATATTTGACGTAAAATATATTTGGTTATCGATGAGCATACCCTTAACAGGTGATGTTAATAATAATGAGAATACAAAACGCACGAACGCTTTAACTCAAATGGAAAAGCCAACATTGCTAGTGAAATTTCCAGCACAAGGTGCTAACAAGCCTTTAGTTGTGACGATATTTACATGGGGTTATTTGATATGCATATCAATAGCGTGTTTTGGTTTATTCATTATAAAGAATACATTCACAATGCAGGGGCAGAAATATATCCCATAAGGTAGGGGAATATATCAATTTTGACAAGCAAAAAAAAAAATAATCATCATCCCAAAAGTAGGGTCATCTCGTCTCGTCCTAAAATACATGTTTTATTTCAAATTTTAATGGTGAATTTTTACCATCATAGAAGACCAGAAATAGTAGGGGGAAATTTTATATTGTGCCCCCACACACACACTATTTTGAGTAGGGGGAAACGTCCTCCCTGCCCCCTCCCTCTCCCCTCGGATTTCCGCCCATGTCCCAATGGAAGAAAATATTTGCCCCGATATCAAATAGATCAGGGGTTCTTAAACTACGGCCCGCGGAGCTTCTCTATCCGGCCCGCGAGACTATGGTGTTTTTTTATCACTTTTACATGTAAGTCACAATATGAAATATAGCTCAATATGATTACATCGTGTATCCATGAAACCGTAATAACAGTAATGTCAGTCAAATTAATTTGACTTAAAAAAAATTAGTGGAGTCTTTTCTGTCTGTTCTACTTTCTTATTAGATGACCAGCGCGGCGCTACATTGAAAAAAGTAGTTTCACGTCAATTGTTGATAACACGTTCCATTATGAGCACACATTCCAACACGCGATCAATTTGGTTAAAACGTAAACTTAATTGCCGGTTCAGTTCTGCGGATTTTCACAGGGGTACATTAGTCATCATTAATTGTTAGCCAGGTCAGGATGGCATCAAATTCTGCAAAGAAAAGAAAGGTGGATGCTGAAAATTGTGTTTTCCATGAAGAATGGACAGACAAGTATCCAACACAATGCCAGTGTGTTGGCCAATCTACTTTGACTACAAAAAATATTGATAGGCCTACTACAAAACATTATCTGTCTATTCAATTCCAGGTATGTGTTAAAATAAAAAAGGTACAATGTACATTCCTTTATAAAACAAAGTACTTCGATTTTGTGATCATTACTATTGACTGTCGATGTATTTTTTAAAAATCTTTTTAAATTTTAAATGTGTACCACTGTTATGAATTTATTTTATTAAATTCTCCAAATGTAAGGGCCAGATGGCACCACAGAGCATCTAAGTATCCACTTTACCGTGGTCCTTTCAGGTTTATTTCGAGTCTCATATGGTCCTTCAAAGAAAAATGTTTGAAAACCCCTAAAATAGATGATTCAAAGATACATCGTAACTCACCGTACACCATCAATCTGGCTACCGCTTGATCAACAAACTTGCCACCAACATATGCGTTGCATTGAATGTACCTTCCATGGTCCTTCTTCCCTGGTAATATTGTGATGGAGGTTTTAGTGTCAACCAAATTATCAGCTGAAACGACACTACGAGTCTTTGTGATTTTAAGAATGCTAATATTACCATCATAAAGATACCATTGTAATTCAGTCGCTGGGAATGTTCCAATTGCTTTACACGTGAAGGTAGTAGGTGAATCTTCTTCGACGTTTATGCTTCTTGACCGAGTCCCATGAACCTCGTAGCCTTCATCGTGATGAATAAAGAGCATCATACTAGATGGTAGAACTGCAAGATAAAACAGTGGATTGGAATATTTATCAGGATCACATAAAATCCGATGAAATGATGCGCCCATATAGAGATTTATGGTTCCTTTGCTAAAATTAAGATGTCATTAAAATTGCAAAATATATACAGAGTGCGGGAGATTTAAAGAAAAGGCAAGTGAGGCACAGAGATGGTCATTGGCTTCAGTTTTCTCTTAAATTTTACATATCCAATGTAGTTCTATGAAAAATAGCATGGGTATATATCATAGGGCTGCAAGGTTAGAATACTAGTTGTGAGTGAATTCTATACTGATATATTCTAGAGCAATGGTATCATTTAGGGGTCAAAATAAGTGACATGAATGGAACTTCATGCAAAGTAAGCATAATTGTAGAGAGGGAAAAGATCAAAATGGGTGTGTCTCACTCTCATTACCCGGAAAGTTCTCTGCCCTGAATCTTTTTTTTCTTTTCAAGTATTATTTAATACAATCCACTCCTGAATCTACATGTATTGTTATTCATTCAAAATTGGTTAAATATATATTTATGTTAAAATATTCATTATGTTAAAGCTATATACTGTTAGTCTACTCCTAACCTTTCCCGATTCCTGCATTTGACATTACTTCTCCCTCTGCATACTTTTCTTTCTGTATCCCCTTTTCAATATTATACACTAGCATACCTTGTTATTATTTTCTTTTACTGTTTCGCTTGTTTGTTTACTTAAATTTTACTTTGTACAAATTCATGTAATTCAGCCTTTGGCTGCTAATTGAATTTTTATCACAATAAATACCATTTATCAATCAATCATATCAATATTTGCTCAAAACTTACCAAACGAAATGGCGAGGCTCAGTAATACACACATTTCTTCAAGAATGACCTCCATTGCTCAGCAAATCACAAAGAGAGATTGAGTAGAAGGATCACTGCTTTGAAAAATGGCCAATAATTTATTGCACGAGGAAAGGATATTTAAGAGAATTTATAATAGTGATTCAGTGTCAGAACCTCATAAAGACATTCATCTTAAATGAAATGATACGTTAGGTGATGATTCGGAATAAGAGGGCGCTCTTCAGGCCTGGGGCTTTAATTGTGGCATAGTCTGATTCGGTCATAGTTCTGGATCCACCTGTGTGTATTTGGTCTACTGACAATGTTTTATCCAATCACAATTGGTTTAAAATTGAATTGAAGAAGTGTTATATTCGGTTTCATACTGCAATAAATCTTCTTCATCTATGGTTTGCTTTAACATCCGCCCCCCAAAAAATAAGTAATTCGAATCATAATTCTAATTCTAATTCTTCCTTCTTAATTTCCATAATGAATTCTTGAATATCGCCTTAAACACACTGCATAGTGAATGGTTTGCTTTAACACCCCCCCCCCCCCCCCCAAAAAAAAAAAGTAATTCGAATCATAATTATAGTTCTAATTCTTTTTAATTTCCATTATGAATTCTTGAATATCGCCTTAAACACACTGCATAGTGAATTTAAGTCCATTTTTTTTACTTTATCCATATGTTACTCAATTAACTAAAAAGAATTCAGTACTGAATTGATATATATATATATATATATATATATATTATAGCTTTTTATCAATCTACGACCGCTTAAAACTCTTCACAATTGTTATGTTACCCGCAGATTCATAGCGTTTTAGCAGCCTGTTAGGCAGGGGCGATTCCAGACTGAATTTTTCAGGGGGGGGGGGCTTCTGAGGGCTTTAAAAATGTTCCGACCCCCCTGAAAATTTATTTTATTAGCGACCGAGCAAAACCAAACATTTTTTTCAGAATGGTTGAGAATTGTTGAAGTATAACATGCATCAGGGCCTGATTGATGTCATAGATATAGATGAGAGCATTTATAATAAGGGGGGAGGGGCTGGTTATCAGGAAATAGGATCGTGTTGTTGGATGGACGTGGATCGACACTTCTGACTCTAAACTATGTTTCAGATAAGTTCAGCCTGAATCAGGGATTTTATAGCGACAGACCCATTTTCTAAGAAAAAAAATGTCCCACAGAATGACAAATATTCGGACCGCTTTGATTAAGACATGGATAGCTTTAGAACAAAATGTTCAATTTTATGGCATTGGCACACATATTCGTGGTGGGTGAAGTCGGGGTGCGGTATACATGTATAGTGTGGTTAATTTGAAAAAAAAATGCAAAGAATTCTACTACCTTGCAAAAGATCATTGACTGCTATTATGTATTCTGCATTTAAATGTTTGGAAAAGAGAAATCGAATTGAATAGTAAAAACTTTGATTCGAGAGCACTTGACTCCATTAATCGGTACATCTATAGGCATATAGGACCCACACAATTTAAGGTAAAGGCAAGGTAAAAGTAAACTTGATTTCCAAAAAATCATAGTGTTCGATAAAAAACAAGTAGTCACAAATCAATAAAAATGTAAAAATACAGGTTAGAAAATACAGCGGAAAACGTAACAAAAGTAGAATTTGACACTAAACAAATGGAGGTGTTTAATTAGAAAATGGTGTATGAGAAAGCCAAAGAATTGCTTGTATTAGAATCTATTACCTCATATATCTTTTTTTATGGTCCGAAATTTTAATTAATCTATTTCTATTTATTTTATTATTATCTTTATTTTTTTTCATTTGTTTTTTTTTTGGGAGGTGGGGTCGGGGGGATTGAGCGATTTTTTTTTCAAATGTGGTATTTATTTATTTTCTTTGTTTTTAAGGGGGGGGGGGCTTCAGTCCCCCTAAACCCGCGCTTGAACGAGTGTCGATGAAACGCCCCCGCCCAATGTTGCATTTTTATACATCAGAGCAGGTAAGAGCCCTTACAATCACTCATTCAATGAACAAGGTTAATATAACCTTGTTCTCAGTTATATCTCCATGTGTGGCAAAATAAGGGTGACAATGTTTGGCTTATTTTCTCTTTTTCTTTGGGACAAATGCTTGATTTTTTTTACACTGTCAGGTTCCATTACACCTAGTATTAATACAACCTGACTCTTATTTAAATTTGATTCTTTAAATTATTTTTTTCTTGATTAAAAATAGAGATCAAAAAATGAAAATTTTCTTGCCATATTACTTTCCACCAATAGAATGCGTACACAAAAATATGCCCAAAATTCAAGTTTTTGAGCGCTCTAGTGAATACAAAAATTATTCCCAAGTTACTTATAAAAAAATAATTGAAACTGTATGGAAATTAGTAATTTTGGTCACAAAAGTGATATTTTAATGATGTTTTAAAGTGTGTGCTCTGTACAACATTGGCATACCATAGTCCTACCTGTAGATTCCCCACAGGCAGGGTGGTAGCAGTTAACAAGTGCTCACAATACTTGTGACGTGTGATACGTCAAAAACTAAAGAAAACCGATGAATCAGACCAAGTCCAGTGTTTCGATGTCTGCTGAGACAACGCGACTGGTTCAATCTGTAATTTGATACAGAATAAACAATGATTATAAACAGAATTGACAACATGTCATGACATATTTAAATAATATGTCTATCGCATCAGATTTCCAAAACAAAAACAAGTAAATGTTGACTAGCACGTCTACTTGCAAATCTATTCGACAACTAAGAGTGACCTTGACATGTTCAAGGTCATATCAATTACTATAATTACACTAATTGTGTACCTAAAATTCACCTTTTTTGTCACACAACTTTCTTAACTGCAAAAATATTAAATACGTCTTTAGAAGGCGTCTTTGTTTACTTCTTTCATACGTTCAAGTAGTAATTTAATAACTATGCATTCATCACGTGCCCGAAGGCGCCAAATTCAAGTTGCATGCCATACACAACATTCGCACAAGTACGACTTTACGCTTTCAAATACGTAATCCGTGCATGTACACGTATGTTGCCTTTTCATTTGAACAAATTCACTTGGCCTACATAACTTTGACACATTAACTCTTATACTTAAAAACCATATTTCACCTTGGCACTTGGCTTAAATGATAACATAACCAATGAACTTTGAGATAAACAAGTAATACTCACGTCATTGGGCTCGTATCACCAAATTAAAGAAATTTAACAACTATGGACAAGCGGCACACTTCCCATGACCAGAAAAAAAAGCAATACGCCCTCATTCGGTAAATTCAAATCTTATAAAAATCGATTTAAAAGATGAAACAAAAACAGTATCACAACAAATTCCAAGAACTTCATAAGGAAGGAGACGACACTACTTATATGGTGAAAATTGATATTAAGAATGAAATACAGGTTCAGTGTGTCTTTGATGACGAGTGATAGTATTGAGCTCAGTGTACCATTCATGAACCAGGTTTCTGAGGCTTCTGGTCTACTGTCTGATCTACATATGAGAATGACTTCAAAAGAAAAAGAAAAATCAGAAAAAATACGTTTTTAAAAATATGATTTGGCTGATTAGCGCTATAAAATAAATTGTTAAAGATGTATTAATGCTATTTTTTTTTCATAGTAATCGTATACATAAGGGAACATAGTCTCATTTACCACTATTATTATGGGGTATGTGTGTGTATTTTGAGTTTTGTCAGACGTGTACCATGTCAATCAGATATGAATATTTACGTCCGGGACCGACCTTTAATGTCACCATCAGAAAGACGTGACCGGGTCTCGAACCTCTGCATCAATTTGTAACTTCTCCACATAGCTTGGATTACAGGCGCACGCCACAACGCCAATTGAGGATGGGTAGTCTCCAACCGACAATATTACCAGTACGCTCGGGACATTGGCAGAGAGAATGCATGGGAAAAATACTACAAAAATTATAATAAATTTCCACTTCGATACCAAGATCTTTTTAAAAGAAATATTTGATTAACTGTGAGATAATCAGAACTTAAGTGAAGACATGATTCAAGGTCATTAGGTGTATGCAATGATATGAGCCATAAAGCCGAGGAAATGGATCGTGCGCATCCCATGCATTTCAAATTGTGTACATCCACCAGTTGAAGATGGTTGCCACTTTTGAATTTTGTATACAACCAATTGGAGATGATTGTCACTTTGATTGTATATAAATCAACCAATTGGAGATGATTGCCACTTTGAATGTTTATAAATCAACCAATTGGAAATAATTGCCACCCCGGATTGTGTATATCAACCAATTGAAGGTGATCGCCCTTTTGAATTTTGTTTATCTACCAAATGCAGATGATTGCCTCTTTGAATTTTGTATATCAACCGATTGAAGATGATTGCCACTTTGAATGTTGTATATCAACCAATCAGTATTAAAGGTACCCAGCCCCCCCCCACGCTCGTGACAAAAAAATACTACTTCTAATAATGAATAAACAAATATATTAACCCTACGCCGATTCCTCTGTGATGTAGTTTCAATTACCGATCTTCTAAACTTAAACGGAGCTATCACTACCTATCAACAAGTTAATAACCACAAGTTCATCACCCCTAGGTCCTCTATTATCATACTTACATTGAACATGAAGCAATAACCGCTGAATTAATAGCGTTGCTCTTTTCTGGTAACCAGTAGCTGTATGCATCACGATACGATTATGATGTAATCAAGTTAGTAGATTAGTAGATATAGGGTTAAACTTACAAACAAGGGTAATATAATCCCAACGACTGGGAGGATATCTGAGTAGATAGATAGAAAAGATAAAGTGGCTTATTGATAAAAAAAAAATCACTGCGACAAAGATGAATTGCGACGAGTTCACAGAGGTAAAGAACCATTGCATAAACATCATAATACAAAAAATTGAAATATATATATAACATATCATATATTCGTAATTTCATAAAACGGAGCACAATTTAGAAGTATATATAATACCAGTTCAGTTTTAAAAATACATCATATGAAATCAGAGAAGAATATGTATGTCGATGGAGGAAAGAAATTAGGTGATGAAGAAAACGAGGGGAGAATATAATTCAGTTAAGAAGAGGAGAAATATGAGAAGAGAAAAGGTTAAAAGGATACAAAAGAAAAAATGAAGGATGGAAAATTAATCACAAGACTGAAATGTTGATAATTTTATGCAAACAGAAAACTGATCCATATGCAAGATTGCGCCCCCCACTTCCTGATCCAAACAAGGTACACGTAGCATTGGGTACTTAATGAAAATCCGGGGTTCGATCCCCCGCCGCGACACCTACACCAGTGCGAAAAGAATTTAATCGACAATGGAAAAGCGTCGTCCTCAACGTGTTATGATATGACGTTTCATCCGACAAAATTTTCGCTTCTCAGATCTGACAACTTGTTGGAAAACAAATTGTCGGTAAAACGCCAACCCCATGTTGCTTGTTGATACATCAACGCGGGTAAGTGCCCTGTCACACATCGAGTTCAATATCGATAATCGCATTTACTACGGAGCCGCTCTCTACAACACATCGATTCCTTTAAGAATGCAAGTCAAATCACAATGGAGAGCTGAATGGCATTTGTCAAAAGTTGGTGGACTGGGACAGCAAAGACAATAACTGCAGTCTCCGCCTAGATAATAGGTTAGAACAGCAACGGAGTCTCTTGACTCTGAACAACCACAAATTTGCAATTGTTCGTCCGGTGTAACTCTCCGGATAGTCTTTTTTTTCATAAAAAAAGAAGCTTGCATGAATATACAACAAATGATAAAAAAGGGGACAAAATAAAAATAATAGTAATGAATAAATTTGGCAAAATTTGCAAAAAAACAAACTACTGAAGTATAATATTGATATTGTCCCAAGACAAATAGAATGCACTAAAGAACCAATAAAATATTTAGGTATATATGTTGGAGAAAAATGAGAAAGTTGTTGAAGATTATAATTGGCAAAACAAACTAGACAAGATACAAAATATCATTAGCGTATGGAAACTAAGAAATCTAACATTTTTCGGAAAAATTATTATCATCAAAACTTTGTTGGTCTCGCAAATTGTGTATCCTGCAAAAGTAATTAGAGTTCCCCCCAAAATAATCAAATCTCTAAATAAAATGTTATATACTTTTATTTGGAATTCTTCAAAAGAAAAGGTTAAAAAAATATTTGTATAAATAAAACAAACAAAGGTGGTCTTGGTATGGTCTACTTAGAATCGAAAATTGTATCACTTAAGATTTCGTGGATAAGCAAGCTGTTAGAGCAAAGCGAACGTAGTTGGAAATTTCTTTTTAATAACTGGTTATCAAATATTGGTGAAATTCCTTTATGTTTTTTTTTTGCAGGAGTTTCTGCATTTTATTCAGAAATCAATGATAGATTAACATGTTCACATAATTGAATGAATACAAATTAAATGTGACAATTTAAAAGATACAATGTAAATAATACAAACAAGACTGGTAATTAAATCATACCTAAGCATGTGATATAGTTCGGTAAAATACAGGGGCCAGCTATTATAAGCACAGAGGTGCTTGAAGCAATAGCAGCCAGGAGAGGGGGCTACATGAAAACCATCATAAATTATATTTGATAAACTGATCGTCACGAAAAATAAGATTTATATATATATATATATATACATATTGGTATATAAAAAAAAAATTGGTAAAAAGAAGTGCAAGTGTGTGCATGTGGGTGAGTGCAGGTGAATTAAATTAGGTATACTTAGAAATAAGAAATTTTTTCAACGAAGCTTTAAACGAATAGAGAGATGTACATTGTTTTATATCATGTGGCAATGCATTCCAAATGTCTGGGCCACGGTGGTGTATCGTCTTATGAGCGAGTAATATTCTTGGGTTGGTTAAGTGGAGATCTGTTGAATGCCGTGTTGGATAATTGTGAATGTCTTTGTTGTAAACAAAAAAATTGCGAAATGGAATCGGGATTGTATTGGATGAAAATTTAAACATAAATATGGCCGTTTGATAAATGTTAATATCTTCAATTTTCAATGTTTTTAAGTTGTGAAATATTGGATCAGTATGTGCAATGAAATGTGAATGAGTACATATGCGGAGTGCTTTTTTTGGAGACGGAAAATCCTTTCTATTTTTTTTTACCTTACTACCATACCCCCATACTAAGTTGCAGTAAGATAAGTGAGATAAAACGAACGAATTATAAAGCATAAATAATGATTTTTGGGAGAGATAATATTTTAATCTAAACAGAATTCCTATTCCTCTGGATGCCATCATGCAAATATTGTGAATGTGACTGTTCCAGGTTAAATTTGAGTCAATCCATACACCTAAAAATTTGGTTTCTTGTTTTTCAATGATAGGGATGTCATCTATGTATATATTAAGGAACATATGTTTAGTTTGAATGTGTTTAAAATACATAAAATTTGTTTTGCTTATATTTAGGGAGAGTTTATTAGCTTTAAACCATTTTGATAATTTCTTTAATTCTAAATTATGTGTCGGGACGAGTATACTTAAGTCTTTGTGGGAATAGAAGACATTTGTATCGTCTGCAAATAAAACATATGTTAATTCTCGAGATGCATTTACAATATCATTCATATAAATCAAAAATAGCAAGGGACCTAAAATCGATCCTTGTGGTACTCCACATTTCATAGTACAAATATTGGATGTGTTTGATTTGAAAGAAACATAATGGCGTCGATTACTTAAGTAATCTTTGAACCAAGTGAAAACAACCCCCCTGATTCCATATCTCTTTAATTTAGAAAGTAAAATGCGGTGATCCATAGTATCAAATGCTTTTGATAAGTCCATAAAACCCCAACATTGTGTTCTTTTTTAGAGAGAGAATCAGATATTTTGTCGAATAATTGTAAAATTGCATAATTGGTTGAGTGATTCTCTCTGAAACCATATTGATTTGGAAATAATATATTGTTATTGTTCAAAAAGGAATACAATCGTTTGTAAACTACTTTTTCAAGAAATTTTAGAGATACTCGGTAATAAAGATATTGGTCGGTAGTTGGAAGTGAGACATGGGTCATCTTTCTTATATATTGGTATTATTTTTGCAATCTTAAGTGAATCGGGAACAATGCCATGATACAGAGAGAGGTTAAAAATATGCATGAGCGGTGAAGCTATAAAGTGAATTATTTGTTTTAATAAACAGACACTTATTCCATCATGCCCTAAAGATTTAGTTGGTTTCAAAGACCTAACAATTTCTAAGATCTCATGAGTGTTAGTCGGATTAAAAAATAAAGAATGTTCCGGAAAGTCGTTTAAGTATTCAGAAAAATCATTATCATTAGATACTATTTTTGAAGCTAAATTTGGACCGATATTATTGAAGAAGTTATTAAAGGCATTAGCAACATCATTTGGGTTTCGCAAGAGTTGACCATTTTCTACGAAATTGATGTTATCATAGTTTTCTTTTTTCTTACCTAAAATCTCATTTACAGAATTCCATAATGAATTTTTATTATCTTTGTTATTTCAATTTCATCAGAAAAGTAAGATTTGCGAGCTCGGCGAATAACTGAAGTTAATTTGTTGCGGAATTTTTTGTATTTATTTATGTTGTTTTGAATTGTAGGCGATTTAATGGATATTTTATAAAGTCTATTCCGAGTGAATATGGATTTAATTATACCTTTGTGACCCACGGTTGTTTGTTCTTCTTTTTACTCGATTTAACTCTTAGTAATGGCACGTTTTTATCATAATAATAAAGAAGTTTGTTTAAGAATATTACATAAGAGTCATTTGCATTTTGTTTAGGTAAATATCATGCCAATCTTCTTCAGCCAAATCTACCTTAAGGGATTCTATATTACGTTGGGTTTCATTCCGTCTGGTTATGTTTTCTTTGTCCCTAGGTTGGTGAGGGCGTTTGTCATTTGGATACATTGCAAAAATAGGCAGATGGTCTGAAATATCATAGTATATTATTCCATTATCACTTTTATCAAGTGCATTAGAAAAAAATATTATCAAGTATTGTATTTGATATGTTAGAAATTCTAGTTGGTTTATTAACGAGATGTTGTAATCCAAATGATGATAATAAATTAGTAAAATGTTGACCTATTGTAGTATAGGGAAATGACAAATCAATGTTAAAGTCGCCCATGATATAGATTTTTTTGTTTTCTCGAGAAACTGATTCAAGACTAGATTCCAATTCATTTAAAAATATGTCAGCATTATTGGTTGGGGGTCTATAGATTACACCGATTTTTTATTCTTATTTTTAGCGTTAGAAATTTCAATGAATAAGGATTCCACATTTTGAAGTTCAATATCATGTCTTACTTTGTAATTAAGATCTTTATGTACATAGAGAGCGACACCTCCTCCCTTACCAACTTTTCTATCTATATGGAGGAAATTGTAATTATCAATGTTGTAAATTGGAGGAGACATTGGATGCAACCATGTCTCCGTGAGACCAATAATAGAAAATGGAAATGTGTTTAATGTGGATAAAAATTCGCAGAAAGTATCAAAATTTTTTGTAAGCTTCTTATATTTAAATGCATTAAACTAAAGTAGTCGGGAATATCACTTTGAGCTAATTTATGAAAAGCCTTATTAAATTCACTGGCTGTATAATATTTGCACTGGGGTGAAAAGGTTTCCCCGTTTAGTACGTCCTGCTCTATTGAAAGAGAATAGATAAGATTTGTTTGCAATCGTTGAAGAAGTATCCGAGGTGCGTGGTGCATGTGAGTGCAAATAAGGGTGTATGCCAGAAGCATTGAAGAAAGTGTTATACATGTTCATTATGTGTGACGATCTGACAGACTCGGGCTGGTGCTTACATCATTATCATTAAAACAAGTTATAAGGTGGATCTTTGAAGATATTGATATATCTTTATATAATTGTCCAATATGGTAAAAATAAGTTTTAAAGATAATATGAAATTGAAATGACTTTTTAAAACGTTTAATACAATCAACAGCTGGTAATAAAGATTTTTCCTTTCCAGACGATTTCATTACATCATAGTGCCTTAAATGATTAATGTGCTTTACATTATTCTTCACTTACAGCAGGTCTATCTTCTGCATAGGCATATCTATATGTATATACAGTGAATGGGGAATAGTCCATCTATAGAGTCATTAGCTCCAACAAATACAATAATCAAGAGCAAAATGTGATTGTTAATGAATAAAGAGGCGTCTTCAATTTGAATAGAAAGTTTCTTGCCTCTCAGAGATAGAAAAAATATAGGAAATTGCCATCACACTGTGAATGGCATTGGAATGCACATAGATAGATAGAAAAGCATTTACTTCTGTGTCAGCAAGCCATGAATGATTGAGAATGTATATTAGGGCAATACAGGTATTGCTGTGATTAAAAAAAGTACGAGATCAAATATATACATAGCAACGTCTCAATTGTTATACAAATAGCGATTTTTTTTTAAGTCGTTGAAAGAGCAAAAAGATCCTCATTTACATGGGATTCCGACACACCTATATACGTATACTGTATAACCGATTCAATTCTATTCAATTCTAATTGATCAATGAATGCAATATAACTACAAAAAGGTATTTATGTCAGACCACAATTGAAACAATCTAAATGTTTGCTGGGAATGATGATAGATACAAAAGAATGCATTTATAGTGCATGGTATACACAGTAGACAATATGTAATGTGTCGGAAACGTGATTATATGGGATCCTCATTTATCCTGGAATTTTTTGTTTCAAACAATCAAACAAGGCAAAAAGACTAATTGAGATGCCACAATTAAATCCGAAAAGGGGCAAGGTGTTGTTAAATACAATAGTACACTTGGAATAATGTAGATATTTGCTTGCAATGCAACCTGTTTATTCTATGTTTTGAATACATTTCAACAAAAGATATGCATTTTCTTTGTACAAAAGCAAACATGCCCAGTTTTTACTATGATTTTTTTTAACTGGTCTAAGTTAAGATATATTGGTATATTTGGAGTAAAAAAAACATTGATAATGAAATTATTTGGAATAACAGCAATATAACTTTTAATAAACGTATGTTGATATTTGAGAAATGTAAGCATGCAGGTATAATTAGGGTAAAAGATGTTATTAGAAATCGTCAGTGGTTAGCACCAAATATTTTGAATAAATCTGTCTATTCTTCTCAGTTTTTATTCGATTTAAAATACGTTAAATTAAAAAAAGTCTTTTCCTGTTTATAGGTTGAATAAGTTGTTTAAGGAAAATAAAATTGTGTACTAGAATTAAAGAAAAGTGAACGAAATTTAATTTCATTAAAATGTGGAGTACCCATAACTCTTTACTTTACCAACAAGAAAGATATCTTTATTATGTTCAGAGCTATCAGAAGAACCCAGGCGTTGTATCTTTTTTGGTCTAATCTGTTCTCATTACCAATTTCCTTTAATTGGAGCCATGAATTTTATTTCAAGTTGCATTTAATTGTTGATAACAGAGTTAGACAGTTTAGTTTTTAATTTTTAAACAAGATTTTACCATCAAGAGACAATTTATTTAAGTGGCATGTATTAGAAAGCAACACATGTAACATTTGTGGAGAAGTTGATACCACTTTTCATTTCATACTGTATTGTTACTATGTTCGATTATTTTGGAAAGTTATAGAAAGGTTGGTATTTTATATTTTCAGGATTACTATTTCTATAGATGAAAAAACATTAATTATAGGTTGTGATCTGCAAAATGCCAGCAATATTATGTGTAATCTATTTTGCGTTATTGCTCAATTTGTTATTTATCGAAATTATAAAAAAGCATATTCAAAGGAAAAAGATATGATGCGAATTCTTTATGGATCGAATTCAAGCTTACTATGATTATTTATTTAGAAAGCTTATGTGAACAAAAAACCAAGTTCGGAATTTTGAAAAAAACGTGATATTCAAAAATTATTACATTATTGGATTGAATTGATTTTGTTATTCTTTGTATATAAATATACATGTTATTGTGAATAAATACCTCGATTAAGAGCATAAAAGAAAAAAATAATAATACATTTGTTACCCTACTCGTTATACAGTGAGTGGCGAAAATAGTCAGTCATGACTTATTGCCAAATAAAATATAACTCTCCAGATAGTCTTTTTTCATAAGAAAGGAATGAATATACAAGAAATGATAAAAAAGGGGAGAAAATAAAAGTAATAATAATGAATAAATTTGTTACCCTATACTCTTTTTATAGTGAGTGGCAAAAATAGTCAATCATGACTTATTGCTAAATAAAATCAAGGAATGAAGGGGAATGGTCCATCAATTTTCGACAAATGCCACTCATCTCCATTGCGATTAGAATTCATTTTCAAAGGACTTTGGTCGTTGTATATTAGAGAGCGGCTCTGGAGTATATGCGAAAGGTCTCTATTAGGAATGAAGTAGGAGGTGCAGGGTGTTTTGATGACGAGCGTCGTTCTTGTGTTCGGTACCATACGAGAGCCAGGTTATCGAGGCTATTGGTCTACTGTCTGATCTACATGTTAGGATGGCGTCAACTTTTGGTCGGATATTGAATACACGACGGACTGAGGAATCCACGATGACAGGAGAGTCTATAATCGGGATAAAAATAAAATTCAAAAGAATGACGTTTTTACAATAAGAACAAAAACATTGCTAGAGATTTATCATGCTTTATTTTCTTTCATATTTCTCGTGAACATGCATTATAAGGAAAAAATTATAAATGAGATTTATTTAGCATTTCATTATTGGGTGGAAGGGGGGGGGGTGGGGGTCACGCTCGGAACGCTGATGCATGGGAAAATTATTTAACATGATGAGAAGTTTCACTTCGATACCAATATTTTTATTAACAATGAGCCTTTAAGAAGTTAAGTGAAGACAATAGTCAACGTGATTGGGAAATGCATTAATATGAGCCGGGATACGTCCAGGGAAATGGATCATGCCCATCCAATTAAATTTAGATTGTGTATATCAACCAATTGGTGGTGATCGCCCCCCCCCCCCCCGATGTGAACAAATATCTAAAAAAAGATATAATGACAAACCGTTTTTCCATCTGTGATGTTTGAAACATATAGTTTAAATGTATTTTCACTGTACTCAACAAGTACAGTCTACAATAAAATCACCGCACCTAGGCCAATTATTGGTAATCTCAATACTTACATTGAACAGAAAGCCGAACGGTTGAATTAATATCATGATCAAGCTCCCGATGTGAAGCGATACAACGTAAAATCTTCCCATCATCATGCCTTGATGGGGTAATTAATACGGTTCTAATAGATGTGTAGGTGACACCATGGATAGTATTGTACTGATCATCTTGACGAACTGTTACTCTTCCAGGATTTATCCATTCCAGTGTAGCAGGTGGCCTGATCTCTTGAACAACACACATTATTTTGTGAGTTTGACCCAAAGTGATGCTTATTGACTCCACGTTGTTTTCGATTTCAGATTGATTGTCAGAAATAGACAAAGATCTCGGTTTAGCTAGAAGTAATTAAAAACAGAACATTGACCTTTAATAAATCCAAAGTTTCATTAATATCCATGAACGTGGTCATCTCATAGTTCTTTTTCAAAATCTACTGTATCCGAGCTATATGAAGTATCTAACTACACATACCTCAGTTGTGACCATGAACATGAAAAAGGGATAGTATTTTGACCCCGTTTTACTAGTTAGTTCCAAGCATGGGCTTTCGATCAACAAGTTTTTGGCGATTTAAGTTTCCGAACTCTTAATTACATCTTAGATCAACCGCATGCAGTTTGATTCAAATATTCAGCAGTTCTTTGTACAATGGGACCGTGGTATGTAAATTAAAATGTTATCATGGTAATACGTTCCTAGTTGGGATCTTTTTTTAGAATGTACACGTTCTGTTGATTTTGTTGCATCAAAGATACATTAAAATAACTAATAAAGGTATTGAATATATAAATTTCATTTTTTCTCATTTCCATCAGAAAAGTATACAAAATCCATAAAAAAAACAATTACAATAAACAATTAAAGTATACTAAACAACAATAATAATAACCTGCTCTTATATTGATCTTAATACATCGAAACAACGTGTCTAAGCGTTTTACAGATATATTTTTACCCCGGTCATCAGATCAATCAGTCATTCCCGTAGACAATGAATGCTCATCTTTCACTCCCTGGGGAGTATTCTAGTCAGTCGCGAGTGAGGTACACACAGTACTGGACAAGCTACAATGACTTTCACATCCTAACTGGTACCCATTTAGCACCTGGGTCATGAGTGGCAAAGTGTGGATTAACGCCTTGCAAAAGGACGACAGACCATGGTTGGACTCGTACACACGACTACCACCCTGTTTACAAGGCGAGAGTCAGAACCACTACACCGCTGCTCCAAACATTAAACATAATATATGTAACTTTATCATACCTTTGAAACTTGGATGGATCATTAAATATTTGTAGCTTTTTTACGTTAGCCTATGTACTTCAAGTTGTATACTGCCTCATTACTTCTTATGTAATGCGTTTATATATATATATATATAAATATATATATATATATATAATATATATATATATTATATATATATATATATATATATATATATATATGTGTGTGTGTGTGTGTGTGTGTGTGTATGTATGTATGTATGTGTGTGTGTGTGTGGGTGGGTGAGGTGTGGGGAGTGTGTGTATGTGTGTGTGTATGTATATCCACGTGTGCAGTTTTCATCTCAATTTTCTTAGGAAATCTCATTTGAGGAAATGAAACCAATATACATATTCTACGCCATAGACTAATACAAAGTGAAAATGAATTGCATTTAATTAGATTGAATCGAATCAAGAATTTACTGGTAAGAGGACCTCCAATCTGACTGAACTTCCTTCGACATCTTTAAATATGCGTACCGAGCAAATATATAATCCACTGTCATCCTGTTGCAAATCCTGAATAGTCAGGTTTCCGCTTACAGAGTCGGCTTTCAAACTGTATTTTGACGTATCTGAGATGAGTTGGTCGTTTCTGAATTCCATGCCATTTCCTTTATCAGTAGCTATTTCCATCACCATTCGTTTCTGATATAGCCAAGTTTACCACACGATGTGCAGATGGAGGGCTAAATGTACAAATTAGAGTAATATCATCCCCAACAACTGGAAGAATACCTAGGTTTAGCAGATAGGTAGACACATTCATCCCATGAATCTTAGAAGCTTGGAAGACGGCGAAAGTTACAATCAGAAGAGCGAAGTCACTATTCATACTGCCTGTATTCCTATTAAAAACAGGTGCGAATTGGAACACTAGAGATAACAGTTTTTTTCCTGCTCAAGAAGCCGAAATGGTTTTATAAAGAACCTTTAAAAGCGTTGTTTGTAGAACCCTTTATAGGAAACTTTGAGATGTTCCTCAAACGGGACAAGCATAGAACCCTCGAAGAATCCCTTTTCTAGACATGGTGATAGTGTGCGGTTAATGGGTTCTTCGTCTTGGTTTCAGGAAGAATATTGATTTTGTAGCATTAATCAATATAAGCAATTTACCGAGATATCTAGAAAAGATCTCAAAAGAGGAAGCAGTTTATTGCATTTTAAGGATAAATTGAATACTTACGTACATGTTGTTGGGCTCTTTTGGTCACAGCGAAAATGAAAGCAATTATTGTCTATAAACAGGTGATTGATGGTGCTGTCCGTGACCTTTTATTAACATAATTATTTCGTATATGTCAAGTAATATAAATTGGTATAGCCAAAGGCTACATCATTCATTCAAATTTCAATTAAAATTTCTATAGTCATTTGGTAACACATATTACAAACACTTATGCAACATATGAAACATCATTAAGCAGGTTTAATTATGAAAATACACTCATAACAACACTGCCCATTTATCTACACTAAGAATTTACTGTGTCGATATAATACTTAATAAATGAAGAAATTGAACTGAGGAGAGTTATTTATTTTTTTTAAATATTAATTTACACAATCCTATGGCGATTGATAATCAAAGTATGACATTGATAAAGAAACAATCTGACTAGTTATTAAGAAAGTGGACAAAGAGTTCACATGACATTATGATATTTACATATTTTTTTTTAATCGCTAGAACACATTTTCGGGGTAACATCTTTGGTGATGACAATTTATAGATTCAAATCATCAAATTAAATAAAATACCGAAATAATTCAGTTCCAAAGAAAGAGGACAAAATAGTAATATTCTAATGACATTTAGATTGACTTGATTTGATTTACTTATTTCCGTTTCACAGTAATATGATAAACATAACAATAATATGATAAACATAACAAAACAAGTTCAAAAATACTACAAAATATAATATGTATTTATATAAATAATCATAAATTTAAGGAACACAATTCAGTAAATAAATTTATCTCAAATGACATTTGTATTTAAAAGTAAAACGGAGGGACTTGCCGAAAAAAGCAAAGCTTGTACAAGAGGTAAGCCCCTATCTTAGTTACATTACAAAACTACAACAAATAGATATTTGGTCGTAATAATAATTTTGTTTAAAAATAAATACAACTTTTGTGCACTTGAAGAAACACAATATTATAAGAGAGGGGGAGGTGGAGGGGGGGGGGGGCAGAAGGGACAGAGGAGTGCAGTACACTAAGAAGAAAGAAAGATGGCAGGCAGCAGGAGCAGGTACTTGGCTAGTTGCAGTTTTTAGAAGAAAAAAAGTAAAACAAATGATATACATGACTATACATGTATGTATGTAATATACAACTGTAAGCACATATACACAAAAGTCGAGTATAATTAAATTCGTTATTCAGCTTGACCTGTTTGCGACGAATATTGCAGAATTAACATTTTCTCAGTTTGCGTTTAAAAATATTTACATTAGGGGATTCTTTGAAATCTTGAGGCAGAGCGTTCAAGTAGGCAGGCCCGGGGAAGACAAATTAGTTTTTTTTGCAAATAAAGTTGTCAAAGGAAGATAATAACATTGACGTTGCCTTGTTAGGTAGCAGTGTACGGAAACATTTTTACGGAACATATTAGAGAAAATGGCGGGAGATAGTCCTGCTTAATTTAAACATAAATTGACTAAGTTCGAAAAGATATATATCATTTACTTTAAGAATGTTATTTAAAAAAATAAGATATCAGTATGTGATCTAAAGTGTGTTCGAAAAAATTTTCTTAGAGCTTTTTTCTGGAGAAGTAATATTCTATTTACTTTTGTTTGTATTGTACATCCCCACGCAATAATTCCATAATTAATATATGGTAGAATAAGGCTGTAATATAATGTTAACAAAGTGCGGGAAGGGAGAAAAATGTTTGAGTTTATTAATAATTCCAATGTTTCTAGAATTTACATATACTATCGTAATGAGGCTTCCAGGATAATTTGTCATCAATAAGGACACCCAAGAATCTAGTAGTGTAAACATTATTAAGAACGAAATTATCGAAGAAAATCCTGTCAGTTAGAGTATTGATTTTATAACTGAAAAGCATGTAGTTTGTCTTCTGGTGATTAAGTGAAGGTTGGTTGGCCTTGATCCAATCTGTAACATTTGTTAGTTCAAAGTTTAAGATTCTAACGAGTTGGTTGGATCATCATCATGATCATGGGAAAAGAAAATATTGGAATCGTCAGCAATAAGTATAAATGAAAGTGAATTTGATGTATTTTTGATATCATTGATGTAAGTAATAAAAAGAAGTGGGCCTAGTAGGCTACCCTGGGGGGCACCGCAAGTAATTGGAAGAGTAGTCGAATTGCTATTATTTACTGATACAAATTGGGTCCTATCAGTGAGGTAACTCCTGAACCACTCCAAGGCCTTCCCTCTAACTCCATAATGACACAGTTTATGAAAGGGAATTTCATGATTTATAGTGTCGAAGGCCTTGGGGAAGTCCAGGAAAATACCGACAGTATGACAACTATCATCGATGTTGAACAATGCTGATAAAAGGAAAATATCGGGGAGAACAAAATGGGATGTGATGCTAAATCAAATTAAATCAGATGCTTATTCATATTTTGTATTCATTTCTGAAATCACGGAAACACAGTATAATATCTACATAGACTAAATACATTACTTAACAATAATAACATGCTGCGAATAAAATAGCCCACGTCAGATATCTTCGATTTAACAGCTTTGTTCTTCTGTAGGGTCTAATTCTTCCATTCTTCAACTCTGGTCCAAAACTTACGATTAATATTTTGAACGCCATTATATAAATAAGGTCAGGAAATAGGTAATGAGATCATTACTCTAAATATGTCATGTTTCAGCAGCGGTTCAGGGAAATTTATGGAACAACATCCCCTTTCATTAAATCATCAAACTCTTCGCATCAATTTAAGAAACTTTTACAAACATACCTCTTTTCCGATAATTTTTTTTGGCGTGTATTTGTATTGTAATCGTTATGTACTTTTGTTTTAAATCGTTTGTAAACGCTGTGATATAGTAAACTATGGAGAGCTTACTAAATGCTACATGTAGTTATCATTACTCTTATTACTATAATTGTGAAGGGAATGTATTTCGTTTTGTCACGAGCGAAACTACTCTAGTTGAATTATTTAATGTGCAGACTACTTAACCACCCTGAATATACGACCAAAAGATATTCAAGATGTACATGAAGTGAACAATTTAATGTCACAAAATACAATAATTCATTATCATCATATCGTTTAAAACATATGTAAATCGACCAATGAATATTCAATCATTAAATAACAACACTGCTCAGTTATCTACACTTGGAATTGATTGTGTGTATATAAGACTTTAAAAAAGAAGAAATGAAACAGTTAAATAGGAAATTTATTTATTGTAAAAAATGTTACCTCACCAGTCCCATGGTGATTGATAATCCAAGTACCTACATGTACGGTAAGGCATTGATAATGAATAATCTGACCAGTAATGAAGAAAGTGGACAAAGAATTCAAATGATATTTACATATTAAAATTGTTAACATAAATCGCAAGAAAATACAATTTGGGGGGGTAACATCTATTGTAATGACCATTCATAAATTCAAATCGCAAAATTAGATAAAATACCGAAATAATTCAGTTCCGAAAAAAAGAGGACAAACCGTTGTATTCTAATGACATTTCAATGTTGAACAATGCTGATAAAAGGAAAATATTGGGGAGAACAAAATGGAATGTGATGATAAATCAAATTAAATCCGATGCTTATTTATATTATTTCTGAAATCATGGAATCACCCTAAACTGTATACATAAACTATATACATTACCTAACAATAATAAAGTGATGCGATTAGATATGTAGCCCATTTCATAGATATTCGAATTAACAACTTTGTTCTTCTGTCTTGTCTGTAGGGTCTAATTCTTCCATTCGTCAACTCTGGTCCAAAGCTTACGACAAATATTCTTTCGACGACATTAAATAAGGTCAGGAGAGAGGTGATGAGATCAAAACATAATGTTTACGAAGGAATGGATTTCGTCCTGCCACGAGCGAAACTGCTCTAATTAACATATTAATGTGCAGGCTACCTAACCACCCTGAATAAACGACCAAAAGATATTCAAGATAAACATGAAGTGATCAATTAAATGTCACAAAATAGACTTATTCATTATCATCATTCGTTGAAAACGACCAATAAATATTCAATCGTATAAAATGGAGTATATACAGTATATGCATAAGAGATTGAGTACAAGCATAATCGATTGTCAAAGTAAGGGAGTAGATCGATCTAAAAGGCCTTTTAAATTACGTTTCCGAAAGTCCAGTTAAAGTTTATAAACTGTTCGACCAAACCTCAATCGGATAATTGTAGAGTTCGAAGACAGAGCACATCGACGATCCACGACGACTACGAAGATGGACGGTTATGGCGCAAAACAAGTATGCCGATGATAGACGACGAAGACGATGAACGAGTGTGGAACGATGAAGACGCGACTGACATCATAAGCGAAGAGACGCGTTCTTGAAGAACAAATAAGAATTATATACAATTATTTATATATACGAAGTTTCAAAGCGCGAAGAAAGAAGGAAAAAAAAGAAAATGAGAACAAAATAGCTCAGTAAAAGAACATATATAGACAAATAAATAGATAATCGGCGAATATACAACTTGAATATAACGGGTCGATAATCATGTATATAAATTGAAATAATCCTAATAACTAAGAAAACTATCAGACTTAAAATGTCTGAACACAATATGATAATGCAAATTATCCGAGGGGTATTTGTTTCATACAGAATACAATGGAAGCGAAATATAGGAAAGTGGCCCGAAAATATGGAATGATATTCCGGACTACATAAACAAAATCTTTGTCAGAAACTAGCTTAAAATTTCAGATTAAGAAAAATAAAATGTCATCCTATGCTTGAATATCCTCATACCTCATACTCCTTTTGATCTTAAGTTAACATGAATAATGTGCAACTGTTGCTGCGGCATTATTTTTTTCTCTCTCTCTCTCCCTCTCTCTTCTCCATCATACATTGTTGTACGCTCAATTTGCTCGGTACTCGGTAACTCATGCCCGCCTTCCTGCTCACGTATCCCTCTCTCGTTTTCTTCCCTTCTTCTCTTCTCTTTTTCTAGCCCTTCTTATCTTTGTATTGTATTTTGTGTATTGTGCTTCTAGGGACCTACGCCCTTCCTCCGTACACAGAAGTTGTATATATTTATATTCTTTATGGAAATTGATTTCATATGAATTCTTGTTTACAAAAATGAAGAAATTTTGTTAAAATGGAGGAAAATAAATGTTTATTTGAAATGAAATGAAAATGAAATTTACTAAAGAGGTTTTTTTTTTTAAAAGAGGAACTGAAACAGTTCTCACGATGTTACCCCGCATACATTAATGGGGAGATTATTCCGAACCTTCGGGGAAATAACTGAAATGGATCTGTTGGGATTTAGTTCTTGGTACGGGCAGCTGCAGTTGAAGATGTGCAGTGGTGTGGGAGCGGAGACGTCTGGATGCAGATTAAACTGATGGGGATTGGAGGGAGACGAGGTACTGTAAATAAGAGGTTGATTATGGATACATTGTCTTGTAGACTAGAAGGAGAGTTTTGTAGACAATGCGTTGCTGAACTGGTAACCAATGTAAAGACTTGATGTTTGGGGTGATGCTTTCATGTTTTTTTAGTCCGGGTAATCAATCTGG
Organism: Lytechinus variegatus; assembly: GCF_018143015.1. Classification (NCBI taxonomy): domain Eukaryota; kingdom Metazoa; phylum Echinodermata; class Echinoidea; order Temnopleuroida; family Toxopneustidae; genus Lytechinus; species Lytechinus variegatus. The sequence goes on along the minus strand of NC_054747.1, from coordinate 26,648,485 downwards.
CTACTGTATTCTGGATCCGTTCGAGGGGAGCAATGTGGGATTGGGGAAGACCAGCTAGAAGGCTATTACAATAATCCAGATGGGAAGAAACAAATGCATGGATGAGCTTTTCAGTAGATGCAGTGTTAAGGTACTTGCAGATTCGGCAAATTCTAGATATACCACCAAGAAGCCGTCCTGCACTTGTGGATGTGTTGTGCAAGAGAAAAATGGTTGTCACACCGAGATCACAGACAAAATCCGATTTCTGAATGCACGTTTCAGACAGATCTTGGGGGGAGAGATCATTACACTGCTGCCTTGGCCCGGGATGATATATGCACCATTTCAGTCTTTGCTTCGTTAAGCTTCAAGTTGTTGATTACGGACCTAGACTTGATATCACATAAACACTGTGTGTCTATATATGGCGCCATTTCTGTCGTCTACATCTGCTCTCATAACAAGATACAGCTGGATACCATCAGCATACATAACGTGATGTATACCATGATGGGAAGCAATCACTTCGCAAAGAGGTCCTGTATAGAGGATGAAAAGCAAAATGCCCACAACCGACCATTGTGGGACAGCCCATCATAGAGGGTATGTCTGTGACAGAGAACCCCTTACTCTTACTTTCTGGACGATCACACAGATATGACTTAATCCACTCAGCGCAGTACCGTAAGTGGTTTCAAGTCGATTCAATAATGTTGTGTGGTCCAGGCAGTCGAATGCAGATGAGAGGTGTAATAGTACCAGGCCGCTTCACGTCCACTTTCAACATGAGATCGTTTGCAACCTTTACAATGGGTGTTTCAGTCGAATGATAGTGCCGGTAGGCCGACTGGTTTGCTGGAAACAAGACATTAGACTCGAGGTTACACCTAAGCTGCATAACCACAATCCTCTCTAGAACATTGCCTTGATTCTTCAAGTCGTTCCGGTCAAGTGATGACTTCTTCACGAAAGGTGTTATAATAGAGGTCTTCAGTACTTAAGGGAATTCGCCAGACATGAGTGAGAGGTTAAATGCTGACGTTATGATAGACAGAAGGTATTGTAGACAGATTTCTTCCAGCCACGTTAGCAACGGATCCAGGCTGCATGACTTAGGCTTGAGTGACTCAACGAGTTCTTCACTTGATTCAAGGAACCTTCTTTGAATGCTGAGAAACATTTGCCTGGTTCCAGGTCAGGAGCTCGACTAGCAGCTGGCGAAAACTGAGAGCACGCTGCAGAAGACTGAACTCCAGACACAATGCTGGCAATTTTGCCACTAAAGTAGTTACCAAATTCATTGACCATTGCCACATCATTCCGATGTTCAGGTACGAAAGTTTCCTGGCTAGAATGAGACGTAAATATTTTAACAAAACGGAAAAGCTATTTGGTGTCTGTCTCTGTAATCTCAGTGTTAAAGTACTCTGATTTAGCTTCTTGTAACTCCGTATTATAAGCCAAACAACTTTGCTGATACAGTTGTTTGTCGATGGAAAGACCAAAACTCTTCATCCGCCGTTCTGTCTTGCGTCGGATTCTCTTAGCCTCTCTCAACTCCTGTGTCTACAACGGAATAAAAGGTCTAAATGTGATAGCCTTGCTCTTTAACGGCGTATGTTAGTCGATGAGTTGGCTTTGGGTTTCATTGTAGATACCACCCGCTTCAAAAGAATGTCCCGGTGTAGACGTTGCCAAAGAAGAATTATGAATATCGTATGTAAAGGCACCATAAATCAATGTTCCATACTGCACAAGTTTCGTTTGGGGTCTTGGAGGCTGCAAGATCTACGTCAGGAACGAAGGCTGAATGAGCGGAAGGACACCCAGCCATGATACGAACAGTCTATTCGTCTATTCTTCTATTATTCGTCTATTCTAACGTCTATTCTTCCTGTGAGGATAAAAAAAAACCCCACAATCGATTGAATACATGAATTACTTGGCCTCGGAGTCGTTAATATCGTCAATGTGAAAGTCGAAATCACCAAGAAATATGGGCATAATTGTCTGAAATTCCTGCAGTCTCAAGAAGGGTACAAAAAATACTTCAGGAACATACTAAAGGTGAACTTGTTACGTGCGGAAGGTGGAGGCCTGTATACTGCATAGCATCTCGAAACTGATCCTACGAAGAATCGGATAGGAACATCCATGAGGTCAAAGATTTTAAATTCAATCCTACTATTCAAGGCCACTTTCGCCGAAGAGTGATACAAAATGCAGATCCCACCTCCTTTTGATTCAAGGCGAGGGCAATGCAGAAATTTACTTTTCGGAAGTGTTGACTTGATATCACCGATAACCAAATCATCTCTTTGGTTTCCTGATTACCAGGATTCTGTCAGGACAAGAGCATCCCATTCACTGTCCATAATCATATCACATATACCTGTAGTCTTGTTTGACATGGAACGAGCATTCCAAACGCCAATATGTAAATAGCTTTGCTTATTAGGACGAGGCAATCCAACATGCGATCAACGACGGACATAATGATCACTTGGATGAATAGGAGTTTCCATCCAAAACATTTTACACGGGGCATTGCAAACTTTCTAGCGGTGCGTCCATCTCAAGTACCCTTTTTGTTTTCCGAGCGATGTCCCAAGTTTTCAATAGATCCCATTCATCGCGAGAGAATGGCATTAGACGATCATGACAGTTTGAAGAAACGCTCTGTCCAATACTCAAAAACTCTTCGCGAAAGTAGCTAGTCCTTGCAATGGCGTATGAAGAAAGGATAAGCGCGATCGCGGCAAGGGTGTATTATGTAAATGTAGGCCTATATACTGTATACACCATGCAAGGCCTAAAAATCGAACTTCTCGATGAAAATAAGTTTTCCAAATTACAGTCCCTTTTAACGACAAGATTCTGTCCAAACTTCAATACATGACTTGGATATATTAAACAAGAAAGCAGAATATTATATCTAACATTGAAACTTGATCAGCAGGTATGTATAAAACGATGAAACATACATAGGCGGATCCAGGTGGGGCCCGAGGGGCCCGGGCCCCCCTATTGGCGGAGCAAAAGAAGAAAAAAAGGAAAGAAAGAAAAAGGGAAGGAAAACAACGAGAAAAAAGAAGAGGAGGAAGACGAGTGAATAGAATAAGACGAGAGGAAGACTTGGAAAAAATATTTCATGTCACTATATAAAATTTTCGATCGCGCTTCGCGCTCGCATTGCCTGTTAAGTGATTCACATATCTTGTTGAACATGGAGCTTAGATATCAAGTTTTGAAGTCAATATACAAAACATATTTCTCCTCGGACATCGAACTTTCATTTGATTTGTGTGATTTACAAATTTATTGTTTAAAAATGCTATGTAAAAATGTCAGTTTTATGGTCTGAATATTAACATTTTCCGCTCCCGCTGCGCGCTCGCTAATTTTTATTTATCATGTACCTTTTATTTTCATGCATTCCATAAAGTTTACAAAATATCCCTTTTCAGGTCTGATTGTCAAAGCGTATCAGCTAGCGCTGCCATGCTTGCATTTTGATTGACAGGTTATATTATGTATGCCTCAATATTGATTTTATAACAAACTACTTAAAATCACCTTTTCATGACAGTTTATCAAAAATTTCGGATCGCGATTCGCGGTCGCATTAATGGTTAAAAATATATCAACTGATTGCTGATGCATCCTATTCATAATAAGAAAGTGCATGAAATATACGGTGTTCAGTCCATAATAACATCAGATTCCGTGCCCTCATTATGCTTAAGATATCAATTTAATAATTAAATTGTCCCTTAATATTGGGCTTAGCAAGATGAATAGGAAGATATATAGGGGAAGGCGGGGTAAGTTGAGCATAGGGGCAAGTTGAGCCACCAGCCCCAGGCCAATAATGAATGAGTCAGACATTGTGGTGGTGTCATGTATTGATGACCCATAGCATAACCCTAACCCCACCACATTGTTTTCAACTTTGAAACAAAAGTAGTTTTTTAGAGGGAAAAATATGAATTTCAGCCAAAAAAGTAAAAAAAGAGTGTGAAATAGATAAGTGCTTTATAAACACACACGTCTTTAAATATAATAAAGACATGATAACAACATTATTAGTCTAGGTATGGATCTTCATACTTGTCATAGTCTTTTATATGATGGATGCATAATAAATGTGTGGATACAAAATTATCGCACGAAGTTCGGACTGGGGTAAGTTGAGCCAAACAGCATGGGGCAAGTTGAGCCATGGTAATTCCTATGGTAATGTATCTTAAAAACAAACAAACCATAAAAATCGATTGAAATGCTGGCTGAAAGGAGCAAATTTACATGACTGCTCTTTTCCTTTTAAAGAATGTTAGTATTTATAGAGAATTAGCAAGTGAAAAGACTTTAAACAAAAAATTGACATGCTGGTTCTCCCTCATACATTTTGTACATAGTTTTTGTGGCTCAACTTACCCCAGAAGGTGGCTCAAACTTACCCCATATATGGGGCAAGTTGAGCCATTTGACATCGTTTTTTTCAAAGGTCACGATGACTTTCAGTGTGGGGATAGAAAGTTATATATAGGTGGAAAATATTTCAGAAGAATTAAATTTCAAGGCAAGGTACTTATTTCGACAAGATTATTAATCATATCAATTCTAACATGCAAAAAGCAAAAACTGTCACAACTTACCCCGCCTTCCCCTAGTCATCATATTCATATGACAACATGTCCTAAGGATGTCACAGTCCTATGTCTTAAACAAAGTAATAATAGAAAATATCAGCTCTTCATCAAGTGCGATTTATATCCACCTTACAATTTTCCAACAAAGTATTTGAAATATAGAGTTGTTCTTTGACCCCCTTTTTCAGTTTGGAATATCAAATATTTTAAGCTTGCTCTGTGCCCTCGCTTTTATCATGACAAAAGATGTTAGAATGCCTAGATTCTAGCTCTAAATCTTAAACACGCGCGCGCATGTTCATTCAGTACGTTATCCAGTTCAGATCACCATATAAAAAAAATTCTGCTCGCCCTTTGTTATTAATGTAGGAAGATCCCTTCTTTCTCATCCCTTTCATGATTTACAAAACATGAATAGAGTCTATATCTCAGATTTTCCGCTCGCGCTTCGCGATCGCATTACTTGTTGAAATATGTAACGTCTTCATGGCTAAGTGCTAGCAGTCCTTAAAAGGCAATTTTCTATCAGTTCAAAACGTATACAAACATTTTCTGCTCGCGCTTTATTAATGTAGAATATCCCCTTTTACTCATCCTTTTCATGATTTACAAAACCTGAATAGAGTGTCCCGTTCTAGGACTAAAACTGAATTTTTCCGCTCGCGCTTCGCGCTCAAATCAATTGTTTAGTTATTTAGCTATTCTGTTCATGATTACAAAAAAATGATTACAATTAATTCTTTACGTAGAAATTTCAAAATATTTCAGCTCACGCTTCGCGCTCACATTATTTGATTGTTAAAATATGTAACGTCTTCATGGCTAACTGCAAGCAGTCTTTCACAGGTAGGCCTACCTTTCCGATCAGTTCAAAACGTCTATCAAAAATTTCTGCTTGCGCTTTGTGTTCGTAGTAATTAGTGCAGGCACATCTTTTTTAAGAATTTTCAAATTTTAGGAAAAAATACATACAATTTCTTAAACGCGCTCGCATTTAAAATAAGGATTATGATATATATTTATGTTGATTTAAAGAATAAAGCTAAGAAGTACGTGACCTAATGGACTACCCCCTTCAAAGAAACAAACAAAATATGGCTGAACAAAAATTCCAGCCCCCCCCACCCCTATTGGCGAAGGCTGGATCCGACCCTGAACGTATACATAGCAAAAGTGGAAAGCGAGAGTGCAGCTATGAGGAAAGGGCGCCACCAAAAAATAAAAGTGAAGAACCGGAGTTGAGTTGAAGCTCCAGATTTTCTAGCATCAATTAGGAAGAATTACGGTCAAGTCTGACAAACAGTAGCTCATTGACTGAAATGTGAGACATTGCCCTTGAATGACATTGTGACTCATGATCTTGACATTATGGGTAGGTCCTGGGCTGACCCACATTGACTCTAAGTTGACCCTGGGCTGACCCTTGGTTGACAGTCGTAATTCGGCATTGAGAAGAGAGGAACCTGCCCGGGGGGGGGGGGCACTCGACCAAAAAAGTGGTGTGGGGGTGTGTCGCTGGCGAGACAAAAAACGGGGGCCTTGGAGAGGGCTTATTATAAAAAGGAGGGTCCTCGGAACGGGCTTCGGAACGACAAATGTTTTGTGAAAACGGGGGTCCTTGGAACGGATCGCCAGCGTGTGCGTGCGTATGCATCCCTATGGAACGGTCATGTGTGAATGATGCAGCTAGCTAGCGCGGCCTCCGCCGGGTGAGCTCTGCGGCCGCTTTTCACCAAAATTGTAGAACATTGTAGGAGATCTATGCGATTCCAGCGGCGTAACGAAAAATATGCGAAGCTTTGGAGCGGATTTCTCTCTTCTTTTCTCAACAAGACAAAAATGCTATGCCTCGGAACGGAAATTTGAGTGTAAAAATGGGGGTCCCCTCCGCGGCACATACCCACTATGCATTATATACAGAGTGCCCCCCCCCCCCCGGGGAACCTGCCTGCACTGGGTTGAGTGGCACATGCCTTTTTCCTTGGCTAGGAAAACACCCCAAATCACAGACCGAACCCCCCCCAAAAAAAAAAAAAAATAAAAATAAATAAATAAATAAATAAAAATAAAAAAATAAAAAATCAGAATGAGCTGGCTTAGCTTTTCTTGCCAGCACATCATACAGAATACGTAACACTAACAGTCTGCAATAGTCTGCTATACACCTGTTAACCTATAGTCTACTTTTAATGACAACGCTGCTGACATTCCAGGCAAGCTATCATGCCTACAGTCTAATTTACATGTATATGGGTAACATCCCTATTTAAATGCCAGGCAGTTACCATGACTACTAAGGTATAAAATGGACATCCTGTACATGGACGTAAGACAATCGCCTACACTTCCCAAAAAATTGAAAAGCGCCCCAAAAGAAGAAAAAAAAACATACAGGTCCAGTGCTCACAGATGAACTGCGCTGGTTCCCATAAAAATCTGAAAAGAAAAACCTAAATAGTTAAAAGAAAATAGTAATAACAATGATAAATTATAAAAATTATATTAATAAAGCTAATCTCTCTCTCATAGGGTGGAGAGTGCTCGGTCTCCCGGAAAAAAATGGACAGGGACCCCCCCCCCCCGAAAAAGGGTCTATCACTCCTCGATGATCGCATTTGGGGAACCACTTTTGGTGGTTCTATAAACTTACGGGGTACACGCACACCTCCCGCTCATCCCCGGATCAACGCGAAAACTTACATGATTTGTTTGTTTTAACAACATTAACATTCCCTATGCCGATAGTAATATATATCATTCCTTTACAGAATACTTCGTATCGTCCTTTAAGCACCAAGTGCAAATGGATGTTTACTCATGGTAAAATACTGTTACATAAAAAATGTAGGATAACTATTTTTACTATTTTTGCTGTAACTAACTCTAGAGAGAATTGTTACAAATACGAAATTATAAATTCATATGAAAGAAATTACAATAAAGGATTGTAATGTTCGAAGTAGACTAAAATATTCTTGAATGTCTCATTAAAGTAATATGTTGTTTCGTTTTTCCGTTTATGCCCAACACAATGACACTTTGAGTTATTATTATTACTATCTTCTTTATTTCGGGGGGGGGGGGTACTTGTTCATGAAAAAAAAAACGTGCAGCACGTTTCTGTACTGGCTCTAGCTTTTCAATGTGTTTCTGTGTAGAAGGGTCCCACACTGAGGAGCTGTACTCGAGCACATGTCTCAGAGAGGCTCTATATGCTCTCCCCTTGCTCTTTGTAGGGCTTATGTTCAGATTTGTTATAAGGAAGCCAATGGTTTTCATGGCCTTACGGCATTTCACTGATCATGCTGATGTGTCTATCCCATCTCATTATCTAATGTCAAGAGGGTGTCTGCTCCTGGTGATAGCCAGTGATGTGCACTTGGTAGGGTGGAGCATCATGTCTCAGCTGTTCTCTCAGATATGGGAGGTCTCAATGTATGATACTTTGGTCACCATCACTAGTCACCGCCCTGTAAACTGTCATATCAATCAGACGAACATCTGATGACCCACACTTGGGTAGATCATTTATGTATGTCAGGAACTGGCATGGGTCGTGCACAGACCCTTGCGGTATTCCCGATTTGGCATGGATGACGACGATTTTTGCCATCAATTAGCACGGCTTGGCACCTTTTGTGGGTATCCAGGAAAGTGTACAGCAATGTAACAATAGGCTACATTTATCAGTGCATCAGCATAGTCCATTATTAAGATGTCAGTTTGTTTCATTTTCTCAAGATTGTAGGTAAGATCTCCTGTACACTCAACAAACAATACTCCATTCGATAGTATGTGATGGTTGCATATTTTATGACGTACTGGAATGCCAGTATGTTGAAATTTACAACAAGGAATTCGCAGTCCTAGTAGACAATATGGATAGCGTGGAAAATGGACAATATGATGAGGTGTGTTGTTTAAATTTTCGATTTCACTGGGGTAATTCAAGACGCTTGTAGCACATGTAGAAGTGGAATTTTCAAGAAAGAAGGAGAATGTTCTCATTCGAGATTAATTTGGACATCCCTGGAATATTGGAAATGGGTGCAAATGCTGGGAAATGCTTCGAGGATATCATTTTCATTTCATTTATTCATTTATTCACGTCCATTAATATACATTGAGCATACAAAAAACATCAAAAATATACATAAAAAAAAGAAACAAAGACACATAGCAAGATGCAAGAAAGATTTTAGAAAAGGGCTAAGATTGTATAAGGATAATTACAGTACATGTATAAAAAAAATGAACATGAAATGGGAAACTGCAAAAGAACAAAGCAAATGTTCTGTCGAGGCAGTCCCTATGGACAGTAAAATATAAAATTCAAGACTTGTACTGATAAAATAAACATATAATAATTAGGAAATATGATGGGATACATTAAATTGAATTAAGATGTTTGATGGTTAAAAAGAAAGTTTTTCAACTTGGATTTAAAAGAATTTAAGTATGGGATTTGTTTGATGTTACGGGGAAGAGAATTCCAAATGCAAGGTCCTTTGAATTTAAAAGAAAGGAAGATGCTGCATTTTTACATTCTTCACATAATAATTTTGATGATTTCGAGTGTTATAACTGTGCATCGATATTTTACTTTTGATCATTGAGTCAAGATAATACGGCACTTTATTTTGCTTATGTTTAAAAACCATTAATGCTACACAATATTGATTCAATTGATATACATTCAGGAAATTAAGTTTTTTTAAAAAGTGGTTTTGAGGGAGCATTAAAATCAGACATGCAACATATTCTAACAATCTTCTTTTGTAATTTGAACAACCCAATGAGCCTGGTCGGATATGTGTTCGCCCAGACAGTGTTACAATACATTAAATAAGGCAAAATCATTGAGTTATACAGTAAAATCAAAATATACTGTGGCAAGAAATGGCGCAGTTTGCTGATGACACCAATATTCCTTGATATTCTGTTTGATATGACTCTTATATGTTCGTTCCATGTTAAATGTTGGTCAATAACAACCCCAAGGAAATTTGTAGATCGCACACGTTTTATGACCACATTATTCATCTTGATGATTAAATTATTTGATAAGTCATCTGTAATAAAACTTTGCTTCTAACTAAAATAAATGAAACTGGACTTCGATGTGTTAAGTGACAACTTATTACAATTAAACCATTGCGAGACGTATTGTAATTCATCGTTCATAGTTTTCTTTAAATCGTTAAAATTTTCATCACTACATAGAATATTGGTGTCATCAGCAAAAAGAATAAATTTCAGTTTATTAGAACAATTAATCAAATCATTTATGTACAATAAAAACAATAACGGCCCCAAAATTGAGCCCTGAGGCACACCACATTTGACTCTCTTTGGGTCTGACAAAACACCACTGTAAAAAGTTATTTGAGTTCTATCTTTCAAATAATCTTTAAACCATTTCAATACCGTACCTCGTATTCCATATATTTTTAGTTCTTTTAACACAATTGCATGATCAATAGAATCAAACGCTTTGCTTAGATCTAAAAATAAACCAACAGTATGTAATTTCTTATTTAATGAACATATTAAATAATTATGAAAGTCAACGAGAGCCATTTCAGTGGATACGTTTTTTCTAAAACCATACTGGCAAGAATTCAATATTGCATGTTTCGTTAAAAAGATTTCTAGACGATTATAAACAATTTTCTCAAGAATTTTAGACAAAAATGGCAGTACAGATATTGGTCTATAATTTCCTATAATATTCATATGATCTTTTTGTGTATTGGTGTCATTTTAGCAATTTTCAACTCCGATGGAATTTTTCCAGTACATAAAGAAAGATTAAAAATATGTACAAGAGGTTTCAAAATCAAGGCAGATACCTTTTTTTAAACACATAGTTTAAAATTATCGATACCACAGCTATTAGTGCTTTTAAGTGATTGTACAATTTTGAAAATTTCAGATTCATTAACAGGAGTAAAAAAATAGTAACGCTTCATTCAATCCAGGCAAGAATTTATAAAAATCATTTTCATCACTTCGTGGAATATTATTGCACATATTTGGACCAATATTGATAAAAAAAATCATTAAAATGATTGGCAATTATGCTAGAATCATAAATATCTTGATCATTTATCTTGAAATATGTTGGAAGAGATTTTTTTTGACTTACCAAATATTTCTTTGACCACAGACCAAGTTTGCCTAATATCACCTTTTGTCTTTTTGAATTTATGAGCGAAATAATTTCTACGTGCTTGTTTTCTTAGTTTATTCACCTTATTACGGGCTTCATGATATTTTGTTTTATTTGAAAATGACCTAACTTTACAATATCTTTTATATAGCTTATTCTTATTTGAATTAATTCTAATCATTCAAAATTCAACCAAGGTTTTCTGCATTTTTGTTTACTTTTCTTTTTGACTAATGTAAAGCTTTTATTTTAATAGAAGGCAAACTTAGTTTTAAACTTCTTGTAAGCAATCTCTACATCATCACAATGAATAATGCTTGTCCACTCTTCCGTGATCAAATCTGATTTCAAATAATCAATAGTATTATCATTTATCAATTGCTTTTTTACATTCTGTACATGTTTATACGTATTGAATAAGGTATGATTTATAATTTGAAAAATTGGCAAGTGGTCAGTGACATCATGATAAAAAATTCCAGAGGTGATGAATGAATTGATATTGTTGGTAAAAAATAATATCTATTAGTGTTGCACTGAGAGCTGAAATGCGCGTGGGCTTATCAATTAATGGTAAGAGCTGTGATGAATATAATACCTGTAAAAATTAACACTGTATTTATAAGTACATTTAGAAATATCAATATTAAAATCCCCCATAATGTACATGAGTTTATTTTCTTTAATAAATTCCTGAATACATTTATCAAATTCAGTAATAAAACCGTCAATTTTGCTCTTTGGTTGACTATACATGATTCCAACAATAATGTTTTTCCCTGATTGAACTATAATTTCGATAAATAACATATCAGTGCCATCATGATCAATATGTATATCATTTCTGATTTTGAAATTTAATGTATTTAAAACTAATAATACTACTCTTCCTCATTGCGATCGGAATGTACAAATGAATATCCTTCTAAGTTAAAAAGCATTGGAGTTTTACAATGAATCCATGTTTCAGAGAAACCATATACAGAAAATGAGAAAGATAATGAAGATATAAAATCAACTATTTCACAAAAGTTCTATTCAAACTGCGCGCATTGAATCAACTATTTCACAAAAGTTCTTATTCAAACTGCGCGCATTGAAATAAAAGATAATAAAATCGTTATCAAATGAATCAGAACTAATATCAGAGCCCGGGTTTTATGTCGGTGCATAGTGAATTAATTTGTGTAATACAGAATTAAATTTTCTTTAATTATTTTCACTCAATGGACTCCTGGCAATTATTTACAGAAAGGAATTTTCAGCTCTCATCAAGGTCAAGAGAACTTTTATCAACCCATGGATTGCCGAAATCGAATATCTGTCATTATCGACTCATTCTGGTAACGGACTTTGATTGCCCATCGCAACTCAACATCAATCCATCATGATCATTATTCATTTAAAATAAAAATTCTTTGCCAGCCAATTTGGATAACTATTTTGACTAATTGGACCATACTTTGGATTTACCAGAACTGTCTATACCTTCCTACGGAAATTTATGTAAGATTTTTTTTTATTTATTGTAATAAAAATAGCCAAATCAAATTTGCTATTCATTTGTTGCGATTCTTCTTATAGAGTAACATAACTTTTGTAAGATGACTTTAAGAGAGTATATTTGTTCTTATGATAATATCAATATGTAAAGCTGAACATTCATTTATAGTGGGAGGAGGGGGCAAGCCCACATCAAGCGCTACGTAACCGAAGATACATAAAACTATCATCTATCACTTTTGCTTATGACAGTGTAATAGCTATCACTTTTTCATGAATGTTCCATTGGTTTGTTATCATATGAAATATATTTTGTCTGAGAATGTATATTGATATGCGAGGGAGCGAAGTGTAGGAGCGAATTTAAACTAATTTGAAGACTAAATGGCGTGCAAATATGTCCTTCAATTTCAAAACTGATTTTTTTTTACTGCTTAGAGGTGAGATGAGAATGAAAAACACGGGATTATGACTATCGTTATTAATAGGAGTGCCCTATGAAGTTAATAATCGATAAAAGGCCATCACAAACGATATGATAAAATTCCAACAATTTTTAGACAGTACAATGGTGCAGATAAACAGGAAAAAACTGCAGAAAGGTCAGGTTTTAAATAATATAAAGAAAAGTGTATTCAGAGAAAGTGTAACATATTCTTGAAAAATATATTTCGATTGTTAAATCTCCTCTAAAATTGAAAACTTGTAAAGGTATGGAAAATATCGCGGTCCTAGGTATTTACCGCACTGATTTGATTAATGTCATCATGGTCACCGGTTTCTAGTTCATGGTGCATTGAACTTGAAGTTTGGGGGTTATGCCAATTATATTTCTACAAATCACACTTCGTGGTGGAGCGACAAATATAACATTTGCAAAAAGACAAAAGCAGTACTTTGTCAAAAGGTGGCCAACTCTCGTGAAAAATTGACCGCGGGAGCGGAGCAACCGAGCAAGAACTGCTGCAATTTTAGAATGCCAAAATCTAAGCATTTCAAAAAGCATTTTATATAAATCTAAGCATTTACAATAGTATTAATCATTTATCATACAAAACAGTGTTTCTGTCATTAAACGAATGGGGAATGATTGTAAAAGCAATGCCTCTCTTACGATAAGACGTAGGGGCTATGATATCCCCATCTCCTCGGGACTAAACATGTATAGCTGATTGTCGTTGTTTCACTCGATTTTCTATAATGCCATAATTCTTTCATTGCTTTCATTTCAGCGTGTTTTACCAGTGAATAAATTATAGAATTAGTAGTTTCATGATTAGTAACTGTCCCCTTCTGATAACCTATTTTAGTTTGATTCAGATTATTATTTAAGTAAATATATTATATATTTTGCCATGCAGTGTTATATTTTACTTAGATGATGACTTTATTTTCGTGTACATGTATGATTATGATGATTTACGTTATGTTTTCAGAGATGTTATGTTTTACTCCATTGGCTTTTTTTAGATAAGCAGTTTTCAGCAGCTTCTTTTGCCATGTTATGTTTTCACCAGCTCATTGAAGAAAAACTAATTATTCCGATCTTTTGTACCTAAATAAATATGTTCTAATGAATAGGAAAATAAATCAATCTTCCAACTAAATTTTCGGGAAAATGCACATCAGAACACTCCCTACGAGTCAATGCACCAACAATGTGGAATAACCTATCTTCTATCTAAAGGTCTCAAAGAAAGCTCAACTGCTACCTTATTTGAAAAAGAACAAAAGGTTTACGTTAAGACGTGCGTCCTTGCAGTTTGAAGATTAATTAATTGATAATCTTTTTGTTTAACTGCAGTTGCATGTTTGCTTTAATATCTTATAATGTTAACCATACTGTTGGAGTTTTACAAACCACTGATTGCTTTTCTGTCCAATGTAAGTATTTCTCATTCTATGCTGTGTGTTTTAATGTAAATGCATCTATATTTTATGGTTTGGCCCTTAGTGATACGTTCTCTCCATTTTAGGGGGAGGGGGGAGACACACCTTACATGTATGTACCATTGCCTAATTTAATGGTCCCCCTTATACATCGTATTATCAACACCTCTCAACCCTCCCGTTCACTTCGGTCATCCGACAAGAACCTTTTGGTTGTTCCCAAGGCAACCTCCTCCCATACCCATGGCGACAAGGCCCTTTCGCCTCTGGCTCCCACACTCTGGAACTCACTTCCTCTTAACTTAAGATCTCATTCTTGTCTCAGTTCCTTTAAACTAACACTTAAGGCACATCTCTTCCGTAAAATATTATATATATATAATTATAAAACACAAACATATACATAAAGCAACAAAAAAACCCCACAAAACAGGAGCAAAACAAAACAAAAATAATTATAAAGACTACACCTAGGAAGGATTTCACCTTTCGAAATCGCTTGCCTGAACATATCTATCTTGATTTAATTTAACAAGCATTCCTCATCTATAATAATCGAATCTCATGTCCTGATTTAATAGCTTGCATTACGACATACCTGTCCCCTCTCTCTTGCTCTGCATGTTCCCCTCTCGTTTAGTGACTCACCAACTTGCTCTTTACCCTGCTCTTTTATTCATTTCCCCAGTATTTTCCTTCTTTACTTTGATTCCCCAGTGGTCGCTCATCCCCAACTTTTTTAATAGGGGTATTATTTATTATACTATTCCAATTTCCACCCACCTTTTTTTCTGTCCCTATCCAAATTAGGAATCTCTCCACAAAGTGAACAAAGTATGCTTATCATTATAAAACATTTTTGTTCTTGACATGTGTACAAAGGAAACTAATCAATTGAATGAGTCCACACAAAGAAATATTCACAGTTTTACAATGAAACTGAAAATTTTATTAGTGCATTGCAAAGATTTTACATGTTGATGCACGGTAATGCAATCTTTAAGGTCGTACAGGCGATACTTTCCAACAATTGATTTTAACCAAGGATGAATTACTATATCGATACCTCCTTGGCATTGCCCATGTTCAAAATACATGTAACTGGTAGAACAGGGGTATCTCAGACATGCCTGATGTGGAAAGGAAAACAATTCATGAAACTGCTACACGTATCCATTGATTTTACAGACTGTTTGTTATAAGTCACTGAAATATTTACAACTTATTGGCTCATTTCATTTTTGGTTTTGTTGTATGAAATGATGCACAGGTCAGAGTATCGCCCAGGCAACTGTGAACCCAAATACTTGCAATGGATAATCAAGATTATTTTTCCTTTTTTATTTTGCAATTTTATTTGCGTCACGATGTTCAGAGTTATGACCGTTTAAAACAAAGAGTTGATGCAAAGGAAAAAATCACTTCTTCATAGACATGACAGAATAATAATAGAAGAGTCACGCATTTTGCATCCAATGGGAGGAAAAGAATGAATCTGGCACATGACTGTACATGATTGGAAAAATCAACGATATCTACCACATACCATTTTCATTATATGAATTAATGATGAAAAATTAACAACTGCTACATACTTTATACAACTTTGTCTACCAATGGAATGATGAAAGGACTGTAATAGTATGAAGAATCTAAATGTAAAAAAATAAGGTGCATTATTTAGCTCACACCATGTGAGCGCATTATAGAGTATATTTTTCATGATAAAGTTTATCGATAATCCAACTTTTTCATCAGATACATCTTTGTCTACCAATGGAATTTCGCACGTGATTTATAATAGTAATGAATAATATAAATGTTAAAAACTACAGTGTGTTATTAAGCTTCTATCATGTCTACACAAAATTAGAGTACATTTGAATGATGATGCTTGTTAATAATCAAAATTGTTCATTAAGATTGGGTTATTTTCATTTAAACGTATTACTTATCCCGTATATTAGTATGCCTAATTTAACTGGTATAATACAGTGAATGAATAATGACTTCGTTAATTAAAAGAAAAATTATTCATGCAGCAGAAATTTATCTACAAGAGTTTCATGTCAAATGGTAAAATATCGGACACTATTCTACAATGTAATATTCATAGTTAATTTCAACAATTAGATATTGTGAAGTTTAATATAAAAAAACTTATTATTTCACTTGTTTGTAGAATATATACCTAACAAGTTAGTACAGTATTGAACTAATGCAATTCATCATAGATTACTTATTTCTAAATTGCAATAAAATATATGGCAAGTAACGCTTATCCGTGCAGTATCATAGCAATGCAGCATTAATGGTATTTGTAATTGGGTTGATATATTTAAAACAAATCACCTTAATATCATCATTATTTAATAGATGCAGTTCACAACGGTATCTCTTCTAGATTAATATGAGTTTCATTAGATAGCAAAAATTACACTAATAACCGTATTTACTTATTTATAGATATATGCATATGATATTTTACAACTTTATTTCGTGTTGAAACATTTTTTTTTTGTTCATTAAGAAACCTTTGTTAAATTAAATCGTTGGTGTTTTGGTAGAAGAAACACCAAAGACATCATACAACATCACTCTAAGTCTTAATTTAGAAACGCCATAGTCATGGTAACATAATCCGTGATTAATTATATTGCATATGTTCTAATTCAAAATTTATATCAAAATGATAAAAAAAATCGATGATATATAAAAAAAATTAAAAATTCGTCTGTTAATTCGACAAGATATTTTGGTGCTTCAGTAAATATGTACATGTTTAAACATGTGCAACAACAAAATACATATTTATACTCTGCATGATTCAATTAACGCT
This sequence comes from Lytechinus variegatus, assembly GCF_018143015.1. NCBI lineage: Eukaryota > Metazoa > Echinodermata > Echinoidea > Temnopleuroida > Toxopneustidae > Lytechinus > Lytechinus variegatus. The sequence goes on along the minus strand of NC_054747.1, from coordinate 26,631,447 downwards.
TAGGTGAAGACGTTCAATCGATGGATTTATGTACAGAAAGCATGTGTTAAATAAATGACAGCAATGCCATAATATTTGTTTCCTTCTTATCAGGAAAAGCGTAGAAAACGTATTTGTCACTGGAAAATATTTTCGATTAATACGGATTTTTCTTCATCATTAATTTAATAAAGTTACATGACATGCATGTGATTCATACGTGTAAAAAAGTGTTTAAGTGTTTAATCAGACAAATACTACATGTAGATCCTAAAGATAAAATATGAAGCATCAAATTTGAGGATGGTACTTGAATCAAACGTGCATATATAGATGAAGGAATCGAATCAAACAAACGGATGGAATATACTGAACTTCTGAATTGAATATTACAAACTTTGCCACCAATACAAACTGAACTAAAGGTTTTTATTGTGTCTCTTTTGGAGCATTAAAGGGATTTCTAGATCTATGACAAATTGTCCTTTCTCTATCGTTTTAGGCATGGCTTATTTTCAATTTTAACTTGAGTTCCTACTTTCATTTTGAGGAAATCTTAGGTGATTAACGACTTTTTTTTCGTACGAAAGAACAAAATATCCCCCGGTTTCATGAGTGGCAAATTTATATAATTTATCATGTGTTGGCATACACAACTTCTTCATCCGGTATATCATCTTCCACGGAAGACACACCAAGAGAAGTTGACGGCATCTGCATAGGTTTCATGTCCATATAGATGTGAGTCGTAGTCTCATCTCCATCTCCTTCTCCCGTGTACAGATGGTTGATGGACTGATGGCCATCAGACTCACCCTCAAGTACCATACCGTCGGTATTCATATAATGACTTTCAGAACCCTTTGGAGAAGAACTGGGGCTTACGTAGTCATGGTTTGGTCTGTGTTCGTCTTTACTGTCTGCATCCATATATGCGGTATTAGAAACATTGGGCGTATCATAGTCATGATCTCCCCTGCCGTCGGAGGTTGCTACGGCGGTTGATGTAGGATTGGTAGGCTTTAGGTCCATGTAGTAGCTCGTACCTGGCCCCGAGGAGTGCGATTGTCTGTCCTTTGCGAGTTCAGTATAGATTCCTTGTCCCTCCTGTGATAACAAAATAAATGGGATTTATGGACAGATCGAGACTATCTCCTAGTAATGATTTAGTTACCCCCAATGTTCACTTAGGCCATATTTTATGGGGTAGTAGTTGTCATCTCATTTACTACGACTCTAATCTACAGGCAAATTTTTACCCCCTCCTCACAAAAACAATGCACACACACACACACATATATATATTTATATACATATATATGCATATATTTATAGATATATACATATATAAAGGAAGAGGGACTTTTGCACAACGTGTGTGGCAGCGTGTCATGTTCTATGTAGGCATAAAAAAATCCTGGCATGGGCGTTAGACTACGTCATTTCTTTGTCTTTGTCTTTCTTCGCAGTTTAAGTTACACAAATCCTTTTCTATTGTACTTAATCATCTTGTTTAAATCATTACCTACTCTTTATTTTGTTAAGTTACTGTTATCCTTCTGTACCTTTTGTTACTATTTATTTATTTTGTTGTTATTACGATTTTATTTGTATGGTTTTGTTCTAAAGCTAGCATTAAATAACATGAGATACCTTTGAAAGCTACGTCTAGCATCCATGTCTTGATTCTTATATATATATACATACATATATATACTATATGTTGTGAAAGGAGGATATGTGATTATATGTGATTATATGATTATGCACTATTGATAAAAATAAAATAGTTTGGTAAATCAAGTTTGTCAGGAGCATTTCAGAATCTTAACAAAGGTTCAAAAATACTGAGCACAATAACAAATTACCACACAATGTAAAAAAGGCACAAAAAATTATGAGCACTTGACGAAGTATCCACATGATAAAAAAGGGTACTTAAAAAACAATTGGGAATACACTGAGGATGGTCACAATTTCATCACTCCCGAGTAATATTTTGCTACAGACTAAGCTCTCTTTGTATTCTTGTTTTTTTTTTGTATTCAATGTCTGGGCATTTGTACAAACCATGTTATATCGGGAACGTAAAAAGCATTCTTAAAATACATCTTAATTGGAATGTTTGTATAAAGATGTGAAGGACGTAATCGAAAAACCAATAAATTGCTTAGATATCTATTGTGCCGATAACTATATTGTCCAATGGATTTTTAACGATACTAAATAAGTAAACAAAAACATAATACGAAACAAGGAGAAAAAAAATCATACTGATATCAATACACTGTTTACACCCAGGTATGCAAATACATTAATATTATTATAATAAAGTAAAAGTTGAACCATTTTCATATTAACTCTTAATTTCCACTTTATATGACTTTTTTTACCTAGAAAAAAATACCTAATAATGAAGACATTATTCAGTATAATGTTTATAAAAATACAAGGAGATAATAAGGAACATACCATACTGTCTTGATGTTGAGTTGCATTTTGGTTGGCTGTAATGGAATGCATAAAAATCCAGGATATGAAATCGTCAGCTCAATAACTAAATGATTAAACAATTGAAAAAAGGTTTATTACATGGTCAGATACATGTTCTATTCGCCTGAATCTTGAATCTCGACTGCATTTAAAACTCTGATGAACAGTTTGTAATCCAAAATTACCACACAACTAACATATTTTATTGATATTAAGATTTTACTTGTTCCTTTCTAAAAAAAAATAAGAATGATATACAGAGCACATACAAACAATACGTTAAAACATAACCATGCACTCATTCTTATCGTTTTGAGAAAAAAACTGAAAAACACCACTTTTCAATTTATCATCAAACACGTCGTTCATGTCGGTTATTAACTAAGAATGGCTGTTGTCTATATTATATTTTCTATGTATTAAAAGGTGGTTGTTCTTCTTACTTATTTTATTACATGAAAATTTCGTTACGTCATGGATTTGTGGACATTAACATTCCGAAAGATGCTGGAATCACAAGAAAGAAAAAAAATACAACAACATACAAACAAACTGATATTGAGTGTTAAATCAAATAGTGAAATGAATGACAAGTTTGGAAGAAAAAAATATTGTCACTATAAATCGAGATTTGGGATGATAACTTTGGAAATGGACATATTTATTTTTAATACTTTAGTGATGAATATTGGTAGGGGTAAATCATTTTCTCTGAAACATACCTTTTTTCCGTTTGGTACAGCACATCAATCCATAAAAGTACGTGAGACCAAGTGAGATTACTATGATGACGCTGATTGAAGCAATCACACCAATAGCAATTATCATGTAAGGAGTTCCTTGATCACTTGATGGAACTGTCGGACCAGGTTGATCTAGGATGAGAGGGTAAAACCCCGACCAATGAGATATTGTGAATACATCATCATGTTATAACCATTTCAAGAATCAATGTAATATTAGTATGCATGATGGTCCCATATTTCATGAGCTTGAAATACTCTAGTTTATTAAAATGATAGGTGCAGTTATTGCTTGTTTAAGAGAACAAATTAATTGGAGCGTTTATGTATCAGGTCATTCTTATGAGCCGCAGACAATTTATCCCACGCACTGTGTCGCCATAAAAAAAGCTCTCACACATGATGAAAACTGTATGTAACTCACTCAACACTCACGCTCGCAATTGATCGACCCTCACACACACCGGCCCAAACATTTTATACATACCTCAATCCGTGTACACAGTGAGACATTTGCTTATTCATTCCCTCACATTTTGCACATCGCAAAATGTAATTATTAATTGAATTTCATTTTCATTTAAATATTATGCAGCCATTTATTCAGCTCTCTTTCGCTTTTAGATTTACTGCTGAATAATAGCCATTTAACCATAAATTAGGGTTCTGTTTGTTTTTATTTTTTTTCTGTAATAAAAATCCCAATACTGAAAGAGACAAACGATGGAGACTAAATACAAATGGTTACCTGTTATATTAGCTGGTTCACTGCATAACCCTCTTCCGTAGGTCACAACAACATCATCAACCGCGTCAACGCTGACCTCTTTAATGCCTTTCGTGGGGTAAATGCACTTTGATTTATCCAGGAGAGCACAGCTCTCATTGGAGGACTTCAAAACAAAACAAACTTCACCCAACGACTGATTTGCTTTCTGTATATGAAGTACTTGTCCCACCCCGACTCGAGTAATGCTTACGCCTGTAAAATGAAGATGAATGAAAAAAATAGTAATACTTGTACCTCACAATAACACCTGAACACGAAATATCAAATTTACTGTATATTTCTAGACACACATCGAGAGATTAAATATTGGTTAATATGATTACACTTTAGTCATAAAACTGAAGAAAAAAAGAACACTATAATTTTTTTAGCTACATTCACAAAGAATAAATGAATAAGATCCAACCCGTGATACAATTTCAATTGAGTTATAATGTTTGGGAGATTTTACTATAAGAGGGAACAAACGTCTATTTCTTCCAAGCTATATGAAAGAAATACCCACCAAAATACATTAAAAAAGTCAAACTTTTTAGTGCATTGAATGTACTATGATAAACGATGTTTACTATTTGCCTATTCGTTACCCTTTTACTCTCCTTGTGAAATCATGAATATTTTTTTTATCAAGCAGGAAGAGAATCATCAATTATTACAGAAATGTCAAAAATATTACAACTGTCAACTTATCGTTTTTAAGTTTTCATAGAAAGTTTTTTTTTAATTAAATATTTATAAAGTGTCTTTCATAAAAAAAAACATTCCAAATATTCCCCCAATCAATACATGTACATTCGTTTAGTTGTAAGTTTCTTTAATATTACAGACTAGCAGGGTTTTCCAAGTTATTCATTCAGGATTGATTTGCAACATCCATGTAGCGTGTTGTAGTGATGGCTATCTTCGTCAATACATGTATGCATAGAAAGTGAATGTTTTAATGAGAGAAGGAAAAAGAGGAGAGAAAATGTAACTGATATAAAATCTTATTCTTACCATAGTTCTCTGGCTGCAGTGCTGTATGCCCAACAAGGAAGTACATTTGAGAAAAACAAACAGAAATATGATTCAATGACATTTCATAAGTGGTCCTTTATCTCGAGCGAGAAATTGTGGTTTGTGAAGTTTCGATTTAAATGCAAGCAAATTATGAAAATATTAAGTGGTTAAGCATTTTCATAAACTGAAACTATGTCTTGATCACGATCATTAATTAAACTTTGAATAGAAGTTTACATGATAAATTGCACGTGGCAAAAAAATGTCAGGACTATGTTCATGTTTACTCAAACCTTATATTCTACACTAGATACTCTAATTTATTCTGGAAGCCTTGTGTAAAGAAGAAGATATCCTTCTGATTATAGTATTTAAGATAAGAAACAAACTTAAAGAATGAAAGTCATGACACAAATCCATTGTTCCACTGTAACAGAAAATATATACATGTATATGTTATCTCGAATTCAAGAGGAAGATCTTTGTTTTCTGTGTGTTCATTGATAAAATGTTTATTATCTTTGGTAGAGAAGATGTTAAGTTAACATTTTGTTTTGTTAATTTTACTCTCATTGCTTGAATTGAACATACGAGCTGTTGAAGCCATTGCAGTCACAGTGCTACTGTTCCCTGCTCTGTTCTCTGCCCACAGTGCCAACCGGTACCATGTGAACGCTTTCAGTCCATCCAGTGTAAAGGGTGGTTGTGTCAGGTTGGTGATAACACCACATTCTTCCTCCTCCGCTGCTGTGTCGTTTGAACAGTATTCCAGATTGAACGTCTGGTTAAACCCACCATCGAACCCTGGCTGCCAGGCAACAAAGAGAGTTGAAGATGTCGTCTGGTTTTGGTCGACGATGAGCCAAGAAGGTGGATCTGGGATGGCTGTATGAATTTAAGACTTGGTGTTAACGGTTGTGGGACAATAAGACAATAGTGTAAAATATAACAATCATCAACTACACCCGGAAAGTACAGACATATCACATTTAGGTTACAAAGGATACATTCCTCTAGGGTATTTGATGGAAGAGAGAATCAATAATGAAAATGCGCATCGGTCTGATATCAATAGATTTACCAGAATATAAAAAGACCATCGTCTCGCTATCGTTCCCAATCGTCGTCTCAGCAAAACATGTATAGTTGCCATCGTCTTCTGACGAAATATTAGAAATGATCAGAACACCCGTAGTCAAGGTCTCTTCTTGTGATAGACATTGGTGGATCTGATGACGGGTGCTGTTGTTTAGTTCTGTACCATTCCATTGCCAGGATATCGAGGCTGTTGGTCTACTATCTGATCTACACGTGAGGATGCCATTACCGCTCTTATGATCATTGAATAATCGATAGAGACTTTTACAAGGGCCTTTTTACTCGGGACGCCAACAGGCCGCTCACTACTCAACCTAAATCCAACACGTCCCACTCTTGTCTTTTTAAGTCATACTTGGTTTTTTTTTTAATACTTAATTCGGCCTACCAGGTTTTGTTCAATAGCAAGCCAAAGTGAAAGTTATTGCGATCGTACATACTGCTTATATTGACCCAGTAGGCCTAAATGAAGTGGATAATTGCATCGATTAAAATGTGTTTAGCTTCCGTTTGTTTATAATATTGGGTATACTTAATGATGTCATTACCTGCCTGACTTTCTATTATTTTTCTGCATATGTTTCATTCTTGAACGTTAATTTATATTTTGCCATTTTAATTTTCTAAGTAAACTTGTGGTTTTAATTGGAATTTTCGGAGAATTAATGAAAAAATAATAAATGAATCGATAGTCATTTATGAACTATTGTGAATTATAATTCTGCAAACTTTCATCACATCTGCACATTGAAATGCTCATCGTAATGAGCTGGAAATAATGAATTCTTGTCAACTTACACAAGTTTAAAATGAGAGCATCACTGTCGCTGCCAAGTGGTGTCGTTGCCTCACATAAGTACTCTCCTTCATTGTACTCTTTTGGATTCGTTATCATCAGTGTGCTTGTTCTAAGTGTTTCTCTTTCTGGTAGGTCAATTTGATTGATTGTGACACGGAAGTATTCTCCACTCTGGATCCATTGAAACCCAGTGGATGGAATAAGCCTTTGGTCTCGCGTCTACCCGACAGGAGAATAGTACAGCAATGTTGCCATCATCTGATAATGATCGGCGAATCGATAGGTCCACGATGGTTGGAGGATCTGCATATTAAATGAAAGAATTGGTAATTTGGTATACATGTAGTGCATGAAATGGGCTCGAATGAAGACAAAGGATCTAAGCTTCATACTACTATCCTGAAACAAAATTAAACCCGTGAAAAAAACACATCTTACTACTCGTCATATAGGCAGTTAAGACCTAGAATACTGTATAATGAAGTTTCTAAACATGCTAAAGAGAACATCCCAGCAGTTGATGTTGCTTTGACGTGTGTGACAACTGGAACTGAAAATTTGTTACCAACTTGTACCTGATTAAATTGATTATTGTCGAAAAGATAAAACCAACTTACATGTGATGGTGATCTTTATCCGTGTGCTCCTCGACCATCCACCGGGGTCTCAAGATGATGTACCTGGCAGGTAAGATATCGGCCATGGTCTTTCTTATTAGGAATGAAAGTAAGCTCGCTTTGTGCCATAACTCTATGGTTGTCATTTGTGAGCTCTTCTGTCCCTGATTCGTTGGTCAGATCAGTCGCTCCAGATTCCATTGAAATACAGGAGCTGGATACCCGTTGTTTGCGATGCATGAGACTGAAGTGGGGATCCCGCCTGGTAGGCCTGTAATGTTGAGTATTTCTGGAGGGTGTCTGGTGGACCTTTGGAAAAAAAAGAAATATGGCAGTGACGAATATTTATGGTTAACATTACCGTCTAATTTGTTAACTTTGATATCAAAAGTGCATTTGAATTAAAGTTGATGGCGTTAATCTATTTTTTTAATAATGATAATAATAATAATGCTAACATTTTCACAGCGTCTTATGCTAAAGATGTCTCACGCTGGATACTAAAATTGAAGAGTTGTTGACATTTACATTAGAAATATTAAATAACTTTAATAAACTCACCATAAACAACGATTCTCACTTGTTCATTAATCTGCCATTCCCCGGCAGGTGTCGAACATCGCAGAAATTTGAAATGATCCCTTCTTTGGGGTGTTATCCGCAAACTACTCTCTCCATCTCTCCATCAGCACTGTTGTCAATGTTGTATTGGTCTACTGGTAAATGTGATACCACCAGAAAGCTTTGTAGGTCCAAGTTCCCAGGAAAGTTCAACAGGAGGACGAGATCCAAAATACCGACAGGAAATCATTACTGGAACATTTTCAAACACGATGAGAGTGTTCGTTCCAGTTTGGTTTGTTATGGTTTGCGAAGATGTAAGCTGTAATTCTCTTTGCAGGACTATGAAGCAAAATATTGGAAAGCTAAATCAGTATTTCCTTCATAAATCAATTATAGCAGCACTGATAGCAGTGAGAAAATAATCCCAGAAATGCCATGATTGATAAAATGAGAATGCGCTTAGACCCGTCTCGTATCTAGAGTTACTTGTACAATAAATAAAACATTTTTCAGATCTGTTACACATGTAGATGAATTTCTCTCGATGTACTTGAGAATACCAAAATGATGGGAGGGTTTCAATATACTTTGTATGCCTATTCTAAAGAAAAATATTTGATGCTTGTTGTACGGACATTTTTAGTGAATATGTTTTAGAAGCACATATGACGATCTACAGGACTTCTCATTGGATTATTCATTTTAATAATACCCGTTCTTTTGCTTGCCCATTTTAAAGGTGTATCAAGCCCTAGGTCACGCCTGCTCACCTAGTCGGTTGTTAAAATAGGAATATGTTGGCTAGGATGTACTGTATATTGTAATGTCTCCGAAGATGGGAAAGACGGAAAACATTTCAAATAGTATTACTTAAATTTCCTGTTCAATCATTGTCAAAAAATGTGTACAACAGTTGTAAGAAAATGAACTGGCTTGGTTTCGAATAGAATTCTCCTTTTTTTCTGAAATAGTAGATAATTATGTAACGTCATAAAATACGGTACTGTATAGATGCTATTCAACGGCAAAAATAACGATACCTTGAATGTAGAGACGAATGATAAGGAATAGAATGCTGTCAAAGTGAGGTGATAGAGTATCTTTAAATTTAATGAAACATTAAAATTAAATAAATACTACCTTGAATGTAAAGAGAGAAGGCTGACTGAAGTACATTTTGAAGTTCACGATGAATTGCCTGACAACGAACTAATTTGCTATGATCATCTTTAAAAGGGGTGATGGTTGCTACCCTGGTAGATAAGTAGCTTTCACCTTCAACTACATTGATCTGATCCATGACCCGGATACGTTCACATCAGTGCGCCATTCAATAAGAGCTGGTGGGCGTGCCCCTCGTACTGTGCATGTGACGTTGAGCTGTTCGCCGGTTGTCATCAAAACGATTTGGATGTCTTGATATTCGACTTGATTCAGACTATCGACGATGATGAGCGCATTTGGTCGTACTAGAAATCAAGCATTTTGAGGAGGGAAGCAATATTTATTGACTCTAATTTATATAAATCTATAAGAGAGTTTTACGTAATGGTTTCTCATATTTCAAACTCTTTGCTTTAGAGTCCCGTCTTAAATAGAGTTGTGATTGATTCGATCGACCACAACTGTGGGCAACCAAAAACGTCAACATCTAAAATGCTAATGTGTTTAAGATACTTTATAGATATGATGCATATTCATACATTCATCATTCTATTGTATTCGTTTTCTATGGATATTGTGAATATCTCAAGAAAAAATATGGTATTCATGGATTCCAGTTGGGATTGTTTGGATCAATCGTAACTCTGTGTTTTTTAACATATTCTAACTTACATTGATAAGACGTTAAGAATGGTTGAATCGAATTATTTGAATTTTTAATATTTATTTTATTATTCATGATCATGGGCCCATGATCTTTCTTTGGAATTATTTAGAGTAGCAATTTTTTTTTTAGTAGTTAAAGGCGCCGAAGCAATTAATCTGAAGAGTTCAGGACGCATACTGTCTCATTACCGATATTTATCTACAACATAGGATTGTTTGTAATCGAAATTCAATGCTAGAATTTAAACTTCCATTTTACCAAATACAACACTCCATTTTCTTACCTGCATTTAGAACTGTTAATGTCGTATTAGATGAAAGGGCTGTCGTCAAAGTTAATACGATACAATTATATTGTCCATTGTCAAATGTAGTCAAATTGAATATAGTAAGCGATGAGCTGTGGTCATCTACCGTGAAAATGTACTTTGTTGGATTAAGCACAACAGGTTGACACTGTTTCGTAGTGGTGTTGCAGTGTTCATACGCAACGAAAGTTTCCTCACGTTTCCATCTTACTCTCTTATCACCATGTAGAGACGAGAAGATGCACATCATTGTGAAGTTTTCACCGATAACAGGCTGCGCAGGTCAGAAGTTGTTTGACTCGCATGAATATTACTAGGCCTGTAGCAAAAGAATAACAATGGGAGAAGAGTGGTGAGAAAACAGTGTTCCCCTGTAACCAGGAACGGTCTGAAAGATTTTCCCTCAAAAGTATGATTTTAAGTACTTAGGGTAGCAGAACTGACCAAAAAAAAATCGTGTTTCCTTATTCCATTTATTTGGTTACTTATAATCTGCAAACTCTATCTAATTTCTTATCTTGTTCGAGCATTATATTACAAAATAATGGGCCTAAGCGTGAAGGCATACCGCATAAATATTGTATCAAATTATTTGAGAAAATTTACTCTTATAATGAATATATTTGCATGACATTTCCCCCTTAAATTGGTGATTAAGACATGCTATTTTTCCCCATTGTTTTTAACCACACGGTATAATAGCAATATGTTGTGGCTACGTTATTCCTTATATGGAGTACCGAAGTGATGACGTCACAAAAACTGTTTTTTTGTATTTCAACGTTTTTTTTAACATTTTGGTAGAGCTATTATACCTACCCCCCCCCAACAATCCAAATTTGGTTCGAATCGGGTCATGGGGGGGGGGCCCTTGAATATGACCCTCATAAAATATAATTATCCCCACTGAAGTCAATGTATTGTTGGCCTGGTTTCTAACTTTTTGTTCAGGCCAATAGTACATTGACTTCAATGGGACTAATTATGTATTCATGAGGCATGATGTCATATCTTGGGCCCCCATTTACCAATTTCCACCAAATTTGGGTTATCGGGGTTTTGCATCATGCACTACCAAAAATGGTTAAAAATGCCAAAATGGAAAAAGGAAAAATTGATGACGTCACAATTCGGCACTGCATTTAAAATCACAAAGGCTATGTTAGAAAAAACGAAACCGTAATTAAAGAAAGTTTTTGCTATCATAATCAACAATTTTCTTCATGGATGTACATAAATGAAAATATATGATTCACATCTTTTATATATAAAGCCCACATCGACGTTCATAATGTACCCATGACTGAGTGAGAATAAAGGAGATTGGTGCTACCAAATTTTCATTCGCATGAGGAAATTGGAATTTGATCCATTCCGAAAAAAAGTTTTTAACTTGAAATATTGAATTTTCCTCTTTCATTAGGGATCTTGTGCGTAAAATGTGATTGAAGAATAATCGAGACAAATTTGAATAAAAACATGCTTGAGTTCTACGTATTCACCGATCGATTGACTGACCAAATTGTCGAATGATATTAAACATCTGTTTGATGACTAATTGGCAAAAGCGATCTTTCTCTTCCGTTTATTGGTTTTCTATCTCAGTTTCTATCATTTTTTCATTCATTTGATATACATTTCCTTCTTTTCCAATTGTCGGTCTCTTCTTTTTCATTTCACTTTCCTCTTATTTTTCTTGTTTTCTTTCGTTTTCATCATAGCACAAGTTCTTACCCTTTTTTTACAATTTCCACACAATACTAACAACGAAGAATTGCCATCAATCTCCTGCAGTGTGTAATATCTTTGTCAGGTGACAAAATGTGTGTGAATTGGGACTATATTCAAACTATATTTAAAACGAAATTGTACTTTTACATATTCTATATTCCCCAAAGATGATAAAAGAAAGCAACAGTAGAATATGATTCCCAATTGAAGATTGTAATATGAATTGAATTGGTTCTTAAGTGATGACGGCAAATATCCAAGCCAAAATCTGATTATCGGAGTGCATGTAAAGGTACTGGCTTGTGCGTAATTCATTTCTCCTGTCCAAATGAAGAACGCAGTATACTGTGAAAAGTACTTTCAGAATCAAGAATCTTATCATTTAGGGGGGGTCGCTTTTAGCAGAATTGCGTATTTTTAAGAGGTTTCGACACTTTCTCGTTTTAGTTTCTATAAAAGAATAAATATTCTATGGCTTTACAAGCACGCCAGTTGAATACGAATACACACACACAGGCGCACACAATTAAAGGGATTGCCGGGCTGAACGTATTTATATCTTAATACATAGAGCAGAATTCACTGAGCAAAATACTGAAATAAAATAGGAAGAAGCAAAAATGTGATAACTAAAACTGCCGATAATAACGCTTTATACCTCTAAAGATTCATCTCTTTTTTTCAAAGTGGATGTTTTTCCTTTACTAAATCAAACCATTGGTAATAGAAAATGTAAACGGAGCATGTAAAGCAATATCAGATGCTTTGAGGAAAAGAAAGGGATAGGGCGGGACAGCTGCCAGTTACATTAACAAAACCGATTGCACCGACCTGTTAGTTGATGCATTGACTCATCAAAATCGGATAACAAGTGAAAAAAGTTATTGAATTTTTAAAGCTTTGCAAAATTTTGTGAAAACAGTCGTCATGAATATTCATTAGGTTGGCTGATGATATCACATCCCCACTTGTTCTTGTGTTTTTTATCATATGAAATCAGGTTTATTCAATTTTTTCCTCCGAGAACTATAAAACTTGGATTGACAACTGATTTAGTGCATTATATATTTATTGCTGCAACTAATTTCATTATAAGGGAGACATATTATTCACACAGGTTTGAAATAATAAAAAAATATGACCTTATGTAATAACATAAGAAAACAAAAAGTGGGGACGTGACATCAGCCCACCTATTGAATATTAATAATGACGTTTTCACAAAATATGGCTTAACTTTAAACTTCAATAACTTTATCATTTGTTATCCGATTTTGATGAAATTTTCGGTATTTTGCTCAGTGAATTCTACTTTAGCCCGGAGCATCCATTTAAACACACTACACTTTATGACTGTGGGGACGACAATACCCCCTCTAAAGGGGGGGGGGGGTGAATTATACTTTTTACTGAATAAGTAGATAAACCGATAACAAAAATGAAACAAACGAACTAAATGAAAATGAATTGATTTGAATTCTTATTAAAAAATATTTTAAAAGATGGAATAAGACCTTGCAAGCAGAATGTGTTCCAAAATTTTGTCCCAAAATCTGATAATAAATAAGAAAAAGATTATCTCCGAGTCAATATTCGAATATCTGAAAAGGTCCGCCACTCCACAAATGCATAACCACCTGTCACTCAAACTACAGTTCTAGGTAGGGATATCGGCGTTGCCGGCTTAAAGCAGATACTTTATGACTTATTTATGAAAGGTTTATGGCTATCTCTACAGTGTATGTTCATTATTCTATAACAGAAAAGCAAGATATCAACTTGAAGACAAAATTATAGAGAAGATATTACATTTTGATAAACGGAACATGTTTGAAGGTTCCAACTTCTCCACTCTAAAATTATTAACACAGTCGTTGGTATGTAGACATTTTGTTCTTGTCCCATGACCAGGAGCCAGTTTATTTTACCAAAGACATTGATACCCCGTTTCATTGTTTCGCAATCAATAACAAACGCTTTGATTGGCCCTTCAATCGTTACTGATCGCAAAAAATCTACATTTAACAATGCATTTTTATTGATCATGACGATTTTCACGACTGATCTAATACGATATGATACGATCACTTCGATCACTTCACGTGTACATGTGCGATCACCGTTTCAACACTGTTAGAAAATTTATCCTCAAAATAAAAAAAGTTCCTGCAGCAGAGTCTCGAGAACACCTGTAATCTTACCGATTTGCGTAATCTTACAAGAAATTGGTATTTGGAGTATGGAATCTTACAAATTTCCTTGAATAAAACATCCTTTTTCCCCTTTTTAAACAGACCTGTTCAGTTAAATTACAGAAAAATTCCTGTTTTATGAATTTACAGAATGATTCTGTTATTGCTTTCTGCAAAATCTTCTGTTTATTTTCTGTAAAATCACGTTTTTTTTAACAGTCAATCGTGGCGAGAATCGTGAGAGTGGGGTGTTTGTATAAGTTTGCCGTAATTAGTAACGAGGGTCAGAAGCAAATCACAGTCAAGGTTTTGCGTGAATGTTACAATGATGATGAAGTTACCTCATTTGAAAATAAATGTGAAAAGGAGCTGAATGATGAATCCTGGTTGCCAGGCAACGAAGAGAGCTAAAGATGTCGTCTGCTTTTGATCGATGATGAGCGGAGGTGAATCTGGTGTAGCTTTGAAAAAGTCGAGGAAAATCAAAATATCATAATTACCTCAATATACGAAAGTTTCCCTCTTGTTATTGCTATTTTGATTTTTTTTTCCTATCTCTTAAACATTCAAATTGATGAAATATCACCAATTGTTGTTGCTGGTGGTTGTTTTAGTTTATACTGCGCCTTAACGTTGTTCTGTAAATGTTTTTGCCATTGACATGATTAATATAAGGCGCGATTTATGTTCACATGTTAAGACGTGCGCGAGCCACATTTGAACTTACTCGGAATGGAAGTGTTGAAGACCACACTTCCCTCACCGTATCTTGATTTGGCAGTGCAGCGGTAAATACATGGATAGTCAGGAAGAGAGGTTTGAACTGCAAGTTCTGAGGAGGTCATGGTTTCGCGTTCTGATGAATTTTCAGGGAGGGAGATGCTACCGGTGTCGTTTGAAATCAGAGTTTCGTTACAGAGCCATTCAAAATAAATGACGGGAGGATATGCATCAGCTGTACATTTTAACATGAATCTAGCAGATCCGCTTGGTTCTATCGTTGAAGGTCTTCGAAAAGTATTAGACACGATGGGATGATCTGAAATGAAAATAAGCAATGACACTTGGAAATTAATTAGAACTGATATCAAGACAGGATGATGACAAAACTCACATTTTGGGGTAAAGAATCGAATTCATTCACAAAGGTTGTTTGGAAGAGCACTTGTTTTAATGTCATTGCCCCTTAGGTTTATATGATTCTAATTTAGTGAAGGAGCTTTGGTGTTGGCTCAGTTAATAGTGACTGCTGGGCCAACGTTCAACTGGGCATAATGAATTTTCGGACGATTTATTTTATTTCTGATATCTGTTTCAAACAATGAAATATGCATTATGTAAACATTAATCAGACACATGTCAACAGCATATCTATCACGCCGTAGTCTCTATCATTCTCAAACCTATATCGCACTTACACGATATGGCCAGAATCGTACTGTCATTCACTGAACGGGGAGAGGGTATGTCAGGTTGAACAGCCACGCAGATAAGACATTTCCCATGATCTGTTCTCTTGGGTGTGAAGAATAACGTGCTTTCAGCATCATACAGATCGGCTATGTTTTTGCTTGTCTGCATGGATAAATTATCAGTCACGTTCGTTGATCCTAGGTACCAGTAGATGACGGGGGCCGGGTTTCCATTCAGAGCTCTGCATGTTACATTGGTTCCTGCTCCTTCAAACATACCGTCATCTGGGAGAGTCATTGTGATATCGTCCGGTGGTCCTTTAAAGAAAGATACAACCTACGATTATCATAGTAAAATTGAAGCTAAAATATAAGATATGACATCAGCGTACAACAGGCTTAGAGTTAATCTAACGCCATTGTCTTCTGATATGACGTCAATATTACCAATAATGATGACGATAGATTAATTAAAACTAAAATATCAATAAAAAATACAGCAGCGAGCTAGTTGTAATTCTGTCTATGTTACAGTTGCTATGGTTGTATTCCTTTTGAGTTAGCATGATTAGTTTTCTTAGGATCTAAAGACAAACTATTAGTGATACTTCGTTAAAGAAATAAAAAAAAACTCACCAAGAACAACCAGTCTAGCTAACCCCGCCTTAACAAAGACGCCTTCTATGGATGAGTAGCATACGATGTGCTTTCCGTGGTTCTTTTTGTCTGGGTTCATGGTTATAGTACTTTCAGTGTCAAACAAAGTTCCGTCTAAGACACTGCGAGTCGTTGAAAGGTTTGAGTAAATTTGAGTATCATCATCACCACCGCCAACTAACCAAAATGATAGTTCGGTCGCTGGGAATGATCCAATACTTTTGCAAGTGATTGAAGAAGGTGAATGTTTTTGAATGTTAAGGATGGTTGAATGTGACTGGTTAACTCCAGTCGCAAAGAGCAGCACATCCCTCGGCAGAACTAAAAAGATAAGAAAAAGAAAACAAATTAATAAAGAGATTAAGAGGGAGGAAAATGATCAATGATCAATCCACACGCTAACGAAAGCCAATTCATTAATGGGAAATGTGTTTTATTTGGATAAATCTCCCTCTTAACTGAGTTATATCCCATATACAATATAGAGAACAGTATTTTTTGGGGGAGGGGGGGGGGGTACATACCCTGAACAATGAGATGAACTGAGCATAGACGTTCATATTGTAGTTGTGGATGTGATGCAATGCAGCTAAGACTCTTTCCGTCGTCTTTCCTGGAGGGTGTGATTGTCATGGCTTTCTGGGAGATGTACGATCCGTCTTGAATAACATTAGACTGATCCTGGTGAACAACAGCCACATCATCAGATGTACGCCATTCCAGTAGTGCAGGAGGCATTGCTCCATATGCTTCACATGTGATGTTGTGTTTATCTCCAGCTATTACAGTCACTGAAAGGTTATTAAAGCAGTAGCGAATCCCCGTGCCATCAATAATAACGATCACATGTGGTGGATCTGGTGATTGAAGTAATGAATACACCGAATATCCTTTTTAATGAATTCCTTTGTACTTTTCACTTTGATGATGTACCTCACTCGAATAACATCTTTTAGTTAGATTTTTTTTTACAACACAGACCTAACTTAGAACCAAACCACGTTCAACGTTCTCAAAACATAATGGTTTACAAGGATTAAACATTGTGGTGGTATTGTTAATGATATTTCAGCCACCCTTAAGTATGCAAACGAATGACAGTTACTTGGATATTGTTTTTAATTTCCATTTTAATGTTGAACCTGGCTAGAATAGAATCTTTCAGTTAAAAATCGCTGTAATGCACATGTATACCTAACGTAGACCGATATCATGTTTTGCAAGCTCAAAACATTATGCTTTACTAGGGTTGAGCATTTTAGTGGGGGTTATTTTTTATATATATCAGCCACCTTTCGATAGCAAGTGTTAAGTTTACAAAGGAATTGCATTTATGGCTTAATGGATACTTTGTCATTTTTATTTTTCTTTTGTACCTGGTTAGGAAATATTTTTTTTTTTCATTTTAAATCATTCATTATATAACGTAGGCCTAATGTAGAACCAAACCATACTCAACAAAACATAATGAGTTACAATGATTGCACATTTCAATGGGATCGTTTATGATATATGAGCCACCCTACGATATCAATTTTAAGTTTGGAAACAAATAAATACTTTGTAAAATGTTGTCAGTTTATATTATATTCAGTTTCGCTACATAAATGTATTATAAAGTATGGTTTTCATGTCAATTCGAATGGATAGCTCCGCATTTTTGTCTCAATATCTATCTGTCTATTGCTCATGCCGCTATCCGTTATCATTCCGGGCGAAATTTTTTACTTGTTAGACATTCTAGGAAAACATGTTCTAATAAGCAGAAAGGTAAAAAAAGTCTGTCAAACTTAGAATAAGACAATACAATTGTATAAATCAGCTTTGAAAAAAAATACTGGTATTTTGTCCGTAATGGTAATAATAAGGGTTTTTCGGGTAGTTTAATCACTTTAATAGAATATTGTGTAGTTTTGCTGTTTGTTCTTAGGGAAAATAAATACTATATTTTACTTTTTCAAGGGCCTCTTTCAGCAATATGATAGTATCAATCGAGACCATATACATACAAAAGGTAAACAAAATGAATAAAAATATTGTATGAACTCCCATGTTTTTTTATATATTTATTTTAATGAGAATCATAAAGTGTCCCAGCCGAAATTTATGAACTTTTTGGGGCTATATTAAAAGATTTACCGCGAAAATGGGATTTTATGCATTAATCAGCATTATTAGTCAGTTAAAATATATTTTGTTAAAATTGGTAAAATTGAATACAAACAATTTTAAATACTCATGTGTGACAGGCAGCACATAAAAACTCGTATTGCTCACACAATCCTATTCATTTTTAGCATCTTAATTCACTACGATAGGCCTACCTCCATAATGCAAAAATAATAAAAACTTACTGCTTTGCGAGATGATTACAACCAGGGATAAGATAAAAGTTGCTTGAATCGAGATGGCCATCGCCGTCCAGTAATTACAAATATAGAAATGCCATGAAGTCGTATACTCACTTCACACTGTGGTCAATCATGAATGCACGTAGACTATGGAAAATGATCTAATAAGACATACACCGTTTCGAAAAGCCACCAATGGCCCTTTGTTGTATTAAGTCCTTATTCGATACAAGGATTCAGTTTCACACACTTCAAACATCCATCAACATGACAGGTAGGCCTAATGTGAACATGTTAATGTTTTGAATCTATTTTATTGGTAAAGTGGGCGCTCTTTCAGCAGAAAATGTGATTAACGTAAGGGTGGAAAAGTATTATAAGCATGTTAAAACTTTCGGTGTAATGGCACAACTTATGTATACTAGAATTCCAACAAATCTTCTTTTTTGTTATCATGGTTTTTGAAATAATATTTTAATGTTCAAGCAATGATTTAAGACTGTAAAATGCATTTTTAAAACAAAGTGGGGAAGTGGGAATGAAACTTCATAGCCTTCAATTTACTTCACGCCATGATACCACATTTCTTCCAGTTTGATTGCTTTAGCCAATACTGGTGCAGTAGATATCCGATCGCTCAAAGTATCAAAATAAGTCATCATCCATATAGGTATAGCGTTCCCCATATTTTTCGGAGCGAACCAAACAAAAATTGTAAAAGGCTTTGAAGTTTTGAATTGTACCCTTTTCCGCATTCATGGGATTATTTTTCTTTCATTATTTATCTTTTCATTATTATTAACGGTCAGTCATTTTTTGTTCAATTCAAGTCAGTTCATTCTAAATGGGCGGCCCGATACCTTTAGCTAACGTACACACGCACCCTACCGCGCATTCACACACACACACAGACAAGAGACAGTCTTCACGTCAGTGGTAGCTTGGATACATAGCGATATTAAACAGATATTGACTGATGGGGTTTGCAATATAATAATTTTTTAGACCGCCGGATTTATATTTTCCCGAGGGGTTATATTTTCCCGAAGTGCGCAGCGCTGAGGGAAAATATGATCACGATTTTCACGAGGTCAATATCTGTTATATTAGATAGTCTTGAATGATGAAGATAGATCTAACGTTAAATCTTAACTAAAAATTTGTTTTAGCTTAACTTGTTAGATCTAATTTTAGAGTGCAGTCCAGGTCCAGTACCCAAGGGCAAGGCAGATCGAGAATGCATGTTGAGCCATGATCAGGTGCAGATTCTGATCTAATTTGGGATGAGACATGACTAAGTTAGATCTAACGTTACAACTAAATTATTTCAGACTACTGTTGGAGGTTCTTCTGATCTTTTTGTTGTCGAACCAGGTCCAGGACCAAATCTAAGTAATGTTTCGCTAACACTAACTTACGTTTTCTTTAGCAAGATTTTACGCTAGATTTTTTTACTTTAACTTTTTTACTTTAGCCTAGATCTACATTTAACACATTAAAAAGTTAGACCTTAACACCTCTTGGCCGAGGCCTAAATCTATAGATCAACTTACATAATTTTATCGTCCAGAAGCTGATCATAATTATACTTGCTTATATAGCGCTTAACACTTACTTTGTCAGAAGTCTCTAAGCGCTCTAAAGTATATGCACCATAATTACCCTGGCTTTAGCAGTGCAGCTGTTACGCGCGCTGCGTTTCAAGGAATAAATTCCTGCCAGGTACCCATTTACCTAACCTGGGTTGAGTGCAGCACATTGTGGATTAATTTTTTGCTGAAGGAAATTACGCCATGGTT
Organism: Lytechinus variegatus; assembly: GCF_018143015.1. Lineage (NCBI taxonomy): Eukaryota > Metazoa > Echinodermata > Echinoidea > Temnopleuroida > Toxopneustidae > Lytechinus > Lytechinus variegatus. The sequence continues at coordinate 26,611,085 of NC_054747.1, read as the reverse complement.
GGGATTCGAACCCAAGACCCTCTGTTTCAGAGTCCGGAAACTGATCCACTGGGCCACAACACTCCAACGTATCATATTCCCCATTTCTCATCAGACATCACCACAAATCTTTGACGTTAGCCCAAATCAAAAAATGTTTTAAAAGTAAGCTAAACTAACACGCCTTCAGTCTCTATCTGCTAAACTAACTTAATTCATTGGATCCACTCATCAATACATATCCATACATATATATTAAATAGATCCCCAAAATTTCAGAAAAGACGGTTATTCCGTCGTCGGACTCACTTAAATTCCGCGGTCCGGTACGTTCGAAGAGTGTTGATCGATTGCAAACGATCGCTACTTTAGTCCCATATATGTTATTTCCGTGTAAGTAATAACATCTAATCCACAAGAGGGCGCCATACACGTAGAAAAATATATTCATGGAACGGCTGGTCAATATATTCATCGAAGGTTGACCGCCTGGGAAAATACATTGATTTCGATTATATCACGTGACGCGCTTTGGATCAATTGCGCTTGGCTATCTAATATATTATTTTATATTACATAATACAAAATAGACATCAACTCAGAGTATTTCATTCAAAATATTAAATAGCTAAGCCACCAAATACATCTGAACAAAATCATATTTCCGTGTGTTTATGCTGTACAAAGAAGTAAAGGATCATCGTTCATTGCATTGTTAAATTCTGAATGATTTATTTTGGTCTTATTTCTAGATGATGAATCCTGGTTGCCAGGCAACAGAAAGAGATGAAGATTTCGTCTGGTTTTGGTGAATCGTGAACCCAGAAGGTGGATTTGGGACGAAATCTTAAAAAATATGATATAAACTACAAAAATAAACTTCAGACGAAATGTTTATAAGTATCACTAAGATGTTAAAAATCAACACTTTACCATTTTCTGTGATACGGCATTACTGATAGGATAACGTTAATATATAATTTTAAAGCAAATTTTCTTGGCTTATTTACTCATTTTTATTCAGTTTAAAATTTTGGAGGAGTCACTAAACGCCACAGGCCTAGTCCTAAAAAGGATGATTCTTCTCGAAATGTAGAAGAATATCAAAACCTCATCAATTATGTAATAAAACAGAACACAAAGTATTAAGAAATATATTGATCACTTCATTTGTTGTTTGATTATAAAAAAAGAACAGAGATAACTTTAAGCTCACACAAATAGAGGGAATTCATTGCTGCACTTCCCGAGCCGTATTCTGATACAGCGGTGCAGTTGTAAACATAATGATACATGATGAGTGGGTCTTGAATCGCAAGTACGCTGGACCTTAGCGTCGCATCTTCATATAGAGTTTCGGTGAGCCTGTAGTTATTGGAGTAGCTGGACACTAGAGTTTCGTTGCATAGCCAAACGAAGGTAATGACAGGAGGATTGGCGTCCGCCTCACATATCAACACGAGCTCAGTAGTCCCACTTGCTTTGTTTGATGTAAGACGTCGAGCAGTGATTGATACAGCAGGATGATCTACATCACAGAGACGAAATGGAATATTAAAATAAATTATTATTAATGGGAGAAGCATAAAGATAGGACAGCAATAGATAATGAAAATAATTTATCTTGTAAATAGAAGATGGTAGAGCCGATGTGGTCATAAGTTGTCTCGCGAAACTTTTATTCAGCATGTTCAGTCTGTTGTGAATTATGTAAATACAAAAATCCTATAGAAGCTCAAATTTTCGTTAAAGCATCTTTAAACACCTTCTACCAACATGACCAAAAATCCTATAAAAAAAATGGATAATACCCAACTAGAAAAACATGGAGACAGACGAGATATGTTGGAATTTTAAAGGAGTGTTATCAAGTGCCAAGGAGTCTTATCAAGTGCATAACCGAAATCAATACTTACATGTAATATTGAGAACCAAGCTTTGATTCACCGAACGAGCTGGGAGTGTTGTAGGTTGAACTGCCTCGCAGAAAAGATGTTTCCTATGATCAAACCTCGTCGGTATTAGAGTCAGAGTGCTTTCAGCATCATATCGACCAGCTTTATTTTCACTTATGATTAAGGAGGACTCCTCTGTAAGATTCATTGATCCGATGTACCAATGGATATGCTGTGCAGGGTATCCATTTATAGCTTTACAGCTTACATTGACTTCTATGCCATCGTATAGGTCCATAGGGGAAGTAATTTTGATTCCTTCTGGTGCGCCTTTGAACGAAACGTAAAAATAGTCCTAAATTAATGTACTTAACTAAAGAATGATATTTTGGTACAAATAGACCTTAGCATAGTATGTAGCTTTTAGAAGGGGGAAAAACACCTAGCATACTCAGATAACGTGAAATGTACATTATCAGCGATGACGACGTAACCCTTTTCAGTTTGGAAACTTGTAAGAAATTAAAAAACAATACACACCTATTTTTAATATACTTTACCAAGATGATGGTTAACAGATAACACCTGATACATTATATTGAACATTTGTATGGATTGAAATTTGGCTTAAGAAATAACCAACCAAAAGGGAAGAAAAAGACTCACCGTAAACGACCACTTTGGCAAACACCCATTCCACTAGAGATTCTTCAAGTAATGCAAAGCAATTAATGTACTTCCCATGATGTGCAATAGTTGGGTGTACGATTACAGTACCCTCGGTGTCGAACAAATCATGGTCTAAAATACTTGTTTTTCTTGAGATATTTGGAAGAATTCTTTCGGCGAGACCATTGCCACTTTCTAACTGAAAGGATAGTTCGGTCGCTGGGAATGATCCAATACTTTTACATGTGATTGAAGTCGGTGAATCTTCTTGAACGTATATGAGTCTTGTCTGGGACTGGATACTTCCAGTTGGAAAGAGCAACACACTCATAGGAAGAACTTCAAAGGAAAAGATGAAGAGCAAGTCAGGAGGATAGAGAAAGATAGAGAGGGGATGGGAAACAAAATGATTATAAACAATATTTAGCAAATGCCGAATGTCATGAATGACCATATGATCTTTGCGGGATACATACTGCATGATTTTTTTTCATGTGACCTTATAATGAAAGGAACATGACAGATTAAAGTATTTATATTTAAAAGGAAAGAAATCGATTCGTTTAACAGTAATACTGCTCAAAATTCATAGGTCTATGTAAGTAAAGCAATTACAAGCTTGGCAACTATACAAAGTACCTACCATGAACATTTAGATGAACTGAGCAATTAAGGCTCTTAGATAGCTGTGGATGTGATGCGATGCAGGTGAGAATCTTTCTGTGATCATTCCTGGAAAATTGAATTCTCACATCTTTCTGAGAAATGTAAAAGTTGTCTTGGATGACATCAGACTGATCCTGATGAACAACTGCCATATCATCAGGTAAACGCCATTCCAATACTGCAGAGGGCATTGCTTCATATGCTTCACACGTGATGTCATGTTGTTGGCCAGCTATTACCGTTAGAGGGAGGCTGTTTGAGCGGTTATAGATGCCCTCTCCATCAGTGATATACAGCCGATTTGGTGGAGCTTGAGATAAAAACAAAATGAGTCCAATATGAAAGAAAATATATTTTATTTTATACACCTCTTAATATAGAATTATTTCAAATGATGCTCTCGTAGAATATGCCGTTCAGTATAAATCGGCTATATCATCCCTCGTATGGCCTATACAATTGGGTATAGTAATTTGGTACACATATACACTATTCAGACGAACTCATGTAAAGCCATACGGTAAGCATTTATATGCTTCATACAAACTCCTTTCACGAAGGATATATAAATAATACATTATACTTACAGCTTTGTGAGGTGATAATTTCAAGGCAAATAATAAGAACCATATGTTCAGAAATGGACGCCATCATTCGGTGAACAATGCAAGGAGGTCCTGTATGTTCCAACTGACAGTAGATTCTAAACTAAAACAGAGTATGTGAACACGAAATTACTACATTCGAAATTTGTAGGAAATCAACAATCGCACTTCCGTGTATTCTTTTACATCATGTGCAAAGATTTGGTTTCGCACACTTAAACACCAATCAATATTACAGGTAAAATGTTAAAAGTTTGTTAGACTGAAAGCGGGCGCTCTTTCGTCAGTGAGCCCAAGAATAATTTGTTATTTTTATGTACAGATGTAAAGGTGTCAGAATAGCATCCAGTAGATATTCTGGGTTGTTATACGACTGTAGAAATCTATTCAAAGTGAGTACCATTATGAAGATTTTTTTTGTCATTGAAGTCATATGGAAACAACGAACGGAAACTGAAATTGTGTTTTGATGTTATGACGAATATAATTATATTTTTGAAAGACTAAGCTCAAACGCGCCAAAAGAAGAGGGAGGGGATGTTTATGGTTAAAGTGTGGAAAGTGACACTCCTAGATTTGTTTCACACCGCTCCGTTTCTTGCAGCTATATTCGTCTCAAAGTGATAATTTTATTTTGTTCCTATTTCAAACATTCTCTTCTAGTTCTTTGGAAAATTTCAAGATACTATTTTAAAACTTTGGAGAAGTAAAACAATGTTTGATAACGGATGATGGTTAGTTTCAATGACTACGTGTATAAAGCGAATTTGTACTCCAACACTTGAACTCTTAATGACCTACGGACAGTGCGTTCCATGAACCCTGAGTGTACAGTGTAGTTACTAGGAGTTACTTTCAACAGAATGTATAAAACACAGCCAACGGACTATTTGAATTTGAGAAAACTGGGCATATTAAGGCTAATACTTCTCATAGGCGGTAATAAAAATCACGTTAATAAATTGCTACTTGTGTCTAAATTATAGTGTTTCATCCTCTATTGCAGAGTGTATCAGCATTTTGGAGAACAAATAGGCCTACAAACACTCTTACACATGTTCCTTCTGTAGCTTGATAAATATATATTAATTAAACGATCCCTTGATTTTTTTTCTTTCATCAAGATTGTGATGTTGAGAAAAATGATTGAACGCGACATTTACAATTTTCAGGTACCAACATATCCAACATTTGGGAAGCAGATGGTATTAACCTTTGTGTATGTTATTGTATATTATTCAAAATATTTTTCAAATGAAATAAATACCCATCGAATGCATCGCATTCTCGAATTTTTATACTGTAAAAATACGTGGACGATACGATTGCTAATAAATCATAAGCTATTCTATATGAAACTCTACATTTTATTGATTTCATATCATTTGATATCATTGTCTTTACTTTCGGAAAAATGTTTTCGTCTTATTTCCGATGATGAAACTTTGTTTCCAGGCAACGAAAAGAGATGACGATTTCGTCTGGTTTTGGTGGATGATGATCCCAGAAGGTGCATTCGGGATTAAATCTGTAGAAAAAGAAGAAATATGATATAAACTGTAAAAAATAAAATAAACATAAAAGTACATGTTTGTAAAAAAATATTACTGATCTTTCATATTTTCAATTATAAGTCATAATTATTGTTATGATAACGTGGTAATTTTATTTTGAAAGAAATATTATGAACGCATTTAAATGAAACTTATTAAATTCAACTATTTTACATTGGGGAGGGGTGAATAAAAGCCAGAAAACACGGACAATTCGTATTGTATTATTTAAAAAAAGAACACAACATCAATGATATGTAGTAATGTTTCTATCACTTTATTTGTCATTTGGTTAGTAGAAAAGCAAGATGACCTTCAACTTACATAAATAAAGGGAATTGAAGATCGCACTCCCTGAGCCGTACCTTTCCGATGCAGCGGTGCATTTATAAACACAATATTTGGAGAGTGGGTTTTGAATCTCAAGTACGCTGGACCTTAGGTATGTTAGGGTTGCATCTTCACGTAGAGTCTCAGTGAGTATGTTGTTATTGGAGTCGTTGGACACTACAGTTTCGTTGCATAGCCATCCGAAGGTAATGACAGGGGGATTGGCATCAGCTTCACATATCACCACGAGCTCTGTAGTCCCACTTGCTTTGTTTGATGTAAGATGTCGAGCAGTGATTGACACAACGGGATGATCTACATCACAGAGACAAAATATTCCCTAGATGTTAGATATAATTTTTGGTTCATTTTTTTGGCCTCGTCATGAACTTAATCAGTTTGTTGTGAAAGCAGAATGAATTCCAAGAGGCTTAAGTATTCAATAAAATATTAAGATAAAAAGGCAGTGTCTACGAAACATATAGCATACAAGCAAGAAAATTATTTAGCAAACGAGTCGAACGAAAAAAAAACATGTATGTAGACAAAATCATTTGTATTTAAAATTGATTCCCTATGTACATGGTATATCTAATCAGTCAAATAATCTTATTAAATATATATTGAAATCAGTACTTACAGTATATATTTAGAACCAAGCTTTGATTCACCGAACGAGCTTGGAGTATTGTAGGTTGTACTGCCTCACAGAGAAGACGTTTCCCATGGTCATACCTCGTCGGTATTAGAGTTAGAGTGCTTTCAGCATCATATCGACCAGCTTTATTTTCACTTATGTTTAAAGATGAATCCTCTGTAAGATTTCTTGTTCCGATGTACCAATGGATATGCGGTGCGGGGTATCCATTAACAGCTTTGCAGGTTACATTGACTTCTATGCCATCGTATAGGTCCACAGGGGAAGTAATCTTGATGCCTTCTGGTTGGCCTTTGAACGAAACGTAAACAGAATAGTAATATATAGATCAATGTAGTAAACTGAAGAATATGTGTCAAAAATAACCCACATAACGTATTATTTTGTTGGTCGGAGGGGAGAAACACACCCTGCACCCTTAGATAGCGTTAATCCTCAATATCAGCGATGACGATGTGGCCCCTTTCAGAATATTGTAAGTTAAAAATAACTATTTAGAATATACTTTATCGTATAAATGTTGGCGGTCAACAACATATAACACCTAACATGGCAAGATATCGAAAAACATTTGAATGAGTTAAAGATGAAGTTAAAAATTACCAATCAAAAAGGAGGAAGAACTCACCATAAACGATTACTTTGGCGAACTTAAATCCAACTATGTGTTTTTCAAGTGATGCGTAGCAATAAATGTACTTCCCATGACGCTCAATATTTGGGTGAATGGTTATAGTACCCTCGGAGTCGAACAACTTATCGTCTAAAACACTTCTTTTGCTTGAGATATTTGCGCGAAGGGGGATATTGTCAGCTTGACCAGTACCCCCTACTAACTGAAATGATAGTTTGGTCGCTGGGAATGACCCAATACTTTTACAAGTGATTGAAGTCAGTAAATCTTTTGAACGTTGAGGACGGTTGAATGGTTCTGGTTTCCTCCAATTCGAAAGAGCAGCACATCCCTTGGCAGAACTTAAAATTAGAACAAAAGGAGACGTTTTGAGTGAATGAGAGAGATGGCGAGCCAAGGAGGGGGGGGGGGGGGTATTATGGATGGTACCGAATTTGCACTTTGGTAAAATTATATTTAGGGGACCGAAGAGATATGTTTTATTACATACATGACATATTTTCCAGTATTTTTTGTCGACATTAAAGTAAAATGCACAGATAGCGCAAATCCTTCTGCGAATGAATAACATTGCTCTAAAAATGTAGATTTTAAACATTACAGTGGCGACAATAACAGGCTCACTAAAGACTGACAATGACAGTTTGAAACATAAATGACCTGTATGGTTTTACACACCATGAACATTGAGATGAACTGAGCGTAGACGTTCATTTTGTAGTTCTGGATGTGACGCGATGCAGCTAAGAACCTTTCCGTGGTCATCCCTAGAGGGTGTGATTGTCACAGCTTTACGAGAGATGTAAGATCCGTCTTGAATAAGATCAGACTGATCCTGATGAACAACTGCCATATCATCAGGTAAACGCCATTCCAATACTGAAGGAGGATTTGCTCCATATGCTTCACATGTAATGTCATTCCGTTGGTCAGCTTTTACCGTTATAGAGAGGTTGTTAAAGTAATAACGAACCCCCTTTCCATCAATGATGTAGATCCAAGTGGGTGGAGCTAGATATAAGAATAAGATGTATTCAGTAGTAAAGTCAGTTTGCTATATTAATGGTTTTAATTTGTAAATTATTGTTTTGTGTTATGATGTATATCTTGATACACACTTATCAAGATATTAGGTAATGGGCTACTGTGTAGGCCCTTCATAGTTCGATAATCAATAATCTTTGGTTCATACACAGTGTTCTTACCAATTCATACGATCAGTATCTATTTGCTACGTAAAACTTGCTCTCATCATGCTTTGATGAAGCAAATGCGACCTAGGTCTACTTACCGCTTTGTGAGATGATAACACCAAGGAAAAGTACGAGAACTACTTGTGTAGAAATAGACATCATAATTAAGGGACAATTTACGGCAATGCTACGAGATCCTACTTGTTTCAACCGACAGTCAGTTCTGAATGGAAAGAAAGTATAAGAACACGAAATTATGAGATATGAAATGAGTTGGAGAATTAACATCGGTACTTCTTTATATTCCTTTCTTCGTACATGGATTCGGTTTCGTATTGTCTAAGACACACGTCAACATAAAAGTTAAGTATGTTAAAGCTTGTTAGATGGAAAGCGGGCGCTATTTTGTCTGTGAGCCTAAGTATGATATGATTATCATTATGTGACTGCAAAAATCCTTTAAAACTTTATGCCAATATGAACAAGCGTATTTTTCATTAAACTCATATTCAAACAACGAACGGATATTGTAATTGTATTTCATGTTATAACGAATGTAAATTTAGTTAAGCCCACGCGCTCTAAAAGTAGGGGGAAGCGATGCTCATGATTGAAGTACGGAAGGTGTCTATACTCCTAGATATATTTCACACTGTGCTTCGTTTCTGTCAATGAAGGTCTTGTTAAAGTGGTCAATTCACTTTGATCTGATTCTTCTTTTTTAAAATCTCATTTTGGTTCTTAATGAATGAGGTGTGGTTTCAATGACAACGTTTATTGAGCGAATCTGTGCTACATGTTACAACACATAATCTCTGGATGAACCTTCATGACCTACATACAGTACACGTTTTTTTTAAATTCAATTAAAATTTATTTATTTGACATCCTTTAAAAAAACATACAAACATAGGCCTATAAACAAGTATACAACAAAGGAGTAAAAGAATTTAAATTACAGTATAAGCAATAAGAAAAATTAAAATGGTGGAAATATAAGAGAAATGGAAATAAAATGCAGCGGATGTAGGAAGTCAGAAAGGCCATTGACCTGTCAAGCCGACTCCCTTGATTACTATATTATACGAATAAAATCATAATAGAATAGTGGCCAAAAACACACACACACATAAAATAGGCAGTTGGAATTATTTACTGTACACAGACAGTTGGTTTTGTTTCAATCTACGTTTCAATGATGAGAATGTAACAGATGATTTTAAAGTATCGGGTAAATTATTCCACAAGTTTGGCCCTTTATAACGAATTGTAGATTTAGAAAGCGTATAACGAAAGAACGGTATATATAATTTGTTTGAATTTCTCGTTTCATAATTATTTATACTGCTATTAAATATAAAATAACTATTAAAACAAGATGGAAAAGTAGAATTTAAAATGAAATATTGCTACATAAATAAAATAATTTGCGAGTCATAAAGTTAATTTACCTTTAATTTTTTTAGCTTAAAAAAATAAAATCTGTGTATGAGCTCTAAAACATGAATTCGTTATTACCCTTATTGCACGTTTTTGAATCACATATATCCTTTGGAATAAATATGAGGCACAGCCACCCCAGATAATCAGACAATAATTCAAATGTGGCAAGATCAAGGTATTATATATATTTACAAGGATGCGTAATGGTAATTTTTTTTTTACTCTGTTCAATACTCCGATTACTCTAGAAATCTTTTACAAATGTAATCTATATGATATTTCCATGTCATATTTTCGTCAAGAATTACTCCTAAGAATTTTACTTGATTAACCTGCTTTATTGCTTTATTGGCAATTGTTATTCGTATTGCACTGTTATCAATATGTTTATTGTGTGTTTTAAAAATAACATAATTTGTTTTTTTCGTAATTAATAAAAAGTTTATTGGCAAGAAACCATCGTTGAATTTTGGCTATTTCAGTATTTAATATAAAATTCATATTAAAAGGATCATTACCAGATGAAAATATTGTTGTGTCGTCAGCAAAAAGAATAAATGATAAAATACTGCTAACACTTGGCAAGTCATTTATATACAATAAAAATAATAATGGGCCTAGATTAGATCCCTGAAGTACACCCATTTGTATATTGCTCTATGCTGATGAATTATCGCCAATGCTCACATATTGCTTACGATTTAATAAATAACTTTTCAATAATAACAATGGAGTCCCTCTAATTCCATAAAAATACAATTTATGGAATAAAATATTAAAATCAATACAATCAAAAGCTTTTGATAGATCTAAAAATATACTGATTAAGAAATCATTGCACTCAAAAGCCTGAGATATGCTATCAACAAATTTTAAAAGTGCATGGCAAGTAGTATGTTTTTGAAAAAAATTTTTCAAAAACCAATTTGCTTTTCGAATAAAATTTTATTATTTTCAATAAAAACAATCAACTTATTAAATATATTTTTTTCAAAGATCTTACTGAAAATTGTTAAAACTGATATAGGTCTATAATTATTTAGTGAAGAGGTATTACCACTTTTAAAAACCGTAGTTACTCGGGCGATTTTGAGCGCATCAGGAAATATACCACGTTGTAAGGACAAATTAATGACATTACAAAGAGGAGTCAAGACTATATGAATAGATTTCTTCAAGACTTTGGGGGGAACGTTATCATACCCTGGACCTTTACTTACATCAAGTTTCAGGACAACGTTTAAAATATCCCTCTCCGTAGCAGGATGTAAAAAACAACGACTTTTCAAAATGACCAGTCATACCCTCTCTAAATGAATTTTCTGTGCTATTACTGTTGATGATTTCTCTTAGCTTCACACCTACTGAAGTGAAATGGTCATTGAACTCATTGACTATTTCCTGTTGATCAGTAATTGTACTACCATTTTTTTTATTTCTAACTCGCTTACAATTGTTTTCGATATATTTCTGTTGAAAGTCTGGTTTATGACATTCCATGTCCCTTTCATATTACCTTGTAGTTTGGCAAATTTTGTGTGAAAATGCTCGCGTTTCTTTTCTCGTATCAAGTTACCGAGATCATTACAGCACCTTTTATAGGTTATCCATGGTTTTCTTGTTGCGTTTACTTTCTTTTTATTTATCTTTGTACTAAAATATATATTATAAACATCTCTATACAGCTTCAGAAAACAATCATACCTTGTATTTACATTGTTCAAAACATCCCAATTTACTTTGCTTAGTTCAGAAAATCGACATCAAAGTCTCCCATTATTATGCATTCTTTACTTCCTCCTGTAATCTTACCCATACTTACACTAATATCGTTTAAAGCGTCTATAATTTCCCGACTTGGCGGACGATACATCACAGCTACAATATAATTCTCGATCTTATTTGGAATTTCAATAAACAGGCTTTCGATATTTTCAGTAAATGTGACCAAGTCTGGGCGTCTAATATATTTTATGTTATCATTTATATATATGCCTACGCCTCCTCCTCTTTTGTTATATCTGTGTTTGCCTACAAATGTATAACCTGGAATCATACATTCATGTTCTTCCTCATTATTGAGCCATGTTTCACAAGTACCAATAAATGACAATTTCTGACCAATTTCATCAAGACAATTTGTAAATGTCTCAAAATTACACTTTAAAATTTGCCAAAATCAGATTTTTCTCACCATGTAATTTTGGCATTTCCGGATTCCGTATGGGTATAATATTTATTATTTATCAAATTTTCAAAGTACCCATCATTTTCATCAAAACTAGTTTCAGATTCTTGTTCATTTCTTAAAGGTCTACATAAGAAACAATCATTACAAGTTAAGTTACATTGCCTGCTACATAATACACAGCTACAGTTTGAAGACATTTACAATTCTGTTCAATTTCAACAACTTCCAGAGTTAATTGCATTTCATCTGTCATACCAAATCTCTATTTTGATCTAGTAGATGATGAGAGTTGCTTCGCTTCCTCTAGTAATCTAACAAGTTTCGTGACAGTTTTGCCATTTGATGCAGGTAACGCCACAAAGATTCGACCATCATTCACACACACAACGGAAAGCGTTCAACGTAGCCAACAGACTCTTTGAATTTGAGAAAAATGGGCACAAGCTAAATACGTCTCAGAGACGGTTATCAAAATGATGCTAATAGATTGCTACTTGTATGCCAATCAGAGTGGTCACTCTATATTGCAGTGTTTCAGCATTATGGGAAGCAAATACGAACACTCATACACATGTTCCTTCTCAGCTTTATATATATTTTTTTTTTAATCAGCTGCTCATAAATTTAAACGATCACTTGATTTTGTTCATCAAGTGTGTGATGTTGAGAGAAATTACTGAACGCGACCTTTACAGAATTCAAGTATCAACATATCAAAAATTGGGGAAGCAGATGGTATTGCCCTTTGTATATGTCATAGTATATTGTTCAAAATATTTTTGAATTGAAATAAATAACCATCAAATTTATCTCATTTTCCATTGTTTATAATGTAAAAAAAAAACACGTGAACGTTACGATGACTAATCTTACCTACTATGAAATTCTACATTTTTACTGATTGTCCTTGCTTTCGGAAAGATGTTTATGTCTTATTTCCTGATGATAAATCCTGGTTGCCAGGCAACGATAAGAGATGAAGATTTCGTCTGGTTTGGGTGGATGATGAACCCAGAAGGTGCATTCGGGATAAAATCTGTAGAAAGAGAAGATGATATAAACTGCAAACATAAACATAACAGTGCATGTTTGGAAAAAAATATTACTGATCTTTAATATTTCCATTGATAAGTCACTATTGATATGATAATGTGGTTATTTCATTTTGAAACAAATTAACAAATGCATGTGTTTCTTGTTATTCATTCAGTTTAAAATGAAACATCAAATTTAACTATTTCATTGTGGAGGAGTTACAAAAGCCAGCGGATGAACACGGGCATGACGGGTGATTCTAATTGTATTTAAAAAAATGTAAACAACATCAATGATATGTAGTTATATTTCTAACACATCACTTCATTTGTCATTTGTTATTAGAAAAGCAAAACCGTCTACTTGCATAAATGCAGCGAACGTAGGGAAAGGCAGAGGCAGATAATCATATTTGTTAAGAAATAAGCAAAGCAGGAAACAAAACATTGCCCAATTATTTTGCTGAAGGGCTACAGTGTCATTTCGGATATAATTTGTCTCATCGCGACCTACAGCATGTTTATAGTCTTTGAATGTAAAAAAGCAGCTCAAAGGGATAGTGTTTTTTTTTAATATTGTCTCAAAATCTAATAAACAAGCAGGCAGGACAAGCAGAAAAAAATCAATAGCAAACGAGTCAACAAGGTCCCCACGAAAACAGACAAGATCAGGTATAATTGAAAAAGCTTCCCTATCTATCCAACCTGCAAAGTTATCTTATCAAATTATTAAAAAAAAAAAAAAAAACGGTACTTACACGTTATGTTCAGAACCAAGCTTTGATTCACCGATCGAGCTGGGAGTGTTGAAGGTTGAACTGCCTCACAGAGAAGACGCTTCCCATGGTCAAACCTCGTCGGTATTAGAGTCAGTGTGCTTTCAGCATCATATCGACCAGCTGTATTTTCATTTATGTTTAAAGATGATTCCTCTGTAAGATTTCTTGATCCGATGTACCAATGGATATACGGTGCCGGGTATCGATTTACAGCTTTACAGGTTACATTGATTTCTTTGCCATCGTAAAGATCCCCAAGGGGACTCATTTTGATGCCTTCTGGTGGGCCTTTATATGAAGTGCAGGAACAATATTCATAGATTAATGCCGTAAACTGATATTTTTTTCTTTTTTAATAGAACCCGCTTAACGTATTTTTTTCTCTATAATTGGTGGCATAGATTAAAGATACATCTTGCATTCTTCATTTCCCTTCGTCAACATGAATTCCCTAATTAGGTAATGATAGTGTGGCCTTTTTTAGCGTGGAAAACTGTAAGAAACCCCAAAATACATTTTAGAATATGTTCAGCATTTAAATGAACATCAGACATCACCTAATGGGGGAACATATTTATCAATCTCTTATATGCATCTAAATATGAAGTTAGTTTATAAAAAAATGCAGAAAAGAAGAACATTATGTATGAATAAGGAATAAAGATTAACAAATTGCAAATCTAAAGGGGTGAAGAAGAACTCACCGTAAATGATCACTTTGGCATACACCAATTCCACTATAGATTCTTCAAGCGATGCGAAGCATTTGATGTACTTCCCATGATGCACACTATTTAAGTGCAAGGTTACAATACCCTCGGTGTCAAACAGAGCATCGTCTAAAATACTTTTTTTGCTTGAGATAGTTGGAAGAATTCTTTCGACGAGACCATTGCCACTTTCTAACAGAAAGATCATTTCGGTCGCTGGGAATGACCCAATACTTTTACACATAATTGAAGTCGGTGAATCTTCTTGAACATACATGAGTCTTGACCGGGACTGGCTACCCCCAAGTTGAAAGAGTAACACTCTCATAGGAAGAACTTCAAAGTAAAAGAGAAAGAGCGAGTAAAGGGATAAAGAGGGATAGAAATAAATGGGGGAAGGAATGGTTTTGAATAATTCCATTGAATATAATTTAAAATTAGTAAATGTCATGAATGATCCTATGATCTTTAACTCTTCATGCGTTCACCTGTAAACCCCCCGTGTGTTGCATTATTTTAGCAGTGATCCCCTCTCATTCACATTCGTGCCATGAGTCACAGATTTCTAACAATAAACCTGGCCCATGGTATTGTTTGTGAGGAGGGTTTTATTGATTTTCTCCTCTCCTTTTTCAATGAACTTCATGGCTGTAATCAGGATGTATTGATTTTTGGGGATAACTCAACGATTCTGTAATTTGTAAACTGCGATAATCCGTCAAACGCTAAACTAATGTCGCACGCGCGATCGATCGATCGGTACACATGTACGGTATACAAAAACGCCAAGCTATACATTGTAGCTAGGTACGCACCGGGGCATGCAATTGTTTGAAAAACAATGGGACAGGGGACGTCTATGGGAAATGTGTGGTTGTGCAAAAATGCGAACGAAACACACCTACGGATGTGCAATAATGCGAACGTAACGCATGAAGAGTTAAAAGACATATGCCGTTTGCCATTTTAGTATAAATAGGATGAAATGGGAGGATAAAGCAAATATACATGAAAGAAAAAAAAAATCGATTTGTGTTAGAGTAATGTTTCTAAAAATCGGAGGTTTGTGTATATAAAAAAAAAATGAAGGAAATGAGACTGGAATTGTTACATATTCTAGAGATAGATTTTTAATAGAAAATACCTACCATGAACACTCAGATGAACTGAGCATTGAAGGTTTTCTGGTAGTTCTGGATGTGATGCGATGCAGTTAAGAATCTTCCCGTGATCAGTCCTAGATGGTGCGTTTGTCGCAACTTTCCAGGAGATGTAAACTCCATCTTATAATATTAAAAATAATAATAAAGCAATATTGACTGGCCTCACGGCGATACGATATATATCGCCCAATCTCAATTTATATCGCCCGAGTGGTAGACGAGGGTGATATCAATTTGGTGAGGGCGATATATATTCTATCTCCCCCAGGCCAGTCAATATTGCTATTATAAACCAGATCAGACATCTAAAGCGAGAATTGTGACAATTTTAATATTTACAGTCTAAGAATGGGAATCTAAATTGAGCAGACTGGGCCTCCGAACTTTACCATTTTGACGCAATTGACAGGAAGCTCCCCTGGCTTGGGGACGCAGCATTCGTCTCCACTTGACGTATAGTTCTGCGCAGTTCAAGGCCGCGTACAAAACGCGTAGAATACCCGGATGTTAGCTTACTTTACATGCTTTAATTATTGTCCGATACCTGTCCACTCATTTTCTCATAAATTTCCTGAGCGGGCAATACATTTCTCCGTGGTGAAACAAATGCAAACTTATTGAGCGACCACTTTATCCCAGTCTTATGCAGGCAATAATGTATTAAAGTTGCCTTGCTCAGATGTCTGATACGATTAATGATAATCTATGAATTACACAAGCAAATGCTTGATCGCCTAGCGTTACTTTTGTTTTGAAGAATGGAATCTGAAAAAGTAAAGGATCCGTTGAACTGCGCAAATTGCGGCCTTGATTATTGGTTTTATATCTAAATATTTCTTTAATAAAGCCAGGAGCTTGAGCAAGAAGTGCTTTGTATAAAGTGAGACTTTGAATGTTATTCTCTACCGTATTGGTAACCAATGTAGGTTTCCTGGTATTGGTGTGATGCGTGCATGTATTGTACAACCAAATATAAGCCTTATGCAGCTGTTTTGCACCCTCTGTAATTTCAATAATTGAGAGTCAGGAATCCTATAGTGGACAATTACAATAATCAAAATTGATAATGATGCATGCATGAACAATCTTTTGCTACATCTATTTCGGATACGACAAATGTTATAGACCGTGTAATGTGTCGATTTACAAACAGTAGTGATATGTCTTTCATATTCATCTCTGTATCAAACTGTACACCAATATTCCTAGCACGAAAAGATGGTTGTATCAAAGAGTTTCCAAGTGAAACACCATTTAAGTTCAGTTTCGATATTTGTTTAGCTGTGTCAATTATAAATTCAATTTTACTATCATTTAGCATGAGCCTACTCCGAAGCATCCATCCCCGTACGTAGTCAATACATGTTTCGAGAGGTGATACTGCTTGTTCTTGAGCATGCTCAGTGGGACTGAATGATATATACAGCTGTGTGTCACCAGCATAGCATTGACATAACTCAGGAGAGCATGTTTGAACATTTGAAATGAGATCGGCAGTGTACAATAACATCACTGATCCTGATGAAAACCAACCATATCATAAGGTAAACGCCATTCCAGGACTACATGAGGACTAGCTCCATATGCTTCACTTGTGATGTCTTGTTGTTGGTCGACGATTTGTGTTATAGTGGGATTTGAATAGTAATTGATTCCCTTGCCGATATATGGCCAATTCGTTGGAGGTTGCAATAAAAATGTAAAGCATGCAGTATGCATTTTGTTTCTTTAAATCATCTTACGTGTGTTGATACATAACTTGGCATACCATTCTCTAAAAAGATGCACTCTAAGAATAAGCCAGTTCGTAGTTCCTTTCTGTGCATGATCAAAAGATTCTGCACATGATCAGAGGAAGGCTATTTGTACTAAAAGTGACATGGTGATTTAAAATCTGAGATAAGCACTAATTACGATGTATTGATTATTCATATTCTCTTTTAAATTGTGGATTTTGATCTACAAAAAACAACCATGCGTCCACGGACGACTGGTATTTTACAGTTTGCCAGGTACATTGTCCAACATGCTATAATATGCATTCAAAGTAGAATGCAACAGATTTCTTCATAGAGTGTTTATTAATGTGCTATTCAAGTCACCTGGTCTACTCACTTTATCCACCTGCTATGTAAGGCATGCTTACGTAATATCTTGCTTGGAAATCTGCCTTTCATAATTAAAGAAATGAAAGGTCATTTGAGAGAATTGTCCATTAAGTAATTAGGAAATGGTCCACATTCTGACCTCCGTCAAGATACTGGTTATATTATCCCTCATAATTATGGCTTACAGACTTAGTTTGATACACTCACTCATGCTATCCCATATTCATTCATACGGCCAGTAATTATTTGCTTCGCACAAACTACTTCCATGAAAAAACAACGCATTATACTTACAGCTTCTTGAGATGATGATACAAAGGCTAAGTACATGTATTATGTGTGTAGAAATGGACATGATCCTTCGGTGAACATCGATGGAAATGCAAGGAGGTGCTGTATGTTTCAACTGACCGTAGATTCCAAAATTCAAAGAGAGTATGTGAACATGAAATGATGACATTCGCAATATGTTGGAAAATTGTCAATGTTACTTCCTTATATTCCCTTTATACGTCATGTGATTCGGTTTCGCACACTTAAACACCAATCAATATTACATACAAAACGCTTAAAGTTTGTCAGTTTGAAAGCGGGCGCTCTTTTGTCAGTAGGCGTAAGTGTGATATGATTTTCTTCATGTACATTTGTACATGTGTCAAAGTATTTAGTATACGACATATCCTTGGTTATTATACAGCTGTAGACATCTTTTCAAAGTAAATACAAAAATAAACAATCCTGGGGTGATATTCTGAAAATTGTCTTAAATATTATTGCAATTTTAGTAAGATAACAGCTCGCTAAATTGCCTCATATCGGTGTTCTGGAAATTGTCTTATCTCTGTAAGGACGTCCCCTGCCTCTTTTTTTATCTCTGAGATGCCCAATATTTTATCATAAACCAATCAATAAATTCTGCATATGCTTAGGTCAACCAGTAGAAGCGTCTCTTCTGAAAAATATTTGAGCGCATTCTTTAAAAGTTGGCGTAATTTCCCTTCGCCCCCCCCATGCTTATGCTTTTTTGTGCGCTTCTGTGCTAAAATACATTTAGCTGTTGTTCTCAAAGAAATAATTTCTCTGAAAAGATTCATCATCTCGACTACTAATTTTTGATTTCGAAAAAATCTGCCAATACGTAGTTATAATGTGTTTGCAATGTCTCCTTTTGTTGAACATGATGTTCTTTTTTATTCTTTCATAGAAAGATTTTATCAAAAATCAAACACGAAAGCAATTCAATTTACAGAAAAAACATGAAGCTAACACGTTTACAACAACTCTCCATGCGTACTATTATTTAATGATAAAACAAAATTATGATGTTTTTAACCAAGAAGCCTTTCAATTTCACAATAGCGTTTCAATACGTTCTTAAAAGAGCTAAAACGCAACCGATTACCCTTACAACGTGTCGAAAAAAAATAAAATATTTAGCATAAAGAATATAACGATTTACAGTAGAGTATTGAGAGTCAGGGCAACCAAAAAGAAATAAATTCTTTTTCAAATGCACGTCATTGTTTAAATAAGAGGTTTGGAAGTTTTGAATAAATTGTTGAGTTACAGGGCAGTCCCAAAATGTGAAATACTTTCAACAGAGGAAGAACAAAATGTATATATATTAGATTCAAGACAAGTCAATATCCTAAAGAGGTTTGTTCACCCCCATTATACAATTGAAAAGTTTATATTGAAAGTAGCGGATTTTTTTTGAAAGACAGCATTTAAAGGGAATTATATACCATTTGTTCCAATTATTAACCGGTTCATTTAAAATGGATGCCAATTTTGATTGCGAAGTAGGGGACTTCTTGAGTGTTCTACTCTGAACAAGATGATGACTAAAACGTTTCTATTTATTGGGTATTGCAGAAATCAATGAATAATATTCAAGATAATTACAATTAATTTTGTATTTTTGTTAAAAAGTTGCATGTGAGAGAAAACTGTTTGGTCCATCCATTAAATGTTCAATACTGATGATCCCATTTTTAAGCCAAAGTTGTTTATATATAACTTTCCCATCTACTTTGATCAATGAGTTATTCCATAACATTTGATTCTTTATATTCAAATCGGATAAATTAGGAGAGAATGTTAAACAACTCCAATTAATTAAAATTTCTCGAATGAATTTATTTTTGATTTGTTATATTTTGGGATCATCGTATTTTAAATTACATGTCCAAAACGATTTTCCTCCAACATGTCTAAAGGTGACCAAGTTGTGTTCGAAAAAAACATTTCCATTCTTCTTTTTTTCTGTGCTCATATAACTTTTAACCCACGCAATTTTCAAGCCAGAAATTACAGAAGGCAAATGTAACATTTTCAATTCACCTTGACTATAGTCTCTACTAATTGTAAGACGACTGATTTTACCCGGTATTTCATTCCAAATAAAAGCGTAAGTTAAATTTTCTCATTCTTTCACAAAATCTTCTGGAGGTTTTGGTAATACAGACAATAGAAATATAATTTGAGAAAGGCCGAGAGACTTCAAAACAGTTATTTTCCCTATTGGAGTTAAATTTCTCATTTTCCATACTCTTAAAACATTCTTTATTTTTTAAAGCTTTGGAATAAAATTCAATTCAAATATGTATTTTAAGTCAGGTGAAAGATATACTCCTAATAATCAAAATGGGCCATTGGGAATTCTTAATCCGGAAAAGGATATGTCTGGAGGATGTGCTTTATAATAACCAAGTGCCACAATTTCAGAATTTATTTCGAATAATACAAAGCCCTTAAAAAAACCTTAAATTCATCAAAAATATACATAATGAGTTTAAGAGACTTGACGTCATTTATATAAAAGAGTTAAGCTTCATTTCTATTCCATTCACTGTTATACCTTTAATATCACTGTTTCCCCTTATCCATAAACACATCATTTCTTTACAAATGATATTAAGAAGAAGACTTAAAGGGCAGCCCTGCCTTACTTCACATGAAATTTGAAAAAAATCTGAAGCATGTCCATTATTCAAAATACAATAATATATATAATTGTACTTAAGTCTAATCCATAATATCAAATCTTCACCAAAACTAAAATATTTCAAAGCTTACCTTTTCTATGTCGGCCATTAACATAAAACCTGGAATATCATGTTCATTTGTAAATTCAATCATATCTAAGGTAAAGCGAATATTTTCACCAATATACCGACCACGTAAAATGGATTACAAATGAGGTCGTTTCAATTTATTTATTTATTTTGTTTTATTTACCTAGGGTAGTCTCTTCAGTATACAACTGCTTTGCAAGAGAGCCCTGTTAAATGTAAACAAACATATTACAATATTATACAATGTAAAAGAGTAAAACATTACATACAACATACAGCAACTATAAAAACCAGAGAACAACAACAAATCACACCAGCATGATAAAATAGAAATACTTAAAAATGGAGTAATGCAGTAAAATCAGTTAACGCCAGTTAACGTCATAATGGCGATCTTATCATCGGTTTATTATAAACAAAGTAAAAAAAAAATGCTAAACGGGTAAACACATATAAAAATATAGATTACAATAAAACATTTAAAGAAAGAAAAACAACAACAGCAACAATTCCTCCCCATCCCCAACCCCACTAAAAGCCCACTATGACTATCACATATGATTATATCGGAATTCAGTTAAAATGTATTCAGTTTACTTTAAAATGAACTAAAATTCTAAACTTAGTTGTTTACAATGCTTCTTAAATATGACAAATGATCCACAAGTTTGTATATTTAAAGGAAGGGTATTAAAAATGACGATTGCTTGATAAGAAAAAGTTGATTTCATATATTCTGTTCTAGGTGTTGGGACATGTAAAGGATTGGTTGCAGCATATCTTGTAGAGTAATAAATTGGTCTAAAGCAAACGAGTCTCGTTAGATACATTGGTACAAGGTTATTAATTATTTTATACATCATTATACAGTAATTGAATTTTATACGTTGTTGAACGGATTGCCAATTTAGGGTATGTAACAGAACCTTAGTTGGTGTATATCTATCGACATTCAAAATCATTCTAGCGTATCTATTTTGAGCTCGTTGCAGTTTGGTAATATTATGCTTCGTTGAGGTTCCCCAAATAATACTGCAATAATCAAGGTGTGGTACAAACATAGAATAGTATAAATCAGTTACTGTTTTCTGTGTTAGATAAATCTTAATTCGACGTATACATGCAGTGAAACGAGAGAGTTTGCTTACAAGTGCATCAATATGTTTTGACCATTTCATCGAAGAATCAATAATTACTCCTAGGTATTTTACGTTGTCAACTGTTTCTAAGTATGAGTTATTACATGAAATATTGATTTTGCATTTGTTAATCCTTTTAGTCGTACCAAATACCATAACTTTGGTTTTTTCGACATTAATATACATTTGATTTACCCTCATCCAATCAACTATCATATTAAATTGAGATTGAAGTGTTATTTCTAAATTTTCTTTGTTTTTTGATTTACAAAAAATAACGGTATCATCTGCATATAACGATATTTTATTAAGTGGCATATTGATAGTTTCACAAATATCATTAATATATAAGCTAAAAATCAATGGCCCAAGGGTTGAGCCTTGGGGAATTCCTGTTTTAACAAAGAGAGGATCACTTAAAACATTATTAATGGAGACACGTTGTATTCTATTTGTTAAATATGATTGGAACCACTTATATTCAGTACCTCGTATACCATACAATAACATTTTTTTTAATAGTTTATCATGCGGAATCACATCGAAAGCTTTCCGAAGGTCTAAAAATACAGCACCCGTTAGGTAGCCAGAGCTCATATTTTGCAGAAAGAGTTGCGTTTAAACGCAGGTCAAAAAATCAAACGCAAGTCCCAAATGCGCGCTGTTGATTGGTTGAAAATCAAGTTGCGCATGATTTTTAGAGTTGCGACCGATTGCAGCTCTTACAGCACCCGTTAGGTAGCCAGAGCTCATATTTTGTAAAATATATTCAGTGATGTCAAGGAGGCAAGAATTTGTGGAATGAAATGGTCGAAATCCCGATTGATTATCAGTAAGCAATGAATGGTCGTTTAAATATTCATACAGCTGTTTATGAATTCCCTTCTCAAGAATTTTTCCAACTACCGACAAAATCGATATAGGTCTGTAGTTCATTGGTTGTGACGTGTCACCACTTTTATGTATTGGTATTATTTTGGCTGATTTAAAATCATTTGGAACACAACCAGTTCTAAGTGAACAATTAAATATATAGGTTATAGGTCCTACAATAAAATCTGCAGCGTCTTTGATTAATCGAGGGTGAAGGTCATCGAGTCCATAGGCTTTAGTCGTATCAATATTTTTAAGCTCTTTCAATACAAATTCTTCACTTATTTCTGTAAAACAAAATATCGTATCAGCATCGGGTATATTTCTAATGCAAGGATCATCTACTTCACCAACATCTGCTTCTGTCCTTTGTGTGTCTGAATTACTAATTCTGTCTCTTACAGTATTGAATATATTATTGAAAATATTACCAATTTCATTACTATTCTCTATGATTTTACCCTCAAATTGAAGATTATATTTATCATTGGTTTTACTTTTTGGCAAAAGCTCTTTTATTGTTTTCCATTTTTGTTTCAGATCACTTGAGAAATCTTTAAATTTATTGCTGTAATATTCACGTTTTAATTTTTTATTCATATTGTTTAATTTATTACGAATATGTTTATATTCAGACCAAAAGTAATTCATTTTCTCCATATCTCCAATAGATTTGAAATAGTCGAATTTAGATTTGTGAAATTCTCTGTTTCTTCTAAGAATTAAATATTCATTTGTTATCCATGGATCCAATTCTACTATTAATAGCTTGAATTAGAATGTTTTGTCCATCATAACATGAGAATTAATTAAAGTGTCTATGTAGACAAAAGTTACAAAGATCAACTTGTATCGTTGCTTCAATATCGGTTCTTTTTCTTTGAATGAGTAAAGGTAACTTCTGTAACATTTCACCGAAAGACTCCGTATCGCAAACAAGAACTTTGTGGCAGTAGAAATGTTTTCGCCAAACATAAGTAGAGTAAATATTGTTTTCCATACCTTTCGCAATTCGTTATTCAAAATAATTCCATGCCAATCAGATCAAGGAAGAACCAAATCATCGTCGTCGGGATCACGATGCACTTACGCTGTGACGATACGATCAATATGAGGAGGTCCTAAACACCGGTAGAAGACGTGGAAGGGGGTGTGGCAGTGGGTGTGTAGGAGAATATATGAACGCTGGTTCCTTCCCTGGAGTATCGTGCCTTGCCTGGGTTTCCCCGCGAGACGTTCTGTGTAGGCGAGTCAGCGGCGCTGGTCTTGGAGAATGGTGCTAAGTTGCCACGCCCTTGCCGCCATTTTCCGGCAGAGAAATAAAAACGTGCTCCCGAACGGAACACCGCGTTCCTTCCTTCATTCATTCATCCATTTTCTTCTTCTATTCTCTACCTCTTAACGTTAGATCATCGATGATATATATTCTTTCCCTTTCTAGCTTTTTTCTCTGCTGCGAAACAATGTAGGCCTACCTCTTGTCCTGATACGACAACATTTTTACCAGAAGATGGAGTGGCAGGTTCTTCACTTGAGGGCCGTACCGATGGGCTCGTTCTATCTGTGGGTGTTCCATATCAAAATACTCAGTAAGAAAATGATTTACAACTTCCATGGGGTTCTCATTGGGATGAAATGGTACCCCAACGATTCTAAAGTTATATCTCCTGGAGAAACGCTCCAACTTGTTTTTGGCTAGCTCTGCCATTTCAAGACGGGATTCATGGGTCGAAATGCGTGATCATAAATCCTACACCTGTTTCTCGAGAGGAGTAACCTTCTTCTCCAATTCCGTTGTGCAACATCCTGAAAAGCTAGAGACTCCTCAAAACTAGAAAGCATTGACCGAATGTCAGAAATCCCTTGTCTAACAAAGTTTTCAAAGTCGGAAGGTGGGGGGTTGTAGCCCCCCCCCCCCCCTATATGCAGTGGATATCAAACAAAGTCTCTCCGTTTCTTCTCTCAAAGATGGGAATAACCAACAGAAGGAAGTTGGCTTTGAACTTTATGGAGATTGCTACAATGTCCTCAACCCGGATTTGGAAGAGATATAAAGCCATCTTACAAAAATTGAGTAGCTGGAGGTGGCATCACGTCCTGATGCTACTGGCACATAGCCATATTGGGAATAATGGGACGAAATGGATGGCAGGAGGACCTCAACTGAAGATCTGAATGTTCTGGAGGACATTCCTGTGCACAAAGTGTGCTTTGATTATCTCCTAATGCTTGGTTTCAGTGAATGCGTGTGTAGAGCGAATCTGCACTTCAACACATATCTCTTGATCTTGATTAGCCCAGCATGACCTACATTCAGTGCGTTCAATGTACCATTGAGAGTACAATGTTCAAATAGGGTCTCTTTCAACTGAAGGCATAAAACACAGCCAACGGACTATTTGAAATTGAGAAAACTGGGCACAAGCTAAATACGTCTCAGAGATGGTAATCAAAATGATGCTAATAAATTGCTAATTGTGTCTAAATTATCCTATACTACAAAGAGTTTCAGCTTTTTGGCGAACAAATACAAGCACTCATGCACATGTATCTTCTTAGCTTAATCAGTTAATATTGTTTTTCTATTCAGCTGCTAATAAATTTCAACGATCTCTCTACTTGTTTGATTCATCAAGAGTGTGATGGTGAGGAAAATGAATGAAGGCGCCCTTTACATTTTCAAGTACCAACATAGTATCCAATATTGGGGAAGCAGACGGTCTTGTCCTTTGTGCATGTTTTGATATATTGTTAAAAGTATGATTATTTATGAAAATAAATTTATTCCATAAAATAAATCTCCCTTCAAAGACTCTTTTGTTCAATCAAATGTAAAAAAACACACACATCAGATTTATCATATTTTCGAGTGTTTATACTGTAAAAAAACACGAAGGCGATATGATGGTTAATATAAACTACTTTATACGAAGCTCTATAGTTAATGATTACATATAATTCGATGTCATTGTCCTTACTTTCGGAAAGATGTTTTTGTCTCATTTTCCGATGATGAACTCTTGTTTCCAGGCAACGAAAAGAGATGAAGATCTCGTCTGGTTTTGTTGGATGATGAAACCAGAAGGTGCATTCGGAATTAAATCTTTAAAAACAGAAAAAAGATGATACGAACCGCAAAAAATGAATATAATGAGATGAATTCTAAAGATTAACTAAATGCTAAATCAACACAACAATATTTTCTGTAATAAGAGATTATTGATAGGATAACGTATATATTTCAGATTAAACCAAATTTTTCAATTTATTTATTCCTCATTTCCTATTCAGTTTAAAGTGAAACATATCAAGTTCAACTAGTTTACAATGTTTACAGACAGTATAATCCACAGGCCTAAAAAAATTATGATTCTCCATGTATGCAAATAAGTAATACAAATTACACAAAGGATTTCGAAATATATATTTTTTATTTGCTATTCGATTATTATAAAATAAAATATTTAAAAAATAGCTGTAAGCTTACACAAATAAAGGGAATTTAATACCGCACTTCCTGACCCATATTCTGATACAGCGGTGCATTTATAAACAGAATGATATTGGGAGAGTGGGTTTTGAATCCCAAGTACACTGGACGTTAGTGTTGCGTTTTCCGATATCGTCTCGATGAATCTGTAGTTATTGGTGTCCTTGGACACTACAGTTTCGTTGCAAAGCCAAACGAAGGTGGTGACAAGAGGCTTAGCGTCCGCTTTACATATCAACACGAGCTCCGTAGTCCCACTTGCTTTGCTCGATGTACGACGTCGGACAGCAATTGACACATCGGGAGCATCTACACCAGAGAGACAAAATGCAATTTGCTAGTAATGAATATGAAATAAAGTAAGCATACGGATCATAACAAACGAACAGTAATCAAAAATGATTGTTTTTCTTTGAAAGAGACAAGACGGAAAACACCACGTTGTCTAATTACTTTGTAAAAAAAGGGTTGAAGTGTCATTTTATATATCATTTGTCTCGTGGCGACGTTTATAGTTTTCTTTACAATTTTTAAAACGTGTACTAAACATGCGAGCAGAAAGAGCAGAAAAAAGCCAATGGGTCAACTAGGAAATAATGATTAAGGTCGATTGCATAAAAAAGGTTTCCTATCCATCCGACCAGCCAATCAGTCTTATCGAAGCTATTACTAAAACCAGAACTTACACGTTACGTTCAGAACCAAGCTTTGATTCACCGAACTAGCTTTGAGTGTTGTAGGTTGAAGTGCCCGGCAGAGAAGTTGTTTCCCATTGTCAAATCTCGTCGGCATTAGAGTAAGCGTGCTTTCAGCATCATATCGACCAGCTTTATTTTCACTTATGTTTAAAAATGAATCCTCTGTAAGATTTCTTGATCCGATGTACCAATGGATATGCGGTGCGGGGTATCCATTAACAGCTTTGCAGGATATATTTATTTCTATTTCGTCGTACAGATCCCCAAGGAAAGTCATTTTGATGCCTCCTGGCGGGCCTTTGAACGAAACGTAAAAAAAACGATATACATAATTTAATGCCGTAAAAGTAGGAAATAAGTTCGTGTTCAATACGCACCCGCTGAATGTATTTTGTAATTAATAGAAGTGGTCGAAAACACATCTTGCAAACGTTCATTTTCTTAGCTTTGGTGAAATCCTCAATGCCAGCGATGACGATGTGGCCCTTTTTAGCAATGAAAATTGTAAGAAATCCTAAACAATATTATTTAAAATATTTTTTTCAGCGTGTAAATGATCATGGTTAACATTGGATAACACCTAAAAAGGGAAAATATTTCATCAACATTGTGTATGAATAAGGAATGCAGTTTCAAAAATTGCAACGCTAAAGGGAAAAGAAAAACTCACCGTAAACGATTACTTTGGCATACACCAATTCCACCACAGATTCTTCAAGCGATGTGAAGCATTTAATGTACTGTCCATGATGCACAATGTTTAAGTGTAATGTTACAGTACCTTCAGTGTCAAACAGAGCGTCATCCAAAATGCTTCTTTCGCTTGAGATGTTTGGAAGAATTCTTTCGCCGAGACCATTGCCACTTTCTAACTGAAAGGATAGTTCAGTGGCTGGGAATGACCCAATACTTCTACATGTGATTGAAGTCGGTGAATCTTCTTGAACGTAAATGAGTCTTGTCCGGGACTGGATACCTCCAGTTGGAAAGAGGAACACACTCATAGGAAGAACTTCAAAGGAAAAGTGAAAGGGCGAGTCAAAGGAATAAAGAGAGACAGAGAAAGAGGAAAAGAGAAGGAATTGCAATAAAGAGTTGAACATTATCAACAGATGCTAAATGGCATGTAGAAATGGATGAATTTTATAAGAGACACGGGGTAAGCATTTTTGTTTTTTTGTATACATAGAACGATATTAACATCGGCAAATGAAATGAATATATTTGAAAGAAAAATAAATCGATTTGTCTAAGAGTAATATTGCTCAATGTAAAGCGGTTTGTGTAAAATGGGCGATGACAAGCTGGGAGTAAATGAGGCAGCCATCGGTATTCATAACCTATAGACAGATATATTTATACCAAGGTGATAGGTGATATCTCTTGTTTATACAAAATACCTACCATGTACATTCATATTTACTGTGCATTGAAGGTTTTTTGATAGTTCTTGATGTGATGCGATGCAGCGAATAATCTTTCCGTGGTCATCCCTTGAGGGAGTGATTGTCACGGCTTTCTGAGAGATGTAAAAGCTGTCTTGAATATCATCAGACTGATCGTGATGAACAACTGTTATATCATCAGGTAAACGCCATTCCAATACTGCAGTTGGCCTTGCTCCATATGCTTCACATGTGATGTCTTGTTGTTGGTCAGCTATTACGGTTAGGGAGATGTTGTTTGAGTAGTAAATGATGCCCTCTCCATCAATGATATAGAGCCAAGTGGGTGGAGCTTGCGATGAAAAAATATAATGCATTCACGTAAACTTAATGCATTCAAGTATTAGAGGCATCATTCTTTATTTTTGTAAAGCATTTTACGTAAAAGGATACATTCTTAGAAATACAATTATATAATAAGATGCCCTAGTAGAATATTCGAAGTTCCGTTGAAGTAACTATCATCCCTCATGTGGCCTACAAATAATTTAGGGGCCATATTCACGCATCTGTGCTAACTCCTGCATATTCACGTGAACAGTGCTCATTTGCTTCATACAAGCTACTTTCATGAAAGAAATTACACTTCACATCATACTTACAGCTTTGTGAAATGATAATTTCAAGGCAAAGACCGAGAATTAATTGCATTGAAATAGACGTCATCATTCAGTGATCATAGGCAACGTGACAACGTTCTGTCTCTTCAGATCGACAGTAGATTCTAAATGCAAGCAGAGTAAAAGAACCTGAAATTATGAAACATGAAATGTTTGGAAAATTAACAATGGCACTTCCTTATTTTCCCTCCTTTATAGATTCGGTTTCGCAAACTGTTTTAAATACCCATGAACATAGCAGGTAACACAAGTTGGTTAGATCGAAAGCGGGCGCTCTTTCGTCAGTGGGCTTGAGTATGATTATCATTATGCAAGAGGGTATCAACATATAGTATGCAGTATATATCATGGGTTTATGCGAGTGTAGAAATCTGTTCAAATTGAACACTAAAATGAACAAGCCTTTGTTTCATTGAACTCACATTCAAACAACGAGCAAAATAAAAGTATTTTATGTTATAACGAATGTAGTTTTATTTTTGTAAAACTAAGCTCAAACGCAATAAAAGTAGGGGAAAGCGATGTTCACAATTGAAGTGTGGAAAGTGATACTCCTATTTTTTTTCACACTGCTCCGTTTCTTGAAATCATATTCTTGTCCAAGTGATCGTTTCACTTCGTTCTAATTTTTATCAATCTCCGTTTTGGTTCTTGGAACTATTTACAAAAGTTTAATCATGTATGAGGATTTGTTTAACGACAACGTGCATATGGCCAATATAGCAATGTTCTCATACCCTAATGTTGATCCTGGTTGCCAGGCAACGAAAAGAGATGAAGATCTCGTCTGATTTCTTTGAATGATGAAATCAGATGGTGGATTCGGGATAAAATCTGTAAAACAGAAGAAAAGGGTTAAAAAAACATAACGGAATACGTTAATAACAAAAATGAAATATTAAATCAATACCGCAATATTTCTGTGCTAAGACATTATTGGTTGGATTAAATGAATATTTGATTTTGAAACAAAATGAAAATGTATTACTTCATTTATTCATTTTCTTGATTCGATTTGAAATACAGCATATCAAATTCACCTATTTTCCAATAAAAGCCACATGTCTAACAATGTTTTCTTTTTGTTTGGTATAAGACCAAAAACATCAAATATATGTATGTAAAACCACAGAGTATTTAGAATTATTTTGATCACATCACTTTATTTGTTATTATTTCAAGAGTAAATGAGAATAGTCAGCTTACACAAATAAAGTGAATTGAATTCTGCACTTCTTGAGTCGTATTCTGATAGAGCGGTGCATTTATAAACACAATGATATTTGGAGAGTGGGTTTTGAATCGCAAGTACGCTCGAGGTTAGTGTTGTATCTTCATATATAGTCTCGGTGAGTCTGTAGTTGGTGTCGTTAGACACTACAGTTTCGTTGCATAGCCAAACGAAGGTATTGACAGGAGGATTGGCGTCCGCTTTGCATGTCAACAAGAGCTTAGTAGTCCCACTTGCTTTGTTTGATGTAAGATGTCGAGCTTTAATTATCACAACGGGGAGATCTACATCACAGACACAAAATAGAAATTTGCTAGAAATAAACATGAAATAAGAAAATTGTAATAATCATGGGGACAGGATAAAGAGGGATGATAAAATCAAGGGCATGTACGTAAAAAGAAGCAAAACACAAAACAAAACATTGTACAATAACTTTCTGAAAAGAAGGTTGCAGTTCATTTTGGATAAAGTTTGTCTCGTTTCTACATTTACAGTGTGTGAACATAAAAAGAAATCCGAATAGTCAGGTTTTCTTTAGAAATATTGTTTAACACATAACAAGCATGACAAGCGGACAGCACAAGCAGAAAAAATTATCTTAAATAATCAAAAAGTCAACGAGGAAAGTGTTTAGACAGACAAGATCATTTGTAATTCAAACAGGTTAACTATTATTATCTATTCAACCAGTTCACCAGTCGTATTAAATGCAATTAAAAAATCACCACTTACATAATATGTTCATAACCAAGCTTTGATTCACCGAACGAGCTGGATGTGTTGTAGGTTGAACTGCCTCGCATAGAAGACTTTTCCCATGATCGAACCTCGTCGGTATTAGATTTAGGATGCTTTTAGCATCATATCGACCGGCTTCATTTTCAATAATGTTCAAAGCCGAATCCTCTGTAAGATTTCTTAATCCGATGTACCAATGGATAAGCGGTGCGGGGTATCCATTAACAGCCTTGCAGGTTACACTGACTTCTATGCCATCGTATAGGTTCATAGGGGAAGTAATCTTGATGCCTCCTGGTGGGCCTTTGAACGAAACGTAATTAGAATAGTAATATATACATTAGATCAATGTCGTAAACTGAAGAATATGTGTCAAAACTAACCCACATAACGTATTATTTTATTTGTCGGAGGGAGGAAACACACCCTGCACCCTTAGATAGCGTTTATCATCAATATCAGCGATGACGATGTGGCCCCTTTCAGAATATTGTAAGAAGCTGAAAATAACTATTTAGAATATACTTTATCATATAAATGTTGGCGGTCAACAACATATAACACCTAACATGGCAAGATATCGAAAAACATTTGAATGAGTTAAAGATGAAGTTTAAAAATGCCAATTAAAAAGGAGGAAGAAAAACTCACCATAAACGATTACTTTGGCGAACTTAAATCCAACTATGTGTTTTTCAAGTGATGCGTAGCAATAAATGTACTTCCCATGACGCTCAATATTTGGGTGAATGGTTATAGTACCCTCGGAGTCGAACAACTTATCGTCTAAAACACTTCTTTTGCTTGAGATATTTGCGCGAAGGGGGATATTGTCAGCTTGACCAGTACCCCCTACTAACTGAAATGATAGTTTGGTCGCTGGGAATGACCCAATACTTTTACAAGTGATTGAAGTCGGTGAATCTTCTTGAACGTTCAGGGCGGTTGAATGGTTCTGGTTTCCTCCAATTCGAAAGAGCAGCACATCCCTTGGGAGAACTTAAAGTCAAAACAAAATGAGACATTTTGAGTGAGTGAGATGGAGAACTAAGGAGAGGGGGGCGGGAGGGTCGTATTATGGATGGTATCGAATTTACACTTTGGTAAAATGATATTGAGGAGACTGAATGATTTAGTACATACATTAAAAACATTTTCCTGTATATTACGCATGCTATGTGGACATGAAAGCAAAATGCACAGATAATGTAAATCCATCTGCAAAGGAATAGATTCGCTAAGACATTTTATACACTGCAGTGGAGGAATCAACAGGCTCTCAAATGACTAAGAATGACTTCTACAAACAAAGACAACATATGACATACACACCATAAACATTGAGATGAACTGAGCGTAGTCGTTTATTTTGTAGTTCTGGGTGTGACACGATGCAGCTAAGAATCTTTTCGTGGTCATCCCTGGTGGGTGTGATTGTCACAGCTTTACGAGAGATGTAAGATCCGTCTTCAATAACATCAGACTGATCCTGAAGATCTATAACTATATCATCTGGTACATGCCAATC
Source organism: Lytechinus variegatus (assembly GCF_018143015.1). Classification (NCBI taxonomy): domain Eukaryota; kingdom Metazoa; phylum Echinodermata; class Echinoidea; order Temnopleuroida; family Toxopneustidae; genus Lytechinus; species Lytechinus variegatus. Next base: position 26,578,633 of record NC_054747.1, on the reverse strand, counting down.
CAATACTGAACTGAGAAGGAGGATTTGCCCCATATGCTTCACATGTAATGTCATTCCGTTGGTCAGCTTTTACCGTTATAGAGAGGTTGTTAAAGTAATAACGAACCCCCTTTCCATCAATGATGTAGATCCAAGTGGGTGGAGCTAGATATAAGAATAAGATGTATTCAGTAGTAAAGTCAGTTTGCTATATTAATGGTTTTTAATTTGTAACTTATTTTTTTGTGTTATGATGTATATCTTGATACACACTTATCAGGATATTATCCGTAAAATTATGATTTCGTTTTATAGGTAATATGCTATTGCGTAGGCCCTACATATTTCGATAATCAATAATCGTTGGTTCATACACAGTGTTCTTACCAATTCATACGATCAGTATCTATTTGCTACGTAAAACTTGCTCTCATCATGCTTTGATGAAGCAAATGCGACCTAGGTCTACTTACCGCTTTGTGAGATGATAACACCAAGGAAAAGTACGAGAACTACTTGTGTAGAAATAGACATCATAATTAAGCGACAATTTACGGCAATGCTACGAGATCCTACTTGTTTCAACCGACAGTCAGTTCTGAATGGAAAGAAAGTATAAGAACACGAAATTATGAGATATGAAATGAGTTGGAGAATTAACATCGGTACTTCTTTATATTCCTTTCTTCGTACATGGATTCGGTTTCGTATTGTCTAAGACACACGTCAACATAAAAGTTAAGTATGTTAAAGCTTGTTAGATGGAAAGCGGGCGCTATTTTGTTTGTGAGCCTTAGTATGATATGATTCTCATTATGTGACTGCAAAAATCCTTTAGAACTTTATGCCAATATGAACAAGTGTATTTTTCATTAAACTCATATTCAAACAACGAACGGATATTGTAATTGTATTTCATGTTATTACGAATGTAAATTTTGTTAAGCACACGCGCTCTAAAAGTAGGGGGAAGCGATGCTCATGAATGAAGTATGGAAGGTGTCTATACTCCTAGATATATTTCACACTGTGCTTCGTTTCCGTCAATGATGGTCTTGTTAAAGTGGTCAATTCACTTTGATCTGATTCTTCTTTTTTTAAATCTCATTTTGGTTCTTAATGAATGAGGTGTAGTTTCAATGACAACGTTTATTGAGCGAATCTGTACTACATGTTACAACACATAATCTCTGGATGAACCCACCATGACCTACATACAGTATATTCAATGCACCATGAATGTACAGTGTAGTGAATAATAGTGGGTGCACATGAGTTACACACAACAGAAAGCATTCAACGCAGCCGACAGACTGTTTGAATTTGAGAAAACTGGGCACAAGCTAAATACGTCTCAGAGACGGTTATCAAAATGATGCTAATAAATTGCTACTTGTGTCTTAATTATATTTTATCATATATCACGGAGTGTTTCAGCATATTGGAGAACAAATACAAGCACTCATACACATGTTTCGTCTTAGCTTGATATTTATTTTTTTTTATTCAGCTGCTCAAAGTGTTGAACGATCTCTTTTTTGTTGCTTTATTCATCAATAGTGTGATAGTGAGGAAAATGATTGAAGGCTACCTTTACAATTTCAGGTACCAACATTCACTGACATATCCAATATACCACATGGTATTATCCTTTGTATATGTCATGATACATTAAAAAAATATTTTTATTTATCAAAACTATACTTATTCCATAAAATACATTTCTCTTCAAAGACCCTTTGATTCAATCAAATAATATGCAATAGATAACCATCGGATGTATCACATTTTCGAGTGTTTATATTGTAAAAGCACGTGGGCGATACGATGGCTAATATAAGCTACTATGAAACTTTACATTTTACTGATCTCATATCATTTGATATCATGGTCCTTACTTTCGGAAAGATGTTTTTGTCTTATTTCCCGATGATGAATCCTGGTTGCCAGGCAACAAAAAGAGATGAAGATCTCGTCTGGATTTGGCGGATGATAAACCCAGAAGGTGGATTCGGGATAAAATCTGTAAAAACAGAAAATGAATTTATAAAGATTAACAAAATGTTAAATCAATACATCAATATTCTATGTAATAAAACATTATTGATAGGACAACGTATATGTTTATATTGAAACAAATTTTGTTAATTCATTTACTCCTTATTATCTGTTAAGTTTAAAGTGAAACATATCATATTCAACTAGTTTACAATGTTTAGGGAAACAAGCCACAAGAATGATGATTCTTCCTGTATTCAGACCAAACCGACATAAATTATTTATTAAAATTTACAAAAATCATTTAGAAATATTAAAATACTTTTATTTGTTATTCGATTATTAGAAAATAAAAAAAATGTTGTAAGCTTACACAAATAAAGGGAATCGAATACCGCACTCCCCGAGCCGTATTCTGATATAGCGGTGCATTTATAAACAGAATAATACTTGGAGAGTGGGTTTTGAATCCCAAGTCCACTGGACGTTAGTGTTGCGTTTTCCGATATTGTCTCGATGAATCTGTAGTTATTGGTGTCCTTGGACACTACAGTTTCGTTGCAAAGCCAAACGAAGGTAGTGACAAGAGGATTAGCGTCCGCTTTACATATCAACACGAGGTCCGTAGTCCCACTTGCTTTGCTCGATGTACGACGCATGACAGTAATTGACACAACGGGAGCATCTAGACCAAAGAAACAAAATGCAATTTGCCAGTAATGAATATGAAATAAAAGAAGCATACGGATCACAAGAAAAGGACAGAAATCGATGATTTTTTTTCTTAGAAAGAGGCAAGATGGAAATCAAAATGTTGTCTAATTACTTTGTAAAAAAAAGTTGCAGTGTCATTTTCTATATAATTTGTCTCATGGCGACGTTTATAGTTTTCTTTACAATTTCTAAAACATGTACTTAAGATGCGAGCAGGAAGATCAGAGAAAAATATTTTAAAAGCCAATGGGCCAACTAGGAAAACATGATCAAGGTCGTTTGCATTTTTTAAAGGTCCCCTATCTATCCAACCAGCCAAGAAGTCTTATCAAAGCCATTACCAAAACCAAAACTTACATGTAATGTTCAGAACCAAGCTTTGATTCATCGAACGAGTTTGGAATGCTGGAGGTTGAAGTGCCTCGCAGAGAAGGTGTTTCCCATTGTCAAATCTCGTCGGTATTAGAGTAAGAGTGCTTTCAGCATCATATCGACCAGCTTTATTTTCACTTATGTTTAAAGATGAATCCTCTGTAAGATTTCTTGATCCGATGTACCAATGGATATGCGGTGCGGGGTATCCATTAACAGCTTTGCAGGTTACATTGATTTCTATGCCATCGTATAGGTCCATAGGGGAAGTAATATTGATGCCTTCTGGTGGGCCTTTGAACGAAACGTAAAAACAAAATGCATAATTAGATGCTTTAAAAAACGAAAAACTAAGTTCATGTTGAATTTGAACCCCCTTAATGTATTTTGCGATTTGTACAAGGGTGGAAAATACTTTTTTGCAAGCCTTCATTTTCTTAGATTATGTGAAAACTTAATATAAGCGATGACGACGTGGCCCATTTTTGGCAATGAAAATTGTAAGAAATCCTAAACAATGCAATTTAGAATATTTCTTTAGCATGTGAATGAAAGGGAACACCTGCATCAATATTGTGTATGAATAGGAAATGCAGTTTCAAAAATTGCAAACCTAAATGGGTAAAGAAGAACTCACCGTAAACGATTACTTTGGCATACAGCAATTCCACTATAGATTTTTCAAGCGATACGAAGCATTTGATGTACCTTCCGTGATGCACAATATTTAAGTGTAAGATGACAGTACCCTCGGTGTCAAAAAGAGCATCGTCTAAAATGTTTCTTTCGCTTGAGATATTTGGAAGAATTCTTTCGTCGAGATCATTGCCATTTTCTAACTGAAAGTATAGTTGAGTGGTTGGGAATGACCCAATGCTTCTACATGTGATTGAAGTCGGTGAATCCTCTTGAACGTATATGAGTCTTGTCTGGGACTGGCTGCCTCCAGTTGGAAAGAGCAACACACTTGTAGGAAGAACTTGAAAGGAAAAGTGAAAGAGCGAGTCAAAGGGATAGAGACAGAGGCAGGGGAAAGGAGAAGGAATGGAAATAAAGAGTTCTGTTGCACATTATTAACAGATGCTAAATGGCATGTAGAATTGGATGAATTTTATAAGAGACATGCCGTTAGCATTTTTTTTTTGGTATACTGAGAATGATATTAACATCGGCAGATGAAATAAATTATTTGCAAGAAAAAAAACCGATTTGTCTAAGAGTAATGTCGCTCAATGTAAAGAGGTTTGTGTAAAATGGACGATGACAAGCTGGGAGTAAATGAGGCAGCCATCGGTATAGATAACCTACAGACAGATGTATTTATACAAAATACCTACCATGTACATTCACATGTACTATGCATTGAAGGTTTTCTGGTAGTTCTCGATGTGATGCGATGCAGCGAAGAATCTTTCCGTGGTCATCCCTTGAGGGAGTGATTGTCACGGCTTTCTGAGAGATGTAAGATCCGTCTAGAATATCATCAGACTGATCGTGAACAACTGCCATATCATCAGGTAAACGCCATTCTAATACTGCAGTGGGTCTTGCTCCATATGCTTCACATGTGATGTTTTGTTGTTGGTCAGTTATTACGGTTAGGGAGATGTTGTTTGAGTTGTAAATGATGCCCTCTCCATCAATGATATAGAGCCAAGTGGGTGGAGCTTGCGATGAAAAAAATATAATGCATTCACGTAAACTTAATGCATTCAAGTATTAGATACACCATTCTTTATTTTTGTAAAGCATTTTACGTAAAAGGATACATTCTTAGAAATACAATTATATAATAAGATGCCCTAGTAGAATATTCGAAGTTCCGTTGAAGTAACTATCATCCCTCATGTGGCCTACAAATAATTTAGGGGCCATATTCACGCATCTGTGCTAACTTCTGCATATTCACGTGAACAGTGCTCATTTGCTTCATACAAGCTTCTTTAATGAAAGAAATTACACTTCACATCATACTTACAGCTTTGTGAAATGATAATTTCAAGGCAAAGACCGAGAATTAAATGCATTGAAATAGACGTCATCATTCAGTGATCATAGGCAATGTGACTACGTTCTGTCTCTTCAGATCGACAATAGATTCTAAATGCAAGCAGAATAAAAGAACCTGAAATTATGAAACATGAAATGTTTGGGAAATTAACAATGGCACTTCCTTATTTTCCCTCCTTTATAGATTCGGTTTCGCAAACTGTTTTAAATAGCCATGAACATAGCAGGTAACACAAGTTGGTTAGATCGAAAGCGGGCGCTCTTTCGTCAGTGGGCTTGAGTATGATTATCATTATGCAAAAGGGTATCAACATATAGTATGCAGTATATATCATGGGTTTTATGCGAGTGTAGAAATCTGTTCAAATTGAACACTAAAATGAACAAGCCTTTGTTTCATTGAACTCACATTCAAACAACGAGCAAAATAAAAGTATTTTATGTTATAACGAATGTAGTTTTATTTTTGTAAAACTAAGCTCAAACGCAATAAAAGTAGGGGAAAGCGATGTTCACAATCGAAGTGTGGAAAGTGATACTCCTATTTTTTTCACACTGCTCCGTTTCTTGAAATCATATTCTTGTCCAAGTGATCGTTTCACTTCGTTCTAATTTTTATCAATCTCCGTTTGGTTCTTGGAACTATTTACAAAAGTTTAATCATGTATGAGGATTTGTTTAACGACAACGTGCATATGGCCAATATAGCAATGTTCTCATACCCTAATGTTGATCCTGGTTGCCAGGCAACGAAAAGAGATGAAGATCTCGTCTGATTTCGGTGAATGATGAAATCAGATGGTGGATTCGGGATAAAATCTGTAAAACAAAAGAAAAAGGGTTAAAAAAACATAACGGAATACGTTAATAACAAAAATGAAATATTAAATCAATACCTCAATATTTCTGTGCTAAGAGATTATTGGTTGGATTAAATGAGTATTTGATTTTGAAACAAAATGAAAATGTATTAATTCATTTATTCATTTTCTTTATTCGATTTGAAATACAACATATCAAATTCACCTAATTTCCAATAAAAGCCACATGTCTAACAATGTTTTCTTTTTGTTTGGTATAAGACCAAAAACATCAAATATATGTATGTAAAACCACAGAGTATTTAGAATTATTTTGATCACATCACTTTATTTGTTATTATTTCAAGAGTAAATAAGAATAGTCAGCTTACACAAATAAAGTGAATTGAATTCTGCACTTCTTGAGTCGTATTCTGATAGAGCGGTGCATTTATAAACACAATGATATTTGGAGAGTGGGTTTTGAATCGCAAGTACGCTCGAGGTTAGTGTTGTATCTTCATATATAGTCTCGGTGAGTCTGTAGTTGGTGTCGTTAGACACTACAGTTTCGTTGCATAGCCAATCGAAGGTATTGACAGGAGGATTGGCGTCCGCTTTGCATGTCAACACGAGCTTTGGAGTCCCACTTGCTTTGTTTGATGTAAAATGTCGAGCAGTAATTATCACAACGGGATGATCTACATCACAGACACAAATACAAATTTGCTAGAAATGAATATGAAATAAGAAAAGTATAATAATCATGGGGACAGGATAAAGATGATAAAATCAAGTTCATGTACGTAAAAAGAAGCAAAGCACAAAACAAAACATTGTCCAATAACTTTCTGAAAAGAAGTTTGCAGTGTCATTTTGGATAAAGTTTGTCTCGTAAAAAGAAATCCGAATGGGTCAGGTTTTCTTTAGAAATATTGTTTAACACATAACAAGCGGACAGCACAAGCAGAAAAAAATATCTTAAATAATCAGAGTCAACGAGGAAAGTGTGTAGACAGACAAGATCATTTGCAATTCAAACGGGTTAACTATCTATTCAACCAGTCCACCAGTCGTATTAAATGCATTTAAAAAGTCACCACTTACATGTTATGTTCAGAACCAAGCTTTGATTCACCGAACGAGCTGGATGTGTTGTAGGTTGAACTGCCTCGCATAGAAGACTTTTCCCATGATCGAACCTCGTCGGTATTAGATTTAGGATGCTTTCAACATCATATCGACCAGCTTCATTTTCACTAATGTTCAAAGCCGAATCCTCTGTATGATTTCTTGATCCGATGTACCAATGGATATGCGGTGCGGGGTATCCATTAACAGCTTTGCAGGTCACATTTATCTCTATACCTTCGTAGAAGTCCACTGGATAAGTAATTTTGATACCTTCTGGTGAGCCTTTTAACAAATCGTAAAAAGGGTATTTACAAATCAATACCGTAAAATTAAGAATAATATTTTATTTCCAACGGTACCTACTTGGTGTATTCTGTAATTTGTAAAAGGGGGCCGAGATAAAAAAACATCTTGCAAACCTTCGTTTTCTTACATGTACATTACTTGAAATCCTGAATATTAGCGATGATGAACTGGCCCTTACCCCCCCCCATGCACATTTATTTAGAATATACTTTTGTCATGCAAATGATGGCGGTTAACACCAGATACATCTAACACCTAATAGGCCAACAAATTGTAAAATATTTTGTATGGAAAAAACACCTTTTGGAAAACAGATCACCAACCAAAAGGGGGAAAACTCACCGTAAACGATCACTTTGGTGAACGTAAATCCGACTATGTGTTTTTCAAATGATGCGTAGCAATAAATGTACTTCTCATGATGCTCAATATTTAGGTGCTTGGTAATATTTCCCTCGGTGTCGAACAACGTATCGTCTAAAGTACTCCTTTTGCTGGAGATATTTGCACGAATAGGGATCATGTCAGCAAGACCAATGTCACTTTCTAACTGAAATGATAGCTCGGTTGCTGGGAATGACCCGATACTTTTACAAGTAATTGAAGTCGGTGAATCGTTTTGAACGTTTATGTGTCTTGACTCTGACTGTTTATCTCCAGTTGGAAAGAGCAGCACATTTACAGGAGGTACTTCAAAAGAAAAGAGAAGAGCAAGTCAGCGGGTTAAAGGAAGGCAAAGAGGAAATGAGAGAAGGAATGATTTTAGAATTTAGATCATTTAACACATACTAAATGGAACAAATGATCATAGGATTTTGAAAGAAGGCTTGTTTAACAGTAATATTGCTATATAGGTTTGTCTTATTTGATCAATAAAAGGCTAGACAAAAAATGAGAATGCATGGCATCGGAACATAACCTACAGATATAGAAATATTCATACAAATACCTACCCTGAACATTGAGATGAACAGAACATTGAAGATTTCTTTGTAGTTCAGGGTGTAATGCAATACAGCTTAAAATCTTTCCCTGGTCAATTCTCGAGGATGTGATTGTAATCGATTTCCTCGAGATGTAAAAACTGCCTTCAATGTCATCAGACTGATCCTGATGAACAACGGCCACGCCCTCTGGTATCAGCCATTGCAGAACTGCAGGAGGCCTTGCTTTAGTTGCTGCACATGAGACGTTGTATGGCTCTCCAGCTATTACCATTAAAGAGTAGTTATTGAAGTAACGGATGCCCTTTCCATCAATAATATAGATCCAAGTGGGCGGAGCTTGTGATGAAAATATAATACATTCAGTATTAAAGAAAATATTCTTTATTCTAAATAGTTTTACAGAAAAGGGATACATTTGTATATATACATTATATAATTATTCAATAATGCCCTCGTTGAATATTCGCACCTTCAAGTATCATCCCTAATATGGAGTACAGGGGTCTTAGGGGAATAATTTAGGGGGAAATATGTCATGCTAACCCATGCATATTCATACGGCAAGTGTTTATGTGGTTCGTACACTACGTTCATAGACGATATTACAATACGAATCATACTTACAGCTTTGTGAGATGATAATTTCAAGGCAAAGACCAATAACTACTTGCATAGAAATGGACGTCATCATTCAGTGATCATAGGAAATGCGACGACGTTCTGTCTATTTCGACAGACAGAAGATTCTATGGAATGGTTGGACGATTAACAGTGGCACTTCCTTATATGCACTCTTTACTTGGATTCGGTTTCGCAAACTGTCTTCAATACATAAGTTCGCTAGATTGAAAGCGGGCGCTCTTTCGTCAATGGACCTGAGTATGATATGATTATTATTCTGCAAGGGTATCAAAATAGTATCCAGCATATATCTGATATCCTGCGTTTTATGCGGCTGTAGAAATCTGTTCAATTCGAATACCAAAATAAACAAACCTGTTTTTCATTGCACTCACATTCAAACAACGAGCAAAACTTAAAACAATAGTATATTATTTCATATTAAATGTATTTTATTTATCTAAAACTAAGCTCAAACGCGATAAATGAAGGGGAAAGCGAAACGTGGAAAGTGATACTCCTAGATTTGTTTCACACCCTGTTCCCTTTCTTTCAATTATATTATTGTCAAAGTGATTGTTTCACTTCGTTCGAATTCTTAACAATCTTTTTTTTTGGTTCTTGGAATTATTTGAAAAGTTGTATCATGTATGAAGGTTTGTTTCATCGACAAAGTATGGCAAAGGGAGCGATTTTCTCATACCCTAATGGTGATCCTGGTTGCCAGGCAACAAAGAGAGATGACGATCTCGTCTGGTTTCGGTACATGATGAACCCAGATGGTGGAGTCGGAATAAAATCTGTAAAACAGAAGAAATATGGTTAAAAAAACAGGATAAGTTAATAACATGAATCAATACACATCAATATTTTCTGTGCTGAGACCTTATTGATATGATAAAGTAAATATTTCATTTTGAACAAAATGTATAAATTTGTTTATTATTTTTTCTTTATTCATTTTTAAATAAAACATATCAAATTCACCTTTTTTGAAATATGGAGGAGCCATTAAAAGCCACATGTCTAAAAATATAATGTTTTATTTTTAAGACTCAAAACAACATCAATTACATGTATGTAAAATTACACAAAGTATTTAGTATTATTTTGATCACACCACTTTATTTGTTATTGATTAATACAAAAGGAAAATGATAATAGTCAGCTTACACAAATAAAGGGAATCGAATTCTGCACTTCCCGAGCCGTATTCTGATTCAGCGTTGCATTTATAAACAGAATGGTATTGGGAGAGTGGGTTTTGTATCTCAAGTACGCTGGACCTTAGTGTTGCATCTTCAGATATAGTCTCAGGGAGTCTGTAGTTACTGGAGTCGTCTGACACTACAGTTTCGTTGCAAAGCCAAACGAAAGTAATGATAGGAGGATATGCGTCAGCTCTGCATATCAACGCGAGCACAGTAGTCCCACTTGCTTTGTGCGATGTAAGACGGCGAGCAGTAATTGACACAACGGGATGATCTACATCACATAGAGTAGACAAAATACAAATACACCAGAAATGAATATAAAATGAGAATAGCATAAGAATCATGTGGATAGAACAGAAATAGATAATCAAAATCAAACTTATTTAGACAGAAACAAAAACAGACAACAAAACATTGTATAGCTACTCTGTAAACAGAAGAGGGAAGTGTAATTTTGGATATAATTGGTCTTATTGCGATGTTTATAGTCTATGAATATAAAAGGAAATCCAAAAGTCTAAAGTTTTCTTTAAATATGTAAAACATCTACTAATCAAGCGAGCAAGAAAAGCCGAAAACAAATCTTTAAATAGTCAACGGGTCAATGAGGTAAACATGTAGACAACCAATATGCAATTCAACAAGGCCCCCATCTTTCCAACCAGCCAAGAAGTCTTATCAAATGCATTTCCGAAATCAATACTTACACGTTATGTTCAGAACCAAGCTTTGATTCACCGATCGAGCTGGGAGTGTTGTAGGTTGAACTGCCTCACAGAGAAGACGCTTCCCATGGTAAAACCTCGTCGGTATTAAAGTCAGAGTGCTTTCAATGTCATATCGACCAGCATTATTTTCACTTATGTTTAAAGATGAATCCTCTGTAAGATTTCTTGATCCGATGTACCAATGGATATGCGGTGCGGGGTATCCATTAACAGCTTTGCAGGTTACATTGATTTCTTTGCCATCGTAAAGATCCACAGGAGAGCTCATAATGATGTCTTCTGGTGAGCCTTTGGACGAAACGTAAAATCGATATACATAGTTCAGTGCTTTAAAATTAGGAAATAAGTGTTAGTTCAAATTAAACCCATACAACGTCTTTTGTAAATTGTAAAAGAGAGTGGAAACACTTCTTGGAAACATTTTTTTTAGATTAAGTGAAACTCAATAAAGCCATGACGACGTGCCCTTTCTCAGCTTGGAATAGCGTAAGAAAAAAAAATACACGACTATTTAGTATATACTTTATCATGTTAAGGATGACGTCCAGCAGATCACATTTAATAAGGCATTAGATTGAACAACATTTGTATAAATAACATTCTCCTTTCACTAATCACCAACAGAAACAGACGACGAAGAACTCACCGTAAACTACCAGCTTGGCAAACACTAATTCGGCTAAGACCCCATCAAGTGTTGCGTAGCATTGAATGAACTTCCCATGATGCTCAATATTTGGGTGTAGGATTATAGTACTCTCGGTGTCAAACAGAGTATCGTCTAAAACACTCCTTTTACTTGAGATATTTGCGCGAATGAGGACATTGTCAGCTTGACCAGTGCCACCTAATAACTTAAATGATAGTTTGGTGGCTGGAAAAGACCCAACGCTTTTACATGTGATTGAAGTCGGTGAATCTTCTTGAATGTTTATGACGGTTGAATGGGACTGGTTACCTCCACTTCGAAAAATCAGTACATCCCTTGGAAGAACTTCAAATGAAAGGAGAAAGAGACAGATTGAGAGTGGGTAAGCTGGAGAGCTAAACTGACGGGATGATCAGGGATGTTATTGGATTAACACGTGGATAAATGATATTGAAGAGAGATACATGTATGCTCTACTGTCTACTATACAGGACATAGTTGTCTGTTATGTCGACTTGAAGGTAAATGCTGAGATATTGCAAAGCAATCTGCAACGTATAAATATTGCTCAAACATTTCGTTATATTTAATATTACAGTGGAGGCAATAAAAGGCTCTCAAAAGATTAAGAATGGCATCTACAAACACAAAATAACTATGGCATACACACCATGAACATTGATCTGAACTGAGCACCGAGGTTCATATTGTAGTTCTTGGTGTGATGCAATACAGATGATAATCTTTCCGTGGTCGTTCCTGGAGGGTGTGATTGTCACAGCTTTTCGAGAGATGTAAGATCCGTCTTGAATAATATCAGACTGATCTTGAAGATCTATCAGTACACCATCTGGTACCTGCCACTGAAGTACTGCAGGAGGCCTTGCCCCATGAGCTTCACATGTGATATCATTTTTCTTCCCAGGAGTTAAAGAGAGGTTGTTAAAACAATAGTGTTGAATACCCCTTCCATCCGTGATTGAAATTATGCTGGGTGGAGCTGATGATATAATGAAATAATTAAGTGTAAATAGTCAATCACATTTTGCCCAATTCGTGTCATACATAATAATATATTCGTGAAGGAATTAGTTATGAAGGTTAAAAAGTCTGAAAATATTTGATGTCATAGCTTTGAAGTAATATGTTTAATATCCCTCTAACAAAGTAAAGATTTCAGTGGGTAAAAGTCATAGGTCCATATACAACAGATGACCGGTATTTATTTACTACAAGCAAGGAGCTTCAAACAAATTACTTTATTGAAAAAAATAAACAAAACATTGTACTTACAGCTTTTTGACATGATAATTTCAAGGCAAAGAGCAAGAACTACTGGCAATGAAATTGACGTCATCATTCAGTGATCATAAGCAATGCGACGACGTTCTATTTGTTTCAGCCGAGAGTAGATTCACAAACTATGAGAGCACAAAGTTTCAAGAGACAAAATGCTTAGGAGAATTAGCAATCACACTTCCTTATATATCCTCTTTCTTGCACTGATTCGGTTTCGCATACTTAAACTCAAATTAACATTACAAGTAAAACGATAAAAGCTTATTACATGTAGATGGAAAGGGGGCGCTCTTTCGTCAGTTGGCAGGCTTTGATTATCTTAGCATGAGGGTGGCAGAACATTATCCAGATTATGTTACTCCTCAGTTTCTAGGGGAAAGTGATAATATTGGTAACAGTAGACATTGAATGAGTGATTAATTTGGTATTCCTTTTGAATCTATCATTTTTTATTGTAAAATCAGTGGTGTTCCGCTATAAATGGAGATGCTGAACAAGAAAATTTGGGCAGAATTAACATACATACAGCCTCACACTCACAAATCTATCCAATAATATCCAATAAAGTCAATTATCTAGTCGTTGGTGGACATTATGATTTATTATAACAAATATTCATTGTAATACACATGTAACATTATTAATGCATAAGTAAATATTTTGCATTTCCGTCACGGAAGTAAAAATATCTAACAACTTTAAGTGTGAATATAGTTTCGGGCCTTTTTATACTTACATCCATGCATTATACATGTACATAGAATACGTTTACTCATCTGATTCCCTGCATTTTTAAAAGTTATTTTCGATTCAGTTTAAAGCAATATTTATGTAACGCGATGATGAATCATGGCTGCCAAGCAACGACAATGGATGAAGATATTGTCTGGTCTTGATCAACGATGAGCCAGGCAGGTGGATCTGGGATAACTTTATGAAAATGCGCACACAGAGTAAAAGTTATCAGTCGATTTTTTTCATTTCATTTAACCACAATTCATTGTTTTGTCTCATATGTGACATACTGTATGTTTTGTATTATAAATGAAAGCTAACTTGTATAGCTTTTATAAGCATTCAATTATATATACTTTAGAAAACAGAATATCCAAAATAAAAATAAAATCGCAGTTCAACTTACGAAATAACGAGGAGTTGAATACTGCCGATCCGAATCCGTATCTGGACACAGCACTGCAATTGTAAATCGATGGATGTTCAGAGGGTCGGCTTGGAATCATCAGGTCACTAGTAGTTACGGTCTCTCTTTCTGCTTGTTCTGGGTTATCCTGGTGGAGCTTCATGTTACTGGTGTCATTGAAAACAACAGTTTCATCAGTGAACCATTCAAAGACAATGGCAGGTGGATTGGAATCTGCTCTACATGTCAGCATGAACTCTAAAGCCCCACTTCCTTTATGGGATGTAAGTGATGTAAGACGTCGAGCAGTAATGGAGACCATGGGCGGATCTAGAAACAAAAGGGAAAAACCTTATAAACATTCAGGACACTAGGTGATAAAAACAATAGGTTTTATGCAAGAAAAAGCAGGAGAATTTTTTTTAAAGAGAATATCCCAAAAGTCTCGACTTCAGAGGCTTAACGATCTGTACGTTACCCTTTTATACAAAGAGGTAAAACAATCAACAAATCAACATCATGAATATCTCTACTCTTTGCACTACTTTATTTACATTTAAGAATATGAACATCATTTTATATTCAGCAGTCTCTTTGGGAATTTCGTGAATTTATAAAGGGACAATTATCCTATCTTTTTCTACCAAAAACATGACATGAGTTAGTTCTTACATGATATGTTCAAGATGAGGCTTTTGTTTATTGACATGTTTGAAATTGGTGTAGTTTGAACTGCCTGGCAAAGGAGACGCTTCCCATGTTCAAGCCAATTTGGAACTAATATCAGAGTGCTTTCAGCATCGTATCGGTCAACAGCATTGACTGTATTCTGAAGAGATGAGTCTTTGGTGATGTTTCTTGATCCAATATACCAATGAATTGATGGAGCAGGGTATCCATTTAGTGCCCTGCAGGTTACGTTGATTTCCATTCCTTCCTCCAGCGTAGCATCTTCAAGGGAAGCAATTTGTATACTGTCAGGTGTACCTTTATAATGGAAATGGAAATCCAAATAAAAGAAATACCTTTTCGAAAATTGTCCTTGCACGGTAAAAAGGTTAGTGTTCATAAAACTTGGTGCCGATTTACTCCACAGATCTAACTAGTGTACATTTACCGCCAAAGTGCGCCTCACTATCAAAATTTCTCACCATCAACAACTGTCACTATCATTAGTTCTAGCTGAAATTCGTTTGGGGGAATTATTTGGACCATCTAATAACTGGAATTTGTACAGCAAACACATGACGTAAATATAATAGAAAAAAAACATTTACTTATCAAACGTGATGTAATATTAGGTGTCACACGTAATTTCACCCAAAACATACAGAGAGTTGAAAAAAAAATAATGGTGTTTTTGTAAAGAAACCGATGTATCGACGATGTTTTATGATTAAATATATCCCACCTGTGTAAATCTTATATGATTTAGTGGATTATGTTTGTAATTTCGGAGGAAAACACGGATTAGACAAATGTAATTTAGGTATATATAGGAAAGAAACTCACCTTTAACAAGGACTTTGGCAAACCTTCGTTCCGAAAAGCTTCCTAAGCTTGCAAAGCATTGGATAGACTTTCCGTGGTGCTTTCTCTCTGGAATAAATGTGATGATACTTTTAGTGTCGTACAAACTGTGATCTATCGCATTGTTATGCTTTTGAAGACTAATATTATCTTGAAGAATGGTAGAACTACCAAGTTTCCAAACAAATTCAACTGCTGGTAATGATCCAATGCATTTGCAGGTTATTGACGAGGGTAAACCCTCTTGAACGTAAATGACTGCTTGTCCAAAATCGTTGTCCTTGCCAATTCCACTTTGAAAGAGGGTCATGCTCGACGGTAGAACTTTGAAAATTGAATGGAAACGGAGAGAGAATAGTCAGACGTTAATCTTGTGACAATGTTAAATGATTTTGAATATGTCTTGTATTAATACACCAATCAATGAACAATAACTAAACGTGATACATTTCTGCGATATTGGCTAAACATAATTATGAATTTATTATTTACCGTATAGAATGATCTTAGGATTGACAGCCTGCATAAGAATGGAACCAAGTCCATAGACTGCACCCTTCAGATTAACTGAACGGTACCAAAATGACCTTTTTATCAATTAAATAATTACATGTATACTACGCTATGCTGATCTATAACCTATACATACCATGAACACTCAGGGACACTGAAACGTTTAAGTTGGTGAATAGGGTAGAATGTGATGCTTCACAGCGCAGAACATTCCCTTGGTCATTCATTGAGGGCGTGATGGTAGCTCTTTTACTTGACACGTACTTGTTTCTTTGAATTATATCGGACTGACCGTGGACATAAAATATCATATCATCTGGTATAATCCAAGTCAGTACTGCAGGAGGTCTTGCCTGGTAAGCATTGCATGTAATGTTATACGGTTCTCCAGAAGTTACTATTATAGTTGCGGAGTTCGAAATCGGGTTGCTGGATTGTGCAATGTCAATGGAGACCTGCGACGGCGGAGCTATGAATGTAGGGAAAATTTATAAAACAATTGTAGAGACTAGGTGCAACATTTCCTGCTCACACAGATTGTTCATTAATTTAGGAATAATGTCCATTATTCATGCTACTTTTTATCGAAAAAACCTTCAATCAAATAAAAATCAACCGGCAATTACATAGTTCTTTACGTAGATCAAATAATACACTGAAAGATGGGGTATTAATAATAAAATAATTACATATGGGGAAGGGGAGGGGGTCCATACTCAATGACGGACATGTTTTATTGGTCTTTGACATTCACTTAGTCAATGCATTCACTCAGGCAGTGCACTCGGGCTTGGCCATAGAAGAGTAGTAATTGGACTTTGCAGCGGACATGCAATCAATGTCCTTGGTCTCAGAAGGTCCGATCTTGTTTTGGCCTCTGCTTACCTGGCCTTTCTAGCATCACTGCTGTAATGATTATTGATGGCCAATGATAATCTTTCCTCATTAAATGGCTCTAAGCATTTAGTTTTTTAGACGTCTGATAATAATGGACCATAATCATCCCCTGTGTATTAGCTATTACTCGCTTCGGCGCTTCAAGGAATAATTCTGACATCGTCAGTTTCCTTTGATTCAGGCGAACTTTTTTATCTTTTTTGTCTTGTCAAAATAAAATGTAATTAATAAACCTAAAGGTTGAAATATTGTGAAAGAATAAGACATTATACTTTCTGGGATTCATTGTGCCAGGCCTTTAACAAAATTGAACGTTCTTTTAATGACGCTGTCTTGCACATTTGATTTGTTTTCCCAAACAGTCTGAGACGATTTGAATGGAATGTCGCCTATGCTGTCCAATTGTCTTACTTTCTTACCTGGACTTAGTACTTGTATTGTCTCATCCGCCGACCATAATCCACTTTTGTTTAGAAAATCGCATGTGTATCTCCCATTGTCATCAGCCGTCAAATTGATTATTGTAAGCGATGTGCTGCGGTCATCTCCCATTATCTTGTACTTTGTTGGATTAGGAATTGTAGTTGTACAGCTACTCGTAGAAGTGCACGATTCAGAAGCAACCTGGATGTCCTCGTGTCTCCACTGTGCAGAGCGAGGATATAAAGAAGGTGGATACCTGCATTCAATTGTAAAATCTTCTCCGGTGACTGGTAGGGTCTGTTGTTGAAAAGAAATCGAAGCTGCAGATGGGGAGTCTGCAAAAGAAATTAATACAATTCTTTTCTTCATCATAGGTAAATTCCACATTTAATGTTGAAAGCAAGAGGTATCCTCATTTCGAAATAAGAATCCGTTACAGCAATCTTGTTATGTATTTGGTGGCAAGAAAATATCTGAATCAGCTTTAGAACATGCGGAATACGTTCAGACTACCCTTTTTGTAAGAACGGTGCAATCATCAGTACGTTTGTGGAGTAAAACTTTATGCATTCCGTATTTCTTTTCAATACTTCGCATGTTTTTCGAAATTCTTGACAGAAAATGATGTTTTGGAACTATATGAACAGGATATGCAACTTACCTTTTCCGCACAAGAGAATGATGAAGCAGAAATGCAAATAAGATGCCATGTCCAGATACGGTGATAGAATGTTCACATCCTTACGGTCATATTAATAAGAATTCGCTTAGCAATCGCAGTGTAATAGAAAAAAATACATGCATACTCCCAAGTTGTCCGAAACTGCATTGAACAAATTACACTATTGGCTATGAGGTCGTACACTTAAGTTCAGCCACGAAATCGAAAGTAGTCATGCTATACTCTATTTAGTTTCCATTTGTTAACATTTATTGTGTAATCTATGGCTATCGGCTTGTCCACATCTAACCAACAGAGTGTGCAATTTAGTTTGCCCAAGGTTGAAAGTTAGACAAAAGGAGAGGAATCTTTAGAACTTTTCCGAATTGATTATTGCATAATATACTAATTGAAATTTACTTGAAAATAACAAACGGGTAGCGGATTCTACTCATCACTGTTATTTCTAAGTTATTTAGACCTCTTTCTTTCTCCAAATTAGTTCAAAATTAAAATTGGTTGTTAATATTGATAATTGACTGAATAAATACACTTCTTTCTAAACAGATTTAATTTGCTAGTTTGAATTGTAGAGTTTGCTATTGTACCCTTTTACACTTGCCTCTTAAAAATAGAATAGAAACCACACATTAGACAGGAAATTCTCAAGAATATCAATTTATTGCTGTCACTCGGATGTTCGTCGAAAGCTTTAACAGTTTTATTTTTCCAACCAAAATTTTACAATATACATGTCCCATACTGTACTTCCAATCTTTTTAGTATCTTGAGATTTTGTTATTTGTCAACATTTTAATATATTGAATATTTTTAGAATCTTAATATTCTTTTTGGGGGGTATGAACCCGTAATCGTGCACTATAGTATTTTATCAATAAATGATGAAACAGGTATGATTTTAATATAGTTTTGTTTTTATTTTTGGTAACTTTTTCAATCCAGCAATGTGAGAAAAAAAATAACTTGATATCACATCACATAGACAAATTACACTAATGACAGGTTTTTACTGACTCAATTTTCACAACATTTACCAAAAGTGTGCGCGAAATTTAAAACATGTCCCGTGAGAAGCTTGGCCGCTTTGCTCGCTCACTGCCAACCTTCTTTGAACAAAATATGCGTATGGTCATGATAAAGCGTGTATAAAATAGCTATGAAGCATTGTTCATTTCAACTGTTGTATCGTTACGATTATTATTTCATTAACCCGTTTTGTAATTATTGCAATCGCTGAATAGTCCACCAGATTTATTGTTTCATTACTGACATCGCCCCTCTGTGCTGACTTGATATGTTCAGAACCGTGCTGTTATTCTTGGACACCGCAGTAGATGTTGTATTAGGTTGAACTGCCTGACAGAGAAGACGTTTCCTATGATCAAACCTCGTCGGTATGAAAGTGAGAGTGCTTTCAGCATCATATCGATCAGCTGCAATCAATGACGTCTCAAGTGATGAATTATCTGTCAGGTTTCTTGATCCAATGTACCAGTGGATGAGAGGAGCTGGGTATCCATTAAGAGCTCTACAGGTTATGTTGGTCTCTGCACCTTCAAACATGTCACCTGGGAAAGATATTCTGACATCGACCGGTAACCCTTCATAGAAACAAAGAGCCATTGGTCATTGTTAAACTTCAGCTGAAGAAATAAGCATGGTCTTGAACATATTCCGGATAGTTTATTGGGGAATCAAACAAAATAAAGTTAAATCATTAATAACAGCAATGGTGAAATCGTTTTTTTTTTTAGTACATGAAAGTAACTACCTTGCAATTTATTTCATGCCTGCCAAATTATTCTACATAAATTTACATTGAATGAACATATTTTTTTCTTGCATCTGTTCTACCAATACCGATATTGATTCATAGTTCTAATATCATTGAAGGAAACAACTCACCGTAAACAACTAGTCTAGCTGTCAGTATTTTTAAAAAGAAGGCGTCTTCCATATACGAAGAACATACAATGTTCATTCCATGGTTCGCGGCATCTGGTCTTATGGCTATGGTAATTTCAGTGTCAAACAAAATGTCGTCTAAAACACTCATATTGCTTGAGGAATTTGCATGGATCCGAGTCCTGTAAGAGTCACCAACTAACGCAAACAATAGCTCTGTTGCTGGGAATGACCCAATACTTTTACAGGTGATTGAAGTCGGTGAATCTTCTTGAACGTATAGGACTGTTGATGGTGACTGGTTACCTCCAGTTAGAAAGAGCAGCACACTGGTCGGCAGAACTGTAAATAAGGCGTAATAGAAAAGAGGTGTCAAACACAGAGAGAGATATAACAAAATAAAAGTATTGTATGCAAGGCGGGTAGGCCATTTGTGGAAAGCAGTTTTGTAAGCGAATGAAATCCTTTGTAAATAAACGGCTAGTGAAATACAAACAAATGATAGATGAATAATATTACCATGATTCCTGATAAATGTTTTTTTAAAAGCAGCGGGTTCGTCTTGCATTTGAACAGATGCCTATATAGAAAATGGATATAGCATGCACGTAGTGTTGCAAACTTTAGCTTATTTTCCATAAATGGCATATTAAAAAACTCCGCAAAGACTGAAAATCTAAGATGTGCTAGGTTCATGATGACATCGAAACATGTATATGATTACATGAATGATACATACCATGAACATTCAGACTAATGGAGAGTCTACTATTTTTCTGTAGTTCTGGGTGTGATGCAATGCAGATAAGAATCTTTCCATGATCTTCTCTGGAGGGTGTAACTGTCAAAGATTTCCGGGAGATGTAAGACCCGTCTCGAATGTCATCAGACTGATCCTGATGAACAACGGTCACGTCCTCTGGTATTAGCCATTCCAGTACTACAGCAGGCCTTGCCCTATTTGCACCACAGATGATGTTGTACTGCTCTCCAGAAGTTACTCTTATATTAGCGTTGTTCGAGTATTGCCAGACCGATTGCGTATCAGACACAAAGACCCTTGATGGTGGAACTTTGGAAAAGGAAGGCAGGAGATAATTATTTAGATGTTAAACTCGAGTCAAACAGTTCTTCAAACTCTCTTGCTTCGATGATTACTTTAATTGATTGCTCTCCTTGCAATCTTAATGACTATCTAGTGTGTGTTTTACAATATCGTATGTATAAATAAACTAAGATTTTCTATAAGGCTAGGAAGGTCTAACAGTTCAAGTCATTGGTCCTAATAGCTATTTTCAGTTAATTGAGGATAACTACGACTGCACTGCACTTGCATCGGAATGCCCTCTTGATTGGATGTCATTTTAGTTGAAAACAATGTGGTGGGGCAAGGGGTTATGCAATGGATCATCAATACATGACACCACCACAATGTCTGACTCATTCATTATTGGCCTGGGGTTGGTGGCTCAATTTGCCCCTCCTTCCCCTACTTTCTTGGAATCGCTGAGCGAGGCCATTATCTATGAACAAAATTAAACGTTATTCTATTGGCGCTGTCTTTGAAATATTGGCGCTGTCTTTGAAACATTGGCGCTGTCTTTGAAACTTGATTTTCTTTCCCCAAACAGCCTGAGAAAATTTGAATAGAATGTCGCCCATGCTGTCCAATTGTTTTACTTTCTTACCTGGATTTAGTACTTGTATTGTCTCATCAGCCGACCATATTCCACTTTTGTTTATAAAATCGCATGCGTATCTCCCATTGTCACCAGCTGTCAAATTGATTATTGTAAGCGATGTGCTGTGGTCATTTCCCATTAACTTGTACTTTGTTGGATTAGGAATTGTAGTTGTACAGCTACTCGTAGAAGTACACGATTCAGAAGCAACCTGGATGTCCTCATGTCTCCACTGTACAGAGCGAGGATAGAAAGAAGGTGAGTAACTGCATTCAATTGTAAAATCTTCTCCGATGACTGGTAGGGTCTCTAGTTGAAAAGAAATCGTAGTTGCCGAAGGAGAGTCTGCAAAATAGATTAATAGAAATATTTTCTTAATAATATCTAAATTCCACATTTAATGTTGAAAGCAAGAGGTATCATCATTTCGAAATGAGAATCCGTTTATAGCAATTTTATTATGTATTTTGTGGCAAGAAAATATTTGAATCAGCTAAGAACATGCGGAATACGTCCACACTACCCCCTTTTTTAGAACGGGGAAATCATCAGTACGTTTATATAGAACTTTATGCATTCCGTATTTCTCCTTAATACTTATTTTTTCGTGTTTTTCGAAATTCTTGACAGAAAATGATGTTTTGGAACTTTATGAACAGGATATGCAACATACCTTTTCCGCACAAGAGAATGATGAAGCAGAAGTGCAAATAAGATGCCATTTCCAGATACGATGATAGAATTCTCACGGTCATATTAATAAGAATTCGCTTAGCAATCGCAGTGTAATAGACCCCAAAAAATACATGCATACTCCCAAGTTGTCCGAAACTGCATTGAACAAATTACACTATTGGCTATGAGGTCGTATACTTAAGTTCAGCCACGAAAATCGAAAGTAATCATGTTATACTCTACTTAGTTTCCATCTGTTAACATTTATTGTGTAATCTATGGCTATCGGCTTGTCCACATCTAACCAACAGAGTGTGCAATTTAGTTTGCCCAAGGTTGAAAGTCAGACAAAAGGAGAGGAATCGTTAGTACTTTTCCGAATACATTAATTAATGCATAATATACTCAGTTAATTGAGTTTTTCCTTGAAGATAACAAACTGGTAGCAGATTCTACCTATTTCCTTAAAAGTTGATGTGCGATCACTGTTATTTTTAAGTTATATTTAGAATACTTATTTTCTCCAAATTAGTTTAAAACTGAAATTGGGTGTTGATATTGATAATTGACTGAATGATTACACTTCTGTCTATAATAAAACTGATTTAACTTGCTAATTTGAATTGTAGAATTTACTATTTACTCTTTTATATACTTACCTCATGAAGCAGAAAAGAAACCACACAACAGACAGGAAGATCTGAAATATTTTATTGCTGTCACTCAATCGATGTTCGTCGAACGCTTTAACAGTTTTTTTTTCAACCAAGATTCTACAATATATATGCCCTATACTGAGTCTCCAATATTTTTCATTATCTTGAGATTTTCTTATTTGTCAACGTTTGAATAAATTGGTTATCGGTTAGACGTTAAATATTTTTAGAACCTCAATATATTCTTTTATAAACACGTCCTCACGCACTATAGTATCTTATTAATCAAGGAGAAACAGGTTTGATTTTAATACATTTTTTTTCTTATTTTTGACTTCTTTATCAATCCAGCAATGTGAGAAATAAAGAGCTTGATATCACATCACATACATATAGCATAGGCCGCTGTTGAAATATAGAGACTTAATTATATTGTGAATACTGATATTCTGATCCTAGGTACAGTGCTGACATTTAATATTTTATCTATAATAAGGTGCATAGGGTTCCTTGCATAGATGTTGAATAAAAATCAACTAAATATCATGGGTTCAATTAAGTTCTGGCTGCAATACTAGGGGTAATTATTCAATTTCAATTCAATTCATTCATATTCTCATTCAAACATTTTTACATTTAGAATGATAGTTCAATAAACATGTTTACAAAATATAACATTTGAATCATTTTTTAATACAATAGTACCATTAAATCGAAAGGGAATGAGACCAACTAAAAAGCAGAGCTTGAAGGGTGAAGGACCCCTTTTTTAATTGAATTTTACGAATGAAAAATAAGATAAAATAAAGAAATAAACAATATATTATACATTATATGTATATTATACATTATATATAATGGGGCATTGTTGACAATCAGCATGGTCAGTTTTGTTTCAATTGAAGATAATTACTTTCATTAGCATTTATACAACCGGATTCACTATATAATTCAACATTTGTTTTAATTTGTCTTCACAGGTGAAATAAAAAGTAATATTCCAATATAAATCAATTTTACGCATCGCCTATTTCAATATTGTCTGACCCACCACCTCAAGGTTTCTCTTCATATCCTAATCAAGATAATTAGTAATGAATAACATGGGGTTTTTAGTCAGGAAGTTAAAATTTAGATTATATGAAATGATAAATAAAAAGATAAAAATATGCTTTTTGAAGTTTTCGAAAAACTGTCACTCTTCATCATTATAAGAGTAACTTAAGGTAGCCTGTATAATATTAACGTGTGTGTTTTGTGTGTTGAGTTTTTTTTCTATTTTTTTAAGATTTTGGCATTTTCTTAGTTATTTAGTGCGTAGCAGTACGCAGCGAACCCCCCCCCCCCCTTCACGGAATTTTCAAAAGTGACACGTTTTTACTGACTCCAATTTTCAAAATATTTACCAAAAGTGTGCGCGAAATGCAAAAGAAAATGTCCCCATGATGAGCTTGGTCGCTTTGCTCGCTCAGCGACGACCTTCTTTGAACAAAATATGCGTATGGCCATAATAAAGCGTGTTTAAACAATTCAGCATTTATTTCCAAATTCATTAAAAAGAAGAAAATGGGAACAAAAGTATCTATACACAAAGTAAAAATAAATAGCTGTGTAACATAAAACAAAGAAAAGGTATTAACAGAACACAACTGAAACAAATAGTGGTGATAATGAAATTATGGTTGGCACATAATTATAAAAATATGGATGAACAAAATAATGAATGGAAATCGGGCATGCACAAAAAAGCCATAAAAAGGCTTGTTGAAACGCACATACCCAAGAAATAACAATAGTTAAAATAAAATAAAATTCTGTATATGGTATACTGATTTGAACTGATGTCATCCATTCACATTTCTTTGACGATTATTATTTAATTTACCCGTTTGGTTATTATTGCAATCTCTGAATAATCCACCAAATTCATCGTTCAATACTGTCATCGCCCCTCTGTTGACCATGTCTGTGCTGAGTTGATATGTTCAGAACTATGCTGTTATTCACGAACACCGCAGAAGATGTTATATTAGGTTGGACTGCCTGGCAGAGAAGAGGTTTCCCATGGTCAAACCTCAACGGTATGATAGTCAGAGTGCTTTTAGCATCATATCGATCAGCTGCATTCAATGAAGCCTCCAGCGATGAATTATCTGTCAGGTTCCTTGATCCAATGTACCAGTGAATGAGAGGAGCTGGGTATCCATTAAGAGCTCTACAGGTTATGTTGGTCTCTGCACCTTCAAACATGTCACCTGGGATAGATATTGTGACATCGACCGGTAGCCCTTCATAGAAACATAAAGCCATTGGTCATAGTTAAACTTCAGCTGAAGAAATAAGCATGGTCTTGAACATATCCCGGACAGTTTATGGGGGAATAAAACAAAATAAACGTTAAATCGTCAATAACAGCAATAGAGAGTTCGTTTCATAAAGAACTACAGGGGAAAAACTACATTGCAATATACATTTCAGGTTTGCAAATTATACTACATGAATTTCCATCGAATGATCATACTCTTTAAACAATTCTACCGTGAAAAATATTGATTGTTAGACTATCATTGAGGGATAACAGCTCACCGTAAACAACTAGTCTTGCTGTCAGTAATTTAACAAAGAAGGCGTCCTCCATATACGAGGAACATACAATGTGCATTCCATGTTTCGTGGCATCTGGTCTTATGGTAATGGTACTTTCAGTGTCAAACAAAGTGTCGTCTAAAATACTCCTATTACTTGAGACATTTGCAAGGATCGGAGTCCTCTCAAAGGCATCAACTATAAGCCAAAATGATAGTTCAGTCGCTGGAAATGACCCGATGCTTTTACAAGTGATTGAAGTCGGTGAATCTTCTTGAACGTTTATGACCGTTGATTGAGACTGGTTACCTCCAGTCGGAAAGAGCAGCACACTGGCTGGCAGAACTGTAAATATGGCAAGATATAAAATAAGAGTAACATAAAGAGGGATATATAAAGAAGGAAGTATTGAATGCTAGACGAACATGCCCTTTTGTGGAAAGCGGTTTTGCAATTGAATGATATATAAATAAATGAGAAATAAATAGAAATAGTATACAATATCATATCACATCACCATGATTACTGCGAAATGATGTTTAGAAACAGCCTGTTCGTCTTACATTTAAACGGACTCGGGGACTAGAAATAGGATCTGAAATGCACGTGATATTGCAGCAATATTGGTTCAATTATTAGGTTATTTTCCATAAATGGAATATTAAGAAACTTAGCAAGGACTAAAAATCCAGGATTTTTTAGGCTCATGATGACATCAATACATGTATATGTATATGATTTCATGAATGTTACATACCATGAACATTCAGACTAACTGAGCGTCTCATATTTTTCTGTAGTTCTGGGTGTGATGTAATGCAGTTAAGAATCTTTCCGTGATCGTTCCTGGACGGTGTGATTATCAAAGTTCTCCGGGAGATGAAAGATCCATCTTGGATGACATCCGACTGATCGTGATGAACAGCGGAGACACCCTTAGGTGTCACCCATTGCAATACCACAGGAGGCCTTGCCCGAGATGCTTCACATGTGATACCAAACGCCTCTCCAGCAGTTACACTTATACTGGTGTTGTCCAAGTATTGCCAGCCCGATTGCGTATCAGTCATAACGACCCTTGATGGTGACACTAAAGGAAAAAATGATATATTTCAAACTCGTGTCTAACAAGTTTCCTCACTTTGCTATTCATATGTTTCGATGATTAATATAATTGACTGTTTTTTATCTTTATGACGTTCTTATACAGTATCGTACAAAAAATAGATAACTTAACACTTTGCTCTGAGGTAAGGGAGATCAAACCGTTCAACGCATAGATCCTAATTGCTATCTCAAGTAGATTGTGAAGAACTATTAGATGTACTGGATTTGCACTGGCGCTGTCCATGGCATGGGCAGAGGTAAAGCCACTGGAATGTCCTCTTGACTGGACTTTATAAAAACTGTATGTACTTTTGAAGAATATGAATTGCATTGTTTTATGTTTTATTTTTCATTTATACGAAACTTTGTTTTCCAGAGACAGTAATAATTGTATCATACAGAGTGAAGTTTATTTCTATTTCAGATTAGTCGTGTGTCTTGTTTCGTAAGGTATGGTTAATCTGAACTCAACAGGAATGAGTAACGATAAACATTAATTCGTATATAAATAAACGTCTTATAGCTAGCAAAAAGGAGACAGGTCCATGTAAATTTTTGAAATGACGGTCGTAAGATGGGAATGGTGGGTTGACTGTTTCAATAAATTGTCTGCATAGGCATACACTAAAATAATCGCCGGTGATGAATGTCTCGTAAGGATTTTGAAAGTATGCGGGACTTTGATTTTGATATTTTTGAAATTGGTAAGGAACGATAAATCATTCAGGGATGTTGGTAGAAATTGCATTTGTATATCTTCTTTTGACTTTAGATTGATGAGCACTGTATTGTTTTTCAGTGTTTCAGAATAGTAGGGATTAACCAATAAACGAAAATAAATCACAATGTTAATTATTGAATGTCTAACTTTATGATTGTCTAACTTTTGTTTGAGGAGCACTGTATTGTTTTTCAGTGTTTCAGAATGGTAGGTGATTTACCAATAAAAAATATAAATCACAATTTCAATTATTGATTGTTGATTGTCTAACTTTTGAATATAAATTATATTTTATAGTAGGATCGTTCATTGACATTGTCTGTTGTGTTTTTTGTTATTAGCCAAATCTAAGTCAGACTGCATTGAATGTCGCTCATACATGTATGCTTTACACTCCCCATATTCTTTACCTTGATTTAGTACTTCCAGTATTTCATTCGCTGAACGTTGTCCATCTAGGTTAAAAACATCGCATGTGTATCTCCCATTGTCACCAGTAGTCAAATTGATTATTGTAAGCGATGTGCTGCGGCTATCTCCCATTAACTTGTATTTTGTAAGATTGGGAATTTCAGATGTACAGCTACTCGCAGAACTGCACGATTCATAAGCAACCTGGCTGTCCCCGTGTGTCCAATGTACTGTACGATCATTCGAAGGAGGCGAATAGATGCACGTCATCGTAAAATCTTCTCCTTTGACGGGTAGGGTCTGACTTGGTTGATAAGAAATCGTGGCTCTAGACATGGTAGTGCGGGAGCCTGTAAATGGATTGGGTAGGAATATTTCAATTATTGGTAATAACAGACGGATTGCTAATTCATAGTATATTTTCCAAGACGGGTATCAATTTTAGAGTATCAAGAGGTGCAAAGTTGGACCCTTCATGATATTTAACCCAAAAGAGTCACAATTGCACTTTTTTCGAGTTCTGCTGCAGATTTGTTTAATATTTCTTTTTTACCTGTATACAGAGAAACCAATTCGATATATAATGACTACAATCTTAGAGCTGGTTTACATTCGGGCACTTTCAATTATATCATACATAAATTATTATATTGATTATATGTCATGTACGTGTCCATTTCACCTTTTGCTGAATCCACCCTTTGTGAACGTATTTTTATTTATATGTATTTAATGTAGTTCATAGGTCATCTATAGATGGATAGGCCTATTGTGCACATTCTTATATGATATCAAAAAATGTAAAAAAAAAAATTATGATGGAAAAATGAATACATACAGACAGTATTGGGCCATAACATCACTTCAAATGGTCTTACAAGATCCTGGATGACTTCCTCGCGTAATATTATTTATTCCATTCATAGCCTTTATTTACTACACAGAGAAATGCTACAAGCAAATATGTATGAATTTAAATCTTTTGAATTCGACTTACCATTAACAAGGAAAAGAAGAACAAACAAGCACCAAATATGGTATGCCATTTCAGATCAGGGTGATACTGACTAATCTAAAATCCTAGTAACCAAGAAACGTTCAATATCAAACTATAAGAGAGTTGCAGTTTGTAATACAAATTTCGTTTTTTTGAAAGACATCGATGTGTACCAAACACGTTGAAGGAATATGATGGCAATTTGTTAGATTACTTTCAGTCGTCCATGCCGTTAAACACATTACAACATTACAACAGTACGACTTAATGTCTTAATTTGTCAGTGGTCGAAAATGAAAGTACGATGTTAGGTCTATAGATTATATTAACTGTATTGCTGCATTTCAATGTTTTAGCGACAGAGTGTGCTCTTTTCCCTATTATAGTTGAGGTTGAGCTTTGAGGATTGCGTGCAGAAAAATTTCACGACACATACTCTTTAGGGATGGGCTCCAATACACAATAAATCCGAGATACTTCAGAAAACCTGTTCCGAAAGCATTTTGTTTAAAATTCATATTGATCCTTATCAACACCGTGAACTTTGAACATGCCACTGTAGCCAATTTGCACAAAATACACAAAAAATCTTATACAGCTACAGCTAATCTGAGACATTGGGACATAAATTACTGCTAATCAACCAAACTTCGAAATGACTTATGACACCACTTGTCTTTTGACTTAAGAGATTATACATTGACGTCATGTCGCGCCGCCATCTTAGAGGCTAATGAGTTTGCTTTGCATGCGTTGTTGATCTGCAGCAGCTGGCGCATCTCTAACAACTCCGCTTACGTTTATTCCTAATACCCTCTAAAGGAGCGAGCTATGAGATTGTGACGTAAAATATATAACGTCTATCTTCAAAATGTGGCATGATCACCCATTTTCGCCGACAACCCTATTTACAAAATCAACACTCCTAAAGCTGGCTTTTGTGAAATGACAATTTACTCTGTGACCCTAGGTTGTTTGGCAAAAATATTCGTATAGGAATCCGCTTCTAAAGTTCAAAGTTCATCATTGCTACATATCAGAACGATGATTTAGTCCTTTAACTTTTAATTCGTTACATATAGGTTCAAATTTATTGGTTCAAATTCATATATACATCCAGTCCACATCTAAAGTAAGCCCAAGGGATCTATTTTTTTATATATATATTATCACTTAGTGTTTTTATTAAGTTTCCCCAAATTGTATCACATCAATCAAACATGCTTTGCATCGAACTCTTACCAGCGTTGTGGCTTGGATACGAATGTAGTTGGAAGCTTTTGAATGTATAGATACTGTTTAGTGACGTCTTGTTATTCTCTGTGCTTGCTCCAGTACCTACATGTAGGAATATGATCCTAATTCATCAGTATTTCAGTTGAGTTGCTCTTTTGCTTACATCAGGACCAGTAAAATTGGGTACTGCTATCTGTTTTAACAATCGGATGCCTATTCCAAACTCTCATTTATCTTTTTTTCAAGGCCAGTCTATTTCTAAACTGTAGCAAGATCATTATTTAGATTGTTTACAAGAGTGTTAACTTAATTATTTTCTATTT
Organism: Lytechinus variegatus; assembly: GCF_018143015.1. NCBI lineage: Eukaryota > Metazoa > Echinodermata > Echinoidea > Temnopleuroida > Toxopneustidae > Lytechinus > Lytechinus variegatus. The sequence continues at coordinate 26,548,377 of NC_054747.1, read as the reverse complement.
ATATTTTCATAACGTTACTTACAACGTTTCGTTATTTCTATGAACACATTCTCACATTCTCCTGCATTCGCTTCATCATTTATTAACCTGCTAATGCACATCATACTAAAAATTGATGAAAAAGGTGTTTAATATTCTCGTCCTTTTTATCTTTTTTATTGTTTGTTATCAATCCAGCAATTTGACAAACAAACTGACTAATATCTCATCACATAGACACATAAACATATACAACTGTTGAAATAAAGAGAGTACAATTGTATTTTTAACACTGATATGCTGACCATGGGTACAGACCTGACATTTAATGTTTAACATAGAATTTCTAATAAGATGCATAAAATTCACCGCATAGATGGTGAATGATTCATAGAAGTATTATACTTCCTATAAATTGGAAAGAGTACTCACTAAACAGCATTAATAATCATGTTTGATTGGAAAGAAATTTTAAAGATTTTATCAGCAGAGTCAGTTCATGTGGGAATAGAAAATAATTACTTAGATTAGTATTGTTAACAAATTGGATACACAGCTTCAAAAATCAAATAACTGAAATGAGACATTGAAAGTTCAAAATTGTGTGTATTTTCTTATACAGTAGTAAAAAATAAAATAAGTAAACCGTTTGAATATATGTTATTAGCGTGTCAGACACTATTCTGTATTTTTTTATCTAGAGGGCAGACCCTAAATGTACCTCTTCAGGACATTATTAATGTTAATGTTAAAAGCTACGAAACAGTAAATGAATAATCGGTTAAAACCTGCACTTTGGAATTTTCGATCAACTCTCCCAAAGCACCCCTTTAATATGATAGTAAGGCACCCTGCGTTTCAACGTTTCTAAAAATGGCTGCACCTATTATTTATACACATCTTACCAAATTCTTCAACTCATCTTTACGTTCAGGCAAACTACCAGATGAGTGGAAGACAGCTAAGGTTATCCCACTATTCAAGGGTGGTGAGAGATCTGATTTGAATAATTATAGGCCCATCTCCATTATACCTATTGTTATGAAACTTATGGAAAGGGCAGTGCACAGTCAATTACAAGAATACTTAACAGAAAATAATATTCTCCCCCAAATCAATCTGGCTTTCGTAAAGGTCATAGTACCCTCACAGTTTTAACTTATTTTTCTGATTTTATTTATAGACAAATGGACAAAGGTCATATGACAGGCGCAGTCTTTATAGACCTGCGCAAGGCATTCGATTCAGTAGATCGTAAAATTCTGATAGAAAAACTACGTAAATATGGCGTACTAGGAAAAGAAAGACATTGGTTTATGGAATACTTAACTAATCGGAAACAAAAAGTGGTATTAGGAAAATATGAATCTGATTGGGGTACCACTGTGTCAGGTGTACCACAGGGCGCCAATTTGGGCCCGTTATTGTTTACTATTATGGTAAATGACCTTCCAAATGTGGTATCCGAATGCCAAGTGATGCTATACGCAGACGATGTATACGAATGGGTAAAAGACAACAATCTTACTTTGAATACAAAGAAAACTGAATTTATGTTATTTGGTTCACAAATGAAATTGACTAAACTTGAGAAAAATATTTCCATTAAACTTAACCAACAGCAAATTTTACAGGTATACACTTACAGATACTTACGAGTTTGGCTAGATCCTTCATTAAATTGGAAAGAACATGTCACAAAAACAAGTAAAAAAATAGGATCGAGGATAGCATTACTTGGTCGTTCAAGAAAATACTTACCTCTGGAAGGATTAAAACTCCTTGCTAATGCATTGATTTTACCTTTGTTTGAATACTGCAGTAATGCCTGGTCAAGTTGTGCTCAGAACACAAAAGATATCATGATTAAACAACACAAGAAAATGGCCAGGATAATTTTGGGAACCAATTTAAGAACTCCTACCCAAATTAATTTAAGCAAACTGAAATGGGTTCCCATCGAAGATAGATGGAAATATTTTAAATGTAAAATGATACTTTCTGTTTTTCTTAATCAAAATCCAGCCTATTTGTTAAGTATCTTCAAAAATTTGAAACTGTACATAGTATTCGTACTCGTAGTGCACAAAGCACAGGATTGATTTTGCCCAGAGTTCGAACAGAAATGGGCAAAGTTTTTCTTTTGCTGGTGCATTCATTTGGAACAATTTACCTATTTTTTAGAAATGCTCAATCCGAATCCTCATTTAGTCTTCTATTTTGGCGTTATAACAGTCTTGATTTATAAACTGGCCCCTTGTGTTGTTCTTTTCTTTACAGTTTGTTTGTTTCAACTTATATTGTACACTGTTTATAGTCATGTTTGTTATATGTTTGTATTTTTGTTGTAGGGCCTCCAAGGACAACAGTATATCAATTATTGATGGAGATACCCTACTAAAAAAAGACTTATAAATAAATAAAGGAGATTATGTTTACTATATTTAGAACCGTGAGTAGAAGTGGAAGCAGTAAACTACTACCTTGCAATTCTCGTCAGGTTTGTCAAATTATACTACATGAATTTTTATTGAATAGTCTTACTATTTTATCAGTTCCATTTTTCCAATATTATTACTTGGTTCTAAAATCATTATGGGATAACAACTCACCGTAAACAATTAGTCTAACTGCTACCATTTTAACAAATAAGGCATCGTCTATATAGGATGAACACAGAATGTGCATTCCATGATTTTTGACATCTGGCATTATGGTTATGGTACTTTCAGTGTCAAACAAAGTGTCGTCTAAAACACTCCTATTACTTGATACATTTGCAGGGATCGAAGTCCTGTCAAGGTCGCCAACTAACCAAAATGATAGTTCGGTCGCTGGGAATGACCCGATGCTTTTACAAGTGATTGAAGTCGGTGAATCTTCTTGAACGTATAGGACTGCTGATTGGGACTGGTTACCTCCAGTTAGAAAGAGCAGCACACTGGCTGGCATAACTGTATGCATTAGAAAATTAGAAAAGAAGGGTGAGGGAAAGAGGGAGAAAGGTGGAAAGAAGTATTGTATGATATGAGACAGGCCCTTTTTGGAAAGCAGTTTAGAAACTTCATGATACCATGCAAATAACAAAAATCAGAAGACGATATGATTAGTCAATGAATGTACTCATTATCCCTGAACTGCTAAATAGTGCTTAGAAGCACCTGGTTCGAAGCAAAATGTCAGCTTATTCAAACTATTTTGGATTAACAGTGTATTACAAAAAACAGCAAGTATACTGAAAACCTAGGTTGAAATACATACCACGAATATTTAGAGTAACTAAGTATTTAATAGTCCTTTGTAGATCTTGGTGTGATACGATGCAGCTGATGATCTTTCCGTGATCGTTTCTGGTGGGTGTGATTGTCAAAGATTTACGAGAGATGTAATATCCGTCTTGAATATCATCAGACTGATCGTGATTAACAACGGTCACATCGTCTGGTATTAGCCATTGCAGAACTGCACGAGGCCTTGCCCGATTTGCTCCACAGGTGATGATGTACGGATCTCCAGCATTTATACTTATGTTAGCGTAGTTTAAGTATTGCCAGCCCGATTGGGTATCAGATACAAAGACCCTTGCTGGTGGAACTGGAGGAAAAGAAAGCGTTTTTATTCAGGATTAAAATCCAAATGTAATATTCTTCTAAATTCCTGTTCTTACATGTCTCATGCTTCAGTTATTCATATCATTAATTGGTTTTCTTGCAATCTTAATTAGTTTCTTTTGCATGTCTTTAACACTATAACTCACGAGTTTTCTTTGATACTAGGGACATATAATAGTTCAACAAATCTTCAGTAGATAGTGAATACCTATACGACTGCATTGTTCAAGTGCTACCCTTGACATGGGCAGTAATAAAGCTACAAGAATGCCCTCTTGAATGGCTTTCATCCCAAACTTTGTGTATCATTGAAGAATGTCAGTGGCATTGTGAAAAGCACTGCAATATTCGATTTATGTCATGTTCATATTATGTATTTCATATGTAATATTCTCTCCCAGAAATATTAATAATTGTATAGAGAGTAAAGTTTACTCCTATTTCAAAATAGAGTGGTGTGTCTTAACATTTCATGTAAAACTTATCTGTGAATTTTCCTTAAAAAAAAAACTCTCAACAAGAATTTATAGATAACGTTAACAAGAATTTCAACGTGTGTATATTCTTATAATAACAAGCAGATAGCATGGCCCTTGTATGAAATGACACTGACGAGATGAGGATGATGGGTTCCTGTAGCAATAAACTGTCCTGATAAGCATAGAAATACACTAAAAGCCACATTAGCAAGAAACGTATAATTAGACCAATCCTGAAAGTGTGCAGGGATTTGATTTCAATATTTGTGTTTAATTGGTGATGAAAAAATATGGCTTCCGACTTCGTTATTACCTGGATTTAGTGCTTCCAAGTGTTCATTTGCTGAACGTTGTCCATCTGTGTTAAAAACACCGCATGTGTATCTTCCATTGTCACCAGTGGTCAAATTGATTATTGTAAGGGATGTGCTGCGGTCATCTCCCAATATCTTGTACTTTGAAGGATCGGAAATAGAAGTTGTACAGATACTCATACGAGTGCATGATTCATAAGCTACCTGGATACCCTCATGTCTCCATTGTACGGTGCGGCCAGTCGAAGGAGGCGAATAGATGCACGTCATCGTAAAATCTTCTCCTTTGACGGGTAGGGACAACCTTGATTGGAAAGAAATCGTTCCTGAAGACAAGGAAGAGGGCGAGCCTGCAAATGGATTGGGTAGGAATTCGTTTAAACAATCATTGTAATGATTAATTCATTGCTTATCCATAGTAATTTACAAGATAGCATCTGTTTTATAATATCAATAGGTGCAAAGTAAGCTCTTCAAGATTCGAACGGATATTTGACTCTAGGGGTGCAAATTTTCACTTTAGTTTTTTTTTGCTGCAGATTTCTTTGTTTATTCATTATACATTTCTACTCAGAAAAAAACTTATTTAGCTCTAGATGATGAATCATGAGCACATATTAATTAAACAGGCTTACAATTGGTCCTTGTTAAAGTTTATACAATTATTATCATGTTCCATGCCCTTTTGTCGGATTTTACCTTTGTGAACCTAATGTTTCCGTTTTTTATGCAGTTTATAAGTCCTCTCCAAATTCATAAGCTCATTAAGGGCATTCTGAGACAAATAGCAGAATTAAGAATGGAAGGAAGCGGGGGAGGGGGGGGGGGTTGAGGGGAGGGGGCCATTTGCAGACAGACTGAATGCAGTGGGTCAAAACCTCACTTCAAATTATCTTACATAATAAAATATTGTTTACTTTATTCATAGCCTATATTTACTACAAAGAGAAATGCTACGAGCCAATATGTAGGCCTATGGAGTTTAATCTTATGAAATCGACTTACCATTACCAAAGAAGAGAAGAGCAAACAAGCACCAAATATGGCATGCCATTTGAAATCAGAGTGATAGCATCCAATTCAATAATCCTGGTAACAAGTTAACATTCATTATCAAAATGTAAGACAGCTACAGTAGGTGAGACAAATTTCGTTTCTAGAAGACATCCACGGTGTGTCCCGAACACAGTGAGGCAATAGTGACGACAATGAAATTTGTTCGATTACTTTCAATCATCCATGCCGTTAAAGCACGTTACGAAAGAACGACATGATGTTTTAAGTTTTCAACGGTCGAAAATGAAAGTACGATGTTGTGTATATTAATCATATTAAGTGTATTGCGGCATTTCATTGATCTGGCGACAGAGTGTGCTCTTTCTCTTATCCGATATGAGGTTGAGATTTGCTTGACCTACTAATAACAAACAATGGAGTTTGATGGCTTCCAGAGAACCGTCAGGACACATACTCTTCAGGATGGGCTCCAAAACGTACACAATCATAGTTGACTCAGTGAAACTGTTCCTTAACACATTTAACTTAATAAGACCTTATTTACTGACTTCATCGCTGCTCCTTCTCAGAGGTCGACACCTTTACATTTTAATACATGCGTTTTATTATATCAGGTACTATAAAAATACATCGAGTATACTCCCAATCAAGACAAAATTGCGTTTGTCTATATTCACCGCCAATCTATTCTTCACTAATCTTTAGTTAAATGTGGCAAGATCATCACCGAGGTTGTTAACAAGAGTGTTCACATGTTTTCTATGTTTTTTTTTAATGGTACTTATTACTTGAGTAACTCTTGTCAACCCTCCCCATCCACAACAACAGACAAACCAGAATGATGAGACAGGTTTTATTTAAATATCCGTTTTGTTTTTATTTTTTTGCTCAATAATCCAACAATATGAGAAAAAAGCGTGATATTACATCATATAGACATATTAACAATTAGTCTAATTGCCAGTATATTAAAAAAATAAGCGTCGTCCATATTCGATGAACATGCAATGTGCATTCCATGGCTCGTGGCATCTGGTCTAATGGTAATGGTACTTTCAGTGTCAAACAAAGTGTCGTCTAAAACGCTCCTATTACTTGATACATTTCCATGGATCGGAGTCCTGCCAAAGTCACCAACTAACCACAATGATAGTTCAGTTGCTGGGAATGACCCAATACTTTTACAAGTGATTGAAGTCGGTGAACCTTCTTGAACGTATAGGACTGTTGATTGGGACTGGTTACCTCCAGTTAGAAAGAGCAGCACACTGGAAGGAGGAACTGTATGCATGGCAAAAGAGAAGAATCGTAAGAGAAAGTACTAGAACGAAGAATGAAGCATTGTGTGATATGCAGACAGGCCCTTTGTGGAAAGCAGTTTTGTAACTTAATGATACTGCGTGTAAATAAACAAGAGACGATCTCAATATAAAAAAAATAAAAATCGTGTGGACTGCGGAATGATGCTTGGAAACAGCTGGTTCGTCATTTTGTAGATATGCATGTAAATAGATTGAAATGGAGCTTAAATCGACGTAAAGTGTTAGCATATTTTGTCCAATGCTTAAGCTATTGTGGATGAATTGAGTGTTACACAATTTTGCAAAGACTGAAAAATCCAGGATTGATTTCAATACGTGTACACGTATTGACTCCCTGAAAGAGACATACCATGAACATTCAGAAGAACTGAGGATCTAAGACTCCTTTGTATTTCCGGGTGTGATGCGATGCAGCTGAGAATCTTTCCGTGGTCATCTCTGGTGGGTGTGATCGTCAAGGCTTTCCTGGAGATGTAAGATCCGTCTTGAATGACATCAGATTGATCCTGATGAACAACGGTCACGTCCTCTGGTACTAGCCATTGCAGTACTGCGGGAGGCCTTGCCCTATTTGCTCCACAGGTGATGCTTAATGACTCTCCAGCAGTTATACTTATATTGGCGTTGTTCAAGTATTGCCGGCCCGAGTGGGCGTTAGACATGAAAACCCGTGAGGGTGGAACTGGAGAAAAACACAGGACATTACAAATAAACACCCCTCATCCCAAATAGTTCCTTACCATTTCATTTTTTAAATAATTAATCCCTGAATGATTTTCTTGTTGGCGAGTATGAACTCATGCAAAATTTTCAAAGGGCTGAATAAACAAATAAATAATAAAAAGTAATAGAACAGTCATATTATTCATATTATGTTTAACCTTGCCACATACATTTATGCCCCGTCTATGTATTCATATTTAACAACTTCTTACAAATAACACGTCGGAAAGAGCCCGTTTTATGAAATGATACAGAAAGCAGGAGGTGACGGGGGTTATGTAAAACTAAAAATATCTACAATCACATCATCTTTCACATGTTTGGTGAACAAAAAGCATCGTCGATAGAATCTTTGATCATGAGCCTTTTCACGCGTTAATCTTGGATTCGTCTTTAGAATCACCGGAGCTTTCACACGGAAGATTTGTACCGTAATTTGGGTGAAAATTTACTGGAATTTCCCTTCAGGAGAAGAATTTGACTTCGTGATTGTGATTAGCGTTCGGGATTCTAGTTTGGTTTCACACTTGTTAAAAATCGGCATTACCCTTATTTTTCACTGGAATACTTGTTCAAATTACTGTTTTTTTTTACTGTTTTAAACTGCGAATAGTCATGAGCTCTAGGTAAAATGGGTTTGGGCTTTCACAACGATTTCTTTTCAGTGGGTAAGAATGATGGTACAATACTGGATGAGTAGGCCTACCCATTCGTAGATATTTGATTTTATAACATCGTGCTCATAGTGGTTAATGCAACTACTTCATAGGGATAGGTTTTTTCATCTTTCTGTAAGAACATGGTTATCATTTAAAAATTGCTAAGATTAAAATGTTATGCGTCGCAAAATAGCGTGCGTGCTTAAACAAAAACAATATTAGGTAGGTGGAATGAAATGTCCCCCATGCTGTCCAACCTCCCTTTTGTTCTTACCTGGAGTTAGTACTTTCAGTATTTCAGTCGTTGAACGTTCTCCATGTAGGTTAAATACATTGCATGTGTATCTCCCACTGTCACCAGTGTTCAAATTGATTATCGTAAGCGATGTGCTGCGGTCATCTCCCAATAACTTGTACTTTGTAGGATTTGAAATATTGGGTGTACATTCACTCGCAGTTGTGCACCACTCAGACGCAATTCGCGTTTCTTCGTGTTTCCACTTGACAGTGCGATCATTCGAAGGAGGGAAATAGGTGCACTTCATCGTAAAATCTTCTCCTTTGACAGGTAGGAACTGCCTTCGTTGAAAAGATATCGTGGCTGTAGACATGGTAGAGGGGGAGCCTGTAAATGGATTGGTAAGGAATATTGTCAATGATTGGTAATGATAGACGTATTGCTAATCCATAGAACTTTACAAGACCGTCATCTTTTTTAGACTAGTATCAAGAGCTGCAAATTGCACCCTTCAAGATTCACGTTCATATTTGACTCAAACGTGACAAAAGGGGTTCAAACTTGCACTTGTTCGCGTTTTGCTACAGGTTGCACCATTTTGCGAAGGATAACACCCTTCGTGCACCTTAAATGCGTAACACAGTCCATATTTTTTTGATCCTGCGAATGGCAAGCATGAATGGGAAAATATGTTTTTTGTCGGCAGTCTGCTTTGACCTTAAACTCACTGAAAATAATCATACAGTAACGGAAGAAGTCATTATTTCTATATTCTTAGTTTTATTAACAGCCTACCTTTACAAAGAGAAGGAAAAAAACCCGCTACAAGCCAATATGTATAGATTCAAGTTTATTCAAATTTAATCAAATTCGACATACCTTTGCCAAACACAAGAAGAGCAAACATGCACCAAATATGGTACGCCATTTTAGATCAGAGTGATAATGTCCAATCCAATGATCCTGGCAACAAAGAAACATTCATTATCAAAATGTAAGATAGTTGCAGTAGGTGAGACAAATTGTTTTTAAGACATTCCGATGTGTCTCAAACACATTGATGTAATAATGATGACGGTGAGGTTTATTCCTTACTTTCGCTAGCCTATGCCGTTAAGCACATTTCAAAAGTGCATGTACGACTTAATGTCTTAGGTTGTCAGCGGTCGAAAATGAAAGTGCGATATTTCATACATCATATATATAGCTGCATTTGTTCGGACGACAGAGTGTGTTCTTTCCCATAGCCGGTTTTATGTCGAGGTTGCTTAACCGAGCATACAATGGATTGGGAAGGCGTCCAGAGAACTGCCACGACGCATATCCTTCGGGATGACCTTATGCAATAACATCATCGCAACGCCATCTTACATGGCTTTTCCTTACATGCCTTGTTGATCTTCAGCTGGTGCAAACCATAACACCAACATGACCAACCATTGTTTGAATATTTGACACATGCGATTCTTATGAGATGACTTTGATAAATTTTAGAAAGGATCTCATTCATTTTACTTAATTTTTTTTCTATAGAAACATTGTATCCATTTGGTGACCCCTGAAAGTTAGATCAGGGAAGTCACGTCTACCCATATGTTTGCTAAACGCAACTGCATACCAGTCAGTTTAATATAAAACATTGTTTTTTTTTTATTCCTACCGAATTAATTTCTACTGTTGGCTGTGATGGCTTCTAGTACCAGCAGAGAAAAAAAAGAAAAGAACTGGGGAACATTATGATGAGATCTGGATATACGATATAGATTATAAACCTATCAGATATTACTGCAGACAACATGGAATTCCTTTTTGCGGTCTATGCGCTAAGGCAAATTACTAGAAAACAGGTATGTTGTTTGATAAATGTTTCCACATAGCAATGCATTGTATATTTGTAAATACAAATTCCGTCAATATATCGTGGTGTAATCCATTTAATCCACTAGAAGTAGAGGGTATACAGGGTAAGATGGCTCCCATCATGCTGTATTGGTGAATCCGATTCATGCTTTTGCCTTCTTATCTTTGGCTCTTTCAAAACAATTTAGTCTGAATTTGTATTTGCGTGTGTCCCGTCTCCTTCATTGCAGATTTTCATTTATTGTTATAAACTTAGTCATTAAACTGAACGGATCCAAAAACGTGCGCTTTGTTTCATTGTACCCGGGGTACCCGTCTCCCCTCTTATATGCACAACGGCTTGCTCTTTTTAAGTTACCTATGTTGTGTGAGCGCAGGAATGACCTTCTTGCGATTTGGACGCGGTCTCCTGAAATCTGATCGCCACCGTGTCATGCTACCGGTCACTCGTCAAAGCATCTCTAATCGTAGTTCAGGATTAAGAAATGCTCATCTACTCCACTTGCCACGTTGCAAAACCCAACGATACAAGAACTCTGCGATTCCCTCCTTAAAGGATACACACAAAGAAAATTCACGAAAGTGATGATTATAGACAAATTATATATGAATGGAAAGGTCTTGTCTTTTTATACACAAATATGTCACTAAAAAGTCTTACAGATGTTGTGGAAATGCAAGAAATGAAATTAATAGAGACCCTTCTCAGCCCCCCAGCCGCCCCCAGGCAGACATTCACGCGATCGAAAACAGTCGAGAATAATGACGTCACATGATCGACTACACACTATCTCTCTGTGCATAATAGTACACTGATACACCTTCCTGGTCTCTATTTTTCTTCGAATTTACCGTTTTCTTCATGTGTTGTGATATCCGATTTCGACATCTTCAGACTATAAGAGAACCAGAACTGTGTTACTTTGTCCATTTTTATTGAATTATGAACTGGAAAGACCGATTTTGTCCACTCGACAGTCTTCGTTGTGTTGCTCTGATTCCAAGCTGTACGGTCCCATTCACTTGCTGCCGATGCAGGTTACGCTGTTTGATCCAGTCAAAAGTCAAGGTAAGCATGTTTGGAAACTGTTCTGTACTTGTTCTGACGATGCATTCAGGTCAGATGACAGATACAGATCTGATATAATTTTAGAATCATGCATTTTGGCATGACTACTATTAAAATTAAAAAGTCTTTATTTTAGAAATAATGTTTTTGCACAATTCCAGCAGATTTTTCTTCACAAAGACTTCAGTCAGATTTCTAAATAAACTGGTCAGGACTCAGGCGATTAAATTATTTAGGAGCACTGGCATGGACCATGGCTGAAAATATGCTGTTTCAGAGGAATGTTTGGCATTATCGTAGTTTTTGTCACCAGTCCATTCACTGCCGTTTATTTCGTCAACGGCGGTGATCCACTCCCATTGACTTTGTACACAACGAGCGCACAAACACCAAATTTCACGATAAGGCCGAATGTTTTCACGATAAGGCCAAATGTTTAAGTTTTTATTATACACAGGTCTAGTACCCAATGCGTTTATGCTCAGGAGGGCCCTGTATCGTATACATCCAGATACACAGAATTATATCACCATAATGCCGATGTCATGAAGCAAGACAAATTTTCAGCAGTGGTTACCCTGATCATGCTGATTCCTGGCCAAAACTAGAGTCTGGTGTTTCTTTCTGATTAGAGTGCTTCTACATATGAATGCGTAGTGCCTTCAACATAAAACAATGAAGATAAATGCACTCTTTGTAATGACACAGAGTACCGTACCTCAAGTGATTCACTACCGCTAAGCGGTAAGTAGAGTGGGGCCTACACAAACATCACTTGAGCATTGAGGTAGAGCACCAGTGTTCTGAGTGGAATTTTTCAGGTGTCTAAACCTACTATTATTTGTTGTTGACCGGGAATTACATGCCACCGCACGTCGTCAATCATCAAGATAATGAAATTCATACTTTGATTTGATTATTTCAATTATTTATTTTTTCTCTCTTCTACACACAGATCTGCACACTTGCTGACTCTGGTGACTTCTGGTCTCTGATCGCTACTTCAATCTGGGAGATTCCATCATGTCCTCTTACTGATTTGGATATAGCCATTTTTTTCTTCACTCTGTCCAGGAGCTACGATGCAAGTTTTTGACTGATAATGATGCAACAGAAAATTTATCTTTATCGATCTTGGAAACGATTTTGAGCACAGTTTTGGAGAGAACTAAAAAAATTGACTTGGACAGGAATACAGCTTGTCGAAAATAAGAACACACAACTTAAAACGAAAAAAACAATTTTAATGTTATTAGGGCATTTTGCAATAAATTTTCTAATCAATCACACGTCCCAAATCAAGGGTAAGTCCTTTGATTAAAGACAAACATGTACATGTAGTTGAACTGCTATTGCAACTCGACCTTATTACGCTTGAATTTGAATTTAAGACTTACGCTTGATTTGCAATGGAACATAAGTTTCTTGCAGTGCCCCATATTTGTGTTTTGTTATCAGATATCTAACGTGCTGATTTTTCTCGAAAGGTACAATATATTTGTCCTTTTAAACGGTATTTGAATATGGCTACGCCTTTTATTTGTTTTCCACAATATTTATTGCATGTACATGTATGAACAGAAGTGAAATATTTATTGTGAAGCACTGAATGTTGTGTGCTGTTGTGTGATGGTTCATCATTTTTTTTTTGTTCTAAGACTGTAAGCCTGGTGGGTGTGAGGAAGTGGCCTGGATGAAAGAAAAGTGAACATGTGCCCAATTACAGATTTGCATATTTTAAGACAATTTTGTTTCTGGATAAATATTGCTATGCATTCCCTACATTAAGAGTAAAGGAGAACTCCACACAATCAAAAATTCATTTGAATTTAAAGAAAAATAAGATATTGCAGGAAATTTCATAAAAACTTTGATTCAAATTTATATAATTACTACTCTAACATTGAGAAATTTTGCCTAATTTATAAAACGATGATATGCTCATCTGTGTCGATGTGCAAATTACACTAACCGTTATGTCACACGCACTAAGTTCTTTTGTATTCTGTTGTTTGATATATTTACATGACATGTAGATTTGATATTTAATTTTCTATTTATTTTCTGAAAAATTTTCAGAGGGATTTTAATTCCTCCAAATAACATTTAGAGTTACAGTTCCGTAAATGTAACCTATTGTGTTCGGATGAAGAAATTCCTATACTCAAATCTGCAAAGAATTAAAAAACAAAATGCCACAAAAAAATTAGAAACGAATGTGATGTGAGTGACAACACTAATTTGCATATCATTGTTTTGTGACTGTTTTGAGTAAAAACAGCAAGGGAAATTACTCTATTCAAATAATTTTTAGTTGATGTGGACTTGACTTTTAACTCATCCTGTACCCCTCCCATCCCAAATAAGAGTAGAATCTAATCAAGAACTTGAAAATCAAAAGCAGCAATTAAATAAGATTCGATAAATACAGGTCTGAATGGGATTTCACAAGAAAAAAAGCTGGGTAGGGACGAGAAGGAATAAAAAAAAATAACCAAGTTAATCCGAGTTTTGAACCAGGGTCCTCGCACACGACAAAACGATGGCCAACACGTTTGGCCACAGACCATTCCCTACATTATGGTGTGCTTTTAAGATATATGAAACAAAGTCCGCTCGCCGCTGTGGGCTAATCATGTTTCGGCAATTCAACTGCAATTTCAATCATTTCGCGTTGGATATTGCCATGTTATTTTGTGGTTCCTGACTTTGTTACTTAATGAAATTTCATAATTTTTTTTTCAGTCGTGACGAAGAATGTCTATGCTTTATACTGATTATAATATCAATTTGTCGCAAGTGTGATTTCTAAGTGAAAATATGCTTTGTTTATTCAAATATATTTCTTGAAAAAAAAAAACATTTTTTCTAAGCTAAATATCGGTTACCAAAATACGTTAAATGTGCACTTTATTTCACTGTTCAGTAAATTCAAACTTTTATCTATATAACAAGACCAATCTTGTGAGGAATAAACAATTCTAAGAGCAAAAAACGCTGATTGGAAAGATCGTCTTCAATGGGCTGCTGTCAGCTCAGCTGCTCACGCTCATTGTGTGACGTCACTCAGCTGGAGCTCGCAAGAGGACCGATGGAAGGCAGAAATATGGCATGAAAATAAATCATTTTTGAGAGCTGATTTCTGCAAACTCTAATGACTATTTTGAAAAGTGAAGTTATATATCTGATTAGTAATACTTCCCCTTTACAATGATGACCATAAAAAGGCATTATAAAATACTTTGGATTCTTCGGGTGTCTCCTTTAACTAGAATGCTAAATTCCAACATGTAGTTTTATGCTATTAATCAGTATATTGTGTTTGCCAAGAATATCCATCTCTGTTTATCTCTAAAAAGTATATAATTGCTTTTTTTGAAATCACACACGTTTTTTATTTATTTCATATGCTTAATTACTAGATAAGTTAACACTTGATGTTTCTAACTATTGATAAATGAATAAATTCCGTATTCATAAACCTTTTTACATTAAAAGAAATCTTACTGCTATTAAACACCGTATACAATATCACAATTAAATACGAATATAAAATTCTTTAATTCCTGAGGATTTAAATATAGATGTTTCTTTTTTATTCACTTTTCATCAATTTTGATAACATCTAACTCAAACGTAGGCCAATTGGATATGCATGCAATATAATACTACATCATGTAGTTTATCTAGCTTTTCATGCCTTATGTGTTTGATGATTATGATAACGATATTGATCTCTATGCAAATGATAACTATTAAATGGTAATGATTATAATAATACATATAGTGACGATATTTTTATATACAGTGACAATAATGATATAATCTATAATGATACAATTTACCGTACTCTATGCCTCCTTTTCCGTATGTCAGATGTCTTACATTAGCATTAAAATATATATATTAAAAACATAATTCCATTTTTATTTCTCAATGTGAACCTTCCACTTTACGATTTAATTTTATATCCCAATCTTAACCTTCTCCCAACTTATAGATTTGTTTATTGAATTTAGTGCATGCATTTCAGTTATCATTACCATATTATAGCTTTTATAAATATCTTTGGAAATAAATTTGTAACGTGCTCACATCTAGAATTACCTTGAAAGTGCAATATACCAACGTCAATTAATTAATTGTTACGTTATATTATTTGACTACTTCATTTCACTTATGTAACAATGAAATTTATGTATACATTGTAATCTTCGTGTGTATCAGTCTCCCAACTGTTTTAACAAGGAAGTATTTTGTACAATAAACCGGAATGAATGAATGAAATTCATTATTTTACCCCCGGAATTCTTTAGCATTACTATCAAATGCATTGGTTTTCATTGTGTTGATATTCTGTTATCCATTTTGTGAAATATGCCAATAAAATGAAATAAAATGAAAGCTGATTCGACCTACCGACATTATTTATGCATGTCCAGCTCTGACGCACCTAGGTTCTCAGGCTGCGAGGATAGTCGAAGATGTCGTCTGGTTTTGATTGACTATGAACCAAAAAGTTGAATCGGGTCTCACTGCTGTTTAAAGTTAATTGATTTAAAAATAATTGATAGTTAGCTAAGTAGTCTATTTAAGTATAAAGTCTATAGACCAAACAGGTAGATTATATTTATCTTATTGGATAAATTCAATTAAGAATGAATTCAAAATGTTTGATCATTAGGTGTGTGTTTGTTAGACGAATAAATAAAGTGACACATATGCAGTTATGTCGTACATGAATAAGCTATAGGTGTTCGAAAAATCTATCAAGTTATACCGGAAAGATACTACACAAAAGTTACAAACATATCCTTACATTCTGCATCACTCTATGGACTTCCTTGCTTCAAAAATGTAATTGGAAAACATCGAAAATCATATTGATACGATACTGAAAAACAAGGCACCTGTTATGTATAAAACCATGCTATCATTCACAGACCAAGTGGTGGATAATGTAGGTAGAACTGCCAGGCATAGGAGATGTTTCCCATGGTCCAACCTCTTTGGTATGAAAGTCAAAGTACTTTCAGCGTCATATCGACCTGCATCATTTTCACTAATATTCAGGGATGAATGACCTGTCACATTTCTTGATCCTATGTACCAATAAATGCAAGGAGCTGGGTACCCATTGGCAACCTTGCAGATCACGGTGGCTTCTATCCCTTCTTTTAATTCAGCAGGTAAAGTCATAACGACCTCATCCGGTGGTGCTGTAGCATGTTAAGAGAAATGGAAAAGTGACACGTTCTATTAAAGCATGAAAATCATTAGTGGACATGGGTTATCTGCTTGATGAAGCTTTATTTTTACAGAAAAATACACATGTCGGCCTAATCAATTACCATATCTTGCTTTCCGAAAACGTCCGTTCTAGAAGATCATTAATATATCAACCTCAACGAAACGAAATCAAATTGTTAAATCAATGAATACCACACACACACGTGCGCACAAAAACCTCCTGGTATTTGTTTTTGAAAGTATTAGTTCCAGTACAAAGCATTTTTAAAAAAATGACCTTGTGCCGGCCGCACAGAAGCGTTGTTAGCCTAATAGAGCGCTAACAGTATGCCCAGTCACATCTTTCGGATTGTGGAGTCAAAACATATTTCAATGTGTACGCAATGCATTGATTAAAACATTGGGCATCTCTGCCACATTACCGGTTGTAATAGGGCATTTGTTAGCGCATTGTTCATGTCGTTAGCGCTAACACCGTTTCTGTGCGGTCAGCACTGTTGTGTTTTGCGTCTGTAATAAAAGGTAGAAAATGTGGAAAGATACGGGGTGAAAGGCTCGAGGTTCGAGCCCTGCTAATAATAGCTTAGGAACTATTTAAGTAAATGTCCCGACACGTCTGTAAAATGCCAACAGAGACATACACATATATGCATGTATATATATATATATATAAGAGATGAAATATCCACGTACCATATGTTGATATTGTAACAAACTGTCGTTCGACAAAATCTTCACCTAGATAAACATAGCACCAGAGAATCAACCCTTGATACTTCCTATACAGATGCAACTTGAAAGTACTTTTGGTATCAAACAGACTGCCGTCTACAGGATTTCGAGTCTTCGACAGACTTTCATTTCTAGGAGGAATATCAGGGTCGTCAATGCTCCATGTCAGTTTAACTGCCGGTCGTGATCGAATACTTTGACAGGTGATTGAAGCCGAAGAACCTTCTTGAACATAAATAAATGTTGGTGATGTCCGGTAGTCTTTGCCATTTCCAGATTGAAAGATTGTCGTGCTAGATGGAAGAACTATATAGGAAAGGTAAAATAAAGATGGGGGAATCTGCGATGTACGGTATGTCAATTTGAATCGGTCTGTGCTTAAAGCAAATACCATTTCATGTCTTGTGTAACGATGGATAAGGGTTAAATTTTATAGGAGAACATGGATTGAATTACAAAAAATACAGACTAATTTGAACAGGACAATATCATTTGCTAATCTCAGCACTGCTCAGGAAAATGTCATGAAAATCACTTTTGTTTTTGGTTTTCTTTTTCATGAATTACGTTAACATACCGTGAACATTTAGGAATACAATACACTGACGATCACTCTGGAGTGTTTGGTGTGACGCAAAGCAGCTGATGTGCTTTCCTTGATCATTCACAGAGGGCGTGATTGTAACAACCTTTTGAGACGTGTAGCTGTTGCCTTTAACGACATCGGTCTGATCTTGTTGGTTGGAAGTAAGATCATCTGGTACAATCCAGTTAAGGATTGCAGGAGGTCTTGCTTGCGATGCTGTACATGTTAGCACATTTGGCTCCCCGGCCAGTATCGTTCTAGTGGAGTTATCGGAGCAAAGACGGCTTGATCTATCGGTAACTATGATTACTGAAGGCGAAGCTGTGAAAGAAGATTGAAAAGGAGGTACTATTAGAGCTATACACAATTATTCACAATTTAAATAGGTTCAATGTGTGTGGGGTGTGTGTGTTTATTGATTTCTTAGAAAGATGAGCTTCACAATCCGGATGCCAATGAACACACGTCTTTTCACGACTGTTGAAGAAACAACTCTTGAATTATCTTTTTTTTTGTAACATCATGGGCACTGACAAAGAGTGTGACATTTTCTTTCATTTTTGAGAGCTACGCTCCTTTCAAAATATGCGATTTGATTTCTACAGCATATATATTATTCATTATCTATTCTTGAAGTATGTTACATTGAATAAAAGTACGTATATACATGTATTTGTGGATGTCGATAAAGCTTTTATCTAATTATGAATGAACACATTACATATATTATATAATAAAAAGTATTTCATGGTTGTAAGGGTTGTGTGCTGATGAATTCGTTTAGCTTTGTTAGTTTATTTCCTTTCTTAGCGTTCAGTTAAGCAGAGTTTAATCGCGTTTCACATACTTCAGTAATCTGTATGATTAATTATTTTCTAAATATCGTGCATGTACTATTTCTAGTCTAAAGATTTCATTGTTCAAATTGGATTGACTTGAATTTGGTCATTATTTTTTAAACTATTACTGCACCTGGTAGTAATGGTGTTACGAGCACGCTCCTTGATACTGTAATGTAGGGAAAGCAGTTTGGCGAACAGAACATTTGTAATGGCCGCTATCTTCACCAACCAGTTGTTTTATCGTAAGATTAGCACTGGAGTCGTCTGCCACCAAGCTGAATTTCCATTGGTCTAGAACAGTAAACCCACAGGACCGATCTTCCCTACAATCACATGTTGCCAGTGATTCACCATCCTTCTGCCACGTGATCTCCATATTTCTGGCTTGTAGTGTGTACGTGCACACCAATGTAAAATCCTCGCCAATCACTGGAAGATACTTGCCTCTGTTGATCAACACACCAAACCCTTCTGTTTCTGTGAGATTGAAAGATAATATTTTGGAAATTAAGATATTTCATTTGGCGTCATTTCTCCTGGACTTATGCAATCAAAACATTTTGCTTTAAGTGAGTTTAAGGGGCATCATTATGAATTATTCATTTGTTAATATCACTGATCATTCAATCGTTTCATCTTCTTTTATTTCTAATCCACTTATCGATTTATTTCACTATTTATTCATTTAATGACTGTAATGCATCATTAATTAATTGAGGCCACGAGTATCTATTCAGAAGGAGGGGTGTTGCAAATATCACCAGATGCTCACCATTTAATAATGGCTGGGAATATTTTTGTCCTTTGGTCATCCTCTAGAGGAATCGAAGGATATTGTTCTCCAAAAAATGTCAGTAAGCCGCTTTGCATATGGAATGTGAGCACATGAAGATGTGTAGTAATAGCCATGTAAAGGTACTTACAATGTACACATAGAGAACCTTTTATAAATTACGGTGCTCGTTTAATCGTTAACGGAAAATGGGTCAAATACAGATATACCGACGTAAACCTACCACAACTGAAGAGCGTTAGAACAAGAACCACAGTATGTTCAAAAGCGCTTGTCATATCGAACCTGACTGTACGAAGACTTGCTTTCAAAACGACATGAAATCCAACAAAGGCAAATATACTCTTATAAAGTCAAACTTGATGAGACTCCCAGATGGTATACACTTTTGGGGAAAATCGCTGGTATTGTGTCAAACGAGTGCTACTGGTTTCCTTTTCAACTGATTCGGTTTCGTGATGTGCTGTTTAACATTTATGACTTGAGTGATATGGTCCAAGAGGTCGCCATTTCCCTTCGCAGCACGATCGTATAGATTACTGCTATTTCAAAATGTTCGAGTTAGACGTTGACAGCTGGTGCTGGTGATAAACTATTTTTTTTTCAAAATTACAATCTGAAATAAAGCACACACACTAGAAATAACATCAGCATCAGCGGCCGCGGAAACGGGGGACGGGCTGATGGGAATTCAGCCCCCGCGCTTTTTCCCAAACCGTGAACAAAAACGTAAAAATTACCATATAATTATGATTCTTTGTATGGATGCAGAGTCCCCCCCCCCCCCCTTCAAAACCGTTCCGCGGCCACCGATCATGCTGATCATTAGCAGTTTAAACTTCAATGGATCAGATAGGTGTCCATGTTTGGATTTCAATATTGGATAATATATGGTTAGAATTTTAATGATCAATGTCAATCATGTTTTTAGACATAAATAGTTAACAGAAATCACCCGTTAGATTTTTTTAATATTTGTAATAATCGTATTGTCAATGAACATTACAGGGCAGTTAACATTTGGAGTGTATACAGCCACATGCATGCGACCACACGCGTGTGGTTATATCCAATACTAGGCACCGCTGAGGATACCGCTACACGCGTCACTTGCACCTATACTCTGCAGCGGCAGTATCGCAAGCGCGTGAAATGACCAATGTGTATTTTGGTATTTCTTGCGACGGTACATGTTGCAAAACTTCATCACAAAGGTTTTGTCTCTCGATTTCTTGGACATACAAACAATTCTCACTAATAAGTTCCCTGTCACCTGCTTGCCGATCAGGTGAGAATGAAATGAAAATATTATATGTTGGCCTAGCATCTATGTCAACATCAGTGAAATCGGGAGATAAAACCTTCATGATGAATCTTTGAGAAAGATATATTTTCTTAATAGGTCAATCCAATGACCTAGCAACCTGCCCAGTTTCACTAAACATCGTTTAAATCTAATCCTATATTGTAACAGATTCCGTTACCTGAAGCACACGGCCAAGTTGTGTCATTGCTCTCTTGCACACAGTTCGGTGGTTAGAAATTTTGACGTAAAACGTAAAATTTATTTTGAATGGTTGATGCCGCAGTAAGGGATTAAATCCTAATTCCAACCTGATGAAGTTGTTTGGTTGAGTCAGACAATAAACTCAGCGCTAAGATCCAAAACTCCAAAATTATTATTATTTGTTAATTGCTATTAACCCTTTTATTGAAGGGCAAATTTGATCAGATATTCTCAGTTCTGCACATTTGTAACACTGGTATTTTCTTTCTTTGCTACACACATTAAACAAAATTTAAATGTCTCTTAAATTCATTTACAAATAAATTAACTATATTTAGTATTATGTTCGCCAATTCAAATGTTAAACTTTATTTATTTCTGGGTGATTAACAAAACACAAATGTAGTATGACTGCTTGCTGAATGCATCGTGTTCTAAAATATTTTTCAATTTTATAAAAAATAGATGGATCTGTGTAATGATTATTAAATTTCTTTCTCCAGTTCAAACCTAGATGCTAAACTTGATTAAACCTTATATCTATATTAATTGAAAGAGAAATTTTCTATGAATCAGTTACTTAAATATATTTCCTCAAAAAACTGCTTGGCTTTCAGTGTAAATAGGCAGTCTAGGTGTACATACATGTCTCTGCCCCCCCCCCCCCCCCACACACACACCTTGATAAAGAAGAATGACTCCTACCCCCTGTGCTGCCACGGGTAATTGCTCCTAGTAAACTAAATACGTCTTTAAAGGCGTCTATGATTACTGCTTCCATATGTTAACATATCAATTAACAATGCGTTCAGCACGTGCCCAAAGGCGCCAAATTCAAGTTGCTTGCCTTCGAAACACAACTACGCCACGCACGACTGTATGCTTTCCTTTACGGGATGCATTCATATACACGTATGCGGCGTTTTCATTTGAACTACTTCACTCGGCCTACATAATTTTGACACGTTAATTTCATTACTTAAGAACCATATTTCAGCATGACACTCGGCTTATCTGATAACATAACTAATAGACTTTAAGATAAACAAATTCTACTCACGTCATTGGGCTCGTATTACCAAATTGAAGAAATTAAGCAACAACTATTGGCAAGTGACACGCTTCCCATGATCAGTCATAATAAAATGCGCCCTCAATCGGTACGCGAAATCTAATAAAAATCGATTACAAGATAAAACATAAACAGTATCACAACAAATTGAGAAACTACAACAACTTCCTCCGTACGCGACATCCATCTTGTGACAAATAAAAACTAAAATGAAAACAGAATAATATTTCACTTGCCCCTTTCACTTATTTTCATTTTTTACTGTTTTTTTTTTCTTGGTCGTGATTTTTTATTTATTTTCATTTATTTTATTTATTTATTTTTTTTGGGGGGGAAGGCGCATTTCTAATTTCATATCAACGTCAGTGGACAATTGACTAAACCAATCATGTACATAACATTTTCCCTTTGAACTGAAGGTAAAAGATAAAAAATGAAAATGTTTTAGATATCTTGCGATTATAAAGCTTGTGCATTTTTTTTTTTTTTTGGGGGGGGGTCAGGTTCATTTATTACTCATCTCTGCCGATACTATAAATAAAATGCTTATACACCAGAAAAGATAATGGCAAGTGCAAAGTATAGATAATCGTAAAACTGATTATAAGGTACAATGGTCACCACGGTCATGACGGTATGGCGGATGTAAGGATAGTAAAGAAATTCCGAAGGCAAAACGAGAAAGGAACTTGCATAATAAAAAACAAGAACAAACACATAGCACATAAAAGGCAAATCAGACAAATAAATGCCTAATAAGCCGCGAGGGGGGGGGGGGTAAAGGGGGTGGACACATAAAGGGTTTATTTTCAGCGGAAGGAAACTCGCTTAACTTCGAGCCATTATTCATAGCCGAAATTTTCAGTATGGCCTAAACAAGGATCTGTCTCGGCTGGACAAATACATTTTTGTATTAATAATTTCAAAAATTTCTCATATGTTTATTGTTATTATTATTATTATTGCTCTACTCTCCTCCATACATATTAACAGTTGATTTCAATATAGAGTGATTTAGGAGGTGATTGTCACCTCCCTTAATCGTAATTTATTTTCTTGAGATATAAGCCTTTATCCATTCTATTCTTGCAGTTTCATGATTGTGGTGGCGTCATAATAAGTGATTGTGACAATGATGTCCTCACGCGATGTTTTTTCTTATTATTTTTCTTATTATTATGATAATTATGCTGTTTTGTGCGCGGTCCTATGACTACCACAATCATGAATGTTATTATTTCAGTTCTTGTCACTGCGAAATGTGTTGTATTCCTGAAGAAGACGTGTGTTTAACGTCGAAAATTTGGACTTCAAAATAAACTCAGTTAAACTAAGTGCAATGCATTACCACTTTGCCTCATTAATTTATATATATATATATATATATATATATATATATATATATATACAGTGCCGGCCGCGGGAAACGTCACAGTGCCCCCTAGGGCGGACGCGGTAGCCCGTAGCGGGCATTTGAGGGGAGCGGACGCGGGAAGACGCCCGCGTCCACTCCCCTAGAAAATTATTGCCCTAGGGAACCGCCCGCGTCTATCCCCGGGGCACTGTGACGTTTCCCGCGGCCGGCACTGTAACACTAAAACTTTTCGAAAACTATCTTTCAAATCGGAAGCAAAAGGTAATAAGAGGCTGATAAAAGAAATAGAAAACTAAGAGACTGAGAGAAGGGGAAAGGGGAGAAAGAGAATAGAGGGGGGGGGGTGAATTGTGATTTCGTTTTATCATTTCCAATTCATATAACAAAATATATTCGAAGGAAAATATTGTTTTACTGAAATGAAATAATTGAAACAATGTCTAGACCCTAAATGATATCCAACTAATCTATCAATATAAAACTGCAGTTCGTAAAAATGATAGGTTAATCTTTACTTCGACGATCATCATATAAGTGTATCAAGGATATTAATATTCGTTTTAAACCCATCTACAACTTTTTATAAAATTGCGCGTAATAAATGCGTTGGACAAGTAATCTTTACTTTGATTATGTTAATTATTATTATCTTCCCAATCCGAATATCTACCGATGTAACTACCACCGCAATCGAGAGCAGATAATGTAATCAGATGTTTTAGCAAAAAGACAAACTTGTTAAATCTGCAACATTGGGGTAAATTTATACTTTTTACAGGGTGGGGGTTTTAAAGACCCGATTTGAACCGAATTGAAAAGAATATCCTTATTCATTGTTGTTGACGCATCAGATAATTAATACCCCCCCCCCCAATTTCTAAGAACATCCTGTCATAAATTGGGAAGCGGATGTGATCAAAGGAGAGGGGTCGGCGTGGACGGGGAGCAAGACTCTCCCAGACTGCACAATAACAAAAGAACCAAATAAAAAAAATCGATGAGCACAACCAGTTTTGCTGGGGTTCGCTTTTTGCGCGTCTACTTTTTATGATGTGAGAAAGAACAATTTTCCCCGATATGAGAGGGTTTTTTTTGCTCCCCCCCCCCCCGGCCCCCTATATACCCCGCTTATTATGATAAAGGTTTATAAAATATCAATACCGAAATGAGATAAAATGACAATAAGTGGGGCTCTTGCCTTCCGTGCATGATGTGATGTCGAAAGAACACACCAACGTCGGATCGTAATCGACAACCCCCTTTAAAGAAATCAAAGAAAGATCGTGGCACAAAAAGGAGGCGGTGAAATATCATGAGTCGACCTCGCGCATGACCGATGTCATAAACACGTCGTAACGTTGTATCGTAATCAACGATCATTGTGACTATTCCAGCGAAAGGAAATGATAAATGAGCACTGAAAAAATGTCAAGACTCGGGGAAGGCCTTCGTCCGAGAGTATATGCATGTATCTATATGTCGAAAAGTTTAGATTCATTGCGATAATAGCTTCGACGTTCCAGCCAAGGTGACCAGATTTCACAAAATTAATAAATACGGGACAATCGGCAAAGCACTACATAGGATCGACCGAGCCAGGCCAAAAAAAATCAACAAAAAAAAAGGCCACACAATGTTAGACTTGTTAACAAAATATATCAAGAAAGGGAAGGGAGGGTTAGTGGAAGAAAGAAGGAAGCAAGAAATGAATTGAGAGGAAAGAAAGAAAGAACAAATTAAGGAAAATTCAAAGGAAAAAGTATGATTAAAACGTTGAAAGAAAGAATAAAGGACAGATAACGGTTTCTGTCATTACTTGAAATGAATAAAGAAAGAAATAATTAAAATTAAGGAAGGGAAGATGAATGAATGTGTGAAAGAAAAAATATATTAAGAGAAAAGTAAGAAAAAAGAGAAAGAAAGAAGGGAAGAACGAAAGAAAAATGATTCCTTCATTATTTGAAAGAAACAAAGACAGAAGAAAAACGGAAAGGAAACAGGGAAGGAAAGAAGAGAAAGAAATAATAAGGGAAAAGAATTAAAAGGGAAACAGAAATAAAAGAATAAAAGAAAAGAAAACAAATAACATCTTGAATAAAAAATTCAACCTACAATAGATCCCGATCACGCTACAGTGCCGGCCGCGGGAAACGTCACAGTGCCCCCTAGGGTGGACGCGGTAGCCCGTAGCGGGCATTTGAGGGGAGCGGACGCGGGAAGACACCCGCGTCCGCTCCCCTAGAAAATGAGTGCCCTAGGGAACCGCCCGCGTCTATCCCCGGGGCACTGTGACGTTTCCCGCGGCCGGCACTGTAACACTAAAACTTTTCAAAAACTATCTTTCAAATCGGAAGCAAAAGGTAAGAGGCTGATAAAAGAAATAGAAAACTGGGAGCCCGGACTGAGAGAAGGGGAAAGGGGAGAAAGAGAATAGAGGGGGGGGGGGGGGGGGGGGGGTGAAGAAGAGAAAGAGGGAAAAGGTAAAATGGAGAAGGGATAAGGAAGGGGGAAATTAAAACAAGAAGAACCTAGAGAGAAAGAAAACAGAGGTGATGAAAAAAAGCGAAGGTGAGATAGAAAGAAAAGAGGGAAGGTGGAAGGCAAATAAAAGAAAGAAGGATAAAGAGAAGGAATAAAGGGTGAGAAATTAAAAAGGAAGGGAAAATTGAGAAAGATGAAATAGCGGGGATAAAAGTTACTGAAGGCGAGAAAGAGAGAGGGAAAGGGACTAAGAAAAGAAACAAGGAAAAGGAAAGAAAAGGATGCGACTATTCTTATCAAAATACTGGAACCCCTCTCTAATTTTCATCATTTTTTATCCCCTTCCTGATTTACCTTTATCTATCTCAACCACTAGCTCTCATCTTTTCCCGATGTTTATCTGTGGACATCATTTTCATATGCACCTCTCATCATCAAATTTATTTTCATTTATCGTTTAGTTCTTTCTCAATCCCTCTCTAAAACTACTCTTTCTCTCTTCCCAACATATAATGCTATGTTAAATTAAGCTACTTATACATTTCTATAGAATACAATAAACTGTTGTTTCGCAATATAACGGAGGGGGTATTACAAAAGAAGGGGAAGGGAAAGCAATAGAAAATAAAGGGGAGAAACAAATCAAGGAGTGAAAGGGGGCACAGAAAAGGAAGGGTGGAAAAGGGAACAGAAGGGATAAAGGAAAGGGAAAAAGAAGGAAAGGGAAAACATATATAGAGGGACAGCAGGAGGGAAAAGAGAAAATATGAAGGGGAGCAAGAAGGAAAAGAGTGAATAAATGGGGGGGGGGGTAAAAAGGAGGGGAAAGGGAGAGAAAGAGAAAATATAGCGGGGGATATCGAGCGTGATGATTAAAGGGATTTTCGACTATATTGTATAGAGGTGAACCCGGACGGGCTTTTATTCTTCAACTTGGCTCGACTAACTCCTTTGTTCCCGAAAAGAAGTTAGGTTTGATAGTTAGCGTTTGCGTGAGCACCCGCTAAAATTCTTAATAAAAGAAAAGAAGGGTTTGTATAGCTCCATTCTTGCTTTGTTGGCAAGTGATAATTAACTCGTTAAGTACCCATTCCATACAACACGTCATAGTAGCTTTCAAAAACATACTTTTGCTTGGGTTTAAGCATTTAAGCTAAATGCGTTAGGAAAGTTTTTAATAGTTACATATATGCAAATAGTTTTGTTGTTCTGCTCTGGAGCACATTGAGCATCTAATCAAGATGGAAAGTGCGATTTACAAATCTCATGTATTATTATTTTTATCTTCCATATAACACTGAATTATGTATTGTACCAAGCTGTGGTTTGGTTTTGTGATTTGGCTTTATCATTTCCAATTCATATAACAAAATATATTCGAAGGAAAATATTGTTTTACTGAAATGAAATGATTGACACAATGTGTAGACCCTCAATGATATCCAACTAATCTATCAATATAAAACCGCAGTTCGTAAAAATGATAGGTTAATCTTTACTTCGACGATCATCATATAAGTGTATCAAGGATATTAATATTCGTTTTAAACCCATCTATAACTTTTTATAAAATAACGCGTAATAAATGCGTTGGCCAAGTAATCTTTACTTTGATTATGTTAATTATTATTATCTTCCCAATCCGAATATCTACCGATGTAACTAACACCGCAGTCGAGAGCAGATAATGTAATCAGATGTTTTAGCAAAAAGACAAACTTGTTAAATCTGCAACATTGGGGTAAATTAATACTTTTTACAGGGTGGGGGTTTTAAAGACCCGATTTGAACCGAATTGAAAAGAATATCCTTATTCATTGTTGTTGACGCATCAGATAATTAATACCCCCCCCCCATTTCTAAGAACATCCTGTCATAAATTGGGAAGCGGATGTGATCAAAGAAGAGGGTCGGCGTGGACGGGGAGCAAGACTCTCCCAGACTGCACAATAACAAAAGAACCAAATAAAAAAAATCGATGAGCACAACCAGTTTTGCTGGGGTTCGCTTTTTGCGCGTCTACTTTTTATGATGTGAGAAAGAACAATTTTCCCCGATATGACAGGGTTTTTTTGCTCTCCCCCCCCCGGCCCCCTATATACCCCGCTTATTATGATAAAGGTTTATAAAATATCAATACCGAAATGAGATAAAATGACAATAAGTGGGGCTCTTGCCTTCCGTGCATGATGTGATGTCGAAAGAACACACCAACGTCGGATCGTAATCGACAACCCCTTTAAAGAAATCAAAGAAAGATCGTGGCACAAAAAGGAGGCGGTGAAATATCATGAGTCGACCTCGCGCATGACCGATGTCATAAACACATCGTAACGTTGTATCGTAATCAAAGATCATTGTGACTATTCCAGCGAAAGGAAATGATAAATGAGCACTGAAAAAATGTCAAGACTCGGGGAAGGCCTTCGTCCGAGAGTATATGCATGTATCTATATGTCGAAAAGTTTAGATTCATTGCGATAATAGCTTCGACGTTCCAGCCGGGGTGACCAGATTTCACAAAATTAAATACGGGACAATCGGCAAAGCACTACATAGGATCGACCGAGCCAGGCCAAAAAAAATCAACAAAAAAAAAGGCCACACAATGTTAGACTTGTTAACAAAATATATCAAGAAAGGGAAGGGAGGGCTAGTGGAAGAAAGAAGGAAGCAAGAAATGAATTGAGAGGAAAGAAAGAAAAAATTAAGGAAAATTCAAAGGAAAAAGTATGATTAAAACGTTGAAAGAAAGAATAAAGGACAGATAACGGTTTCTGTCATTACTTGAAATGAATAAAGAAAGAAATAATTAAAATAAAGGAAGGGAAGATGAATGAATGTGTGAAAGAAAAAATATATATTGAAAGGGAAGAACGAAAGAAAAATAATTCCTTCATTATTTGAAAGAAACAAAGACAGAAGAAAAAACGGAAAGGAAACAGGGAAGGAAAGAAGGGAAAGAAATAATAAGGGAAAAGAATTAAAAGGGAAACAGAAATTAAAGAATAAAAGAAAACAAATAACATCTTAAATCAAAAATTCAACCTACAATAGATCCCGATCACGCTAGTTTAAAAACATAATGGTCTATCACAAGATAATCGAAGTACATGTACATGTAAACATAGTGCAATGTACGTACCCTCGGATTTCCGAGGGTAAGTGCGGGCACGGCCAATATTATATAGCACGCGGGAAACCGCGGGCCCGTCTAAACGCCCTAGACTGCTCCCCTTGAATACCCTCGGTTAGACGCGAAAGCCCCCTAGGCTGTTTGCGTGCTCGGGCGTGACGTTTCCCGCGGCCGGCACTGTAGTTTAATAAAATAATGGTCTATCACAAGATAATCGAAGTACATGTACATGTAAACATAGTGCAATGTACGTACCCTAGGATTTCCGAGGGTAAGTGTCGGCACGGCCAATATTATATAGCACGCGGGAAACCGCAGGCCCGTCTAAACGCCCTAGTCTGCTCCCCTTGAATACCCTCGGTTAGACGCGAAAGCCCCCTAGGCTGTTTGCGTGCTCGGGCGTGACGTTTCCCGCGGCCGGCACTGTATATATATATATATATATATATATATATATAATCAAACTAAATAGAGAATAGTCAAAGAATGCTCAAATATTGAAATATTTGAGCATTCCTTGACTATACTTCATTTAGTTTGATTATTATTTTCTTTCCGTGACGGGGGACATTCTTCGTTATTTCATCGTATATATATATATATATATATATATATATATATATACATATATTTAAGAGGTCATTATGACTTATATAGATATATGAATATAATGAATGTACGGACACTTTCTACTTCCCCGCCAAAAGGTCTATCTTTTTATCGGGTGTCCCAAAAGCACATTTCGTCCTGTCATTATGCAAATTTTCCCTCGTCCCTTAAAGTCTGCTTCGGCATATACATGTAGCTAATTTTGAGACATTGGCTCCTCTTTAATTTTACGATTTTATTTTACTAAACCAAATATGATTATATATGTCCAAATTTTTCACCACACATCTAATCGAATGAGTTGCCAAACCTGTTATGCACGTATGATTATTCACATTTATGTTTGATTTGATTTTTCTTCTACATAACAATATAATATAACATACATAGAACAAGCATATATAGACAATAAATCAGGTATAAATCATTTAGCATAAAATCAATAGTAATGATAAATTAAGAGCAAAATAAATTTATTCATGATTTTTTTTAAATAAATCACGAATCGCCAATGAATATAAATTATCTCTTATTCCGTGACTTATTGACCATGTTGGATTTTGTTTTTTCAAGTCCTTGCAAAGATGGTAAATACGTAGTTTTCATAGCTTCTTAACAAATAAAAAAAAGATTGTTCTTTGTTGTTCAGGGGTTTTCCGGCGTTGGCACACTATTTATGGTATTTGTAAGATTTAGAAAGTGTATTTTTTTCTTTGAAATGATTAACATGACGTCATAGACGTTGAGATTTAGAATTATTGGTTGAATAAATAATCTGAAATTGAATGGGTTTGTCAGTCATTAGGTCAAAATGTAGAGACTACGAAATAAAAATAACAAAAAGATGAAAATATGCATCTTGAATTTTTAGAAAAACTTTCACCCTTCATTATAAGAGTAAGGTAGCCTGTATAACAAAGGCGATTTTTTGGGGTTGGGTTTCTTTTTTGGTGTTTTCAAGATTTTGCCATTTTCATATTTATTAAGTGCATAGCCGCACGTAGCGTCCTCCCCCCCCCCCCCCTCACAAAATTTTCGAAAGTGACACATTTTTACTGACTCCAATTTTCACAACATTTACGAAAAGTGTGCGCGAAATGCCAAAAAATGTCTCCATGACAAGCTTGGTCGCTTTGCTCCCTTACTCCCGACCTTCTTTGAACAAAATATGCGTGTGGACATGATAAAGCGTGTTTAAACATAGCGATGGGGCATTGTTGAATTGAACTGATGTCATCCATCCACATTTCTTTGACGATTATAATTTCATTTACCCGTTTTCTTATTATTGCAATATCTGAATAATCCGCCAAAAATTATTGTTTCATTAATGACATCGCCCCTCTTGGTCAAACATCATCGGTATCAGAGTCAGAGTGCTTTCAGCATCATATCGACCAGCTGCATTCAATGAAGTCTCCAGCGATGAATTATCTGTCAGGTTTCTTGATCCGATGTACCAATGGATGAGAGGAGCAGCATATCCATTAAGAGCTCTACAGGTTATGTTGGTCTCTGCACCTTCAAACATGTCACCTGGGATAGATATTGTGACATCGACCGGTAGCCCTTCATAGAAACATAAAGCCATTGGTCATAGTTAAACTTCAGCTGAAGAAATAAGCATGGTCTTGAACATATCCCGGACAGTTTATGGGGGAATAAAACAAAATAAACGTTAAATCGTCAATAACAGCAATAAAGATTTCGTTTCATAAAGAACTACAGGGGAGAAATTACATTGCAATATACATTTCAGGTTTGCAAATTATACTACATAAATTTCCATCGAATGATCATACTCTTTAAACAATTTACCGTGAAAAATATTGATTGTTAGACTAAAATCATTGAGGGATAACAGCTCACCGTAAACAACTAGTCTTGCTGTCAGTAATTTAACAAAGAAGGCATCGTCCATATACGAGGAACATACAATGTGCATTCCATGTTTCGTGGCATCTGGTCTTATGGTAATGGTACTTTCAGTGTCAAACAAAGTGTCGTCTAAAATACTCCTATTACTCGAGACATTTGCAAGGATCGGAGTCCTCTCAAAGGCATCAACTATAAGCCAAAATGATAGTTCAGTTGCTGGAAATGACCCAATACTTTTACAAGTGATTGAAGTCGGTGAATCTTCTTGAACGTATAGGACTGTTGATTGAGACTGGTTACCTCCAGTTAGAAAGAGCAGCACACTGGAAGGAAGAACTGTAAATATGGCAAGATATAGAATAAGAGTAACATAAAGAGGGATAAATAAAGTATTTGAATGCTAGACAAACATGCCATTTTGTGAAAAGCGGTTTTGGAATTGAATGATGTTTAAATAAATGAGAAATTGTGTACAATATCATATCACCATGATTACTGCAAAATGATGTTTAGAAACAGCCTGTTCGTCTTACATTTAAACGGACTCGGGGACTAGAAAATGGATCTGAAATGCACGTGATATTGCAGCATTATTGGTTCAATTATTAGGTTATTTTCCATAAATGGAATATTAAGAAACTTAGCAAGGACTAAAAATCTAGGATTGTTTAGGCTCATGATGACATCAATACACGTATATGATTCCATGAATGTTACATACCATGAACATTCAGACTAACTGAGCGTCTAATATTTTTCTGTAGTTCTGGGTGTGATATAATGCAGCTAAGAATTTGTCCGTAATCGTTCCTGGAGGGTGTGATTATCAAAGTTCTTCGAGAGATGTAAGATCCATCTTGGATGACATCCGACTGATCGTGATGAACAGCTGACACGCCCTTAGTTGTTACCCATTGCAGTACCACAGGAGGCCTTGCCTGATATGCTTCACATGTGATACCAAACGGCTCTCCAGCAGTTACACTTATACTGGTGTTATCCAAGTATTGCCAGCCCGATTGCGTATCAGTCATGACGACCCTTGATGGTGACACTAAAGACAAAAAAGGGTATATTTAAAACTCATGTCCAACAAGTCTTCTCACTTTGCTATTCATATGCTTCGATGATTAATATAATTGACTGGTCATTTTTTGTAATCTTTATGGCGTTCTTATGCAGCATCGTATAACATACTGATTACTTAACACTTTGCTTTGAGGTAAGGGAGATCAAACATTTCAACGCATAGATCTCAATTGCTATCTTAAGTAGATTGTGAAGAACTACTGGATTGCACTGGCGCTGTCCATGGCATGGACAGAGGTAAGGACACGAGAATACACTCTTGACTGGGCTTCATGGAAACTATATACTTTATACTAGAAATTTTTCCAAGAGACAGGAATGATTTTATTATACAGAGTGAAGTTTATTTCTATTTCAAAATAGTCGTGTATCTTTTCACTTAAGTATGGCTTATCTGAGAATTTTCATCAGAAACACACTGCTCAACAGGAATGTGTAACGACAGACATTTAGTCGTATAAAAATAAACGTGTTATAGCTAGCAAATAGGAATCAGCGGCATTGCACAAGTATGAAATTACGGTAGTAGGATGGGGATTTTGGGTTGGCTGTTGCCTTAAATTTTCCACATAGAAATGCACTAATATCATCCACGATGATGAATGTCTTGCAAGATTTTGAAAATATGCAGGACTTTGATTTTGATATTTTTGAAATTCGCAAGGAAATATAAAATATTCAGAGATGTTGGTAGAAATCACGTTTTTATTTCATCTCATTTCTTTTATATATTTTTAAGCGTTTCATAATGGTGATTTACCAATAAACGAAAATAAATGGAATTATCTTGTATTTTTCATCAGAAGATTGCAAAATTTATTGAGTGTGTAACCTTTTGACTTTGAATTAAATTTCATAGTATGATCTTTCATTTACGTTGTCTTTTATTTTCTTTCATCTTTCATTAACCCGATCTAAGTAACATTGAATTGAATGTCGCTTACATGTTTTACACTCTCCTTTGTTCTTACCTGGATATAGTACTTCCAGTATTTCATTCGCTGAACGTTGTCCATGTAGGTACAGTACATCGCATGTGTATCTCCCATTGTCACCAGTAGTCAAATTGATTATTGTAAGCGATGTGCTGCGGTCATCTGCCATTAACTTGTATTTTATAAGATTGGGAATGTTAGATGTACAGCTACCCGCAGAAGTGCACGATTCATAAGCAATATGGCTGCCACCGTGTGTCCAATGTACCGTACGATCATACGTAGGAGGCGAATAGATGCACGTCATCGTAAAATCTTCTCCTTTGACGGGTAGGGTCTGACTTGGTTGAAAAGAAATCGTGGCTCTAGATATGGTAGAGCGGGAGCCTGTAAATGGATTGGGTAGGCATATTTTCAATTATTGGTAATAACAGACGAATTGCTAATTCATAGTATACTTTACAAGATGGGTATCAATTTTAGGTTATCAAGAGGTGCAAAGTTGCACCCTTCATGATATTTAACCCAAAGGATGCAAAATTGCACTTTTTCGAGTTTTGCTGCAGATTTGTTTAATCAATTTTTTGTTTTAGCTGTATACAGAGAAACCAATCCGATAAATAATGAATACGATCTAAGAGCTGGTTTATATTCGGGCACTTTTAATTATATCATACATAAATTATCATATTGATTATATACATGTACGTGTACATTTCATCTTTTGCTGAATCCACCCTTTGTAAACGTATTTTTATTTATGTATTTATTGTAGTTCATAGGTCATCTATAGATGGATAGGCCTATTATGCACATCCTCATATGATATCCAGAAATGTAAAAAAGTTTCTTTTATGATGGAAAAATGAATACTTACAGACAGTATTGTGCCATAACATCACTTCACATGGTCTTACAAGATCCTGGATGACTTCCTCGTGTAATATTATTTATTCCATTCATAGCCTTTATTTACTACAAAGAGAAATGCTACAAGCAAATATGTATGAATTTAAATCTTTTGAATTCGACTTACCATTAACAAGGAAAAGAACAAACAAGCACCAAATATGGTATGCCATTTCAGATCAGGGTGATACTGACCAATCTAAAATCCTACTAACCAAGAAACATTCGATATCAAACTATAAGAGAGTTGCAGTTTACGATACGAATTTCGTATTTTAGGAGACATCATCGATGTGTACCAAACACGTTGAAGGAATATGATGACAATTTGTTCGATCACTTTCAGTCGTCCATGCCAGTAAACACATTACAACAGTACGACTGAATGTCTTGTCAATGGTCGAAAATGAAAGTACGATGCTATGTCTATAGATTATATTGACTGTATTGCTGCATTTCAATGATCTAGCGATAGAGTGTGCTCTTTCCCCTATCACAATTGAGGTTGAGCTTTGAGGATTCCGTGCAGAAAAATGTCACGACACGACTCTTAGGGATGGGCTCCAATACACAATAAATCCGAGATACTTCAGAGAACATGTTCCGAAAGCATATTGATCCTAATCAACACCATTAACATGCCACTGTAGCCAATCGGCTTATAATAATACACAAAAACTCTTTTAGAGCTACAAGCAATCTTAGACATTGGGACTTAAAGTACTGCTAATCAACCAAACTTCGAAATGAGTTATGCCACCACTTGTCTTTTGAATTATACATTGACGTCATGTAGCGCCGCCATCTTAGAGGCTGGTGTATTTGCTTTACATGCATTGTTGCTCTGCAGCTGGCCATCTTTGACAACTCAATTTACGTGTATTCCTCATTATCCTCTGAGGGAGGAAGCTATGATACTGTGACGTAAAATACATGTACATAACATCTATTCCAACGATGTGACATGTTCACCCATCTTTTCCCATAACCCTATCTACAAAAGCAAC
Organism: Lytechinus variegatus; assembly: GCF_018143015.1. Taxonomy (NCBI): domain Eukaryota; kingdom Metazoa; phylum Echinodermata; class Echinoidea; order Temnopleuroida; family Toxopneustidae; genus Lytechinus; species Lytechinus variegatus. Next base: position 26,512,905 of record NC_054747.1, on the reverse strand, counting down.
ACTCCTATAACACACGTGTGAGATCATTTTTTTAAGTTTGTGACCCAAGGTTATTTGCGAAAAATATTCATAGGAATCCGCAGCTTCCAAGGTCCAAAGTACATCATTGCTACATATCGAAAGGATGTTTATTCATTTAACTTCCAATTCATTAAATAAAAGTTCAAATAATATCTACATCCTGTCCACAACTAAAATAAACCCAAGGGATCTATTTTTTTATTATTATTATCACTAAGTGCTTTTCCTACGTTTCCCCAAATTGCACCACAGTAATCAAACATGCTTTGTATCAAACTCTTATAAAATACCAGTGCTGTGGTTTACTTATGTAGTCTGAATCTCTTGAATGGGTACTGTTAAGTGACGTCTTGTTTATTTTTTTCTCTACGATTGTTACATTACCTAGGAATTTGATTCTAATTCCTAGGTATTCCATTTTAGTTACTATTTTGTTTACATTAGTGCCAGTAAAAACATTGGGTACTTCTGTCTGTTTTAACTATCTGATGTCCACTCCGAACTCGCATGTATCTATATGAAACGTTAGTCTATTCTTCGCTAGCAATTTTTAAACTGTAGCAAGATCCTCATTTAGATTATCAACACGGGTGTTTACTTTATTATTTTCTATTTATATTTTGATAACGGTACTTACAACGTTTCGTTATTTTTGTTAACACATTCTCCTGCACTCGGATCATAGAGCTTGATTCTTTCATAACCCTGCTACTGCACAACATCATAATAAAAATGATGAAACGGGATTTTAACGTTCTTGTCGTTTTTTTTATTATCAATTCAGCGATATGAGAAACAACATGGTATAACATCACACAGACATATACATACATGTAGACCACTGTTGAAATAAAGAGACTACACTTGTATTATGAACACTGATATGCTGACCCTTGGTACAGACCTGACGTTTAATGTTTAACATAGAATTTCTAATAAGATGCATAAGATTCACCGCATGGATGGTGAATGATTCATAGAAGTATTATATTTCATATTAATTGGTAGGGGTACTCACTAAACAGCATAAAATTTGATGTTTGACTGGAAATTGAAAGATTTTATTAGCAGAGTCAGTTTCTTTGCGACTAGCAAATAATTACTTTGATCGGTATCGTTAACAAATTGGATACACAACCTCAAAAATCAAATAATTATAATAATGTGATAATAATATATAATGATTTATATAGCGCAGAAACTATGTGCATATATTCTACTGCCCTGCAATTAAGAGCCGGTGAAATGCTTTAGAACAAAATCAGAAAAGGGGGTAAAAAGATGTATGGGAATTATTTAAACAGATAGGTTTTTAGTTTGAACGTTTCTACTGATGGACAGGATCTTATTACATACGGCAAACCATTCCATTATTTTGGGGCTGCACAGGCAAATGCACCATCTCCAAATTTTTGATTTTTGTATTATGAGTGGGGATATGAAGGAGCAAATTATCATGAGAACTGTGCAGGTTGTGAGAGTGTCTGTGAACATTTCTTTGTAAAAGCTCAGAATAATAACTAGGGGCTTGGCAACTTAGTGCCTTGTATACGATAAGTAAAATCTTGAATGATATTTGTTGGCGAACTGGAAGCCAGTGAAGATCCTTTAAGACAGGGGGATCCTTGAAAATCTAGATTGACTACAAATCAGCCGTGCACATGCGTTCTGTACTCGCTGAAGACGCCCAATTTGAGACGAGGGGAGCCCATACAGCAAACTGTAACAATAATCTATCTAACTAATAATGCATGCATGGACAATTATTTTCATGCTTTGAATAATGATACATTGAAAGTTCAAAATATTGTGTATTTCTTATACAGAAGTAAAAAGAAATAAGTAAAACGTTTCAATATATGTTAATTTTGCGTGTCAGACACTATTCTGTATCTAGAGGGCAGAGACCCTAAATGTATCTCTTCAGGGCATTATTAAGGTTAATGTTAAAAACTACGAAACAGTAAATTAATAATCAGTTAAAACGTGCACTTTGGAAATTTCGAACAACTCTCCCAAATCACCTCTTCAATGTGATAGTAAGGCACCCTGCATAACAATGGAGATTATGTTTACTATATTCAGAACCGTGCGCAGAAGTGGTAGCAGTTGCTCCCCCTCCCCCTTTGAAATTTAGAAAACCTACATTGTATTAATATTTTTAACAGACTTCAACAAAACTGAAATCCTTCATTTTCATTTTAAACATGTCAAAATCTTCCTAAGACAAGTTTCCTCCTCTCTTCTTTCGAGTTTTTCCGAAAAATTGTATGCGTCTTGCCCCTCTCCCCGGAAAGAAAAAAAAATCTACAGCCATGATAAACCGTGCCATAAGAATGACGATGAATCATAGCTGACTGGAATTGTTGTATTCCAATTAAATTTCGTTGTCGATATTTTTCTCATCCATCCCTTTCTGTAATTCCTTAATAATCTGCCATATAATAATGTGTCATTACTGCCGATGATCTCCCAAGCTTGCATAAGTTAATCACAGACCACACAGTGGATAACATATGTTGAACTATTTGACAGAAAATACGTTTCCCATGATTAAACTTATTTGGTGTAAAGATCATAATGCTTACAACATCATATCGTTCAGCGCTGTTGACCGAGATCTTAAGTGATGAGCTATTCGTAATATTTCTTGATCTGATGTACCAGTGTAGCAGCGGAGCCGGGTATCCGTTACGAGCTCTACAGGTTACGTTAGTCTTTCTGCCTTCGAGCATATCACCTGGGACAGTCATTACTACTTCGTCTTGCAGCCCTTCATAGAAACATGAAACCATATTTGAAAATTAATCTTTCACCTTAAGAAATAAGCATGGTTTTTATCAGAGCCCGGACAGTTTATTGGGGAATCGAATGAATTAACGTTTAATTATCAATAACAATGATGAGCATTCCTTTCATTGAGGCATTTGAGTAAACTACTACCTTGCAATTCTCGTCAGGTTTGTCAAATTATACTACAAAAATTTTTATTGAATAGTCTTAGTCTTTTATCAGTTCCATTTTTCCAATATTATTACTTGGTTCTAAAATCATTATGGGATAACAACTCACCGTAAACAATTAGTCTAACTGCTACCATTTTAACAAATAAGGCATCGTCTATATAGGATGAACACAGAATGTGCATTCCATGATTTGTGACATCTGGCCTTATGGTTATGGTACTTTCAGTGTCAAATAAAGTGTCGTCTAAAACACTCCTATTACTTGATACATTTGCAGGGATCGAAGTCCTGTCAAGGTCGCCAACTAACCAAAATGATAGTTCGGTCGCTGGGAATGACCCGATGCTTTTACAAGTGATTGAAGTCGGTGAATCTTCTTGAACGTATAGGACTGCTGATTGGGACTGGTTACCTCCAGTTAGAAAGAGCAGCACACTGGATGGCATAACTGTATGCATTAGAAAATTAGAAAAAAAGGGTGAGGGAAAGAGGGAGAAAGATATGATATGAGACAGGCCCTTTTGGAAAGCAGTTTAGAAACTTCATGATAACATGCAAATAAAATAAAAATCAGAAGACGATATGATTAGTCAATGAATGTACTCATTATCCCTGAACTGCTAAATAGTGCTTACAAGCACGTGGTTCGACGCAAAGTGTCAACTTATTCAAACTATTTTGGATTAACAGTGTATTACAAAAAACAGCAAGTACTGAAAACCCTGGGATGACAACATCGTGTATATGTATGAAAGTTTTCCCATGTAAAATACATACCACGAACATTCAGAGTAACTAAGTATCTAATAGTCCTTTGTAGATCTTGGTGTGATACGATGCAGCTGATGATCTTTCCGTGATCGTTTCTGGTGGGTGTGATTGTCAAAGATTTACGAGAGATGTAATATCCGTCTTGAATGTCATCAGACTGATCGTGATTAACAACGGTCACATCCTCTGGTATTAGCCATTGCAGAACTGCAGGAGGCCTTGCCCGATTTGCTCCACAGGTGATGATGTACGGATCTCCAGCAGTTATACTTATGTTAGCGTAGTTTAAGTATTGCCAGCCCGATTTGGTATCAGATACAAAGACCCTTGCTGGTGGAACTGGAGGAAAAGAAAGCGTTTTCATTCAGGATTAAAATCCAAATGTAATATTCTTCTAAATTCCTGTTCTTACATGTCTCATGCTTCAGTTATTCATATCATTAATTGGTTTTCTTGCAATCTTAATTAGTTTCTTTTGCATGTCTTTAACACTATAACTCACTAGTTTTCTTTGATACTAGGGACATCTAATAGTTCAACAAATCTTCAGTAGATAGTGAATACCTATACGACTGCATTGTTCAAGTGCTGCCCTTGACATGGGCAGTAGTAAAGCTACAAGAATGCCCTCTTGAATGGCTTTCATCACAAACTTTGTGTATCATTGAAGAATGTCAGTGGCATTGTGAAAAGCACTGCAATATTCGATTTATGTCATGTTCATATTATGTATTTCATATGTAATATTCTATCCCAGAAATGTTAATAATTCTAAAGAGAGTAGAGTTTACTCCTATTTCAAAATAGAGTGGTGTGTCTTAACATTTCATGTAAAACTTATCTGTGAATTTTCCTTAAAAAAAAACTCTCAACAAGAATTTATAGATAACGTTAACAAGAATTTCAACGTGTGTATATTCTTATAATAACAAGCAGATAGGTAGCATGGCCCTTGTATGAAATGACACTGACGAGATGAGGATGATGGGTTCCTGTAGCAATAAACTGTCCTGATAAGCATAGAAATACACTAAAAGCCACATTAGCAAGAAACGTATAATTAGACCAATCCTGAAAGTGTGCAGGGATTTGATTTCAATATTTGTGTTTAATTGGTGATGAAAAAATATGGCTTCCGACTTCGTTATTACCTGGATTTAGTGCTTCCAAGTGTTCATTTGCTGAACGTTGTCCATCTGTGTTAAAAACACCGCATGTGTATCTTCCATTGTCACCAGTGGTCAAATTGATTATTGTAAGGGATGTGCTGCGGTCATCTCCCAATATCTTGTACTTTGAAGGATCGGAAATAGAAGTTGTACAGATACTCATAGGAGTGCATGATTCATAAGCTACCTGGATACCCTCATGTCTCCAATGTACGGTGCGGCCAGTCGAAGGAGGCGAGTAGATGCACGTCATCGTAAAATCTTCTCCTTTGACGGGTAGGGACAACCTTGGTTGGAAAGAAATCGTTCCTGAAGACAAGGAAGAGGGCGAGCCTGCAAATGGATTGGGTAGGTAGGAATTCTTTTAAACAACCATTGTCAAGATTAATTCATTGCTTATCCATAGTACTTTACAGGATAGCATCTGTTTTATATCAGTAGGTGCAAAGTTGCGCACTTCAAGATTCGAACGGATATTTGACTCTAGGGGTGCAAATTTTCACTTGTTTTAGTTTTTTGCTGCAGATTTCTTTATTTAGTTATTATACATTTCCATTTAGAAAAAAACTTATTCAGCTCTAGATGATGAATCATGAGCACATATTAAATAAACAGGCTTACAATTGGTCCTTGTTAAAGTTTATATAAATTATTATCATGTACATTTCCCTTTTTCGGATTGCACCTTTGTGAACCTAATGTTTCTGTATTTTATGCAGTTTATACGTCCTCTCCAAATTCATAAGCTCATTAAGGGCATTCTGAGACAAATACCGGAATTAAGAATGAAAGCGGGTTTTTTTTTGAGGGGGACCATTTGCAGACAGTCTGAATGCAGTGGGTCATAACCTCACTTCAAGTTATCTTACAGAATAGAATATTGTTTTTTATTCATAGCCTATATTTACTACAAAGAGAAATGCTACGAGCCAATATGTATGCCTATGGAGTTTAATCTTATGAAACCGACTTACCATTACCAAGGAAAAGAAGAACAAACAAGCACCAAATATGGTACGCCATTTGAGATCAGAGTGATAGCATCCAATCTAATAATCCTGGTATCAATGAAGCATTCATTATCAAAATATGAGAGTGTGAGTGTTGCAGTAGGTGAGACAAATTTCGTTTCTAGAAGACATCCACGATGTGTCCCAAACACAGTGAAGCAATAGTGATGACAATGAAATTCGATTACTTTCAATCGTCCATGCCGTTAAAGCACATTACGAAAGAACGACATGATGTCTTAAGTTGTCAACGGTCGAAAATGAAAGTACGATGTTATTTATATTAATCATATTAAGTGGTATTGCGGCATTTCAACGATCTGGCGACAGAGTGTGCTCTTTCTCTTATCCGATTTGAGGTTGAGATTTGCTTGACATACTAATAACAAACAATGGAGTTTGATGGCTTCCAGAGAACCGTCAGGACACATACTCTTCAGGATTGGCTCCAAAACGAACACAATCATAGTTGACTCAGTGAAACTGTTCCTTAACACATTTATTGTGTGTAGAGTTCATATTGATCCTAATCAACACCGCTTACTCTTAACATACCACTGTGCCACTAAGTGATACGCAACAAATTATCAACTTGTAACCAATCTGACACTTTGCGAGTTAACTCCTCGTCAGACCCCCTCCCCCCACACACACACATACACACAACTTTGAAATTACTTATTACATCACCTGTCATTTAACTTGATAAAGACCTTATGTACTGGCGTCATCGCAGCTCCATCTAGAGGCTGATACCTTTACCTTTTAATACATGCGTTGGTGATCTGCATCTTGCGCTTCTCTGACATCTCCGTTTACGTGTATTATTCCTGTCAAGGTGTAATCCTAATTTCTCGTTGTTTCATTTAAGTTACTCTTTTGATTACATTAGGTCCTAGGAAAACGTTGGGTATACTCCAAATCAACAAAAATTGCGTGTGTCTATATGCACCGCCAATCTATTCTTCACTAACCTTTAGTTAAATGTAGCAAAGTCATCATTGAGGTTTTTAACAAGTGTTCACATTTTTCTATGTATATTTTGAAATGGTACTTAGCGGGGTGTTTTATTACCATGAACACATTCTCACGCAATCTATTCAAAGCAGGAATTACTTGAATCATTCTTGTCAACCCTGCTCATCCACAACAACAGACAGAACAAAACTATGAAACGGGTTTTGTCCCTTTTGTTTAAATGTTTGCTGAATCAATCCAACAATATGAGAAAAAAATATAAACATCATATGCCATATGCATAGACCACTGTTGAAATGAAGATGCAACAACTGTATTGTCACCACGGATATACTGGTAATTAAATGTTAGACATGGATTGATAGATATCTAGTGAACTCGTCTGCCTAGTGCATAGAGGATAAATTATTGAAAATTTAACTGGAGTTCTTGGGGTACTCAGTTAACAATATGAAGTCACGTGTATGGTTGGAAACACTATTCAAGATTATAACAGCATGATCAGTTTCTGTGTGAACAGAAATAATTACTTTGAAAAACATTCCTAAGAAATTTCATGCGTTTTGACAACGACCCCCCCCCCCTCCCCGGCAAAAAAAAGTATGGGTACGGCCATGATAAACCTTGCTTTAATTATCGAAATGGAGCACTGTCGAGTGGAACTGTGGAATTTCATTTGAATTTCGTTGTCAATAATTATGTATATTTTTTCTTCATTATTCATTTTTTATAACTGAATAATCTGGTGATTTTGGGTTTTCATTACAGTCATCGTCCTGATCGAAGGTTGAAATTATATTTTCAAAACCTTTGTGTTATTCACGGAACACAAAGTGGATGAAGTAGGTTGAATTGCCTGACAGAGAAGACGTTTGCCGTGGTCAAACCTATTTGTTATGATGGTCAGAGTGCTTTCAGCATCATATCGATCAGCGCTATTGATGGATGTCTTCACAAATGAATTGCCTGTGACGTTCCTTGACCCGATATACCAGTGAATGTGAGGAGCAGGGTATCCATTAAGAGCTGTACATGTTATGTTGGTCTCAGAGCCTTCGAGCATATCACCACGGACAATAATTGCGACATTGTCTGGTAGACCTTCAGACAAAACATAAAAAAACTATTGGTCATAGTCAAACTTCAGCTGTAGAATTAAGCTTTTTTTTCTTTTTTTACATAGCCCGGACAGTATATTGGGAATCGAACAAAATTATTTTAAATCATCACTAACAGCAAAAATGATTTTATTTATTAAAAAACAGATGAGTATCTATCTTTTAGATCTTTTCAGGTTTGGTTAGGCTATTCTAGATGAATTTTCATTGATGATCTTTTATCAGTTCTACCGTTAACAATATTGACTCTAGGTTTTAAAGTTATTGAAGGAAACAACTCACCGTAAACAAATAGTCTAACTGTCAGTACTTTAACAAAGAAAACATCGTCCATATACGATGAACATAAAATGTGCATTCCATGTTTAATGGCATCCGGTCTTATGGTTATGGTACTTTCAGTGTCAAATAAAGTGTCGTCTAAAACGCTCCTATTACTTGATACATTTGCGTGGATCGGAGTCCTGCCAAAGTCACCAACTAACCACAATGATAGTTCAGTTGCTGGAAATGACCCAATACTTTTACAAGTGATTGAAGTCAGTGAACCTTCTTGAACGTATAGGACTGTTGAGAGTGACTGGTTACCTCCAGTTAGAAAGAGCAGCACACTGGAAGGAGGAACTGTATGCATGTCAAACAAGAGAAGAATCGTAAGAGAAAGTACTAGAACAAAGAAGGAAGCATTGTATGAAATGCGGACAGGCGCTTTGTGAAAAGCAGTTTTGTAACTTAACGATACCGCGCGTAAATAAACAGGAGATGATCTCAATAAAAAGGTAAGAAATAAAGAAAATTGTGTTCACTACGGAATAATGCTTGGAAACAACTGGTTCGTCAATATGTAGATAGGCATGCAAATAGATTGAAATGGAGTCTAAAATGACGTAAAGTGTTAGCATATTTCGTCCAATGTTTAAGCTATTGTGGATGAATTGAGTGTTACGAAATTTTGCAAGGACTAAAAATCTAGGATTTAAATCAATACGCGTTCACGTAAGAATTCATTGAATGATACATACCATGAATATTTAGTAGAACTGAGGATCTAAGACTCCTTTGCATTTCAGGGTGTGATGCGATGCAGCTGAGAATCTTTCCGTGGTCCTGTCTGGTGGATGTGATCGTCAAGGCTTTTCGGGAGATGTAAGATCCGTCTTGAATAACATCAGATTGATCCTGATGAACAACGGTCACGTCCTCTGGTACTAGCCATTGCAGTACTGCGGGAGGCCTTGCCCTATTTGCTCCACAGGTGATGCTAAACGACTCTCCAGCAGTTATACTTATATTGGCGTTGTTCAAGTATTGCCGTCCCGATTTTGCGTCAGACATGAAAACCCGTGAGGGTGGAACTGGATAAAACACAGTACATTAGAAATAAACACCCTCATCCCAAATAGTTCTTTACCATTTCAGTTTTTTAAATGATTAATCACTAAATGATTTTCTTGTTGGCGAGTATGAACTCATGCAAATTTTTCAAAGGGCTAAATAAACAAATAAATAATAAAAAGTAATAAAACAGTCATAATGTTATTTATATAATGTATAACCTTGCCACATACATTTATGCCCCGTCAATGTATTCATATTTATTAACTTCTTACAAATAACACGTCGGAAATAGCCCGTTATATGAAATAATACAGAAAGCAGGAGGTGACGGGGGTTATGTAAAACTAAAAATATCTACAATTAAATCACCTTTCACATGTTTGGTAAAAAAAAAGCATCGTCGTTAGAATCTTTGCAGTTTGATCATAGGCCTTTTCACACTTTTATCTTGAATTCGTCTTTAGAAGCACTTGAACTTTCACACAGAAGATTCGTACCGTAATTTGGGTAAAATTTTACTGGAACTTCCATCCGGAGTCGAATTGGACTTTGTGATTGTGATTAGCGTTTATGATTACAGTTTGGTTTCATACGTGCTAAAAAAAAGGCATTACCCTTAATTTTTACAGCAGAATCCTTATTCAAGTTTATTTTTTTTACTGCTTAAACAGCGAATAGTCTCGGGCTCTAGGTATAATGGTTTAGGTATTTCATTACGATGTATTTTCAGTGGGTAAGAATGATGGCACAAAATTGGATGAGTAGGCCTTCGCATTCGTAGATATTTAATTTTTTATCATCGTGCTCATTGTAGTTTATGCAAATTCTTCGTAGGGAAGAGTTTTTTCTCTGTAAGAACATGGTCGTGATTAAGACATTGCTACGATTAAAATGATGTTATGCGTCGCAAAATAGCGTGCGTGCTTAAAAGAAAAATCTTAGCTAGGTGGAATGAAATGTCAACCATGCTGTCAAACCTCCCTTTTGTTCTTACCTCGATTTAGTACTTTCAGTATTTCAGTCGCTGAACGTTCTCCATGTAAATTAAATACAGTGCATGTGTATCTCCCATTGTCACCAGTGTTCAAATTGATTATTGTGAGGGATGTGCTGCGGTCATCACCCATTAACTTGTACTTTGTAGGATTTGAAATATTGGGTGTACATTCACTTGCAGTTGTGCACCACTCAGACGCAATTCGCGTTTCTTCGTGTTTCCACTTGACAGTGCGAACATTCGAAGGAGGGAAATAGGTGCACTCCATCGTAAAATCTTCTCCTTTGACAGGTAGGAACTGCCTTCGTTGAAAAGATATCGTGGCTGTAGACATGGTAGAGGGGGAGCCTGTAAATGGATTGGTAAGGAATATTGTCAATGATTGGTAATGATAGACGTATTGCTAATCCATAGTACTTTACAAGACCGTCATCTTTTTTAGACTAGTATCAAGAGCTGCAAATTGCACCCTTCAAGATTCTCGTTCAAATTTTACTCAAACGTGACAAAAGGGTTCAAACTTGCACTTGTTCGAGTTTTGCTACAGGTTGCACCATTTTGCGAAGGATAACACCCTTCGTGCACCTTAAATGCGTAACACAGTCCATGGTCTTTAGATGGATATATGCCCAGGAAGCGCATTCCGAGACAGACGTGAACAACGCAATTAAGTGAAAGAAAATATTTTTTTGATCCTGCTAATGGCAAGCATGAATGGGAAAATATGTTTTTTGTCGGCAGTCTGCTTTGACCTTAAACTCACTGAAAATAATCATACAGTAACGGAAGAAGTCATACTTTTTATATTCTTAGTTTTATTAACAGCCTACCTTTAAAAAGAGAAAAAAAACGCTACAAGCCAATATGTATAGATTCAATTTTATTCAAATTTAATCTAATTCGACATACCTTTGCCAAAAACAAGAAGAGCAAACATGCACCAAATATGGTACGCCATTTTAGATCAGAGTGATAATGTCCAATCCAATGATCCTGGCAACAAAGAAACATTCATTATCAAAATGTAAGATAGTTGCAGTAGGTGAGACAAATTGTTTTTAAGACATTTCCGATGTGTCTCAAACACATTGATGTAATAATGATGACGGTGAGGTTTATTCCTTACTTTCGCTAGCCTATGCCGTTAAGCACATTTCAAAAGTGCATGTACGACTTAATGTCTTAGGTTGTCAGCGGTCGAAAATGAAAGTGCGATATTTCATATATCAAATATATAGCTGCATTTGTTCGGACGACAGAGTGTGCTCTTTCCCATAGCCGGTTTGATGTCGAGATTGCTTAATCGAACATACAATGGATTGGGAAGGCGTCCAGAGAACTGTCACTACACATACTCTTCGGGACGACCTTAGGCAATGATATCATCGCACCGCCATCTTAGAGGGCTTTGCCTTACATGCCTTGTTGACCTTCAACTAACACAAACAATAAAACCAACCATTGTTTGAATCTTTGACACATGCATTCTTATGAGATTGATTTGATAGACTTTAAAAAGGATTTCATTCATTTTAATTCGTTTTTTTTCCGAAATATTTGTTTTCATTTTGATTCCTTTTATGCATTTTGTGAACCCCTTAAAATCGGACCAGGGGAGATCACATCTATCTGTATATTTGATAAGCGCAACTGCATACCAGTCAGTCTGTCTAATCTAAAACAATATATTTTTTTGGTTCATTCCTACCGAATTCAACAACCGAAGTTTCTACAACTTCCTGATTGTAATGGCTTCCACTACTAGCAGAGAAAAGAGAAAAGAACTCGGGAACATCAAGTTGAGATTTAGATATGCGATACGGGAAATCACAAGAAAACATGTAGGGTAAAGAATATCCAGGATACAACCTCCGACTGCAGGAACAATTTGGGTGAGAAGCAGCACAAGAGAGCAGAAGCAGAAGCGCAGTCTTTAAAAAACGTTGAATCTACGATCGCGTCCGCCGAGGCCTCAATAAGTAAGCATCTCCTGGCAGTCAACGATAACTTTTAGGTTGCTTCCGAAGAAAAGTTAAAGAGAGCACGGAAAAAGAGAACAGAATGATCAAAGTAATCATCGATGAAGAGGAGCCGGTAATCTCTACTACAAGAGGAAATAGGAAGGAAGGTGTCGACATACATGACATATGGAAGGTTTTAAACAGCAAAGCGAGAGAGAATCATCGAAAGCCGAGAAGAAATTTTCCTTTTCAGATGTGATGACAATTAGCGAAATCATTTCTAAAAGGATCAAGGATATTACTAGCCGAATTATGCATGAAATTTATACATTGAAGAATATTTAGTAGACTGTCATACAAATTACCAAACGGGATAAAAGATTGGTGAATATAATAATAAATTGAATCAAACTCACCAGGTACTAACATTTTCTGATGAAACATTTTGAATGTGCATCAAGACGCTGGCAACATCCTTAACAGAATATATCGTGAGATTAAGAGAGTGAATATTGTAGAGGGAGAACTTGGAGAATACTATGGTAGAATTGATGGGTACATCGGTAAATGGGAGCTTGTCAAGTCAAGCCATATATCGTCGGTCGTCGAGAAACCGGGAATTCGTGGATTTATCAGTGATGAAGAGGTGTTCGTGTGGGAGGAGGACAGTAACGCCATGTATGCTACAAATATCATCACAGGAATCACTAATTAATCATCGATGAAGATCGGAGCATGTATATCACATCGCTAATAATAATAATAATAATAAAGGTATATTTACCCAGGGTAGCCGCTTCAGTTCCGAAAACTGTTCTCCCAGCGGGCCTGCTGTTATCGCTGCAGTTGTAGTCTATGAATAGTGGAAACCAGGTGGCCGCCTGGATGAAGCATTGTCGAATGGAATTGTTAAAATTGTTAAAATTCATTTGAAATTCGTTGTCAATAGCATTTTTTTTTAATTAACCAGTTTTTTAATGCATCAGTCTCTACGACAGAAAGGCCAAATGTGATTAAAAACGTCAGTGTATGTCTACCTGTCCAAAGGATGACAGCTTTGCCGGTAATAATTGGCAGAACGTTGATGTTGACAGAAATGGGATGATCCTCGCCAATCAATCCAAGCAGTGCAATATCAATGTCATCAGCCTAACCGATTCGAAAAGAACAAGTACCATCGCAATACAGAGTACCCAAGCATTTGGTGAAATAAACGTCTTGTCAACAAGTGATATCGTTTTGAAGTCGGATTTGGAGGAATTTTCTGTCGTGTCACAATCGGGGAAAGAGAAATTTGTCTTCCACTGCGCTGACTGGTTGTATGCACGTAGTCACGTGGAGAAACTCATATATATATATATATATATATATATATATATATATATCATTCAGGCAAGGATCATTGTGAAGTATGAGGGATCGGAGCGTGATTATAACCTCAATCCGTGTCTTTGTACCTCTTCTGGTTAGCTTGTAAAGGCTGTGATGGCGACAAAAAAAATGTTCATCGTTTAGTTCATCATTGCCTCTGAACGACAAGCTTATTGACTGATCGCTGGCCTGATTTCTTTGAATGATTGCACTGTTCTTAGTGTATGGTGAAACGTTAAAAAATGATTCCCATGACTGATCGCCAGGTTTCAGGTTACACTGCTCAGTAAGGTTACTTTCATTTGTTATGAATATCATCATAATCAAATATACTATCTCGCCTATATGACTTATATGTTACTGGGGTAAAGTTTCTTTGATGATTTGTTTAGATCCCGCCATGTCTATACTATGTTACCACTTGCCTTTTGATTCAATTTGCTTCAAAATCATGAATTTCACTCTTTAAAATGATAATGTAAAATGTATAGCCAGGTATAATATTTCATAAATACTTCCACATAGTAATGAATGCATTATATTGTAAATATGAATACAGTCAATATATCGTGGTGTGATCCGTTCTTTAATCCACTAGAAGTAGAGGGTATACAAGGTAAGATGGCTCCCATCATGCTTTTTTTGGTGAACCTGATTCATGCTATTGCCTTCTTATCTTTGGCTCTCTCAAAACATTGTAGTCTGAATTATTGTATGTGTGTGTCTCCTTCATTGCTGATTTCATAATATTTTCACAAGCTCTGCTTTTTATGAAAGTTCATTTACATTTCACTACTCAGTTATTGTTATAAGCATATACAGTCATTCATTATTTTAACACACTGCCTTCTGTATCATAATCATTAAATGCAATGTTTTGTATTGTGTTTACATTCTGTTATTTATTTTGTGAAATATTACAATAAAATCTGATTCGACCTACTGACATTGTTTCCGCATGTCCAGTTCTGGTGCATCTAGGTTTCCAGGCAGAGAGGATAGACGTAGATGTCGTCTGGTGTTGATTGACGATGAACCAAGAAGGTGAATGGGGTCTAACTGCAGTTTGAAATTAAATAATCTAAGAATAATCGATAGGTAGCAAAGTAGTTTATCCTAATAGGTCTATAGATACAACATGACGATTATATTTATTTCATTAATAAAAGTCAATTACGAATTCATCAAAAAGACGATATCTCAACTGGTCCAGAAACACAGAGACTTACACAAATGTTACAGACATATCATAACATTCTGCAAAACTCTATGGAGTTCCTTACTTCAAAAATATAATTGGAAAACATGGCAAATGACATTGATATGATATTGAACAACTAGGCACCTGGTATGTTTAAAACCATGCTATCATTCACAGACCAAGTTGCGGATAATGTAGGTAGAACTGCCAGGCACAGGAGATGTTTCCCATAGTCGAACCTCTTTGGTACGAATGTCAAAGTACTCTCAGTATCATATCGACCTGCCCCATTTTCACTAATATTCAGGGATGAATGACCTGTCATATTTGTTGATCCTATGTACCAGTAAATGTGAGGAGCTGGGTACCCATTAGCAGCCTTGCAGATCACGGTGATGTTTATCCCTTTTTTTAATTCAGAAGGGAAAGTCATAACGACCTCATCCGGTGGTGCTGTAGCATGCTAAGAGAAATTCAAAAAGTGACATGTTCTATTAACGCATCAAAATCATTAGCGGACATGGGTGATCTGCTTGATGAAGCTTCATTTAGAAAAAAAAACATGTCGGCCTAAATAATTACAATGTATTGCTTTCCAAAACGCCAATTCTACAAGATCATAATCATTCTAGAAGATCAACCACAACGAAAAGACATCCAATTGTTATATCGACGAATACCACACACACCTCCCTGGTTATACGGCTTAGCAACTTTTTAGTAACTGCCCCTGACACGTCTGTAAAATGCCAACAGAGACATACATATGTGCATAAAGAAATATACACTTACCATATGTTGATATTGTAACAAGCTGTCGTTCGACAAAATCTTCACCCAGATATACAAAGCACCAGAGAATCAACCCTTGATACTTCTTATACAGATGCAACTTGTAAGTACTAAAGGTATCAAACAGACTGCCGTCTGCAAGATTTTGAGTCTTCGACAGACTAATACTTCCAGGAGGAATATCAGGGTCGTCAATTCTCCATGTCAGTTCAACTGCCGGTCGTGATCCAATACTTTGACAGCTAATCGAAGCCGAAGAACCTTATTGAACGTAAATAACTGTTGGTGATATCTGGTAGTCTTTTCCATTTCCGGATTGAAAGATTGT
Organism: Lytechinus variegatus; assembly: GCF_018143015.1. Taxonomy (NCBI): domain Eukaryota; kingdom Metazoa; phylum Echinodermata; class Echinoidea; order Temnopleuroida; family Toxopneustidae; genus Lytechinus; species Lytechinus variegatus. The sequence goes on along the minus strand of NC_054747.1, from coordinate 26,496,884 downwards.
CGTGTTAGACGGAAGAACTTTATAGGAAAGGTGAAGAAAAGAAGGAAGAATTTTCGATATACTGTATGTCAATTTGAAAGAGTTTGGGCTTAAAACAAATACCATTTTATGTCTTGTGTAGTGACGGAGAAGTAATATGGGTTAGATTTTATGGGAAAACATTTCGTGGTTTACAATAAATAAAGACCATCATAATATAATTGCTAATCTGAGGAAAATGTAAGGAAAATCACTTTTATTTTTTTCATTTTCATCAATTTTGTTAACATACCGTGAACATTTAGGTAAACAATACACTGACGATCAGTCTGGAGTATTTGATGTGACGCAAAGCAGCTGATATGCTTTCCTTGATCACTCGCAGAGGGCGTGATGGTAACAACCTTCCGAGACGTGTAGCTGTTGCCTTTAACGACATCAGTCTGATCTTGATGGTTGGAAGTAAGATGATCTGGTACAATCCAGTTAAGGACTGCAGGAGGCCTTGCTTCCGATGCTGTACATGTTAGCACATTTGGCTCCCCGGCAATTATCGTTCTAGTGGTGTTATCGGAGCAGAGACGGCTTGATCTATCGGTAACTATGATTACTGAAGGCGGAGCTGTGAAAGAAGATAGAAAATTCATGAGGGGTATATTATTACAGCTATACTCAATTATGCACAATTTAAAAATGTTCAATGTTTGTGGGGTGTGTGTGTTTATTGATTTCTTAGAAAGATGAGCTTCACAATCCGGATGCCCATGAACACATGTCTTTTCAACGACTGTTTCAGAAACAAGAACTTTGAATTATTTTTTTTTGGGGGGGGAGTCACATCATGGGCTACGATCTACGATTTTATTTCTGCGTCAAATTTATTATTCATTATCTATTCTTGGAGTATGTTACATTGAATAAAAGTACGTATATTTGTGGATGTCGATAAAGCTTGAATCGAATTATGAATGGACACATTCCTATTATTGTAAATAAAAAGTATTTCTCTCCTAAAACAAGTGTAATTGATTACCAGTAAACTAGTGAGATCGACGATATAGACAAAATAAATAGTGAACGAAATGTTTTATTTTTTTGCATTGTTTTTGTCATAATTGTTACGGCTATGTGCTGATGAATTAGTTTAGCTTTGTTAATTAGTTTGTTTCTTGATCGCGTTTCACGTACTTCAATAGTCTGCATGTTTTTTTTTTCTTAATATTTATAGCCGTGATGAAATATTGTAATGTATTTTTAGTTTAAACTTTCATTGTTGAAATTGGATTGACTTGTCTTTGATCATTATATCTTAAACAATTACTGCACCTGGTAGTAATGGTCTTACGAGCATGCTCCTTGATGCTGTATTGTGGGGAAAGGCAGTTTGTCGAACAGCACATCTGTAATGCCCGCCATCATCACCAACCAGTTGTTTTATCGTAAGATTAGCACTGGAGTCGTCTGCCACCAAGCTGAATTTCCATTGGTCTAGATAAGAACAGTAAATCTACAGGACCGATCTTCCCTACAATCACATGTTGCGAGTGATTCACCATCCTTCTGCCACGTGATCTCCTTATTTCTGGCATGTAGTGTGTACGTGCAGACCAATGTAAAATCCTCGCCAATCACTGGAAGATACTTGCCTCTGTTGATCAAGACACCAAATCCTTCTGTTTCTGCGAGATTGAAAGACAATATTTTGGAAATGAAGATAATTCATTTGGCGTGATTTCTCCCGAATTAATGCAATGACAATAAATTCATTTCAGTGAGTTTGTAAGGGGTATCATTATAGATTATTCATTTGTCAATATCACTGCTCATTCAATCATTTTCCTTTTTTTCTTATCACTTATCAATTTATTTCACTATTTATTCGTTTTATAAATGTTTTAATGCATTATACATTGATTAATTAAGGCCGCGTGTTTCTATTCAGAAGGATGGGGTGTGTAAAAATCACCAGAATCCATGACCGGGAATATTTTTGTCCTTTGGTCACCCTCTTACGAAATCGAAGGATTCTGTTCTTCAAAATATGTCAGTAAGTCGCTTTACATATTGAATATGAGCACATAAAGATGTGTTGCAAAATAATATTGTCATATAAAAGTACTTATAATATACACACAGTGAACCTTTTGATACGGTGCTCGTTTAATTGTTAACGGAAAATGGGTCAAATACAGATATACCAACGTAAACCTACCACAACTGAAGATGGTTAGAACAAGAACAACCGCAGCATGTTCAAAGGCGCTTGTCATCATATCGAATCTGACTGTACGGAGACTTGCTTTTAGAACGACTTAAAACTCCAACAAAGGCAAATATACTCTAATAAAGTCAAACCTGCAGGATACTCCCTCTTCCTATACACTCAGGGGAAAAATCGCTGGTATACTCAAACGAGTTCTACTGGTTTCCTTTTCAACTCCTGATTCGGTTTCGTGTGCTATTTAACATTAATGAGTAATATCTAGAGCATGTATGGTCCAAGAGGTCGCCATTTCCTCTCGCATCGCGATCGTATAGGGCACACGAGAGTAATTCATCTGCGCGCAAAGCATGTCGGACAGGCGTAAGTAAAGATCACATGACTTTATTGATTAAAACAATTCATTAAAATTAGATCAAATGTTTGTATACCAAAAGAAAAACGATAGAGATAATGTTCATATTCTTTCATTATCAAGGCGTTTCGGGTGGCTAGACTGCATTTTTGGATTTCATTCTAATTATTATTACCCACAATGCAGTTCTGGTTTTTCTGGCAATGAACCGGCCGAAATTATGGCTAGTCTTATTTCAGGCCATTCAACTTTTGATTGAGCTGGGCAAGTACCTGATTAACATATCAAGTCTTAATGTACTGTTAATTGTGACTAATGTCAGTGAATTAAAGCAAAATCTATCAAGGATTGATTTTTAATGATTTTTTGATGAGCTATGATATAACACGTGAGTGAATGGGGGTCTGTAATACTTATGTGTGCCCTATAGCGCGACTACACTTCTACACTGTCGTTGCTATGGCTGGGCGTCGTCTGCTAGAAATCGGTGGTGAGAATGCTTCAAACAGTTTTATGCAAAGTGATAGGTTTGTTTAACAACAGTTGATAAGTCTATAGCTCGGCATTAAGTGCATTTATCGCTTACGATGCTGGAATGACGCTTTCAAATGTATATTAAATGCTTATTATCATTTATCACGCAGAATTACATGGGAACAGAAAGCCCTAGACAGAGGAGCATGGCGAACAGCTGTACATAAGGGTGCTGAAGCATGTGAGGCCAATAGGACCATAGTGGCCGTAGCCACTGTAGCAACAACCAATATTCCCTGTCCACACTTCCAAAGACTATTTAGGGCACAGATTGGCCTGACTAGCCATCTGCAGACCCATCAAGCTAATGATTAAGCCCCAGGATGATTTGATGGTCCTCGTCGCATCGACAGACAAACAAGACTTCGATGATTAATATAATTGACTGTTTTATTTTTGCAATCTTTATGACGTTCTTATAAAGTTTTGTATAACATATTGATAGCTTAACACTTTGTTTTGAGTTAAGGGAGATCGAACAATTCAACACATACATGTGTAGATCCCAATTGCTATCTCAAGTAGATTGTGAAGAACTACTAGATGTACTGGATTGCACTGGCGCTGTCAATGGCATGGATAGAGGTAAAGCCACAAGAATGCCCTCTTGACTGGACTTCAAAGTGATTTATGTACTTTTGGAGACTATCAATTGCATTTTTTTTTTCAGTTTTATTTTTCATTTATGTTAAACTTTTTTTCCAGAGACAGTAATAATGTTATCATACTGAGTGAAGTTTATTTCTATTTCAGAATAGTCGTGTGTCTTGTTATTTAAGGTATGGCTAATCTTATTTTTTTTCATTAAAAGACATACTATTCAACAGAAATGAGTAACAATCATAGACATTTATTCGTGTAGAAATAAACGTCTTATAGCTAGCAAATAGGAGACAGGGCCATGTACATGTCTGAAATGACGGTCGTAAGATGGGGATGGTGGGTTGACTGTTGCAATAAATTGTCTGCATAGACATACACTAAAATAATCCACGGTGATGAATGTCTCGTAAGAAGGATTTTGAAAGAATGCGGGACTTTGATTATGATATTTCTGAAATTCGCAAGGAAATATAAAATATTCAGAGATGTTGGTAGAAATCGCATTTGTATATCATCTTATGACTTTACTTTGATGAGCACTGTAATAGATTTGTTTTTCAGTGTTTCAGAGTGGTAGGTGATTGATACCAATAAACAAAAATAAATCACAATATTAATTATTAAGTGTCTAGCTTGTTGATTGTCTAACTTTTGAGTATAAATTATATTTTATAGTAGGATCGTTCATTGACATTGTCTGTTGTGTTTTTTGGTTATTAGCCAAATCTAAGTCAGACTGTATTGAATGTCGCTCATACATGTATGCTTTACACTCCCCATATTCTTTACCTGGATTTAGTACTTCCAGTATTTCATTCGCTGAACGTTGTCCATCTAGGATAAAAACATCGAATGTGTATCTCCCATTGTCACCAGTAGTCAAATTGATTATTGTAAGCGATGTGCTGCGGCTATCTCCCATTAACTTGTATTTTGTAAGATTGGGAATATTAGATGTACAGCTACTCGCAAAAGTGCACGATTCATAAGCAACCTGGATACCATTGTGTCTCCAATGTACTGTACGATCATTCGAAGGATGCGAATAGGTACACGTCATCGTAAAATCTTCTCCTTTGACGGGTAGGGTCTGCCTTGGTTGAAAAGAAATCATGGCTGTAGACATGGTAGAGCGGTATCCTGTAAATTGATTGAGTAGGAATATTTTCAATTATTGGTAATAACAGACGGATTGCTAATTCATAGTATATTTTCCAAGACGGGTATCAATTTTAGAGTATCAAGAGGTGCAAAGTGGCACCCTTCATGATATTTAACCCAAAAGGATGCACACTTGCACTTTTTTCGAGTTCTGCTGCACATTTGTTTAATCTTTTTGTTTGGAGGGGTTACCTTTATACAGAGAAACCACTCGATAAGTAATCTTAGAGCTGGTTTACATTCGGGCACTTTCAATTATATCATACACAAATTGTTATATTGATTATATACATGTACGTGTACATTTCACATTTTGCTGAATCCACCCTTAGTGAACCTAACATATATTTGTATGATGTAATGCAGTTCATACGTCATTTATAGATGCATAGGCCATTATACGCATTCTAAGACGAAATCAAACAATGCAATTAGGAACAAAAGAGAGGTTTTTTATGATGGGAAAATGAATTCTTACAGACAGTATTGGGCCGCCATGACCTCACTTCAAATGATCTTCCAAGATACAGGATGACTTCCTCGTGTAATATTGTTAATTTTATTCATAGCCTTTATCTATTACAAAGAGAATTGCTACAGGCCAATATACAGTATATGTATTTAAATCTTTTAAATTCGACTTACCATTACCAAGGAAGAGAAGAACAAACAAGCACCAATTATGGTACGCCATTTGAGATCAGGATGATCAAGTAACATTCAATATCAAATTATAAGAGTTGCAGTTTGCGATAAAAATTTTGTTTTTTAGGAGAAATCATCGATGTGTAGCAAACACGTTGAAGGAATATGATGACAATTTGTTCGATTACTTTCAGTCGTCCATGCCGTTAAACACATTATAACAGTACGACTTAATGTCTTAATTTGTCAGTGGTCGAAAATGAAAGAACGATGTTATGTCTATAGATTATATTAACTGTATTGCTGCATTTCAATGATCTAGCGACAGAGTGTGCTCTTTTCCCTATTATATTTGAGGTTGAGCTTTGAGGATTGCGTGCAGACAAATGTCACGACACATACTCTTTTAGGGATGGGCTCCAATACACAATAAATCCGAGATACTTCAGAAAACCTGTTCCGAAAGCATTTATTTCGTTTAAAATTCATATTGATCCTAATCAACACCGTTAACTTTGAACATGACACTGTAGCCAATCTGCACAAAATAATACACAAAAACACTTATACAGCTACAACCAATCTGAGACATTGGGACTTAAAGTAATGCTAATCAACCAAACTTCGAAATGACTTATGGCACCACTTGTCTTTTAACTTAAGAACTTATACATTGACGTCATGTCGCGCCGCCATCTTAAAGGCTAATGAGTTTGCTTTGCATGCGTTGTTGATCTGCAGCTGGCGCATCTCTAACAACTCCGCTTATGTGTATTTCTAATATCCTCTAAAGAAGAAAGCTATGAGAATGTGACGTAAAATATATAACGTTTATCTTAACAATGTGGCATGATCACCCATTTTCGCCGACAAACCTATTTACAAAATCAACACTCCTAAAGCTGGCTTGTGTGAAATCATAATTTACCTTTGTGACCCTAGGTTGTTTGGCAAAAATATTCGTAGGAATCCGCTTCCAAAGTTCAAAGTCCATCATTGCTACACATCGAAACGATTTTATCCCTTTAACTTCTAGTTCATTACATATAGGTTCAAATTTACAGGTTCTCCTTGGTCTATACATCCATTCCACATCTAAAATAAAACCAAGGAATCTATTTTGCAGCTTTGTGGGTTTTTTTTCTAAGTTTCCCCAAGTATATCACACTAATCAAACATGCTTTGTATCAAACTCTTATAAAATATCAGCGCTGTGGTTTAGTTATGAATGGTCGGATTAATTTGAGTTGGTACCATTTCAGTGAGTTTTTTTAATTTGATTATCAATGTAGCAATATGAGAAACAAAAGGAGTAATATCACATGACATGAACATAAACATATACAACTATTGAAATAAAGAGAGTACAATTGTATTATAAACACTGATATGCTGACCCTGGGTACAGACCCGACGTTTAATATTTAACATAGAATTTCTGATAAGAAGCATAAGGTTCACCGCATGGATGGTGAATAATTCATAGAAGTATTATACGTCCTATAAATTGGAAAGCATTAATTATCATGTTTGATTGGAAATATTTTTTTAAAGATTTTACCAACATGATTAGTTTCTGTGCGAATAGAAAAAATGCATTGATAAAAATTGTTGAGAAATGGGATACACAACCTAAAAATCAAATAATTGAAATAATGATACGTTGAAAGTTAAAGGTTTTGTCTACACATGTACAAAAAGACACTATAAGCCGTTTGAATATATTTTAGTTTTGCATGTCAGACATTTTTTCTGTAAAATGTTCCAACCTAGAGGACAGAGCCTAAAGGTATCTCTTTACGTCGTTATTAATGTTATTGTTAAAAACTATTTTATTAATTTGTAAAAACCATTCAACATCCATAAATAAAGAAGAACATTTATAACCCAGGACCAAGGTTTACAAATAAAGTTCCTCAGGCAGGGTGACACAGGCTATAGGGTACAAATTAACAGAACAGTAACAAATACATGAGTGGATTTGGTATACGTTCAGTACAATTCGAACATTTCAAATGACCCAGAGTTCTATACCACTGAAAAAAAGGGAAAAAAAGAAAAAAAAATCTTGACTTACTTGCAATTATTTGAAATTATGAAAATACATAATGACTACAGAATAAAGGTAAATTATACATATGGTACCGATAGATACTGGAAAGGAGGGAAAATAGGACACAGCCTTAGATAGGTGGTCATACATATAAGTTAGCTTAGATATCTTAAGTGAAATAACACGTCGCTTGAAAACATTTAATACAAATGAGTGGAATGAATAATCACATTCCACTCTTGAAATATCTTTCGTAGAATAACATTTCAATATTTAATAAGGGATGTGATTATTCAGTTTAACATAAGGCAAGATAAGGGTGAATTATTTCCGTCGCTCAAAATACATTTTAGTATAGTGCGGTAATATTATGGTAATTATATAGTAAGATATTTCTAATCTAGCAGTAAATATAACACTAACAACATGAGAATACGTGTGGTCGCGTTGAGGAAATTATTGATTTTTACGTGTTAGTGGCGTCGAATAACCTGATTCACTTTGGAAATTTACAGATAGATAATTATTTACTCGTGGTTGCTATTATTTACATCTCAAAATATTGGTATGATTGCCATAAAGGTTCCGATCTGCTGTTGAAAACAACATAGGGACCCAGGAGAATTGATTTCAGGACTTCATCTCTGAGGTTTGCATATTTCTTCCCCAACTTACATTCCTTCATAACTGTAAGAAGACGTTTTTTGTTTTCCGGGGGTTATGAGGCCCCTAGATCCGATCTCGAGACAGATGAGTAGGGAGTTCTACCCAGCTATTTCGATATCGGAGATAAGACCTGCATAGCGGTCACATTTCCTTTGATGGGCTTCGTTGATGTTCCTTTCAAATGGGACCGTAAATTCAATTATAACGACCCTTTTCTGTTTATAATCCAAAAAGCAAATGTCAGGTTTTTGTTGGGTGGGCATGACTTCTGGGGGGATTGTTCTGCCGTTTATGTTAACTCCCTCTAGGTCAGCGAAAATTCTGACATCTTTCGAGTTAGAATTCTTTTGTTTCATGAGTGAGACTAATTTGTGAATCACATTGTGACGCCATGCGTACCTATCTAACATCTTTTCACAGAGGTTGAGAATATGGTGGAGAGTACCTTTAGCTTGGCAAAGATTGCACTTATCGTTAAGGCGTTTGCCCCAACGATACAAGTTCTTATTACTCGGCAAGCTATCAATACAAGCATTAACAGCAAACTTTAGGACCCCCTGAGTCCAAAGATTATCGATTCTCATGACAAATCTACGTTTTCCATGTGTAAAATCTTCAAGTAGTCTCCCTGAACTAGGAGGGGTTCAATTTCTTCTTTTTTTTCCATTTTTCACTAGTCTGTTCCTTTAGATTTTGTTTAACCTTTTGTTTAGTTTTTTGCCAGTTAGACTGTACACTCTTAACATAAATTTCATGGGCATCACCGGTTGTTGAGGATTTCCGCGACCAATTACCTTCCCTCAATAGTTGTTGATCAAGGGCATGGTTAACATGCATGTCGCCAAATGTTCTCGACCTACTATATGCAAGGCAATGACAAGACCGGTATAATTCGGAAATGGTCGGGATATCAAGGCCTTCTGGGGCATGCACCAAGGCGTTATTTGCACCTCGTCGCGGTATACCCAACCATTTCTTCAGATATTTGTCTAGCAGGGCATCAAGGGATTTAAGCTGAGTAGTGTGGAGATCGTGAACGGTAAGTGCAAATCTCATGGATGGAAGCGCGTAATTACTAAGTATTCGCACTCTATATTCGTTTCTAATATTTACACTATCAATGTTTTAGAGATTGGTGTTCAGTTTTTCAGTTAAGAATTTCAATGTATCTTCTGTCTTCATTGAAAAGGTAATATGAGAACCGAGAAACTTGACAGGGTCATTTATAATGGAGTCGATTAGTTCGTTACCTACAGAGAAATCCACAACAACCGGTTTGCTACTTGATATTGAAAGAGAGCGGCACTTTCGAACTTTCATCCTAAAACCCATACTATTTAGCAAATCATCTATTTCAGTAATTAGTTTTTGATGATGTCTTTTATTTCCGGTAATCAAGTTGAAATCATCCGCATAGGGTGTTGAGATTATTCGCTGACCTGCAAAGTCGTAGCCATACTTCTGTTTCTGAGCTTCTAGATATTCCAAGATAGGGTTAAAATACATAAGAAATACGATTGGGGAAAACAATAAACGAATAATCGGTAAAAACTTTTGACTTTTCAAACAATTTATCTCAAAGTACCCCTTCAATATGAAAGTAAGTCACACTGTGTAACGATGGCGATTATGTTTACTATATTCAGAACTGTACGCAGAAGTGAAAGCAGCCCCCCCCCCCCAGAAATTTAGAAAAACCTATATTTTCTTAATGACACATTTTTTGTTAACTTCACCAAAACTGTGGACGAAATTCATCATTTTCACTCTAAAAATGTCAAAACATTCAGAAGACAGGTTGCCCCATTCCTTCTTTCAAGTTTATTTTTCAAAAAAAAATATACGTCTTGCCCCCCCCCCTCCCTGGAAAAAAATATATCCTTTACAGCCATGATAAACCGTGCCTTAAGAATGGCGATGAGGCAGAGCTGATTGGAACTGTTATATTCCATTTAAATTACGTTCTTGATATTTGTTTCATTCATCCGTCTCTGTAATTCCTAAATAAACTGCCATAAATAATCTGTCATTACTGCCAATGGCCTCCTAAGCTTGGTGAGAAGATCAGAGTGATTACAGCATCATATCGATCAGCGCTGTTGACCGAGATCCTAAGTGATGAGCTATTCGTAATATTTCTTGATCCGATGTACCAGTAGATGAAAGGAGCCAGGTATCCATTACGAGCTGTACAGGTTACATGTACTTTAGTTTCTCTTCCATCGAGCATATCACCTGGGACAGTCATTAGTACTTCGTCTTCTAGCCCTTCAAAGAAACATGAAACCATTTTTTAAAGTTAATCTTTCAGCTAAAGAAACAAGCATGTTTTTTTAACAGAAACCGGATGAATGTTAAATCATCAATAACAACAATGATGATCATTCGTTCCATTAGGGCATCGGAGTAAACAATACCTCGCAACATTCTCGTTAAGTTTGTCAAATTATACTACATGAACTTTTATTGAATGATCGTACTATTTTATCAGTTCTATTTTTCCAATATTATTACTAGTATATAAAATAATTATGGGATAGCAACTCACCGTAAACAATTAGTCTAACTGCGACCACTTTAACAAATAAGGCATCGTCTATATCGAAGGAACACAGAATGTGCATTCCATGATTTGTGACATCTGGCATTATGGTTATGGTACTTTCGGTGTCAAATAAACTGTCGTCTAAAACACTCCTACTTCTTGATACATTTGCATGGATCGAAGTCCTGTCAAGGTCGCCAACTAACCAAAATGATAGCTCAGTTGCTGGGAATGACCCGATGCTTTTACAAGTAATTGAAGTCGGTGAATCTTCTTGAACGTATAGGATTGTTGATAGTGACTGGTTACCTCCAGTTAGAAAGAGGAGCACACTGGTCGGTAGAACTGTATCCATGGCAAATTAGAAAAGAAGGGTGAGAGAAAGAGTGAGAAAATAAAATGGAAAGAAATATTGTATGATGTGCGACAGGCCCTTTTCGAAAAAAAAGTTCAGAAACCTCACGATACCATGCTAATAAAAAAAAATCAGAAGATATGATTTATAGTCAATGAATGTACTCAGTATCACAGATCTGCTAAAAGGTGCTTAGAAGCAGCACCTGGTTCGATGCAAAGTGTCAGCATATTCAGACTATTTTGGATTAACAGTGTATTACAAAAAAAGCAAGTACTAAAAATCTAGTAATAACAACATCATGTATATGTATGAAAGCTTACCCATGAAAAATACATACCACGAACATTCAGAGTAACTAAGTATCTAATAGTCCTTTGTAGATCTTGGTGTGATACGATGCAGCTAATGATCTTTCCGTGATCGTTTCTGGTTGGTGTGATTGTCAAAGATTTCCGGGATGTGTAATATCCGTCTTGAATGTCATCAGACTGATCCTGATGAACAACGGTCACACCCTCTGGTAATAGCCATTGCAGAACAGCAGGAGGCCTTGCCCTATTTGCCCCACATGTGATGTTGTACGGATCTCCAGCAGTTATACTTATGTTAGCGTAGTTCAAGTACTGCCAGCCCGATTGCGTGTCAGACACAAATACCCTTGCTGGTGGAACTGGAAGGGAAAAAGTGGCATTTTTTTCAGGATTAAAATCCGAGTGTAACAGTTCTTCTTACTGCCTATTCTTATGCTTCATTTATCAATATCATTGATTGGTTTTCTTGCAACCCCACATAGCTTCTTCCGCGGGTTATTCGCAAAAAGAGTTTTAAAATATAACTTATGAATTTTCTTTGATACTAGGGACATCTAACAGCTCAATGAATAGATCCCAATAGCTATCCTCAGTTACTCTGGCGTTGTCCTTGGCATGGGTAGTAGTGATGCTACTGGAATGGCCTCCTAAATTGCCCTTATCACAAACGATGAGTACTATTGAAGAATGTTATTGGCAGTGTGTAAACACTGCAATTTTCGATTTCTGTCTTGTTCATATTTTATTTACCATATATATTAAAGAGAGTGAAGTTTACTTCTATGTCAAAATAGAGTGGTGTATCTGTCCATTTCAGGATTGGCAATCTGTAAAGTTTCATAAATAAACCAACCTCTCATCAGGTATGTATAGCCAACGTTACCAATAATTTAAATGTGTGTATAACCTTATTATAACAAGCAGATAAGTAACATGGCAATTGTATGAAATTACACAGGCGAGATGAGGATGATGGGATCCCTGAAGTAATAGACTGGATAAGCGTAGAAATACACTAAAATCTACATTGTTGAGAAACGTATTATCAGAACAATCCTGAAAGAGTGGAGGAATTTGATTTTGAAACTTATTTTTATTTGGTTATGAAAAATATGTTTTTTAACCTTCGTTAGTACCTGGATTTAGTGCTTCCAATTGTTCATTCGCTGAACGTTGCCCATCTAGGTTCAAAACATCGCATGTGTATCTCCCATTGTCACCAGTGGTCAAATTGATTATTGTAAGGGATGTGCTGCGGTCATCTCCCAATAACGTGTACTTTGTAGGATTAGGAACAGAAGTTGTACAGCTACTCATCATAGAACTGCACAATTCATAAGCTACCTGGATGCCCTTGTGTCTCCAATATACTGCACGATAATTTGAAGGAGGCGAATAGATGCACGTCATCGTAAAATCTTCTCCTTTGACGGGCAGGGTCTGCCTTGGTCGGAAAGAAATCGTGGCTGAAGACAAGGCAGAGGGGGAGCCTGCAAATGGATTGGGTAGGATCTTTTCTTTCATTATTGTGATAATAAATGTATTGCTTATCCATAGTACTTTACAAGATTGCACCTGGTTTAGAATATCAATATGTGCAAGGTTGCGTTCTTCAAGATTCGTACTGGTATTTGACTCAAAGGGGAACAAATTTGCACCTTTTCTAGTTTTGCTGAAGATTTCTTTCTTCAGATATTTTACATCTTTATACAAAAGAAACGTAGTCAGCTCTAGATGATAAATCGTGGGCGCAAATAAAAAAGGATTTACAATTGGTCTCTCTTAAACAAAGTTTATATGAATTATCATGTATATTGCACTCTTTGCTGCTTGCACCTTTTGTGACCTCATGTTTCTGTATTTTATGCAATTTAAACGTCATCATCAGATGCATAGGCTCATACAGAGACAAATAGCGGAATTAAAAATGGAAGAAATATTTTTTAATGAGAAAACAACCATTTACAGACATCTGAATGTAGTGGGCCGTATAACCTCACTTAAAATTATCTTACAGAATAGCGGACGAAGTTCTATTGTAATATTGTTTATTTTATTCATAGCCTATATTAACTACAAAGAGAAATGCTACGAGTCAACATGAATGGATATTAATCTTACTCGACTTACCATTACCAAAGAAGAGAAGAGAAAACAAGCACCAAATATGGCATGCCATTTGAGATCAGAGGGATAGCATCCAATTCAATAATCCTGGTAACAAGATAACATTCATTATCAAAATGTAAGACAGTTACAGTAGGTGAGACAAATTTCGTTTCTAGAAGACATCCACGATGTGTCCCGAACACTGTGAAGCAATAGTGATGACAATGAAATTTGTTCGATTACTTTCAATCATCCATGCCGTTAAAGCACATTACGAAAAAACGACATGATGTCTTAAGTTGTCAACGGTTGAAAATGAAAGTACGATGTTATGTATATTAGATATATTAAGTGTATGGCGGCATTTCAATGATCTGGCGAGAGAGTGTGCTCTTTCTCTTATCCGATTTGAGGTTGAAGTTTGCATAACCTACTTACATCAAACAATGGAGTGGGATGGCGTCCAGAGAACCGTAACGACACATGTGCCCAAACGAACACAATCAGAGGTAACTCAGTGAAAGTGTTCCTGAACACATTTATTGTGTGTAAAGTTCACCCTATTGATCCTAATCGACACCGCTAACTCTTAGCATGCCACTGCCGTTAATCGGCACTCAAATAATACACAACAAATTATCAATTTACAACCTAGCCACTCCATGCCATAACTTTTTTTCAACATGTTTTTATTAGGATTTCATTTAAATGAATTACATAAACTGCAGATAACCCCCCTACACATACACACAACTTTGAAATTACTTATTACATCACATGTCATTAACTTAATAAAGACCTTATTTACTGGCGTCATCGCAGCTCCATCTAGAGGCTGATACCAATTTAATGCATGCGTTGGTAATCTGCAGCTTTCACTTCTCTGACATCCACGTTTACGTGTATTGCACCTGTCAATGTATAGTCATGATTTCTCGTTATTTCATTTAAGTTACTCTTTTGATTACATTTGGTCCTAAGAAAACATCGGGTATACCCCAATCAACCAAAATTGCGTGTGTCTATATGCACCGCCAATCTATTCTTCACTAACCTTTAGTTAAATGTAGCAAAATCATCGTTGAGGTTGTTAACAAGAGTGTTCACTTTTTTCTATGTGTATTTTGAAATGGTACTTGGCGGGGTTTTTTATTACCATGAACACGTTCCCACGCAATCTATTCATAGCAGGAATTACTTGAATCATTCTTGTCAACCCTGCCCATCCACAACATCAGACAGAACAAAACTATGAAACAGGTTTTATCCCTTTTGTTTATATTTTTGCTAAATCAATCCAACAACATGAGAAAAAATACATGTATATACATCATATGCCATATGCATAGACCACTGTTGAAATAAAGATGCAACAACTGTATTGTCACCATTGATATACTGGTCATTAAATGTTAGACATGGATTAATAAATATCTAGTTAAATCGTCTGCCTAGTGCATAGAGGATCAATTATTTACGGAAGTGTTAATCCTCATCACAATTTTTAACTGGAGTACTTGGGGGTACTCAGTTAACAATATGAAGTCACGTGTATGGTTGGAACAATATTCAAGATTATAACAGCATCATCACTTTCTGTGCGAACATAAAATAATTACTTTGAGAAACATTCCTAAGAAATTTCATGCGTTTTGACCCCCCCCCCCCCCGGGAAAAAAATATGGGTACGGCCATGATAAACCTTGCTTTAATTATCGAAATGGAGCATTGTCGAGTGGAACTGCGGAAATTCATTTGAATTCCGTTGTCAATATTTATGTATATTTTTCTTCATTGTTCATTTTTTTATAACTGAATAATCTGGTGATTTTCGGTTTTCATTACAGTCATCGTCCTGATCTAAGGTTGAAATTATATTTGCAAAACCTTTGTGTTATTCACGGAACACAAAGTGGATGAAGTAGGTTGAGTTGCCTGACAGAGAAGACGTTTGCCGTGGTCAAACCTATTTGTAATGATGGTCAGAGTGCTTTCAGCATCATATCGATCAGCACTATTAATGGATGTCTTCACAGATGAATTGCCTGTGACGTTCCTTGACCCGATATACCAGTGGATGTGAGGAGCGGGGTATCCATTAAGAGCTGTACATGTTATGTTGGTCTCAGAGCCTTCGAGCATATCACCACGGACAATCATTACGACATTGTCTGGTAGACCTTCAGACAAACATAAAAAGCTATTGGTCATAGTCAAACTTCAGCTGTAGAATTAAGCTTCTTTTATATTATACATAGCCCGGACAGTATATTGGGAATCAAACGAAATAATTTTAAACCATCACTAACAGCAAAAATGATTTTATTTATTGAAAAAAAAAACACATGAGTAGGGAAGGCGGGTAAGTTGTGACAGTTTTTGCTCTTTGCATGTTAGAATTGATATGATTAATAATCTTGTCGAAATAAGTACCTTGCCTTGAAATCTAATTCTTCTGAAATATTTTCCACCTATATATAACTTTCTATCCCCACACTGAAAGTCATCGTGACCTTTGAAAAAAACGATGTCAAATGGCTCAACTTGCCCCATATATGGGGTAAGTTTGAGCCACCTTCTGGGGTAAGTTGAGCCACAAAAACTATGTACAAAATGTATGAGGGGAGAACCAGCATGTCAATTTTTTTAAAAGTCTTTTCACTTGCTAATTTTCTATAAATGCTAACATCCTTTAAAAGGAAAAGAGCAGTCATGTAAATTTGCTCCTTTTAGCCAGCATTTCAATCGATTTTTATGGTTTGTTTGTTTTTAAGATACATTACCATAGGAATTACCATGGCTCAACTTGCCCCATGCTGTTTGGCTCAACTTACCCCAGTCCGAACTTAGTGCGATAATTTTGTATCCACACATTTATTATGCATCCATCATATAAAAGACTATGACAAGAATGAAGATCCATACCTGGACTTATAATGTTGTTATCATGTCTTTATTATATTTAAAGACATGTGTGTTTATAAAGCACTTATCTATTTCACACTCTTTTTTACTTTTTTGGCTGAAATTCATATTTTTCCCTCTAAAAAACTACTTTTTATTTCAAAGTTGAAAACAATATGGTGGGGTTAGGGGTTATGCTATAGGTCATCAATACATGACACCACCACAATGTCTGACTCATTCATTTTTGGCCTGGGGCTGGTGGCTCAACTTGCCCCTATGCTCAACTTACCCCGCCTTCCCCTAGCTATCTTTTAGTTCTTTTCAGGTTTGGTTAGGCTATTCGAGATGAATTTTCATTGATGATCTTTTATCAGTTAACAATATTGACTCTAGGTTTTAAAGATATTGAAGGAAACAACTCACCGTAAACAAATAGTCTAACTGTCAGTACTTTAACAAAGAAAACATCGTCCATATTCGAGAAACATACAATGTGCATTCCATTGTTCGTGGCATCTGGTCTAATGGTAATGGTACTTTCAGTGTCAAACAAAGTGTCGTCTAAAACGCTCCTATTACTTGACACATTTGCGTGGATCGGAGTCCTGCCAAAGTCACCAACTAACCATAATGATAGTTCAGTTGCTGGGAATGACCCAATACTTTTACAAGTGATTGAAGTCGGTGAATCTTCTTGAACGTGTAGGACTGTTGAGAGTGACTGGTTACCTCCAGTTAGAAAGAGCAGCACACTGGAAGGAAGAACTGTATGCATGGCAAACAAGAGAAGAATCGTAAGAGAAAGTACTAGAAAGAAGAATGAAGCATTGTATGATATGCAGACAGGCCCTTTGTGGAAAGCGGTTTTGTAACTTAATGATACTGCGTGTAAATAAATAAGAGATGATCTCAATATAAAAAAATAGATAAAGAAAAATCGTGTGGACTGCGGAATGATGCTTGGAAACAGCTCGTTCGTCCTTTTGTAGATATGCATGTAAATAGATTGAAATGGAGCTTAAATCGACGTAAAGTGTTAGCATATTTTGTCCAATGCTTAAGCTATGGTGAATGAATTGAGTGTTTTGCAAGAACTGAAAATCTAGGATTCCCTGAATGACACATACCATGAACATTCAGAAGAAATGAGGATCTAAGACTCCTTTGTATTTCCGGTGTGATGCGATGCAGCTGAGAATCTTTCCGTGGTCATCTCTCGTGGGTGTGATCGTCAAGGCTTTCCGGGAGATGTAAGATCCGTAATGAATGACATCAGATTGATCCTGATGAACAACGGTCACGTCCTCTGGTACTAGCCATTGCAGTACTGCAGGAGGCCTTGCCCTATTTGCTCCACAGGTGATTCTAAACGACTCTCCAGCAGTTATACTTATATTGTCGTTGTTCAAGTATTGCCGGACCGAGTGGGCGTCAGACATAAAAACCCGTGAGGGTGGAACTGGAGAAAAACACTGTACATTACAAATAAACACCCTCATCCCAAATAGTTCCTTACCATTTCATTTGTTTAAATAATTAATCCCTGAATTATTTTCTTTTTGGCGAGTATGAACTCATGCAAATTTTTCAAAAGGCTAAATAAACAAATAAATAATAAAAAGTAATAAAACAGTCATAATATTATTTATATTATGTATGACCTTGCCACATACATGTATGCCCCGTCAATGTATTCATATTGATTAACTTCTTACAAATAACACGTCGAAAAGAGCCCGTTATATGAAACGATACAGAAAGGAGGAGGTGACGGGGGTTATGTACAACTAAAAATATCTACAATCAAATAACGTTTCACATGTTTGGTGAAAAAAAGCATCGTCGATAGAATCTTTGCAGTTTGATCATGGGCCTTTTCACACGTTAATCTTGAATTCGTCTTTAGAATCATCGGAACTTTCACACGAAAGACTCGCACCGCAATTTGGGTGAAATTCTACTGGTATTTCCCTCCGGAGTAGAATTTGACTTCGTGATTGTGATTAACGTTCGTGATTCTAGTTTGGCTTCACACGTTCTAAAAAAAATCGTCATTACCCTTATTTTTCACTGGAATCCTTCTTCAAATTATATTTTTTTTAAACTGCGAATAGTCACGAGCTCTAGGTAAAATGGGTTTGCGCTATCATAACGATGTATTTTCAGTGGGTAAGAGTGATGGCACAATACTGGATGAGTAGGCATACGCAATAGTATATATTTAATTTGATATCATCATGCTCATTGTGGTTAATGGAACTACTTCGTAGGGATGGGTTTGTCATCTTTCTGTAAGAACATGGTCATGATTTAGAAATGCTAAGATTAAAATGATATTGTGCGTCGCAAAATAGCGTGACTGCTTTAAAAAAGAGCTTAGCTAGGTGGAATGAAATGTTACCCATCCTGTCAAACCTCCCTTTTGTTCTTACCTCGATTTAGTACTTCCAGTATTTCAGTTGCTGAACGTTCTCCATGTAGGTAAAATACATTACATGTGTATCTCCCATTGTCACCAGTGGTCAAATTGATCATTGTAAGGGATGTGCTGCGGTCATCTCCCAATAACTTGTACTTTGTAGGATTAGAAATATTAGGTGTACATTCACTCGCAGTTGTGCACGATTCAGACGCAATTCGCGTTTCTTCGTGTTTCCACTTGACAGTGCGAGGATACGAAGGAGGCCAATAGATGCACTCCATTGTAAAATCTTCTCCTTTGACGGGTAGGGTCTGCCTTGGTTGAAAATAAATCATGGCTGTAGACATGGTAGAGCGGGAGCCTGTAAATGGATTGGTAAGGATTATTGTCAGTGATTGGTAATGATAGACGTATTGCTAATCCATAGTACTTTACAAGACCATCATCTATTTTAGACTAGTATCAAGAGCTGCAAATTGCACCCTTCGAGATTCGCGTTCATATTTGACTCAAACGTGATAAAAGGGTTCAAACGTGCACTTGTTCGAGTTTTGCTACAGGTTGCACCATTTTGCGAAGGATAACACCCTTCGTGCACCTTAAATGCGTAACACAGTCCATGGTCTTTGGATTGATACGTGCCCAGGAAGCGCATTTCGAGACACTGAAAATAATAATACAGCCAATATGTATAGATTCAATTTTATTTAAATTTAATCAAATTCGACATACCTTTGCCAAAAACAAGAAGAGCAAATAGGCACAAAATACGGTACGCCATTTGATATATGAGTGATAGTATCCAATCCAATAATCCTGGCAACAAAGAAGCATTCAATATCAAAATTGAAGATAGTTGCAGTAGGTGAGACAAATTTTTTTTAAAGACATTTCCGATGTGTCTCAAATACATTGATGTAATAATGATGACGGTGAGATTTTTTCATTCACTTTCGCTAGCTTATGCCGTTATGCACATTTTAAAAGTACATGTACGACTTAATGTCTTAGGTTGTCAGCGGTCGAAAATGAAAGTACTATATTTTATTTATCAAATATATAGCTGCATTTGTTCGGACGACAGAGTGTGCTCTTTCTCACAGCCGGTTTGATCTCGAGGTTGCTTAACCGAGAATACAATGGATTGGGAAGGCGTCCAGAGAACTGTCACTACACATACTCTTCGGGATGACCTTAGGCAATGATATCATCGCACCGCCATCTTAGTGGGCTTTGCATTACATGCCTTGTTTATCTTCAACTGACGCAAACCATAAAACCTACCATTGTTTAAATCTTTGACACATGCATTCTTATGAGATTGATCTGATAGACTTTAAGAAGGATTTCATTCATTTTAATTCGGGTTTTTCCGATTTTTTTTATATTTTGATTCCTTTCTTGCATTTTGTGAACCCCTTAAAATTGGACCAGGGGAGATCACATCTATCTGTATATTAGATAAGCACAACTGCATACCAGTCAGTCTGTCTAATCTAAAACAAAATATTTTTTGTTTCATTCCTACCGAATTTAACAACCGAAGTTTATACAACTTCCTGATTGTAATGGCTTCCAGTACCAGCAGAGAAAAGAGAAAAGAACTCGGGAACATCAAGTTGAGATTTGGATATGCGATATAGATTATAAACCAATCAGAAGTTACTGCAGACAACAAGAAATTATTTTGTTCAGTCTATGCGCTACAGGAAATCACAAGAAAACATGTAGGGTAAAGAATATCCAGGATGCAACCTCCGACTGCAGGAACAATTTGGGTGAGAAGCAGCACAAGAGAGCAGAAGCAGAAGCGCAGTCTTAAAAAACGTTGAATCTACGATCGCGTCAGCCGAGGCCTCGATAAGTAAGCATCTACTGGCAGTCAACGATAACTTTTAGGTTGATTCCGAAGAAAAGTTAAAGAGAGCACGGAACAAAGAAAGCAGGATGATCAAATTAATCATCTATGAAGAGGAGCCGGTAATCTCTACTACAAGAGGAAATAGGAAAGAACGTGTCGACGTATGGAAGGTTTTAAACAGCAAAGCGAGAGAGAATCATCGAAAACCGAGAAGAAATTCACCTTTTCAGATGTGATGACAATTAGCGAAATCATTTCTAAAAGGATCAAGGAGATTACTAACCGAATTATGCATGAAATTTATACATTGAAGAATATTCAATATACTGTCATACAAATTACCAAACGGGATAAAAGATTGGTGAATATAATAAATTGAATCAAACTCCCTAGGTACTAACATTTTCTGATGAAACATTTTGAATGTGTATCAAGACGCTGGCAGCATCCTTAACAGCATATATCGTGAAATTAAGAGAGTGAAGATTGCAGAGGAAGAACTTGTAGAATACTATGGTAGAATTGATGGGTACATCGGCAAATGGGAACTTGTCAAGTCAAGCCATATTCCGTCGGTCGTCGAGAAACCGGGAATTCGTGGATTTATCAGTGATGATGAGGTGTTCGTGTGGGAGGAGGACAGTAACGCCATGTATGCTACAAATATCATCACAGGAATCACTAATCAATCATCGATGAAGATCGGAGCATGTATACCACATCGCTGACGTGGTAGTCTATGAATAGTGGAAACCGGGTGGCCGCCTGGATGAAGCATTGTCGAATGGAATTGTTAAAATTGTTAAAATTCATTTGAAATTCGTTGTCAATAGCAATTTTTTTTTTTAATTAACCAGTTTTTTAATGCATCAGTCTCTACGACAGAAAGGCCAAATGTGATTAAATACGTCAGTGTATGTCTACCTGTCCAAAGGATGACAGCTTTGCTGGTAATAATTGGCAGAACGTTGATGTTGTCAGAAATGGGATGATCCTCGTCAATCATTCCAAGCAGTGCAATATCAATGTCATCAGCCTAACCGATTCGACAAGAACAAGTACCATCGCAATACAGAGTAACAAAGTATTTTGTGAAATAGACGTCTTGTCAACAAGTGATATCGTTTTAAAGTCGGATTTGGAGGAATTTTCTGTCGTGTCACAATCGGGGAAAGAGACATTTTTCTTGCACTGCGCTGACTGGTTGTATGCACGTAGTCACGTGCACGTGGAGAAACTCATATATATATATATATATATATATCATTCAGGAAAGGATCATTGTGAAGTATGAGGGATCGGAGCGTGATTATAACCTCAATCCGTGTCTTTGTATCTCTTCTGGTTAGCTTGTAAAGGCTGTGATGGCGACAAAAAATGTTCATCGTTTAGTTCATCATTGCCTCTGAGCGGAAAGCTTATTGACTGATCGCTGGCCTGATTTCTTTGAATGATTGCACTGTTCTTAGTGTATGGTGAAACGTTAAAAAATGATTCCCATGACTGATCGCCAGGTTTCAGGTTACACTGCTCCTGATGCTCAGTAAGGTTACTTTCATTTGTTATGAATATCATCATAATCAAATATACTATCTCGCCTATATGACTTATATGTTACTGGGGTAAAGTTTCTTTGATGATTTGTTTAGATCCCGCCATGTCTATACTATGTTTCCACTTGCCTTTTGATTCAATTTGCTTCAAAATAATGAATTTCACTCTTTAAAATGTAAAATGTATAGCCAGGTATAATATTTCATAAATACTTCCACATAGTTATGAACGAACGGTATATTGTAAATACAAATACCGTCAATATATCGTGGTGTGATCCGTTCTTTAATCCACTAGAAGTAGAGGGTATACAAGGTAAGATGGCTCCCATCATGTTTTTTTTTGGTGAATCTGATTCATGCTATTGCCTTCTTATCTTTGGCTCTCTCAAAACAATGTAGTCTGAATTATTGTATGTGTGTGTCTCCTTCATTGCTGATTTCATAATATTTTCACAAGCTCTGCTTTTTATGAAAGTTCATTTAAATTTCACTGCTCAGTTATTGTTATAAGCATATACAGTCATTCATTATTTTAACACACTGCCTTCTGTATCATAATCATTAAATGCAATGTTTTGTATTGTGTTTACATTCTGTTATTTATTTTGTGAAATATTACAATAAAATCTGATTCGACCTACTGACATTGTTTCTGCATGTCCAGTTCTGGTGCATCTAGCTTTCCAGGCAGAGAAGATAGACGTAGATGTCGTCTGGTGTTGATTGACGATGAACCAAGAAGGTGAATGGGGTCTAACTGCAGTTTGAAATTAAGTAATTTAAGAATAATCGATAGGTAGCAAAGTAGTTTATCCTAATAGGTCTATAGACACAACATGACAATTATATTTATTTCATTAATAAAAGTCAATTACGAATTAATCAAAAAGACGATATCTCAACTGGTCCAGAAACACAGAGACTTACACAAACGTTACAGACATATCATAACATTCTGCAAAACTCTATGTAGTTCCTTACTTCAAAAATATAATTGGAAAACATCGCAAATGACATTGATATGATATTGAACAACTAGGCACCTGGTAAGTTTAAAACCATGCTATCATTCAAAGACCAAGTTGCGGATAATGTAGGTAGAACTGCCAGGCACAGAAGATGTTTCCCATAGTCGAACCTCTTTGGTACGAATGTCAAAGTACTCTCAGTATCATATCGACCTGCCCCATTTTCACTGATATTCAGGGATGAATGACCTGTCATATTTGTTGATCCTATGTACCAGTAAATGTGAGGAGCTGGGTACCCATTAGCAGCCTTGCAGATCACGGTGATGTTTATCCCTTCTTTTAATTCAGAAGGGAAAGTCATAACGACCTCATCCGGTGGTGCTGTAGCATGTTAAGAGAAATGCAAAAAGTGACATGTTCTATTCAAGCATCAAAATCATTAGCGGACATGGGTGATCTGCTTGATGAAGCTTCATTTAGAAAAAAATAAACATGTCGGCCTAAATAATTACAATGTATTGCTTTCCAGAACGCCAATTCTACAAGATCATAATCATTGTAGAAGATCAACCACAACCAAAAGACATCCAATTGTTATATCGACGAATACCACACACATCTCCCTGGTTATACGGCTTAGCAACTTTTTAGTAACTGCCCCTGACACGTCTGTAAAATGCCAACAGAGACATACAGATATGCAAAAAGAAATATACACTTACCATATGTTGATATTGTAACAAGCTGTCGTTCGACAAAATCTTCACCCAGATATACAAAGCACCAGAGAATCAACCCTTGATACTTCTTATACAGATGCAACTTGTAAGTACTAAAGGTATCAAACAGACTGTCGTCTACAGCATTTTGAGTCTTCGACCGACTAATACTTCCAGGAGGAATATCAGGGTCGTCAATTCTCCATGTCAGTTCAACTGCCGGTCGTGATCCAATACTTTGACAGCTGATCGAAGCCGAAGAACCTTCTTGAACGTAAATAACTGATGGTGATGTCTGGTAGTCTTTTCCATTTCCAGATTGGAAGATTGTCGTGTTAGACGGAAGAACTTTATAGGAAAGGTGAAGAAAAGAAGGAAGAATTTTCGATATACTGTATGTCAATTCGAAAGAGTTTGGGCTTAAAACAAATACCATTTTATGTCTTGTGTAGTGACGGAGAAGTAATGTGGGTTAGATTTTATGGGAGAACATTTCGTGGTTTACAATAAATAAAGACTTATCTAAACATCATAATATAATTACGAATCTGAGGAAGATGTCAGGAAAATCACTTATTTTTTTCATTTTCATCAATTTTGTTAACATACCGTGAACATTTAGGTTAACAATACACTGACGATCAGTCTGGAGTATTTGATGTGACGCAAAGCAGCTGATATGCTTTCCTTGATCACTCGCAGAGGGCGTGATGGTAACAACCTTCCGAGACGTGTAGCTGTTGCCTTTAACGACATCAGTCTGATCTTGATGGTTGGAAGTAAGATGATCTGGTACAATCCAGTTAAGGACTGCAGGAGGCCTTGCTTCGGATGCTGTACATGTTAGCACATTTGGCTCCCCGGCCATTATCGTTCTAGTGGTGTTATCGGAGCAGAGACGGCTTGATCTATCGGTAACAATTATTATTAAAGGCGAAGCTGTGAAAGAAGATAGAAAATTCATGAGGGGTATATTATTACAGCTATACTCAATTATGCACAATTTAAAAAGGTTCAATGTTTGTGGGGTGTGTGTGTTTATTGATTTCTTAGAAAGATGAGCATCACAATCCGGATGCCCATGAACACACGTCTTTTCAACGACTGTTTCAGAAACAAGAACTTTGATTTTTTTGGGGGGGTCACATCATGGGCTACGATCTACGATTTTATTTCTGCGTCAAATTTATTATTCATTATCTATTCTTGGAGTATGTTACATTGAATAAAACACATTCCTATTATTGTAAATAAAAAGTATTTCTCTCCTAAACAAGTGTAATTGATTACCAGTAAACTAGTGAGATCGACGATGTATATACACAAAATAAATAGTGAACGAAATGTTTTTATTTTTTTCACGTTTTTTGTCATAATTGTTACGGTTATGTACTGATGAATTAGTTTAGCTTTGTTTATTAGTTTGTTTCTTGATCGCGTTTCACGTACTTCAATAATCTGCATGTTTTTTTTTTCTTAATATAGCCGTGATGAAATATTGTAATGTATTTTTAGTTTAAACTTTCATTGTTGAAATTGGGTTGAGTTATCTTTGATTATTATATCTTAAACAATTACTGCACCTGGTAGTAATGGTCTTACGAGCATGCTCCTTGATGCTGTATTGTGGGGAAAGGCAGTTTGGCGAACAGCACATCTGTAATGCCCGCCATCATCACCAATCAGTTGTTTTATCGTAAGATTAGCACTGGAGTCGTCTGCCACCAAGCTGAATTTCCACTGATCTAGAACAGTAAACCCACAGGACCGATCTTCCTTACAATCACATGTTGCCAGTGATTCACCATCCTTCTGCCACGTGATCTCCTTATTTCTGGCATGTAGTGTGTACGAGCAGACCAATGTAAAATCCTCGCCAATCACTGGAAGATACTTCCCTCTGTTGATCGACACACCAAACCCTTCTGTTTCTGCGAGATTGAAAGATAATATTTTGGAAATTAAGATATTTCATTTGGCGTCATTTCTCCTGAACTTATGCAATCAAAACATTTTGCTTTAAATGAGTTTAAGGGGCATCATTATGAATTATTCATTTGTTAATATCACTGATCATTCAATCGTTTCATCTTCTTTTATTTCTAATCCACTTATCGATTTATTTCACTATTTATTCATTTAATGACTGTAATGCATCATTAATTAATTGAGGCCACGAGTATCTATTCAGAAGGAGGGGTGTTGCAAATATCACCAGATTCTCACCATTTGATAATGGCTGGGAATATTTTTGTCCTTTGGTCATCCTCTAGAGGAATCTAAGGATATTGTTCTCCAAAAAATGTCAGTAAGCCGCTTTGCATATGGAATGTGAGCACATGAAGATGTGTTGTAATAGCCATGTAAAGGTACTTACAATGTACACATAGAGAACCTTTTATAAATTACGGTGCTCGTTTAATCGTTAACGGAAAATGGGTCAAATACAGATATACCAACGTAAACCTACCACAACTGAAGAGCGTTAGAACAAGAACCACAGTATGTTCAAAAGCGCTTGTCATATCGAATCTGACTGTACGAAGACTTGCTCTCAGAACGACATGAAATCCAAGAAAGGCAAATATACTCTTATAAAGTCAAACTTGATGATATTCCCAGATGCTATACACTTTTGTGGGGAAATCGCTGGTATTGTGTCAAACGAGTGCTACTGGTTTCCTTTTCAACTGATTCGGTTTCGTGATGTGCTGTTTAACATTTATGACTTGAGTGATATGGTCTAAGAGGTCGCCATTTCCCTTCGCAGCACGATCGTATAGATTACTGCTATTTCAAAATGTTCGAGTTATACGTTGACAGCTGGTGCTGGTGATAAACTATTTTTTTTTCAAAATTACAATCTGAAATAAAGCACACACACTAGAAATAACATCAGCATCAGCGGCCGCGGAAACGGGGGACGGGCTGATGGGAATTCAGCCCCGCGCTTTTTCCCAAACCGTGAACAAAAACGTAAAAATTACCATATAATTATGATTCTTTGTATGGATGCAGAGTCCCCCCCCCTTCAAAACCGTTCCGCGGCCACCGATCATGCTGATCATGATCATTAGCAGTTTAAACTTCAATGGATCAGATAGGTGTCCATGTTTGGATTTCAATATTGGATAATATATGGTTAGAATTTTAATGATCAATGTCAATCATGTTTTTAGACATAGTTTACAGAAATCACCCGTTAGATTTCTTTAATATTTGTAATAATCGTATTGTCAATGAATATTACAGAGCAGTTCACATTTGGAGTGTATACAGCCACATGCATGCGACCACACGCGTGTGGTTATATCCAATACTAGGCACCGCTGAGGATACCGCTACACGCGTCACTTGCACCTATACTCTGCAGCGGCAGTATCGCAAGCGCGTGAAATGACCAATGTGTATTTTGGTATTTCTTGCGACGGTACATGTTGCAAAACTTCATCACAAAGGTTTTGTCTCTCGATTTCTTGGACATACAAACAATTCTCACTAATAAGTTCCCTGTCACCTGCTTGCCGATCAGGTGAGAATGAAATGAGAATATTATATGTTGGCCTAGAATCTATGTCAACATCAGTGAAATCGGGAGATAAAACCTTCATGATGAATCTTTGAGAAAGATATATTTCTTGATAAATAGGTCAATCCAATGACCTAGCAACCTGCCCAGTTTCACTAACACATCGTTTAAATTTAATCCTATATTGTAACAGATTCCGTTACCTGAAGCACACGGCCAAGTTGTGTCATTGCTCTCTTGCACACAGTTCGGTGGTTAGAAATTTTGACGTAAAACGTAACATTTATTTTGAATGGTTGATGTCGCAGTAAGGGATTAAATCCTAATTCCAACCTGATGAAGTTGTTTGGTTGAGTCAGACAATAAACTCAGTTCTAAGATCCAAAACTCCAAAATTATTATTATTTGTTAATTGCTATTAACCCTTTTATTGAAGGGCAAATTTGATCAGATATTCTCAGTTCTGCACATTTGTAACACTGGTATTTTCTTTCCTTGCTACACACATTAAACAAAATTTAAATGTCTCTTAAATTCATTTACAAATAAATTAACTATATTTAGTATTATGTTCGCCAATTCAAATGTTAAACTTTATTCATTTCTGGGTGATTAACAAAACACAAATGTAGTATGACTGCTTGCTGAATGCATCGTGTTCTAATATATTTTTCAATTTTATAAAAAATAGATGGATCTGTGTCATGATTATTAAATTTCTTTCTCCAGTTCAAACCTAGATGCTAAACTTGATTAAACCTTATATCTATATTAATTGAAAGAGAAATATTCTATGAATCAGTTACTTAAATATATTTCCTCAAAAAACTGTTTGGCTTTCAGTGTAAATAGGCAGTCTAGTGTACATACATGTCTCTGCCCCCCCCCCCCACACACACACCTTGATAAAGAAGAATGACTCCTACCCCCTGTGCTGCCACGGGTAATTGCTCCTAGTAAACTATGAAAATACTTACCATGATTTTCTTATTTACGAGATAACTGGATATACCCATTTGATTTGCTAGTTCATTACAATGAACCTGCGTGCCGAATATAGAGTACACAACTTTTCCTGCGCGCGCGCTGCATCTCCCTATCAACGCACTATCCCAAGATCATCGCGCAATTTGGCGTCCATTTCCTCTCATGAGCCTGCGGGCAAGACATGTTGTCACACAAGGCGAGGGGTAGGAGGGAGGGTTCAAATGGGTATATCCAGTTATCTCGTAAATAAGAAAATCATGGTAAGTATTTTCATAATTTACTATCAATAACTGGGATATACCCATTTGATTTGCTAGACCAACACGGATTCAACGTGAAGGGAGGCATGTCTAGACTAAGAAGTGCGTAAAAATAGGGAGATGAAGACACGAAGGCCGTTGCCTTAAGGACAGGGGAGGCAAATAAGGCCTCATGTGGAGAAGTCCTTAAGAACAAGGGGAGAAGGAAAGAGGAGCGTCAAGAGGCGGTCCTCAAGAAGTCGTGAACGACGATTCCAAGAAAGAGCCCAAGAAGAATGATACTAAGTATCATGGGCCCTCGGCCTAGTGTCAGGAGAACAACATCACCAGCTGACTAGATCGTAAGATTCGGAATTTGTTGAAAATTCCAACAAGAATCGTGATCGGAAAGCTGAAGCTTTTAAGGCTCAGTAGGTGATCAATCGATCAATCTGAGAAGGCGAGATATCTCAGAAGCCTTCGCGTGGGAGAAAGCGACCAGAATTTGATATCTGTCTCAAATGCGTGAGAGCAGAACATCTGCAGAATTCTGATAGAGAGCTGTGGCAGAACGTTTCTAGCGGTCCGAAAGGGACCAGGAACGACGGAGAGTAGGGTTTAAGAAAAAACCACTCGTAAGGCAGTCAAGAGTCGAGAAAGCGACTGAGTGCCATCCTGTGAAAAGAAATACCGCAGACCTGCTGTCTATGTAGAACAGAGCAGTCTGGTCAAAACAGCTCAACCGGGCGTGTCAGAGAAACAGCGCGGTACACATCACGACAAAACAAGTGTGATAGACCGAGTGATCGAGAGAGAACTCAGGATTCCCTTTCTCACGTACTGATTGAAGCACCCGCCTGAGGGTGCAGCGCCCGCGGTCTAAGAGGTGGCTTGGCTCAAGCCCAAGCCACCATCGCCAAGAGAGCCCGTAAGGCTAGGCTGCGATGGATGTCCGCTGGGCGGGGGAATCCCTAGCAGCAGCAAGCGTACGCCAGAGGGAGTTGGCGAAAAAAAATCTCTGTCATGATCTTACGTGTAAACGACAATCAAGAGATGCTCTAAACGAACAGACATCGCCAGATATGATACCTCAACAGTTACATTCCCAACGGAATCGAATGAGGTATCAACGGCCCTGTCCTATCAAGTTAGGGACGGAAACTGGCTAAGAGTGTCGAAGTTCTCGCTTGAAGAAACAAGCGAAGAAGTAAGGAGACTTGAGGAAGTAATCACAAAAATTTCCATCAGTCTGCGGTGAGAACCAGTTGTTTATGAAAACAGCCACA
This sequence comes from Lytechinus variegatus, assembly GCF_018143015.1. Lineage (NCBI taxonomy): Eukaryota > Metazoa > Echinodermata > Echinoidea > Temnopleuroida > Toxopneustidae > Lytechinus > Lytechinus variegatus. The sequence goes on along the minus strand of NC_054747.1, from coordinate 26,466,867 downwards.
AGGCCTGGTTTCTCAGGTGATCGTAAGAGCAAGCACTGCCGGCGCCGGTTGCGGGAGCGTGGAACAGTCCGATATCGGTAAGATAAGGAGTTCCAAAAAGCTGCGGGGGGCGGCAAAAATGACGCCCTAAGCAGCGGGGGATGAGAATCTAAGTTTCTAAAAGAAGAACTCCAGTGAAGTAAATCACTTACATGGAGAGACTCATCCACAGTCAGCCCGAGTGAAGGCGGGTCGTAGTGATCGTGGTTAGGAAGGCATAAGCATACATCACCCACGGTTACATCATCCTCGGTCGCGCGGTGACCATGGCCACATGCATTGCATGGAAGGAGGATGAAAGCAGCATGCGAGGCGACTCGAGTGTGCCGAGTGAAAAAGTTTCTAAGTAAGAAGACGATTCGATAAACGGGCACGGTAAAGACATCCACCGTAGACCACTCCACACAAGGAGGGAACGGCGGAGACGCCCGCAAGTTTGACCCACATAGAGGGCAGTCTATAAGATAGACTGTTAGAGCTCGACCGATGGTCTGGCGGTGTACAGTTTGGTGTGAACTCGCCGACCCGGTACGGTGGGTGTGCCCAGAAAGTAGGCACAGAATGCCGACAGAGAATCCTGGGGCTTTAAACACGCTTGAACGCACGTACATAGCCAACAATCTCATGAGATGTACGGCGGTTACTTTCCTCCGAGATGATGTTTACCCAACCGGGAAAGACTCGGGGAACAGCTGTGAATGTCAACAGGAGGGATATCTAGCATATGAAAAGCTGATTCCCTCCAGGTATTCGGTGGGGGTGCTGCCGGCGGTGTCCGGGGGGACGACCGGTGATGGCAGCTCGGGCAGGGCTCGTACGAGCCGCCCGAATACGAGACAAATATGGTTAACATAACCATAATGCACCGGGTGGTGAAGGCATAGCGATTATTAAGCACAGGAGAACTTTTAATTGCCGTGACATTCAGATCCGATATACATACTCATAAGCTCGGAGAGCTATGAGATAGTGAGACATACCGCTGAGCGGTGATGGTGCACATATCGGAGTCGCCCTCTCTTCAGCGGCGATCGCTGGAGGACGGGTGTCTGTACTAGCCCTGACTCTGGCCTTGCAAGGGTAGGAGCTAAGTAAGACAGGGCACCCTTTCGAATAGAAAGGTTCAGGCCAGAAAACGACGGTCCCGTCGCCTGGGCGGACGGTCCGCGGACGTGATAGGTTGCCCTCTCAAAGCAGCCAAAAATTCTCACGAGAGAAGTGCGGCATGCGGTATGTAAGAGATTCTTACCTCCAATCTACGGGCCCGCTTAGGGGGTAGAATGGAGAGAGTTACCGCTCAAGGAGTCGTCGCCGTACGTGAGCTTGACGTAGAGGGCGAATTCGGGAGTACCTGCATAATAAGGGGGAATACCCATGCAGGTATAGTAACTCGCCGATGGTTCCCCGGAGTGCGGGTTGGCGAGAGAAGTCTCAATCCGCTCAATACCCGACACCGGCAATAAGACCGCGGCGGTCTTATAATGACGGAGAACACGAGGGTAAGAACCCGTAATGCTCGGGGACGCATAGATGCAGCCTGAACGGATGCAACGTCCAGCCGTCGGTCACCGAGAGCTTGCCGACATACTGATGCTTGAAAGCCGTATGTCGGAAGCACCTGCATAGAAACGGGGGTTACCGTGTAGGTGAACAGCGTTTCAATAAATGCCCGGTGTGAGAGGACAGGTGATTGCTTGAGCCGCACAGTGCTTAGCAAGGCGGCTGAAGCTGATATGAAGCGTGGGTGAATTACCCGCACTGCTCATGGGAGTATGTGCGACGCCTGACCCACAAATATCGGGAGTCTGGTGACATAATGGAGGACAACGCCCGTATGTCGATAACACCTGTATGTTAGCGGGGATTTCCCTTGCAGGTGCGTGAGCCGGCGAATCATGATATTGCCGGTGACTCTCCGAGGTGCAAGATGGCGAATGTCTGCTTAACCTGCCCGGTGCTCGACACGGCGGTTTTAGCTGACAGGGAGCATGAGGATAAAAATTCGTGATGCTCGAGGGCGTTCTGTTGTTACATATGAAGTTACGACGCCTGGCCATCGGCACAAGAATCAGAAAGAAAGGTCTGCCCGCAACCTAGAATTTCTTCTTCTTTCTCCTCTTCTGTGCGGCCCCGCCGGGGGGCAGAAGAGGGTACAATTATCGGGAGTCTGGTGACATAATGGCGGGCGACGCCCGTATGTCGATAACACCTGCGTATTAGCGGGGATTTCCCTTGCAGGTGCGTGAGCCGGCGAATCATGATATTGCCGGTGACTCTCCGAGGTGCGAGATGGCGACTGTCTGCTTGACCTGCCCGGTGCTCGACACGGCGGTTTTAGCTGACAGGGAGTATGAAGATAAAGATCCGTGATACTCGAGGGCGTTCTGTTGTAACATGAAGTTACGACGCCTGGCCATCGGCACAAGAATCAGAAAGATAGGTCTGTCCGCAAAGCGGGATTAGAGACCAAGAATTTCTTCTTCCTCTTCTGAGCGGCCCCCGCCGGGGGGCAGAAGAGGGCACAAGAGACAGGGAGGGGGACGTGATATCTCGCATGAGAAAGTCACCCAATCTGATCAAGCCGTTCAGGCACATGAACGCAATTTCATGGTTCCACCTTAAAGGGCACGTGGACGCAATTCCACGGTTCCACCCTGATCAGTTAATCGTGATATTGACGGGGTCAAGCTCACGTGTCTCTAGCGACTAGGGGCTGGTAGCCCTTTGCTAATGCTCCCTGACGGAGGCTGACAAAGCATCGAGCCTAGTCTGTGCCAGGAAAAGAGTCCCACGCTCTTAACCTGGACTTGTCGGACCCGATAGCCGGTGGGTCAAGCAGCCCTGGAGGAGTGAGGTTTTCTATACTAGTACAACACTCCCCAAGTAGGTTCAGGTCCCGTCGAGGGAGCCTTGGCTATCACCTTTCAGGCACGTGGCCGCTGCGCCACGGTTCCACACTGAAACGCTCGGGCACGTGGACGCAGTTCCACGGTTCCACCCTGTTGGGCACGTGGACGCAACTCCACGGTTCCACCCTTCCTTTTCCAGGGCACGTGGACGCAAACCACGGTTCCACCCTAAAGAGCCCCACGCAAAGGGTCTCGCTCTCTTGCCCTCATACTCACCGCCGCTGATCACAGGGACAATACCATGTCTGGTTCTCTCCCAGCGGCAGGTTGGAGTCATCAAAAGATGAGTCGAAGAGCTCATCTATCTGGTAAGTTCTTAGCTGAAAAGAACAAGTAGGGGCGAAAACAGAGAGGGGGGTGGAGGGGTGGGTGGACAAGAAAGGTGTCAAAAAAAATCCATACCAGAAATTATTAATCAAATTAATAAGTCAGGTAAAAAAAAAAACAGGATCACCTTCTTAAACTTAGTTAAGAGAACAAGTTAAGATTTTTTTTTTTTTTAATTAATAACACGAGCGGGCAGGGCTCGACATGACGTTAATTAATTAAAAACAGAAAATGTCTAAGTCCAAGACGAAGAGCAGGATCAGCTAAGAAAAAAAAACATAAGGATTTTTTTTTTTTTTGACAAGGGTCGAAAAGAAACAAGTAATAGGCGACACAAGGACGCCCTAAGCTGATCTGTTTTTTTTTATAAAATAATTATTAAAATTAATTAATAATTAAACAATTAACCAAAAGGTTAATCAACAATTGATCAATTAATCAATTAAGAATAAAAGATTGATTGGAACCTAAGAGAACAATCAACCAACTCAAAACAAGAACAACAACAAGTTGAAAACAAGTTTGAGAGAAAGAAGGGCGATTAATTAACAATTAATCGAAGGTTGAAAAACAATAGATCAATTAATCAATTGAGAATAAAAGATTGATTGAAACACAAGAGAACAATCAATCAACTCAAAACAAGAACAACAACAAGTTGAAGACAAGTTTGAGAACAAGGGCGATTAATTAACAATTAATCGAAGGTTGAATAACAATTGATCAATTAAGAATAAGATTGATTGAAACACAAGAGAACAATCAATCAACTCAAAACAAGAACAACAACAAGTTGAAGGCAAGTTTGAGAACAAGAAGGACGATTAATTAACAATTAATCGAAGGTTGAATAACAATAGATCAATTAATCAATTAAGAATAAAGGATTGATTGAAACACAAGAGAACAATCAATCAACTCAAAACAAGAACAACAAGAAGTTGAAGACAAGTTTGAGAAAAATAAAGGGCGACGCCCCTACCTGTCCAGCATAGCCTAAGCTGTGGAGAGGAAAATAAAATTAATTCAATTCAAGACGAGGCAAAGGAGCAAGTCAAGAATTAAAAGAATCACATAATTAATTAATAAACTAATTAATTCAATTAATAAACACAAGAACAAAGGATTGATTGAAACAAAAGAACAATCAACTAACTCGAAACAAGAAACAAAGAACCTGAAACGAGACTGAAATACGACGCTCCTGACGTCCTACAGAACCTATCTGTGGAGAAATAATTCAAATAAATTCACGACGAGAGTCGTATAAACGAAGAAGTCAGTGAATAAAAAGAATTAAAGGAATTAAAAAGGAGCGAAGTCAACGCCCGCGACACGCAGGAAGGCGCGGAGCTATGGGGCGGAGAAGTGAAGACAACCCGCCTGTTGAGAAACGTATCTTAAAAAACAAACTCACGAACAAAAAACGTGAAAATAAATATCACGGAAGCTCCGCGCGACGGGATAATCTTATAACAATCTTAAATTAAATAAATAAGATTGAAATAAGGGAAGAATGCACAATAAAGGTATCCAAAAAGCAAACAGAAATGCAATTTTTGGAGTGTACTTAGCTTTGCGACTGAACTCGACCGCAGGCGAAAGTAAAAGAGGAAATGGACGCCAAATTGCGCGATGATCTTGGGATAGTGCGTTGATAGGGAGATGCAGCGCGCGCGCAGGAAAAGTTGTGTACTCTATATTCGGCACGCAGGTTCATTGTAATGAACTAGCAAATCAAATGGGTATATCCCAGTTATTGATAGTAAATTAAATACGTCTTTAAAAGGCGTCTATGATTACTGCTTCCATATGTTAACATATCAATTAACAATGCGTTCAGCACGTGCCCAAAGGCGCCAAATTCAAGTTGCTTGCCTTCGAAACACAACTACGCCACGCACGACTGTATGCTTTCCTTTACGGAATGCATGCATATACACGTATGCGGCGTTTTCATTTGAACTACTTCACGCGGCCTACATAATTTTGACACGTTAATTTCATTACTTAAGAACCATATTTCAGCATGACACTCGGCTTATCTGATAACATAACTAATAGACTTCAAGATAAACAAATACTACTCACGTCATTGGGCTCGTATTACCAAATTGAAGAAATTAAGCAACAACTATGGGCAAGTGACACGCTTCCCATGATCAGTCATAATAAAATGCGCCCTCAATCGGTACGCGAAATCTAATAAAAATCGATTACAAGATAAAAGATAAACAGTATCACAACAAATTGAGAAACTACAACAACTTCCTCCGGTACGCGACATCCATCTTGTGACAAATATAAACTGAAATGAAACCAGAATAATATTTCACTTGCCCCTTTCACTTATTTTCATTTTTTACTGTTTTATTTTTCTTGGTCGTGATTTTTTTATTTATTTTTATTTTCATTTATTTATTTTTTTTGGGGGGAAGGGCGCATTGCTAATTTCATATCAACGTCAGTGGACAATTGACTAAACCAATCATGTACATAACATTTTCCCTTTGAACTGAAGGTAAAAGATAAAAAATGAAAATGTTTTTAGATATCTTGCGATTATGAAGCTTGTGCATTTTTTTTTTTGGGGGGGGGGGGGTCAGGTTCATTTATTACTCATCTCTGGCGATACTATAAATAAAATGCTTATACACCAGAAAAAGATAATGGCAAGCGCAAAGTATAGATAATCGTAAAACTGATTATAAGGTACAATGGTCACCACGGTATGGCGGATGTAAGGATAGTAAAGAAATTCCGAAGGCAAAACGAGAAAGGAACTTGCATAATAAAAATCAAGAACAAACACATAGCACATAAAAGGCAAATCAGACATATAAATGCCTAATAAGCATCGAGGGGGGGGGGGGTAAAGGGGGTGGACACATGAAGGGTTTATTTTCAGCGGAAGGAAACTCGCTTAACTTCGAGCCATTATTCAAAGCCGAAATTTTCAGTATGGCCTAAACAAGGATCTGTCTCTGCTGGACAAATACATTTTTTTAATAATTTCAAAAATTTCTCATAGGTTTATTGTTATTATTATTGCTCTACTCTCCTCCATACATATTAACAGTTGATTTCAATATAGAGTGATTTAGGAGGTGATTGTCACCTCCCTTAATCGTAATTTATTTTCTTGATATATAAGCCTTTATCCATTCTATTCTTGCAGTTTCATGATTGTGGTGGCGTCATAATATGTGATTGTGACAATGATGTCCTCACGCGATATTTTTTTCTTATTATTTTTCTTATTATTATGATAATTATGCTGTTTTGTGCGCGGTCCTATGACTACCACAATCATGAATGTTATTATTTCAGTTCTTGTCACTGCGAAATTTGTTGTATCCCTGAAGAAGACGTGTGTTTAACGTCGAAAATTTGGACTTCAAAATAAACTCAGTTAAACTAATAAACTAAGTGCAATGCATTACCACTTTGCCTCATTAATTTATATAAATATATATATATATAATCAAACTAAATAGAGAATTATTATTATTATTACTTATTATTTGTACTGCGCTTTTCCCATTAGGCCCAAAGCGCTTACAATGAATAAGATGTACTATTTTAAAACTACAAAGTGTTAAAGAGATGAGTTTTCAATGACTTTTTGAAGATTGCTAATGATGTAGACTGTCTAATTATTAGTGGCAGGTTGTTCCAAAGGATGCTCAAATATTGCAATATTTGAGCATTCCTTGACTATACTTCATTTAGTTTGATTATTATTTTCTTTCCGTGACGGGGGACATTCTTCGTTATTTCATCGTATATATATATATATATATATACATATATTTAAGAGGTCATTATGACTTATATAGATATATGAATATAATGAATGTACTGACACTTTCTACTTCCCCGCCAAAAGGTCTATCTTTTTATCGGGTGTCCAAAAGCATATTTCGTCCTGTCATATGCAAATTTTTCCTCGTCCCTTAAAGTCTGCTTCGGCATATAGCTAATTTTGAGACATTGGCTCCTCTTTAATTTTACTATTTTATTTTACTAAACCAAATATGATTATATATGTCCAAATTTTTCACCACACATCTAAATCGAATGAGTTGCCAAACCTGTTATGCACGTATGATTATTCACATTTATGTTTGATTTGATTTTTCTTCTACATAACAATATAATATAACATACATGTAACAAGCATATATAGACAATAAATCAGGTATAAATCATTTAGCATAAAATCAATAGTAATGATAAATTAAGAGCAAAATAAATTAATTCATGATTTTTTTTAATAAATCACGAATCGCCAATGAATATAAATTATCTCTTATTCCGTGACTTATTGACCATGTTGGATTTTGTTTTTTCAAGCCTCTGCAAAGATGGTAAATACGTAGTTTTCATAGCTTCTTAACAAATAAAAAAGATTGTTATTTGTTGTTCAGGGGTTTTCCGGCGTTGGCACACTATTTATGGTATTTGTAAGATTTAGAAAGTGTATGTTTTCTTTGAAATGATTAACATGACGTCATAGACGTTAATTGAGGTTTAGAATTATTGGTTGAATAAATAATCTGAAATTGAATGGGTTTGTCAGTCATTAGGTCAAAATGTAGAGACTACGAAATAAAAATAAACAAAAAGATGAAAATATGCATCTTGAATTTTTAGAAAAACTTTCACCCTTCATTATAAGAGTAAGGTAGCCTGTATAACAAAGGCGATTTTTGGGGGGTTGGGTTTCTTTTTTGGTGTTTTCAAGATTTTGCCATTTTCATATTTATTAAGTGCATAGCCGCACGTAGCGACCTCCCCCCCCCTCACGAAATTTTCGAAAGTGACACATTTTTACTGACTCCAATTTTCACAACATTTACGAAAAGTGTGCGCGAAATGCCAAAAAATGTCTCCATGACAAGCTTGGTCGCTTTGCTCCCTTACTCCCGACCTTCTTTGAACAAAATATGCGTGTGGACATGATAAAGCGTGTTTAAACATAGCGATGGGGCATTGTTGATTTGAACTGCTTTTATCCATCTACATTTCGTTGACGATTATAATTTCATTTACCCGTTTTCTTATTATTGCAATATCTGAATAATCCACCAAAAATTATTGTTTCATTAATGCCATCGCCCCTCTTGGTCAAACATCATCGGTATCAGAGTCAGAGTGCTTTCAGCATCATATCGATCAGCTGCATTCAATGAAGTCTCCAGCGATGAATTATCTGTCAGGTTTCTTGATCCGATGTACCAATGGATGAGAGGAGCAGGATATCCATTAAGAGCTCTACAGGTTATGTTGGTCTCTGCACCTTCAAACATGTCACCTGGGATAGATATTGTGACATCGACCGGTAGCCCTTCATAGAAACATAAAGCCATTGGTCATAGTTAAACTTCAGCTGAAGAAATAAGCATGGTCTTGAACATATCCGGACAGTTTATGGGGGAATAAAACAAAATAAACGTTAAATCGTCAATAACAGAAATAGAGAGTTCGTGTCATAAAGAACTACAGGGGAGAAACTACATTGCAATATACATCTCAGGTTTGCAAATTATACTACATGAATTTCTATCGAATGATCTTACTCTTTAACAATTCTACCGTAAAAATATTAATGTTAGAATAAAATCATTGAGGGATAACAGCTCACCGTAAACAACTAGTCTTGCTGTCAGTAATTTAACAAAGAAGGCGTCCTCCATATACGAGGAACATACAATGTGCATTCCATGTTTCGTGGCATCTGGTCTTATGGTAATGGTACTTTCAGTGTCAAACAAAGTGTCGTCTAAAATACTCCTATTACTCGAGACATTTGCAAGGATCGGAGTCCTCTCAAAGGCATCAACTATAAGCCAAAATGATAGTTCGGTTGCTGGGAATGACCCGATGCTTTTACAGGTGATTGAAGTCAGTGAATCTTCTTGAACGTATAGGACTGTTGAGAGTGACTGGTTACCTCCAGTCGGAAAGAGCAGCACACTGGCCGGCAAAACTGTAAATATGGCAAGATATAAAATAAGAGTAACATAAAGAGGGATATATAAAGAAGGAAGTATTGAATGCTAGACGAACATGCCCTTTTGTGAAAAGCGGTTTTGGAATTGAATGATGTTTAAATAAATGAGAAATAGATATTGTGTACAATATCATATCACCATGATTACTGCAAAATGATGTTTAGAAACAGACAGTTCGTATTATTACATTTAAATGGACTCGGGGACTAGAAAATGGATCTGAAATGCACGTGATATTGCAGCATTATTTGTTCAATTATTAGGTTATTTTCCATAAATGGAATATTAAGAAACTTAGCAAGGACTAAAAATCTAATATTTTTTTAGGCTCACTGTGACATCAATACATGTATATGATTTCATGAATGTTTCATACCATGAACATTCAGACTAACTGAGCGTCTAATATTTTTCTGTAGTTCTGGGTGTGATGTAATGCAGTTAAGAATTTGTCCGTGATCGTTCCTGGACGCTGTGATTATCAAAGTTCTCCAGGAGATGTAAGATCCATAATGGATGACATCCGACTGATCGTGATGAACAGCGGAGACACCCTTAGGTGTCACCCATTGCAGTACCACAGGAGGCCTTGCCCGAGATGCTTCACATGTGATACCAAACGGCTCTCCAGCAGTTACACTTATACTGGTGTTGTCTAAGTATTGCCAGCCCGATTGCGTATCAGTCATAACGGCCCTTGATGGTGACACTAAAGAAAAAAAAGGATATATCTAAAACTTGTGTCTAACAAGTTTCCTCACTTTGCTATTCATATGATTCGATGATTAATACAATTGACTTTTTTTTTCTTTATGACGTTCTTATACAGTATCGTACAAACAAAAATTGATAACTTAACACTTTGCTTTGAGATAAGGGAGATCAAACAGTTCAACGCATAGATCCTAATTGCTATCTCAAGTAGATTGTGAAGAACTATTAGATGTACTAGATTGCACTGGCGCTGTCCATGGCATGGACAGAGGTAAAGCCACTGGAATTTTCTCTTGACTGGACTTTATAAAAACTATGTACTTTTGAAGAATATCAATTGCATTTTTTATGTTTTATTTTTTATTTATACGAAACTTTGTTTTCCAGAGACAGTAATAATGTTATCATACAGAGTGAAGTTTATTTCTATTTCAGAATAGTAGTGTGTCTTGTTACGTAAGGTATGGCTAATCTGATTTGTTTCATTAACAAACATACCAATCAACAGGAATGAGTAACGACAAACATTAATTCGTATATAAATAAACGTCTTATAGCTAGCAAATAGGAGACAGGTCCATGTACATTTCTGAAATGACGGTCGTAAGATGGGTATGGTGGGTTGACTGTTTCAATAAATTGTCCGCATAGACATACACTAAGATAATCCACGGTGATGAATGTCTCGTAAGAAGGATTTTGCGGGACTTCAGTTTTGATATTTTTGAAATTGGTAAAGAAAGATTAAACATTCAGGGATGTTGGTAGAAATCGCATTTGTATATCATCATATGTTTGATGAGCATTGTAATAGAATTGTTTTTCAGTGTTTCAGAATGGTAGGTGATTTACCAATAAACAAACATGAATCACAAGATTACTTATTGTGTCTAGCTTGTTGATTGTCTAACTTTTGAGTATAAATTATATTTTACAGTAGGATCGTTCATTGACCTTGTCTTTTATGTTCTTTCAATTTTTATTAGCCAAATCTAAGTAAGACTGTATTGAATGTCGCTCATATGTTTTACACTTCCAATATCCTTTACCTGGATTTAGTACTTCCAGTATGTCATTTGCTGAGCGTTGGCCATCTAGGTAAATTACATTGCATGTGTATCTCCCATTGTCACCAGTAGTCAAATTGATTATTGTAAGCGATGTGCTGCGGCCATCTCCCATCAACTTGTATTTTGTAAGATTGGAATTTCAGATGTACAGCTACTCGCAGAAGTGCACGATTCATAAGCAACCTGGCTGCCTTCGTGTGTCCAATGTACCGTACGGTCATACGTAGGAGGCGAATAGATGCACGTCATCGTAAAATCTTCTCCTTTGACGGGTAGGGTCTGCCTTGGTTGGAAAGAAATCGTGGATGTAGACATGGTAGTGCGGGAGCCTGTAAATGGATTGGGTAGGAATATTTTCAATTATTGGTAATAACAGACGGATTGCTAATTCATAGCATATTTTCAAAGACGGATATCAATTTTAGACTATCAAGAGGTGCAGAGTTGCACCCTTCATTATATTTAACCTAAAAGGATGCACAATTGCACTTTTTTCGAGTTCTGCTGCAGATTTGTTTAATCATTTTTTTTTACCTGTATACAGAGAAACCATTTCGATAAATATTGACCACAATCTAAGAGCTGGTTTACATTCGGGCACTTTGAATTATATCATACATAAATTATTATATTGATTATACGTCATGTACGTGTACATTTCGTCTTTTGCTGAATCCACCCTTCCTCGTGTAATATTGTTTATTCTATTCACAGCCTTTATTTACTAAAAAGAGAAATGCTACAAGCCAATATGTATGTATTTGAATCTTTTAAATTCGACTTACCATACCAAGGTACCAAGAGAAGAACAAACAAGCACCAAATATGGTAAGCCATTTGGATCTGGGTGATACTGACCAATCTAAAATCCTAGTAATAAGGAAACATTCAATATCAAAAGAGAGTTGCAGTTTGTGATACAAATTTCGTTTCTAGAAGACATCATCGATGAGTGCCTAACACATAGAAGGAATATGATGAGAATTTGATCGATTGCTTTCAGTCGCCCATGCCGTTAAACACATTACAACAGTACGACTGAATGTCTTGTCAGTGGTCGAAAATGAAAGTACGATGTTTTGTCTATAGATTATATTGACTGTATTGCTGCATTTCAATGATCTAGCGATAGAGTGTGCTCTTTCCCTATCACAATTGAGATTGAGCTTTGAGAATTCCGTGCAGAAAAACGTCACGACACGACTCTTAGGGATGGGCTTCAATACACAATAAATCCGAGATACTTCAGAGAACATGTTCCGAAAGGATATTGATCCTAATCAACACCATTAACATGCCACCGTAGCCAATCTGGGTAAAATAATACACAAAAACTCTCTTAGAGCTACGAGCAAATCTTAGTCATTGGGACTTAAAGTACTGCTAATCAACCAAACTTCGAAATGACTCATGACACCACTTGTCTTTTGACTTAAGAACTTATACATTGACGTCATGTAGCGCCGCCATCTTAGAGGCTGGGTATTTGCTTTACTTTACATGAATTGTTGCTCTGCAGCTGGCCATCTTTGACAACTCAATTTACGTGTATTCCTCATTATCCTCTGACGGAGGAAGCTATGATACTGTGACGTAAATGCATGTACATAACATCTATTCCAACGAGGTGACATGATCACCAATCTTCCCCGATAACCCCGTCTACAAAAGCATCATTCCTATAAAACTTGTGTGAAATCATTTTTTAAGTTTGTGACCCAAGGTTATTTGCGAAAAATATTCATAGGAATCCGCAGCTTCCAAGGTCCAAAGTACATCATTGCTACATATCGAAAGGATGTTTATTCATTTAACTTCCAATTCATTAAATAAAATTTCAAATAATATCTACATCCTGTCAACATCTAAAAACCCAAGGGATCTATTTTTTATCATTATGATCACTAAGTGCTTTTCCTTCGTTTCCCCAAATTGCACCACAGTAATCATGGTAATCAAACATGCTTTGTATCAAACTCTTATAAAATACCAGTGCTGTGGTTTACTTATGAATGTAGTGTGAATCTCTTGAATGGGTACTGTTAAGTGATGTCTTGCTTAATTTTTTTTCTCTACGATTGTTACAGTACCTAGAATTTGATTCTAATTCCTAGGTATTTCACTTGAGTTACTAATTTGTTTACATTAGGGCCAGTAAAAACATTGGGTACTTCTGTCTGTTTTAACGATCTGATGTCCACTCCGAACTCGCATGTATCTATATGAAACGTTAGTCTATTCTTCGCTAGAAATTTCTAAACAATAGATTATCAACACGGGTGTTTACTTTATTATTTTCTATTTATATTTTGATAACGGTACTTACAACGTTTCGTTATTTTTGTTAACACATTCTCCTGCATTCGGATCATAGAGCTTGATTCTTTCATAACCCTGCTACTGCACAACATCATAATAAAAATGATGAAACGGGATTTTAACGTTCTTGTCGTTTTTTTATTATCAATTCAGCAATATGAGAAACAACAGAGTAGTATAACATCACACAGACATATACATAGACCACTGTTGAAATAAAGAGACTACAATTGCATTATGAACACTGATATGCTGACCCTTGCTACAGACCTGACATTTAATGTTTAACATAAAATTTATAATAAGATAATATTCACCGCATGGATGGTGAATGATTCATAGAAGTATTATAATTCGTCTTAATTGGTAGGGGTACTCACTAAACAGCATAAATTTGATGTTTGACTGGAAATTTAAAGATTTTATTAGCAGAGTCAGTTTATTTGCGAATAGAAAATAATTACTTTGATCAGTATCGTTAACAAATTGGATACACAACCTCAAAAATCAAACAATTATAATATGATGATAATATATAATGATTTATATAGCGCAGAAACTATGTGCTCATATTCTACTTCCGTGCAATTAAGAGCCGGTGAAATGCTTTAGAACAAAATTAGAAAAGGGGGTAAAAAGATGTATGGGAATTATTTAAACAGATAGGTTTTTAGTTTGAACGTTTCTACTGATGGACAGGATCTTATTACATACGGCAAACCATTCCATTATTTTGGGGCTGCACAGGCAAAAGCACCATCTCCCAAATTAATTTTGTATTATGAGTGGGGATATGAAGGAGCAAATTATCATGAGAACTGCGCAGGTTGTGAGAGTGTCTGTGAACATTTCTTTGTAAAAGCTCAGAATAATAACTAGGGGCTTGGCAACTTAGTGCCTTGTATACGATAAGTAAAATCTTGAATGATATTTGTTGGCGAACTGGAAGCCAGTGAAGATCCTTTAAGACAGGGGGATCCTTGAAAATCTAGATTGACTACAAATCAGCCGTGCACATGCGTTCTGTACTCGCTGAAGACGCCCAATTTGAGACGAGGGGATCCCATACAGCAAACTGTTACAATAATCTATCTTACTAATAATGCATGTATGGACAATTATTTTCATGCTTTAAATAATGATACATTGAAAGTTCAAAATAGTGTGTATTTCTTATACAGAAGTAAAAGAAATAAGTAAAACGTTTCAATATATGTTAATTTTGCGTGTCAGACACTATTCTGTATCTAGAGGGCAGAGACCCTAAATGTATCTCTTCAGGGCATTATTAAGGTTAATGTTAAAAACTACGAAACAGTAAATTAATAATCAGTTAAAACGTGCACTTTGGAAATTTCGAACAACTCTCCCAAATCACCTCTTCAATGTGATAGTAAGGCACCCTGCATAACAATGGAGATTATGTTTACTATATTCAGTACCGTGCGCAGAATTGGTAGCAGTTGCTCCCCCTCCCTCCCTTGAAATTTAGAAAACCTACATTTTATTTTTTTTCACAGACTTCAACAAAACTAAAATCCTTCATTTTCATTTCAAACATGTCAGAACCTTCTAAGACAAGTTTCCTCCACCCTCCTTTCGATTTTTTTCCGAAAAATTGTATGCGTCCTGCCCCTCTCCCCGGAAAAAAATATCTACAGCCATGATAAATCGTGCCATAAGAATGACGCTGAATCATAGCTGACTGGGATTGTTGTATTCCAATTAGATTTCGTTTTCGCTATTTTTCTCATCCATCCCTTTCTGTAATTCCTTAATAATCTGCCATATAATAATGTGTCATTACTGCCGATGATCTCCCAAGCTTGCATAAGTTAATCACAGACCACACAGTGGATAACATATGTTGAACTATTTGACAGAAAATACGTTTCACATGATTAAACTTATTTGGTGTAAACATCAGAGTGCTTACAACATCATATCGTTCAGCGCCGTTGACCGAGATCTTAAGTGATGAGCTATTCGTAATATTTCTTGATCTGATGTACCAGTGTAGTAGCGGAGCCGGGTATCCGTTTCGAGCTCTACAGGTTACGTTAGTCTCTCTGCCTTCGAGCATATCACCTGGGACAGTCATTACTACTTCGCCTTGCCGCCCTTCATAGAAACATGAAACCATTTTTGAAAATTAATCTTTCACCTAAAGAAATAATGCATGGTTTTTATCAGAGCCCGGACAGTTTATTGGGGAATCGAATGAATTAACGTTTAATTATCAATAACAATGATGAGCATTCCTTTCATTTAGGCATTTGAGTAAACTACTACGTTGCAATTCTCGTCAGGTTTGTCAAATAATACTACAGATTTTTTATTGAATAGTCTTACTCTTTTATCAGTTCCATTTTGCCAATATTATTACTTGGTTCTAAAATCATTATGGGATAACAACTCACCGTAAACAATTAGTCTAACTGCTACCATTTTAACAAATAAGGCATCGTCTATATAGGATGAACACAGAATGTGCATTCCATGATTTGTGACATCTGGCATTATGGTTATGGTACTTTCAGTGTCAAACAAAGTGTCGTCTAAACACTCATATACTTGATACATTTGCACGGATCGAAGTCTGTCAAGGTCGCCAACTAACCACAATGATAGTTCAGTTGCTGGGAATGACCCGATGCTTTTACAAGTGATTGAAGTCGGTGAATCTTCTTGAACGTATAGGACTGTTGATTGAGACTGGTTACCTCCAGTTAGAAAGAGCAGCACACTGGCTGGCATAACTGTATGCATTAGAAAATTAGAAAAGAAGGGTGAGGGAAAGAGGGAGAAAGGTGGAAAGAAGTATTGTATGATATGAGACAGGCCCTTTTTGGAAAGCAGTTTAGAAACTTCATGATACCATGCAAATAAAAAAAATCAGAAGACGATATGATTAGTCAATGAATGTACTCATATCACTGAACTGCTAAATAGTGCTTAGAAGCACCTGGTTCGACGCAAAGTGTCAGCTTATTCAAACTATTTTGGATTATCAGTGTATTACAAAAAAACAGCAAGTACTAAAAACCTAGGATGACAACATCATGTATGAAAGTTTTCCATGTTAAAATACATACCACGAACATTAAGAGTAACTAAGTATCTAATAGTCCTTTGTAGATCTTGGTGTGATACGATGCAGCTGATGATCTTTCCGTGATCGTTTCTGGTGGGTGTGATTGTCAAAGATTTCGGGATGTGTAATATCCGTCTTGAATGTCATCAGACTGATTCTGATTAGCAACAGTCACATCGTCTGGTATTAGCCATTGCAGAACTGCAGGAGGCCTTGCCCTATTTGCTCCACAGGTGATGTTGTACGGAACTCCAGCAGCTATACTTATGTTAGCGTAGTTCAAGTATTGCCAGCCCGATTGGGTATCAGACACAAAGGCCTTGCTGGTGGAACTGGATCAAAAAGGCATTTTTATTCAGGATTAAAATCCAAGTGTAACAGTTCTTCTAACTTTCCTATTCTTATGCTTAAGTAATTAATATCATTTATTGTTTTCTTACATTCTTAATTAGATTCTTTTGCGTGTCTTTTAACCTACGATTTGTCTTTGATACTAGGGACACCTAACAGTTCAACGAATAGATCCCAAAAGCTATCTTCAGTAGATAGTGAATACCTACGACTGCATTGATCTGCCGTTGCTCTTGGCATGGGTAGTAGGAATGCCCTCCTTAATCGCCTTTATCACAAACTTTGTGTAACATTGAAGAATGCAAGTGGCATTGTGAAAAGCACTGCAATATTCTGTCATGTTCATTTTATATTTTTCATATGTAATATTTTCTCGCAGAAACATTAATAATTGTATAATAGAGAGTGAAGTTTACTCCTATTTCAAAATAGAGTGGTGTGTCTTAACATTTCATGTAAAGCTTATCTGTGAATTTTCATAAAAAAACTCTCAACCATGAATTTATAGAAAACGTTAACAAGAATTTCAACGTGTGTACATTCTTATAACAAGCATATAGGTAGCATGGCCCTTGTATGAAATGACACTGACGAGATGAGGATGATGGGTTCCTGTAGCAATAAACTGTCCTGATAAGCATAGAAATACACTAAAATCCACATTCATGAGAAACGTATAATCAGAACAATGATGAAGGAGTGCAGGAATTTGATCACGAAATTTGTCTTTATTTTGGTAATTAAAAATATCGCTTTCCCCTTCGTTATTACCTGGATTTAGTGCTTCCAACTGTTCATTCGCTGAACGTTGTCCATCACGGTTTAAAAACACACATGTGTATCTCCCATTGTCACCAGTGGTCAAATTGATTATTGTAAGGGATGTGCTGCGGTCATCTCCAAATATATTGTACTTTGTAGGATTGGGAACGGTAGATTTCAGCTATTCGTAGAACTGCATGATTCATAAGCAACCTGGATGCCCTCATGTCTCCAATGTACGGTGCGGCCATTCGAAGGAGGCGAGTAGATGCATGTCATCGTAAAATCTTCTCCTTTGACGGGTAGGGACAACCTTGGTTGGAAAGAAATCGTTCCTGAAGACAAGGAAGAGGGCGAGCCTGCAAATGGATTGGTAGGTATGAATTCTTTTAAACAACCATTGTAAAGATTAATTCATTGCTTATCCATAGTACTTTACAAGATAGCATCTGTTTTATATCAGTAGGTGCAAAGTTGTGCTCTTGAAGATTCGAACGGATATTTGACTAGGGGTGCAAATTTCACTTGTTTTAGTTTTTTTGCTGTAGATTTCTTTATTTAGTTATTATACATTTCTATTCAGAAAAAACTTTTCAGCGCTAGATGATGAATCATGAGCACATATTAAATAAACAGGCTTACAATTGGTCCTTGTTAAAGTTTATATAAATTATTATCATGTACATTGCCCTTTTTTCGGATTACACCTTTGTGAACCTAATGTTTCTGTATTTTATACGTCCTCTCCGAATTCATAAGCTCATTAAGGGCATTCTGAGACAAATACCGGAATTAGAATTGAAGAAAGCGGGGTTTTTTTAAGAGGGGACATTTGCAGACAGTCTGAATGCAGTGGGCCATAAACTCACTTCAAATTATCTTACAGAATAGAATATTGGTTACTTTATTCATAGCCTATATTTACTACAAAGAGAAATGCTACGAGCCAATATGTAGGCCTATGGAGTTTAATCTTATGAAATCGACTCACCATTACCAAAGAAGAAAAGAGCAAACAAGCACCAAATATGGCATGCCATTTGAGATCAGAGTGATAGCATCCAATCCAATAATCCAGGTAAAAAGTTAACATTCATTATCAAAATGCAAGACAGCTACAGTAGGTGAGACAAATTTCGTTTCTAGAAGACATCCACGATGTGTCCCGAACACAGTGAAGCAATAGTGATGACAATGAAATTTGTTCGATTACTTTCAATCATCCATGCCGTTAAAGCACATTACTAAAAAACGACATGTCTTCAGTTGTCAACGGTTGAAAATGAAAGTACGATGTTATGTATATTAAATATATTAAGTGTATGGCGGCATTTCAATGATTGGCGAGAGGAGTGTGCTCTTTTCTTATCCGATTTGAGGTTGAAGTTTGCATAACCTACTTACATCAAACAATGGAGTGGGATGGCGTCCAGAGAACCGTAACGACACATGTGCCCAAACGAACACAATCAGAGGTAACTCAGTGAAAGTGTTCCTGAACACATTTATTGTGTGTAAAGTTCACCCTATTGATCCTAATCGACACCGCTAACTCTTAGCATGCCACTGCCGTTAATCGGCACTCAAATAATACACAACAAATTATCAATTTACAACCTAGCCACTCCATGTCATAACTTTTTTTCAACATGTTTTTATTAGGATTTCATTTAAATGAATTACATAAACTGCAGATAACCCCCCTACACATACACACAACTTTGAAATTACTTATTACATCACATGTCATTAACTTAATAAAGGACCTTATTTACTGGCGTCATCGCAGCTCCGTCTAGAGGCTGATACCAATTTAATGCATGCGTTGGTAATCTGCAGCTTTCACTTCTCTGACATCCACGTTTACGTGTATTGCACCTGTCAATGTATAGTCATGATTTCTTGTTATTTCATTTAAGTTACTCTTTTGATTACATTTGGTCCTAAGAAAACATCGGGTATACCCCAATCAACCAAAATTGCGTGTGTCTATATGCACCGCCAATCTATTCTTCACTAACCTTTAGTTAAATGTAGCAAAATCATCGTTGAGGTTGTTAACAAGAGTGTTCACTTTTTTTTCTATGTGTATTTTTGAAATGGTACTTGGCGGGGTTTTTTATTACCATGAACACGTTCCCACGCAATCTATTCATAGCAGGAATTACTTGAATCATTCTTGTCAACCCTGCCCATCCACAACATCAGACAGAACAAAACTATGAAACAGGTTTTATCCCTTTGTTTATATTTTTGCTAAATCAATCCAACAACATGAGAAAAATACATGTATATACATCATATGCCATATGCATAGACCACTGTTGAAATAAAGATGCAACAACTGTATTGTCACCATTGATATATACTGGTCATTAAATGTTAGACATGGATTAATAAATATCTAGTTAAATCGTCTGCCTAGTGCATAGAGGATCAATTATTTACGGAAGTGTTAATCCTCATCACAATTTTTAACTGGAGTACTTGGGGGGTACTCAGTTAACAATATGAAGTCACGTGTATGGTTGGAACAATATTCAAGATTATAAGCATCATCACTTTCTGTGCGAACATAAAATAATTACTTTGAGAAACATTCCTAAGAAATTTCATGCGTTTTGACCCCCCGGGAAAAAAATATGGGTACGGCCATGATAACCTTGCTTTAATTATCGAAATGGAGCATTGTCGAGGAGAACTGCGGAAAATTTGAATTCCGTTGTCAATATTTATGTATATTTTTTCTTCATTGTTCATTTTTTTTATAACTGAATAATCTGGTGATTTTCGGTTTTCATTACAGTCATCGTCCTGATCTAAGGTTGAAATTATATTTGCAAAAACCTTTGTGTTATTCACGGAACACAAAGTGGATGATGAAGTAGGTTGAGTTGCCTGACAGAGAGACGTTTGCCGTGGTCAAACTATTTGTAATGATGGTCAGAGTGCTTTCAGCATCATATCGATCAGCATTATTAATGGATGTCTTCACAGATGAATTGCCTGTGACGTTCCTTGACCCGATATACCAGTGGATGTGAGGAGGGGGTATCCATTAAGAGCTGTACATGTTATGTTGGTCTCAGAGCCTTCGAGCAATTCACCACGGACAATCATTACGACATTGTCTGGTAGACCTTCAGAAAAACATAAAAAGCTATTGGTCATAGTCAAACTTCAGCTGTAGAATTAAGCTTTTTTATATTATACATAGCCGGACAGTATATTGGGAATCAAACGAAATAATTTTAAACCAACACTAACAGCAAAAATGATTTTATTTATTGAAAAAAAAACACACATGAGTAGCTACTCTTAGTTCTTCTTTTCAGGTTTGGTTAGGCTATTCGAGATGAATTTTCATTGATGATCTTTTATCAGTTAACAAATATTGACTCTAGGTTTTAAAGATATTGAAGGAAACAACTCACCGTAAACAAATAGTCTCACTGTCAGTACTTTAACAAAGAAAACATCGTCCATATTCGAGAAACATACAATGTGCATTCCATTGTTCGTGGCATCTGGTCTAATGGTAATGGTACTTTCAGTGTCAAACAAAGTGTCGTCTAAAACGCTCCTATTACTTGACACATTTGCGTGGATCGGAGTCCTGCCAAAGTCACCAACTAACCATAATGATAGTTCAGTTGCTGGGAATGACCCAATACTTTTACAAGTGATTGAAGTCGGTGAATCTTCTTGAACGTGTAGGACTGTTGAGAGTGACTGGTTACCTCCAGTTAGAAAGAGCAGCACACTGGAAGGAAGAACTGTATGCATGGCAATAAGAGAAGAATCGTAAGAGAAAGTACTAGAAAGAAGAATGAAGCATTGTATGATATGCAGACAGGCCCTTTGTGGAAAGCGGTTTTGTAACTTAATGATACTGCGTGTAAATAAATAAGAGATGATCTCAATATAAAAAATAGATAAAGAAAAATCGTGTGGACTGCGGAATGATGCTTGGAAACAGCTCGTTCGTCCTTTTGTAGATATGCATGTAAATAGATTGAAATGGAGCTTAAATCGACGTAAAGTGTTAGCATATTTTGTCCAATGCTTAAGCTATGGTGAATGAATTGAGTGTTTTGCAAGAACTGAAAATCTAGGATTCCCTGAATGACACATACCATGAACATTCAGAAGAAATGAGGATCTAAGACCCTTTGTATTTCCGGGTGTGATGCGATGCAGCTGAGAATCTTTCCGTGGTCATCTCTCGTGGGTGTGATCGTCAAGGCTTTCCGGGAGATGTAAGATCCGTAATGAATGACATCAGATTGATCCTGATGAACAAAGGTCACGTCTCTGGTACTAGCCATTGCAGTACTGCGGGAGGCCTTGCCCTATTTGCTCCACATGTGATGCTAAACGACTCTCCAGCAGTTATACTTATATTGGCGTTGTTCAAGTATTGCCGTCCCGATTGGGCGTTAGAAATGAAAACCCGTGAGGGTGGAACTGGAGAAAAAACACAGTACATTAAAAATAAACACCCTCATCCAAATAGCTCTTTACCATTTCAGTTTTGAAATGATTAATCACTTAATGATTTTTTTGTTGGCGAGTATGAACTCATGCAAATTTTTCAAAGGGCTAAATAAACAAATAAATAATAAAAAACAATAAAACAGTCATAATATTATTTATATTATGTATAACCTGTATTCATATTTATTAACTTCTTACAAATAACACGTCGGAAAGAGCCCGTTATATGAAATGATACAGAAAGCAGGAGGTGACGGAGGTTATGTAAAACTAAAAAATATCTACAATTAAATCACCTTTCACATGTTTGGTGAAAAAAAAGCATCGTCGATAGAATTTTTGCAGTTTGATCGTAGGCCTTTTTCACACGTTAATCCTTAATTCATCTTTAGAATCACTTGAACTTTCACACAGAAGATTCGTACCGTAATTTGGGTAAAATTTTACTGGAACTTCCTCCGGAGTCGAATGGAATACTTCGTGATTGTGATTAGCGTTCATGATTCAAGTTTGGTTTCACACGTTCTAAAAAAAGGCATTACCATTAATTTTTACACCGGAATCCTTATTCAAGTTTATTTTTTTTTACTGCTTAAACAGCGAATAGTCTCGGGCTCTATTAAAATTATTTAGATATTTCATTAAGATGTATTTTCAGTGGGTAAGAATGATGGCCAAATACTGGATGAATATTAGGCATACGCATTCGTAGATATTTAATTCTATATCATCACGCTCATTGTGGTTAACTACTTCGTAGGGATGTTTTTTTTTTAAATTTCAGTAAGAACATGGTCATGATTTAGAAATTACTAACATTAAAATGATGTTATGCGTCGCAAAATAGCGTGCTTGGTTAAACAAAAATCTTAGCTACGTGGAATGAAATGTCACAAATGCTGTCAAATCTCCCTTTTGTTCTTACCTCGATTTAGTGCTTTCAGTATTTCAGTCGCTGAACGTTCTCCATGTAGGTTAAATACATTGCATGTGTATCTCCCATTGTCACCAGTGTTCAAATTGATTATTGTAAGGGATGTGCTGCGGTCATCTGCCAATAACTTGTACTTTGTAGGATTTGAAATATTGAGTGTACATTCACTTGCAGTTGTGCACCACTCAGACGCAATTGGTGTTTCTTCGTGTTTCCACTTGACAGTGCGAACATTCGAAGGAGGGAAATAGGTGCACTCCATCGTAAATTCTTCTCCTTTGACGGGTAGGAACTGCCTCCGTTGAAAAGATATCGTGGCTGTTGACATGGGTAGAGCGGGAGCCTGTAAATGGATTGTGTAGGAATACTGTCAATTATTAGTGATAGCAGAAGTATTGCTTCTTCATAGTACTATACAGGGTGGGCATTTATTTTAGACTCTCAAGGGTTGAAAAATTGCATCCTTCTAGATTTGCGTTGATTTTTTACTCAAACATGTCAAAAAGGGTTCAAAATTGCACTTGTTCAAGTTTTGCTGCAGGTTGTACCATTTTGGGAAGGATTACACCCTTCGTGCACCTTACATGCGTAACACAGTCCATGGTCTTTAGATGGATATATGCCCAGGAAGCGCATTCCGAGACAGACGTGAACAACGCAATTAAGTGAAAGAAAAAAAATCTGATCCTGCTGATGGAAAGCACGAATGGGAAGACATTTTTTTGTCAGCAGTCTGCTTTGACCTTAAACTCACTGAAAATAATAATACAGTAACGGAAGAAGTCATACTTTCTATATTCTTTGTTTTATTAACAGCCTACCGGCCTTACAAAGAGAAGAAAAAACGGCTACAATCCAAATATGTATAGATTCAATTTCATTCAAATTTAATCAAATTCGACGTACCTTTGCCAATAACAAGAAGAGCAAAAGCACCAAATTCGGTAAGCCATTTGAGATCAGAGTGATAGTATCCAATCCAATAATCCTGGTAACAAAGAAACATTCAATATCAAAATTCAAGATATTTGCAGTAGGTGAGACAAATTGTTTTTTAAGACATCCCGATGTGTCTAAAACACATTGATTTAATAATGATGACGGTGAGATTTATTCGCTTACTTTCGCTAGCCTATGCCGTTAAGCACATTTCAAAAGTGCATGTTCGACTTAATGTCTTACTTTGTCAGCGGTCGAAAATGAAAGTACGATATTTCATATACAAATATATAGCTGCATTTGTTCGGACGACAGAGTGTGCTCTTTCCATAGCCGGTTAGGTGTCGAGGTTGCTTAACCGAGCATACAATGGATTGGGAAGGCGTCCAGAGAACTGCCACGACACATACCCTTCGGGAAGACCTTATGCAATGACATCATCGCACCGCCATCGTGCCTGACATGCCTTGTCGATCTTCAACTGGCGCAAGCCATAAACCAGCCCTTCCTTGAATGTTTAACACATATGCGCTTCTAATGAGATGACTTTGATAAACTGAAGAAAGGATTTCATTCATTTTACTTCAAATTTTCTATCGAAACATTTTTTTTGCATTTTGGTGACCTCTGAAAGTTGGATCAGGAAAAGTCACATCTACCCTTATGTTGCCTAAGCGCAACTGCATACCAGTCATTCTGTCTAATATAAAACATTATTTGCTTTATTCCTACCGAATTAATTTCTACAACTTGCTGGCTGTGATGGCTTCCAGTACCAGCAGAGAAAAAAGAAAAGTACTGTTGAACATTATGAAGAGATCTGGATATACGAATCTGATTCATGATATTGCCTTCTTATCTTTGGCTCTCTCAGAACAATTTAGTCTGAATTTGTGTTTGTGTGTGTCCCGTCTCCTTCATTGCAGATTTCCATTGATGGTTATAAACATATACAGTCATTCATTATTTTAGCCCACTGTATCTTTTAGCATTACTATCAAAGGCATTGGTTTGTATTGTGTTGATATTCTGTTATCCATTTGTGAAATATGACAATAAAATTTAAAAAAATAAAAGCTGATCGACCTAGAGACATTATACCTGCATGTCCAGCTCTGATGTACATAGGTTCTCAGGCAGCGAGGATAGTCGAAGATGTCGCCTGGTGTTGACTGACGATGAACCAAGAAGGTGTATCGGGTCTAACTACAGTGTAAAGTTAATTAATTTAAACATAATTGATAGTTACCTAAGTAGTTTATCTAAGTAAGTCTATAGACACAACCGGTGGATTATACTTATGTCAGAAAATTCAGTTAAAAATCAATTCAAAAGACGATAACCGAGCTGGCCCAGAAACATTTCTGTTGTCCATAAATAATCTACAGATATTAACAAAATATATCAATCAGATATTACACAAAAGTTACAAACATATATGAACTAAAATTGTACACAACTCTATGGAGTTCCTATAATGTACAAGCATCGAAAATCATATTGAATAACTAGGCACCTGTAATGTTTAGAACCATGCTATCATTCACAGACCAAGTGGTGGATAATGTAGGTAGAACTGCCAGGCACAGGAGATGTTTTCCATGGTCCAACCTATTTGGTACGAAAGTCAAAATACTTTCACCATCATATCGACTAGCATCATTTTCAATAATATTCAGTGATGAATGACCTGTCATATTTCTTGATCCTATGTACCAGTAAATGCGAGGAGATGGGTACCCGTTGGCAGCCTTGCAGATCACGGTGACTTTTATTCCTTCTTTTATTTCAGCAGGTAAAGTCATAACGACCTCATCCGGTGGTGCTGTAGCATTTTCAGAGAAATGCAAAAAGTGACACGTTCTATTAAAGCATCAAAATCATTTGCGGACATAGGTGATCCGCTTGATGAAGCTTTATTTTTACAGGAGAATAAACATGTCGGCCTAATCAATTACCATATCTTGCTTTCCGAAAACGCCCATTATAGAAGATTATAAATACATCAACCACAACAAAAAGACATCCAATTGTTATATCAAAAGAATACTACACACACACGTATCCCTGGTTATATAGCCTAGCAACTTTTTACTAACTTACTGCCCAAGCCACATCTGTAAAATGCCGAAGGAGAAAACACATATATATATATATAATTGAGATGAAATGTACACTAACCATAGGTTGATATTGTAGCAAACAGTCGTTCGACAAAATCACCCAGATATACAAAGCACCAGAGAATCAACCCTTGATACTTCTTATACAGATGCAACTTGTAAGTACTAAAGGTATCAAACAGACTGTCGTCTACAGGATTTTGAATCTTCGACAGACTAATACTTCCAGGAGTAATATCAGGGTCGTCAATTCTCCATGTCAGTTCAACTGCCGGTCTTGATCCAATACTGTGACAGCTGATCGAAGCCGAGGAACCTTCTTGAACGTAAATAACTGTTGGTGATATCTGGTAGTCTTTTCCATTTCCAGATTGGAAGATTGTCGTGTTAGACGGAAGAACTTTATAGGAAAGGTGAAGAAAAGAAGGAAGAATTTTCGATATACTGTATGTCAATTGAAAGAGTTTGGGCTTAAAACACATACCATTTTATGTTTTTGTGTAACGATGGATAAGGGTTAGATTTTATGGGAGAACATGTATTGGATTACAAAAAATACTAATTTTAACAGGAGAATATCATTTGCTAATCTCAGGATATGAAAATCACTTTTGTCTTTGGTTTTCTTTTTCATCAATTACGTTAACATACCATGAACATGTAGGAATACAATACACCGACGACCACTCTGGAGTGTTTGGTGTGACGCAAAGCAGCTGATGTGCTTTCCATGATCACTCGCAGAGGGCGTGATGGTAACAACCTTCTGAGATGTGTAGCTGTTGCCTTTAACGACATCAGTCTGATCTTGTTGGTTGGAAGTAAGATCATCTGGTACAATCCAGTTAAGGATTGCAGGAGGCCTTGCCTGCGATGCTGTACATGTTAGCACATTTGGCTCCCCGGCCATTATCGTTCTAGTGGAGTTATCGGAGCAAAGACGGCTTGATCTATCGGTAACTATTATTACTGAAGGCGAAGCTGTGAAAGAAGATTGAAAAGAAGGTACTATTAGAGCTATACACAATTATTCACAATCTAAATAGGTTCAATGTGTGTGGGTGTGTGTGTTTATTGATTTCTTAGAAAGATGAGCTTCACAATCCGGATGCCAATGAACACACGTCTTTTCACGACTGTTGAAGAAACAAATCTTGAATTATCTTTTTTTTGGAACATCATGGGCACTGACGAAGAGTGTGTTCTTTCATTTTTGAGAGCTACGCTCCTTTCAAAATATGCGATTTGATTTCTACAGCATATATATTATTCATTATCTATTCTTGAAGTATGTTACATTGAATAAAAGTACGTATATACATGTATTTGTGGATGTCGATAAAGCTTTAATCTAATTACGAATGAACATATTACTAATATTATATAATAAAAATTATTTAATGGTTGTAAGGGTTATGTGCTGATGAATTCGTTTAGCTTTGTTAGTTTATTTCCTTTCTTAGCGTTCAGTTAAGCAGAGTTTAATCCCGTTTCACATACTTCAGTAATCTGTATGATTAATTATTTTCTAAATATCGTGCATGTACTATTTCTAGTCTAAAGATTTCATTGTTCAAATTGGATTGACTTGAATTTGGTCATTATTTTTTGAACTATTACTGCACCTGGTAGTAATGGTGTTACGAGCATGCTCATTGATACTGTAATGTAGGGAAAGGCAGTTTGGCGAACAGCACAGCTGTAATGCAGCTGTAATGCTGTAATGCCCGCCATCATCACCAACCAGTTGTTTTATCGTCAGATTAGCACTGGAGTCGTCTGCCACCAAGCTGAATTTCCATTGGTCTAGAACAGTAAATCTACAGGACCGATCTTCCCTACAATCACATGTTGCCAGTGATTCACCATCCTTCTGCCACGTGATCTCCCTTTTTCTGGCTTGTAGTGTGTACGTGCAGACCAATGTAAAATCCTCGCCAATCACTGGAAGATACTTGTCTCTGTTGATCACACACCAAATCCTTCTGTTTCTGCAAAATTGAAAGACAATCTTTTGTAAATGAGGATATTTCAGTTGGCGTTATTTCTCCCGAATTAATGCATTGAAAATAATTTGCTTTAAGTGAGTATGTAAGGGGCATTAATAAAAATTATTCATTTGTTAATACTAATGCTCATTCAATCGTTTTACTTTCTTTTATTTCTACTTTTTTAAATATTTTATCTTATAATTTATTTCATTAATTATTCGTTTCAGAACTGTTATGATGCATCATTAACTAATTAAGGCCATGAGTATTTATTCCGAAGGAGGGGGTGTTGCAAATAACACCACATGCTCACCGTTTAATAATGGCCGGGAATATTTTTGTCCTTTGGTCATCCTTTAGAGGAATCGAAGGATATTGTTCTCCAAAAAATGTCAGTAAGCCGCTTTGCATGTGGAATGTGAGCACATGAATATGTGTTGTAATAGCCATGTAAAGGTACTTACAATGTACACATAGAGAACCTTTTATAAATTACGGTGCTCGTTTAATCGTTAACGGAAAATGGGTCAAATACAGATATACCAACGTAAACCTACCACAACTGAAGAGCGTTAGAACAAGAACCACAGTATGTTCAAAAGCGCTTGTCATATCGAACCTGACTGTACGAAGACTTGCTTTCAGAACGACATGAAATCCAACAAAGGCAAATATACTCTTATAAAGTCAAACTTGATGATATTCCCAGATGCTATACCCTTTTGGGGGAAAATCGCTGGTATTGTGTCAAACGAGTGCTACTGGTTTCCTTTTCAACCGATTCGGTTTCGTGATGTGCTGTTTAACATTTATGACTTGAGTGATATGGTCCAAGAGGTCGCTATTTCCCTTCGCAGCACGATCGTATAGATTACTGCTATTTCAAAATGTTCGAGTTAGACGTTGACAGCTGGTGCTGGTGATAAACTATTTTTTTTTTCAAAATTACAATCTGAAGTAAAGCACACACACTATAAATAACATCAGCATCAGCGGCCGCGGCCGCGGAAACGGGGGACGGGCTGATGGGAATTCAGCCCCCGCGCTTTTTCCCAAAACGTGAACAAAAACGTAAAAATTACCATATAATTATGATTCTTTGTATGGATTCAGAGTCCCCCCCCCCTTCAAAACCGTTCCGCGGCCACCGATCATGCTGATTATTAGCAGTTTAAACTTCAATGGATCAGATAGGTGTCCATGTTTGGATTTCAATATTGGATAATATATGGTTAGAATTTTAATGATCAATGTCAATCATGTTTTTAGACATAAATAGTTAACAGAAATCACCCGTTAGATTTTTTTAATATTTGTAATAATCGTATTGTCAATTAATATTACAGGGCAGTTCACATTTGGAGTGTATACAGCCACATGCATGCGACCACACGCGTGTGGTTATATCCAATACTAGTCACCGCTGAGGATACCGCTACACGCGTCACTTGCACCTATACTCTGCAGCGGCAGTATCGCAAGCGCGTGAAATGACCAATGTGTATTTTGGTATTTCTTGAGACGGTACATGTTGCAAAACTTCATCACAAAGGTTTTGTCTCTCGATTTCTTGGACATACAAACAATTCTCACTAATAAGTTCCCTGTCACCTGCTTGCCAATCAGGTGAGAATGAAATGAGAATATTATATGTTGGCCTAGAATCTATGTCAACATCAGTGAAATCGGGAGATAAAACCTTCATGATGAATCTTTGAGAAAGATATATTTTCTTAATAAGTCAATCCAATGACCTAGCAACCTGCCCAGTTTCACTAACACATCGTTTAAATCTAATCCTATATTGTAACAGATTCCGTTACCTGAAGCACACGGCCAAGTTGTGTCATTGCTCTCTTGCACACAGTTCGGTGGTTAGAATTTTGACGTAAAACGTAAAATTTATTTTGAATGGTTGATGCCGCAGTAAGGGATTAAATCCTAATTCCAACCTGATGAAGTTGTTTGGTTGAGTCAGACAATAAACTCAGCGCTAAGATCCAAAACTCCAAAATTATTATTATTTGTTAATTGCTATTAACCCTTTTATTGAAGGGCAAATTTGATCAGATATTCTCAGTTCTGCACATTTGTAACACTGGTATTTTCTTTCTTTGCTACACACATTAAACAAAATTTAAATGTCTCTTAAATTCATTTACAAATAAATTAACTATATTTAGTAATATGTTCGCCAATTCAAATGTTAAACTTTATTTATTTCCGGGTGATTAACAAAACACAAATGTAGTATGACTGCTTGCTGAATGCATCGTGTTCTAAAATATTTTTCAATTTTATAAAAAATAGATGGATCTGTGTCATGATTATTACATTTCTTTCTCCAGTTCAAACCTAGATGCTAAACTTGATTAAATCTTATATCTATATTAATTGAAAGAGAAATATTCTATGAATCAGTTACTTAAATATATTTCCTCAAAAAACTGCTTGGCTTTCAGTGTAAATAGGTAGTCTAGGTGTACATACATGTCCCCCCCCCACACACACCTTGATAAAGAAGAATGACTCCTACCCCCTGTGCTGCCACGGGTAATTGCTCCTAGTAAACTAAATACGTCTTTAAAAGGCGTCTATGATTACTGCTTCCATATGTTAATATATCAATTAACAATGCGTTCAGCGCGTGCCCAAATGCGCCAAATTCAAGTTGCTTGCCTTCGAAACACAACTACGCCACGCACGACTGTATGCTTTCCTTTACGGAATGCATGCATATCACGTATGCGGCGT
Source organism: Lytechinus variegatus (assembly GCF_018143015.1). Classification (NCBI taxonomy): domain Eukaryota; kingdom Metazoa; phylum Echinodermata; class Echinoidea; order Temnopleuroida; family Toxopneustidae; genus Lytechinus; species Lytechinus variegatus. Next base: position 26,436,027 of record NC_054747.1, on the reverse strand, counting down.
TTTCATTTGAACTACTTCACTCGGCCTACATAATTTTGACACGTTAATTTCATTACTTAAGAACCATATTTCAGCATGACACTCGGCTTATCTGATAACATAACTAATAGACTTCAAGATAAACAAATACTACTCACGTCATTGGGCTCGTATTACCAAATTGAAGAAATTAAGCAACAAATATGGGCAAGTGACACGCTTCCCATGATCAGTCATAATAAAATGCGCCCTCAATCGGTACGCGAAATCTAATAAAAATCGATTACAAGATAAAACATAAACAGTATCACAACAAATTGAGAAACTACAACAACTTCCTCCGGTACGCGACATCCATCTTGTGACAAATCTAAACTGAAATGAAAACAGAATAATATTTCACTTGCCCCTTTCACTTATTTTCATTTTTTTACTGTTTTTTTTTTCTTGGTCGTGATTTTTTTATTTATTTTTATTTTCATTTATTTTTTTTTTTTGGGGGGGGAAGGGCGCATTTCTAATTTCATATCAACGTCAGTGGACAATTGACTAAGCCAATCATGTACATAACATTTTCCCTTTGAACTGAAGGTAAAAGATAAAAAATGAAAATGTTTTAGATATCTTGCGATTATGAAGCTTGTGCATTTTTTTTTTTGGGGGGGGTCAGGTTCATTTATTACTCATCTCTGGCGATACTATAAATAAAATGCTTATACACCAGAAAAGATAATGACAAGTACAAAGTATAGATAATCGTAAAACTATAAGGTACAATGGTCACCACGGTATGGCGGATGTAAGGATAGTAAAGAAATTCCGAAGGCAAAACGAGAAAGGAACTTGCATAATACAAAACAAGAACAAACACATAGCACATAAAAGGTAAATCAGACAAATAAGTGCCTAATAAGCCGCGAAGGGGGGGGGGGTAAAGGGGGTGGACACATAAAGGGTTTATTTTCAGTGGAAGGAAACTCGCTTAACTTCGAGCCATTATTCATAGCCGAAATTTTCAGTATGGCCTAAACAAGGATCTGTCTCGGCTAGCAAATACATTTTTTTATTAATAATTTCCAAAATTTCTCATAGGTTTATTGTCATTATTATTGCTCTACTCTCCTCCATACATATTAACAGTTGATTTCAATATAGAGTGATTTAGGAGGTGATTGTCACCTCCCTTAATCGTAATTTATTTTCTTGATATATAAGCCTTTATCCATTCTATTCTTGCAGTTTCATGATTGTGGTGGCGTCATAATATGTGATTGTGACAATGATGTCCTCACGCGATATTTTTTCTTATTATTTTTCTTATTATTATCATAATTATGCTGTTTTGTGCGTGGTCCTATGACTACCACAATCATGAATGTTATTATTTCAGTTCTTGTCACTGCGAAATTTGTTGTATCCCTTAAGAAGACGTGTGTTTAACGTCGAAAATTTGGGCTTCAAAATAAACTCAGTTAAACTAATAAACTAAGTGCAATGCATTACCACTTTGCCTCATTAATTTATATATATATATATATATATATTATATATATATATATATATATATAATCAAACTAAATAGAGAATAGTCAAAGAATGCTCAAATATTGAAATATTTGAGCATTCCTTGACTATACTTCATTTAGTTTGATTATTATTTTCTTTCCGTGACGGGGGACCTTCTTCGTTATTTCATCGTATATATATATATATATATATATATATATATATATATTACATATATATATATATATATATATATATATATTTAAGAGGTCATTATGACTTATACAGATATATGAATATAATGAATGTACTGACACTTTCTACTTTCTACTTCCCCGCCAAAAGGTCTATCTTTTTATCGGGTGTCCCAAAAGCATATTTTGTCCTGTCATTATGCAAATTTCCCCTCGTCCCTTAAAGTCTGCTTCGGCATATAGCTAATTTTGAGACATTGGCTCCTCTTTAATTTTACGATTTTATTTTACTAAACCAAATATGATTATATATGTCCACATTTTTCACCACACATCTAAATCGAATGAGTTGCCAAACCTGTTATGCACGTATGATTATTCACATTTATGTTTGATTTGATTTTTCTTCTACATAACAATGTAATATAACATACATTTAACGAGCATATATAGACAATAAATCAGGTATAAATCATTTAGCATAAAATCAATAGTAATGATAAATTAAGAGCAAAATAAATTTATTCATGATTTTTTTTAAATAAATCACGAATCGCCAATGAATATAAATTATCTCTTATTCCGTGACTTATTGACCATGTTGGATTTTGTTTTTTCAAGCCTCTGCAAAGATGGTAAATACGTAGTTTTCATAGCTTCTTAACAAATAAAAAAAGATTGTTATTTGTTGTTCAGGGGTTTTCCGGCGTTGGCACACTATTTATGGTATTTGTAAGATTTAGAAAGTGTATTTTTTCTTTAAAAATGATTAACATGACGTCATAGACGTTAATTGAGATTTAGAATTATTGGTTGAATAAATAATCTGAAATTGAATGGGTTTGTCAGTCATTAGGTCAAAATGTAGAGACTACGAAATAAAAATAAACAAAAAGATGAAAATATGCATCTTGAATTTTTAGAAAAACTTTCACCCTTCATTATAAGAGTAAGGTAGCCTGTATAACAAAGGCGATTTTTGGGGGGTTGGGTTTCTTTTTTGGTGTTTTCAAGATTTTGCCATTTTCATATTTATTAAGTGCATAGCCGCACGAAGCGATCCCCCCCCTCACGAAATTTTCGAAAGTGACACATTTTTACTGACTCCAATTTTCACAACATTTACGAAAAGTGTGCGCGAAATGCCAAAAAATGTCTCCATGACAAGCTTGGTCGCTTTGCTCCCTTACTCCCGACCTTCTTTGATCAAAATATGCGTGTGGACATGATAAAGCGTGTTTAAACGTAGCGATGGGGCATTGTTGATTAGAACTGATGTCATCCATCCACATTTCGTTGACGATTATAATTTCATTTACCCGTTTTCTTATTATTGCAATATCCGAATAATCCACCAAAAATTATTGTTTCATTAATGACATCGCCCCTCTTGGTCAAACATCATCGGTATCAGAGTCAGAGTGCTTTCAGCATCATATCGATCAGCTGCATTCAAAGAAGTCTCCAGTGATGAATTATCTGTCAGGTTTCGTGATCCAATGTACCAATGGATGAGAGGAGCGGGATATCCATTAAGAGCTTTACAGGTTATGTTGGTCTCTGCACCTTCAAACATGTCACTGGGATAGATATTGTGACGTCAACTGGCAGCCCTTAAAAAAAACACAAATAATTAGTCCTTCATAAACTTTCAAGTAAACGATGGAAGATGGTTTTTAACAGAACCCGGACAATTTATTGGCGAATCGAACAAAATAAACGTTAAATCGTCAATTTGTCAATAACAGCAATAAATAATTTGTTTCATTAAGAATGACAGGGGAGAAACTACACTGCAATATATTTGAGTTTTGTAACAAATTATACTACATGAAATTCCATCGAATAATCATACTCTTCAGTCAGTTCTACCGTAAACAATATTGATTTTTTGGTCTAAATTCGTTGGGGGATAACCACTCACCGTATACCGTAAGTCTAGCTGTCAGTATTTTAACAAAGAAGACGTCCTCTATATACGAGGAACATACAATGTGCATTCCATGTTTCGTGGCATCTGGTCTTATGGTAATGGTACTTTCAGTGTCAAACAAAGTGTCGTCTAAAAAACTCCTATTGCTCGAGACATTTGCAAGGATCGGAGTCCTCTCAAATGCATCAACTATAAGCCAAAATGATAGTTCAGTCGCTGGAAATGACCCGATGCTTTTACAAGTGATTGAAGTCGGTGAATCTTCTTGAACGTTTATGACTGTTGATTGTGACTGGTTACCTCCAGTCGGAAAGAGCAGCACACTGGTCGGCAGAACTGTAAATATGGCAAGATATAAAATAAGAGTAACATAAAGAGGGATATATAAAGAAGGAAGTATTGAATGCTAGACGAACATGCCCTTTTGTGAAAAGCGGTTTTGGAATTGAATGATGTTTCAATAAATGAGAAATTGTGTACAATATCATATCACCATGATTACTGCAAAATGATGTTTAGAAACAGCCTGTTCGTCTTACATTTAAACGGACTCGGGGACTAGAAAATGGATCTGAAATGCACGTGATATTGCAGCATTATTGGTTCAATTATTAGGTTATTTTCCATAAATGGAATAGCAAGGGTTAAAAATCTAGGATTTTTTAGGCTCACTGTGACATTAATACATGTATATGTATATGATTTCATGAATGTTACATACCATGAACATTCAGACTAACTGAGCGTCTAATATTTTTCTGCAGTTCTGGGTGTGATATAATGCAGCTAAGAATCTTTCCGTGATCGTTCCTGGACGGTGTGATTATCAAAGTTCTCCGGGAGATGTAAGATCCATCTTGGATGACATCCGACTGATCGTGATGAACAGCGGAGACACCCTTAGGTGTCACCCATTGCAGTACCACAGGAGGCCTTGCCCGAGATGCTTCACATGTGATACCAAACGGCTCTCCAGCAGTTACACTTATACTGGTGTTGTCCAAGTATTGCCAGCCCGATTGCGTATCAGTCATAACGACCCTTGATGGTGACACTAAAGAAAAAAAAGGATATATCTAAAACTTGTGTCTAACAAGTTTCCTCACTTTGCTATTCATATGATTCGATGATTAATACAATTGACTATTTTTTTTTCTTTATGACGTTCTTATACAGTATCGTACAAACAAAAATTGATAACTTAACACTTTGCTTTGAGATAAGGGAGATCAAACAGTTCAACGCATAGATCCTAATTGCTATCTCAAGTAGATTGTGAAGAACTATTAGATGTACTAGATTGCACTGGCGCTGTCTATGGCATGGACAGAGGTAAAGCCACTGGAATTTCCTCTTGACTGGACTTTATAAAAACTATGTACTTTTGAAGAATAATAATTGCATTTTTTATGTTTTATTTTTTATTTATACGAAACTTTGTTTTCCAGAGACAGTAATAATGTTATCATACAGAGTGAAGTTTATTTCTATTTCAGAATAGTAGTGTGTCTTGTTACGTAAGGTATGGCTAATCTGATTTTTTTTTCATTAACAAACATACCACTCAACAGGAATGAGTAACGATAAACATTAATTCGTATATAAATAAACGTCTTATAGCTAGCAAATAGGAGACAGGTCCATGTACATTTCTGAAATGACGGTCGTAAGATGGGTATGGTGGGTTGACTGTTTCAATAAATTGTCCGCATAGACGTACACTAAAATAATCCACGGTGATGAATGTCTCGTGAGAAGGATTTTGCGGGACTTCAGTTTTGATATTTTTGAAATTGGTAAAGAAAGCTAAAACATTCAGGGATGTTGGTAGAAATCGCATTTGTATATCATATGTTTGATGAGCATTGTAATAGAATTGTTTTTCAGTGTTTCAGAATGGTAGGTGATTTACCAATAAACAAAAATGAATCACAAGATTACTTATTGTGTCTAGCTTGTTGATTGTCTAACTTTTGAGTATAAATTATATTTATAGTAGGATCGTTCATTGACCTTGTCTTTTATGTTCTTTTATTTTTTATTAGCCAAATCTAAGTAAGACTGTATTGAATGTCGCTCATATGTTTTACACTTCCAATATCCTTTACCTGGATTTAGTACTTCCAGTATGTCATTTGCTGAGCGTTGGCCATCTAGGTAAATTACATTGCATGTGTATCTCCCATTGTCACCAGTAGTCAAATTGATTATTGTAAGCGATGTGCTGCGGCCATCTCCCCTCAACTTGTATTTTGTAAGATTGGGAATTTCAGATGTACAGCTACTCGCAGAAGTGCACGATTCATAAGCAACCTGGCTGCCTCCGTGTGTCCAATGTACCGTACGGTCATACGTAGGAGGCGAATAGATGCACGTCATCGTAAAATCTTCTCCTTTGACGGGTAGGGTCTGCCTTGGTTGGAAAGAAATCGTGGATGTAGACATGGTAGTGCGGGAGCCTGTAAATGGATTGGGTAGGAATATTTTCAATTATTGGTAATAACAGACGGATTGCTAATTCATAGCATATTTTCAAGACGGATATCAATTTTAGACTATCAAGAGGTGCAAAGTTGCACCCTTCATGATATTTAACCTAAAAGGATGCACAATTGCACTTTTTTGAGTTCTGCTGCAGATTTGTTTAATCATTTTTTTTCCTGTATACAGAGAAACCATTTCGATTAATAATGACCACAATCTTAGAGCTGGTTTACATTCGGGTACTTTGAATTATATCATACATAAATTATTATATTGATTATACGTCATGTACGTGTACATTTCGTCTTTTGCTGAATCCACCCTTCCTCGTGTAATATTGTTTATTCTACTCACAGCCTTTATTTACTAAAAAGAGAAATGCTACAAGCCAATATGTATGTATTTGAATCTTTTAAATTCGACTTACCATTACCGAGGAAGAGAAGAGCAAACAAGCACCAAATATGGTAAGCCATTTGGATCAGGGTGATACTGACCAATCTAAAATCCTAGTAATAAGGAAACATTCAATATCAAAAGAGAGTTGCAGTTTGTGATACAAATTTCGTTTCTAGAAGACATCATCGATGAGTGCCTAACACATAGAAGGAATATGATGAGAATTTGATCGATTGCTTTCAGTCGCCCATGCCGTTAAACACATTACAACAGTACGACTGAATGTATTGTCAGTGGTCGAAAATGAAAGTACGATGTTTTGTCTATAGATTATATTGACTGTATTGCTGCATTTCAATGATCTAGCGATAGAGTGTGCTCTTTCCCCTATCACAATTGAGGTTGAGCTTTGAGGATTCCGTGCAAAAAAAATGTCACGACACGGCTCTTAGGGATGGGCTCCAATACACAATAAATCCGAGATACTTCAGAGAACATGTTCCGAAAGCATATTGATCCTAATCAACACCATGAACATGCCACTGTAGCCAATCGGCTTATAATAATACACAAAAACTCTCTTAGAGCTACGAGCAATCTTAGTCATTGGGACTTATTAAGTACTGCTAATCAACCAAACTTCGAAATGACTCATGACACCACTTGTCTTTTGACTTAAGAACTTATACATTGACGTCATGTAGCGCCGCCATCTTAGAGGCTGGTGTATTTGCTTTACATGCATTGTTGCTCTTCAGCTGGCCATCTTGACAACTCAATTTACGTGTATTCCTCATCCTCTGAGGGAGGAAGCTATGATACTGTGACGTAAAATACATGTACAAAACATCTTCCAACGAGGTGACATGATCACCCATCTTCCCCGATAACCCCGTCTACAAAAGCATCATTCCTATAAAACTTGTGTGAAATCTTTTTTTAAGTTTTTGACCCAAGGTTATTTGCGAAAAATATTCATAGGAATCCGCGGCTTCCAAGGTCCAAAGTACATCATTGCTACATATCGAAAGGATGTTTATTCATTTAACTTCCAATTCATTAAATAAAATTTCTAATAATATCTACATCCTGTCCACATCTAAATAAACCCAAGGGATCTATTTTTTATCATTATGATCACTAAGTGCTTTTCCTTCGTTTCCCCAAATTGCACCACAGTAATCATGGTAATCAAACATGCTTTGTATCAAACTCTTATAAAATACCAGTGCTGTGGTTTACTTATGAATGTAGTCTGAATCTCTTGAATGGGTACTGTTAAGTGACGTCTTGCTTAATTTTTTTTTCTCTACGATTGTTACAGTACCTAGGAATTTGATTCTAATTCCTAGGTATTTCATTTGAGTTACTAATTTGTTTACATTAGGGCCAGTAAAAACATTGGGTACTTCTGTCTGTTTTAACGATCTGATGTCCACTCCGAACTCCCATGTATCTATATGAAACGTTAGTCTATTCTTCGCTAGAAATTTTTAAACAATAGATTATCAACACGGGTGTTTGCTTTATTATTTTCTATTTATATTTTGATAATGGTACTTACAACGTTTCGTTATTTTTGTTAACACATTCTCACATTCTCCTGCATTCGGATCATAGAGCTTGATTCTTTCATAACACTGCTACTGCACAACATCATAATAAAAATGATGAAACGGGATTTTAACGTTCTTGTCGTTTTTTTTATTATCAATTCAGCAATATGAGAAACAACAGAGTAGTAAAACATCACACAGGCATATACATAGACCACTGTTGAAATAAAGAGACTACAATTGTATTATGAACACTGATATGCTGACCCTTGCTACAGACCTAACATTTAATGTTTAACATAAAATTTCTAATAAGATAATATTCACCGCATGGATGGTGAATGATTCATAGAAGTATTATAATTCGTCTTAATTGGTAGGGGTACTCACTAAACAGCATAAAATTTGATGTTTGACTGGAAATTTAAAGATTTTATTAGCAGAGTCAGTTTCTTTGCGAATAGAAAATAATTACTTTGATCAGTATCGTTAACAAATTGGATACACAACCTCAAAAATCAAACAATTATAATATGATAATAATATATAATGATTTATATAGCGCAGAAACTATGTGCTCATATTCTACTTCCCTGCAATTAAGAGCCGGTGAAATGCTTTAGAACAAAATAAGAAAAGGGGGTAAAAAGATGTATGGGAATTATTCAAACAGATATGTTTTTAGTTCAAGTTTGAATGTTTCTAATGATGGACAGGATCTTATTACATACGGCAAACCATTCCATAATTTTGGGGCTGCACAGGCAAAAGCACCATCTCCCAAATTTATTTTTGTTTTATGGGAGGGGATATGAAGGAGCAAATTATCATGAGAACTGCGCAGGTAGTGAGAGTGTCTGTGAACTTTTCTTTGTAAAAGCTCAGAAAAATAACTAGGGGTTTGGCCACTTAGTGCCTTGTATACGATTAATAAAATCTTGAATGATATTCGTTGGCGAACTGGAAGCCAGTGAAGATTCTTTAAGACAGGGGTGATCCTTGAAAATCTAGATTGACTACAAATCAGCCGTGCACATGCGTTCTGTACTCGCTGAAGACGCCGAATTTGAGACGAGGGGAGCCCATACAGCAAACTGTTACAATAATCTATCTTACTAATAATGCATGCATGGACAATTATTTTCATGCTTTAAAAAATGATACATTGAAAGTTCAAAATAGTATTTCTTATACAGAAGTAAAAAGAAATAAGTAAACCGTTTGAATATATGTTAAATTTGCGTATCAGACACTATTCTGTATCTAGAGGGCAGAGACCCTAAATGTATCTTTTCAGGACATTATTAATGTTAATGTTAAAAACTACGAAACGGTAAATGAATAATCAGTTAAAACGTGCACTTTGGAAATTTCAAACAACTCTCCCAAATCACCCCTTCAATGTGAAAGTAAGGCACCCTGCATAACAATGAAGATTATGTTTACTATATTCAGAACCGTGCGCCGAAGTGGTAGCAGTTGCTCCCTCCCCTCCCTTGAAATTTAGAAAACTTACATTTTATTAATATTTTTCACAGACTTTAACAAAACTGAAATCCTTCATTTTCATTTTAAACATGTCAAAACCTTCCTTAGACAAGTTTCCTCCTCCCCTCTTTCGAGTTTTTCCGAAAAATTGTATGCGTCTTGCCCCTCTCCCCGGAACAAAATATCTACAGCCATGATAAACCGTGCCATAAGAATGACGATGAATCATAGCTGACTGGAATTGTTGTATTCCAATTAAATTTCGTTGTCGATATTTTTCTCATCCATCCCTTTCTGTAATTCCTTAATAATCTGCCATATAATAATGTGTCATTACTGCCGATGATCTCCCAAGCTTGCATAAGTTAATCACAGACCACACAGTGGATAACATATGTTGAACTATTTGACAGAAAATACGTTTCCCATAATTAAACTTATTTGGTGTAAAGATCAGAGTGCTTACAACATCATATCGTTCAGCGCTGTTGACCAAGATCTTAAGTGATGAGCTATTCGTAATATTTCTTGATCTAATGTACCAGTGTAGTAGCGGAGCCGGGTATCCGTTACGAGCTCTACAGGTTACGTTAGTCTCTCTGACTTCGAGCATATCACCTGGGACAGTCATTACTATTTCGTGTAGCCCTTCATAGGAAACAATTTTTTAAAATTAATCTTTACCTAAAGAAATAACCATGTTTTTTAACAGAGCCCGGACAGTTTATTGGGGAATCGAATGAATTAACGTTTAATTATCAATAACAATGATGAGAATTCCTTTCATTTAGGCATTTAAGTAAACTACTACCTTGCAATTCTCGTCAGGTTTGTCAAATTATACTACAATAATTTTTATTGAATGATCATACTATTTTATCAGTTCTATTTTTCCAATATTATTACTAGTATCTAAAATAATTATGGGATAACAACTCACCGTAAACAATTAGTCTAACTGCTACCATTTTAACAAATAAGGCATCGTCTATATAAGATGAACACAGAATGTGCATTCCATGATTTGTGACATCTGGCCTTATGGTTATGGTACTTTCAGTGTCAAAGTGTCGTCTAAAACAATCCTACTACTCGATACATTTGCATGGATCGAAGTCCTGTCAAGGTCGCCAATTAACCAAAATGATAGTTTGGTTGCTGGGAATGACCCGATGCTTTTAAAAGTGATTGAAGTCGGTGAATCTTCTTGAACGTATAGGACTGTTGATTGAGACTGGTTACCCCCAGTTAGAAAGAGGAGCACACTGGCTGGTATAACTGTATGCATGGCAAAATAGAAAAGAAGGATGAGAGAAAGAGGGAGAAATGTGGAATGAAGTATTGTTGTAATATGCGACAGGCCTTTTTCGGAAAGCAGTTTAGAAACTTCATGATACCATGCTAATAATAAAAAACAGAAGATGATATGATTAGTCAAATGAATGTAATCAGTATCACAGATCTGCTAAATGATGCCTATTCAAACTACTTTGGATTAACAGTGTATTACAAAAAAACCAGCAAGTACTGAAAATCTAGGGATGTCAACATCATGTGTGTATGTATGAAAGTTTTCCTCATGAAAAATACATACCACGAACATTCAGAGTAACTAAGTATCTAATAGTCCTTTGTAGATCTTGGTGTGATACGATGCAACTGATGATCCTTTCGTGATCGTTTCTGGTGGATGTGATTGTTACAGATTTCCGGGATGTGTAATATCCGTCTTCAATGTCATCAGACTGATCATGATGAACAACGGTCACACCCTCTGGTATTAGCCATTGCAGAACAGCAGGAGGCCTTGCCCTATTTGCCCCACATGTGATGTTGTACGGATCTCCAGCAGTTATACTTATGTTAGCGTAGTTCAAGTACTGCCAGCCCGATTGGGTATCAGATACAAAGACCCTTGCTGGTGGAACTGGATAAAAAAGGCATTTTTTATTCAGGATTAAAATCCAATTGTAACAGATCTTCTAACTTTCCTATTATTACATATCGTGTGCTTCAGTTAATATTATTGATTGGTTTTCTGGCAATCTGAATTAGCTACCTTTGCGTGTCTTTTACAGTCTAACTTACGAAATTTCTTTGATACTAGGGACATCTAGCAGTTCAACGAATAGATCCCAACAGTTATCTTCAGTAGATAGTGGATACCTACGGTTGTATTGCTCTGGCGTTGAACTTTGCATTGGCAGTAGTAAAGCTACAGGAATGTCCTCTTGACTGGCTTTCATCACAAACTATGTGCACTATTGAAGAATGTAAGTGGCATTGTGAAAGCATGGCAACATTCGATTTTTGTCATGTTCATAGATTAGTTTTCATAATTCTCCCCGAAGCAATAATAGATTTATTATAGAGAGTGAAGTTTACTTCTATGTCGATATAGATTGGTGTGTCTTGACATTTCATATAAAGCTTATATGTGAATTTTCATATTTAAACCAACCTCTCGACAGGGATATATAGCCAACGTTAACAAGAATTTCAACGTGTGTGTAATATTATTATAAGAAACAGATAGAGAACATGGTTATTTTATAAAATGACACTGGGGAGATTGGGATGATGGTTTCCTGTAGCAATAAACTGTCCGGATTAGCATAGAAGTACACTAAAACCCACATTAGCGAGAAACGTATAAGCAGACCAATCCTGAAAGTATGCAGGAATTTGATTTCTATATTTCTTTTTAATTGGTAATGAAAGTTGGGGCTCTCCGCCTTCGTTATTACCTGGATTTAGTGCTTCCAATTGTTCATTCGCTGAACGTTGCCCATCTATGTTAAGTACATCGCATGTGTATCTCCCATTGTCACCAGTGTTCAAATTTATTATTGTAAGGGATGTGCTGCGGTCATCTCCCAATAACTTGTACTTTGTAGGATTAGGAACAGAAGTTGTACAGCTGCTCATATAATTGCACGATTCATACGCAACCTGGATGCCCTCATGTCTCCAATGTACGGTGCGGCCATTTAAAGGAGGCGAATAGATGCACGTCATCGTAAAATTTTCTCCTTTCACGGGTAGAGACTGCCTTGGTTGGAAATAAATCGTGGGCGTATAGACGGTAGAGTGGGAGCCTGAAAATGGATTGGGTTGAAATAGTGTCAGTTATTGGTAATGATATAAGTGTTCCTAAGTCATAGCACTTTACAGGACTGATTGAAACTATTAAAAGGTGAAAAGTTGCACCTTAAAGGGTTCGCTTTAACATTTGACTCAAGATAGTGCAAAACTGCTCTTTTACTGCAGATTTATTTATTCATGTATTCACATCTTCATATGAAGTTACAAGTGCAGGTAAACTAGACAGTTTGAATGTATTGGGTCATAACCTCTATTCAAATCATCTTAAGGTGTGACGGGTGAGGTCCCCCATGTGATTTTTTTATTTGATTTTACCCATAGCCTACTTTTACTACAAAGAGGAATGTTACTAGCCAATATGTATGGATTATTATTGCTTGTAAAATTCGACTTACCTTTACCGAGGAAAAATAGAGCAAACCAAACCCAAATATGATACGCCATTTGAGATCAAAGTGATTTTAACCAATCCAAAATCCTGGTAACAAGGAAACATTCATTATCAAAATGTAAGACAGTTACAGTAGGTAAGACAAATTTCGTTTCTAGAAGACATCCTCGATGTGTCCCAAACACAATGCAGGAAAATGACCACAAAGAAATTTGTTCGACTACTTTCAATTGTCCATGCAGTTAAAGCACATTACGAAAGTACGACTTAAGTTGTCAACGGTCGAAAACGAAAGTACGATGTAATGTATATTGATTATATGAAGTGTATTTCTGTATTCTAATGATCTGGCGACAGAGTGTGCTCTTTCTCTTATCCCATTTGAGGTTGAGGTTTGCTTAACCTACTAATAGCAAACAATGGAGTTTGATGGCGTCCAGAGAATCGTCACGACACATACTCTTCAGGATTGGCTCCAAAACGTACACAATCATAGGTGACTCAGTGAAACTGTTCCTTAACACATTTATTGTGTGTACAGTTTATATTGATCCTAATCAACACTGCTAACTCTTAACATGCCACTGTCGCAAATCGGCACTAAATGATACACAATAAATTATCAACTTGTAACCAATCTGACACTTTGCGAGTTAAGTAACTCCTTGTCAGACCCCCCCCCCCCCCACACACACACAACTTTGAAATTACACATTACATCATCTGCCATTTAACTTAATAAGACCTTATTTACTGACTTCATCGCAGCTCCGTCTGAGAGGTCGATACCTTAACCTTTTAATACATGCGTTTGATTATTTTAGGTCCTATAGAAAACATCGAGTATACTCCCGATCAAGACAAAATTGCGTTTGTCTATATTCACCGCCAATTTATTCTTCATTAACCTTTAGTTAAATCATGGACCTACCACTCTTCAGAGTGGTAGGTCCACGGTTAAATGTAGCAAGATCACCACTGAGGTTGTTAAAAAGAGTGTTCACATGTTTTCTATGTATATTTTGAAAATGGTACTTACTACTTGAGTCAATCTTGTCAACCCTCCTCATCCACAACAACAGGCAAACCAGAATTATGAGACGGGTTTTATTTAAATATCCGTTTTGTTTTTATTTTTTGATGAATCAATCCAACCATATGAGAAAAAAATAGCGTGATATTACATCATATAGATATATACATAGACCACTGTTGAAATAAATATGCAACAACTGTACTGTTATACTGGCCATTAAATGTTAGACATTTTAATAAACATATAGTTTAACTCTTCTGCCTAGTGCATAGAGGGTGAATTATTTATGGAAGTATTAATCCTCATTACAACTTTTGACTTGAGTCCTTGAAGTCAGAACTCAGAAAACAATATAAAGTCACATGTTTGGTTGGAACAATATTCAAGATTACAACAGCATGATCAGTTTCTGTGCGAAAGGAAAATAATTACTTTGAAAAGCATTCCTACGAAATTGCATGCGTTTTCCCCCCTCCCTGAAAAAAAATACGGGTACGGCCATGATAAACCTTGCTTCAATCATCAAAAGGAGGCATTGTCGATCGGAATTTTGGAAATTCATTTGAATTTCCTTGTCAATATTTGTTTCATTAACCAGGTTTTTTTTAAACTAAATAATCTGCCGATGTTTGTTTTCATTACTGCCATCGTCCTGATCTAGGCTTAAATGATGTATTTTATACCCTTGTGTTGTTCAAGGACTGTGACATGGATAAAGTCGTTTGAACTGCATGACAGAGAAGACGTTTGCCGTGGTCAAACCTATTTGGTATGATGGTCAGAGTGCTTTCAGCATCATATCGATCAGCGCTATTGATGGATGTCTTCAGGGTTGAATTGCCTGTGACGTTCCTCGACCCGATATACCAGTGGATGAGAGGAGCAGGGTATTCATTAAGAGCTGTACATGTTACGTTGGTCGCAGAGCCTTCGAGCATATCACCACGGACAATCATTGCGACATTGTCTGGTAGACCTTCAGACAAACATACCAAAAAGAGTATTGGTCATAGTAAATACTTCAGCTGTAGAATCAAGCTTTTTTTTACATAGCCCGGACAGTGTATTGGGAATCGAACAAAATAATTTGAAATCATCACTAACAGCAAAAATGATTTTATTTATAAAAAAAAAACAC
This sequence comes from Lytechinus variegatus, assembly GCF_018143015.1. Classification (NCBI taxonomy): domain Eukaryota; kingdom Metazoa; phylum Echinodermata; class Echinoidea; order Temnopleuroida; family Toxopneustidae; genus Lytechinus; species Lytechinus variegatus. The sequence goes on along the minus strand of NC_054747.1, from coordinate 26,420,818 downwards.
ATGAGTAGCTATCTTTTAGTTCTTTTCAGGTTTGGTTAGGCTATTCTAGATGACTTTTCATTGATGATCTTTTATCAGTTCTACCGTTAACAATATTGACTCTAGGTTTTAAAGTTATTGAAGGAAACAACTCACCGTAAACAAATAGTCTAACTGTCAGTACTTTAACAAAGAAAACATCGTCCATATACGATGAACATAAAATGTGCATTCCATGGTTACTGTCATCCGGTCTTATGGTAATGGTACTTTCAGTGTCAAACAAAGTGTCGTCTAAAGCACTCCTATTACTTGAGACATTTGCATGGATCCAAGTCCTGCCAAAGTCACCAGCTAACCAAACTGATAACTCAGTTGCTGGGAATGACCCGATGCTTTTACAGGTGATTGAAGTCGATGAACCTTCTTGAACGTATAGGACTGTTGATTGTGACTGGTTACCGCCAGTTAGAAAGAGCAGCACACTGGAAGGAAGAACTGTAGGTATGGCAGACAAGAGAAGAATCGTAAGAGAAAGTACTAGAACGAAGAATGAAGCATTGTATGATATGCAGACAGGCCCTTTGTGGAAAGCAGTTTTGTAACTTAATGATACTTACTTCTTGTAAATAAACCAGAGATGATCTCAATATAAAAAAATAGATAAAGAAAAATCGTGTGGACTGCGGAATGATGCTTGGAAACAGCTGGTTCGTCATTATGTAGATATATACATGTAAGCAGATTAAAATGGACCTTAAATCGACGTAAAGTGTTAGCATATTTTGTCCAATTTTTTAAGCTATTGTGGATGAATTGAGTGTTACAAAATTTAGCTTGGACTGAAAATCTAGGATTGATATCAAAACGTGTACACGTAATGATTCCCTGAATGAGACATACCATGAACATTCAGAAGAACTGAGGATCTAAAACTCCTTTGTATTTCCGTGTGTGATGCGATGCAGCTGAGAATCTTTCCGTGGTCATCTCTGGTGGGTGTGATCGTCAAGGTTTTCAGGGAGATGTAATATCCGTCTTGAATGACATCAGATTGTTCCTGATGAACAACGGTCACGTCCTCTGATATTAGCCATTGCAGTACTGCGGGAGGCCTTGCCCTATTTGCTCCACAGGTGATGCTAAACGACTCTCCAGCAGTTATACTTATATTGGCGTTTTTCAAGTATTGCCGGCTCAATTGGGCGTCAGACATGAAAACCCGTGAGGGTGGAACTTGAGAAAAACACAGTACATTAGAAATAAACACCCTCATCCCAAATTTCATTTTTTTAAATGATTGATCCCTGAATGATTTTCTTGTTAGCGAGTATGCAAAATTGTCAATGGGCTAAATAAACAAATAAATAATGAAAAGTAATTAAACAGTCATATTATTTACATTATGTATAACCTTGCTACATACATTTATGCCCCGTCAATGACATTTATTTGTATTCATATCTATTATCTTCTTACAAATAACACGTCGGAAGAGCCAGTTATATAAAATGATACAGAAAGCGGGAGAAGACGGGGTTATCTACAGCTAAAAATATCTGCAATAAATTCACCTTTCACATGTTTGGTGAACAAAAAGTATCGTCGATAGAATCTTTGCAGTTTGCTCATGGTCCTTTTCACGCGTTAATCTTGGATTCGTCTTTAGAATCACCGGAACTTTCACATTGTAAGATTCGTCCGTAAATTTTACTGGAATTTCCCTCCGGAGTAGAATTTGACTTCGTCACTGATTGTGATTAGCGTCCGGGATTCTATTTTGGTTTCACACGTTCTAACAAATCGTCATTATCCTTATTTTTCACAGAAATCCTTATTAAAATTACTATTTTGTTTTTGTTTTAAACTGCGAATAGTCACGAGCTCTAGGTAAAATGGGTTAGGGCTTTCATAACGATGTCTTTTGAGTGGGTATGAATGTTTGGACAATATTGGATAAGCAGGCCTACGCATTCATAGATATTTAAAAGCATGTCATCGTGCTCATTGTGGTTAATGCAACTACTTCGTAGGGATGGGTTTTTTCATCTTTCTGTAAGAACATGGTCATGATTTAGACATTGCTACGATTAAAGTGATGTTTTGCGTAGCAGAATAGCGTGCATGCTTTAATAGAAAAACACAATCTTAGCTAGGTGGAATGAAATGTCCCCATGCTGTCCAACTTCCCTTTTGTTCTTACCTGGAGTTAGTACTTTCAGTATTTCAGTCGCTGAACGTTCTCCATGTTGGTAAAATACATTGCATGTGTATCTTCCATTGTCACCAGTGTTCAAATTGATTATTGTAAGGGATGTGCTGCGGTCATCTGCCAATAACTTGTACTTTGTTGGACTAGAAATATTGGGTGTACATTCACTCGCAGTTGGGCACGATTCAGACGCAATTGGTGTTTCTTCCTGTTTCCACTTGACAGTGCGAAGATTCGAAGGGGGCCAATAGATGCACTCCATTGTAAAATCTTCTCCTTTGACGGGTAGGGTCTGCCTTGGTTGAAAATAAATCATGGCTGTAGACATGGTAGAGCGGGAGCCTGTAAATGGATTGGGTAGTATTATTGTCAATGATTGGTAATGATAGACGTATTGCTAATCCATATTACTTTACAAGACCGTCATCTATTTTAGACTAGTATGAAGAGCTGCAAATTGCACCCTTCAAGATTCGCGTTCATATTTGACTCAAACGTGACAAAAGGGTTCAAACGTGCACTTGTTCGAGTTTTGCTACATGTTGCACCATTTTGCGAAGGATAACACCCTTCGTGCACCTTAAATGCGTAACACAGTCCATGGTCTTTGGATTGATACATGCCCAGGAAGCGGATTTCGAGACACTGAAAATAATCATACAGCCAATACGCATAGATTCAATTTTATTTAAATTTAATCAAATTCGACATACCTTTCCCAAAAACAAGAAGAGCAAATAGGCACCAAATATGGTACGCCATTTGATATCAGAGTTATAGTATCCAATCCAATAATCCTGGTAACAAAGAAGCATTCAATATCAAGATAGTTGCAGTAGGTGAGATAAATTGTTTTTTAAGACATTTCCGATGTGTCTCAAATACATTGATGTAATAATGATGACGGTGAGATTTTTTCATTCACTTTCGCTAGCTTATGCCGTTAAGCACATTTTAAAAGTACATGTACGACTTAATGTCTTAGGTTGTCAGCGGTCGAAAATGAAAGTGCGATATTTCATATATCAAATATATAGCTGCATTTGTTCGGACGACAGAGTGTGCTCTTTCTCACAGCCGGTTTGATCTCGAGGTTGCTTAACCGAGCATACAATGGATTGGGAAGGCGTCCAGAGAACTGTCACTACACATACTCTTCGGGATGACCTTAGGCAATGATATCATCGCACCGCCATAGGGTTAGGGCTTTGCATTACATGCCTTGTTGATCTTCAACTGACGCAAACCATAAAACCAACCATTGTTTGAATCTTTGACACATGCATTCTTATGAGATTGATCTGATAGACTTTAAAATGGATTTCATTCATTTTAATTCGGGTTTTTTCCGAAATATCTTTTTATTTTGATTCCTTTTATGCATTTTGTGAACCCCTTAAAATCGGACCAGGGGAGATCACATCTATCTGTATATTTGATAAGCGCAACTGCATACCAGTCAGTCTGTCTAATCTAAAACAATATATATTTTTTTGGTTCATTCCTACCGAATTCAACAACCGAAGTTTCTACAACTTCCTGATTGTAATGGCTTCCACTACTAGCAGAGAAAAGAGAAAAGAACTCGGGAACATCAAGTTGAGATTTGGATATGCGATATAGATTATAAACCAATCAGAAGATACTGCAGACAACAAGAAATTCCTTTTTTCAGTCTATGCGCTACGGGAAATCACAAGAAAACATGTAGGGTAAAGAATATCCAGGATGCAACCTCCGACTGCAGGAACAATTTGGGTGAGAAGCAGCACAAGAGAGCAGAAGCAGAAGCGCAGTCTTTAAAAAACGTTGAATCTACGATCGCGTCCGCCGAGGCCTCAATAAGTAAGCATCTCCTGGCAGTCAACGATAACTTTTAGGTTGCTTCCGAAGAAAAGTTAAAGAGAGCACGGAAAAAGAGAACAGAATGATCAAAGTAATCATCGATGAAGAGGAGCCGGTAATCTCTACTACAAGAGGAAATAGGAAGGAACGTGTCGACATACATGACATATGGAAGGTTTTAAACAGCAAAGCGAGAGAGAATCATCGAAAACCGAGAAGAAATTCTCCTTTTCAGATGTGATGACAATTAGCGAAATCATTTCTAAAAGGATCAAGGATATTACTAGCCGAATTATGCATGAAATTTATACATTGAAGAATATTTAGTAGACTGTCATACAAATTACCAAACGGGATAAAAGATTGGTGAATATAATAAATTGAATCAAACTCACCAGGTACTAACATTTTCTGATGAAACATTTTGAATGTGCATCAAGACGCTGGCAACATCCTTAACAGAATATATCGTGAGATTAAGAGAGTGAAGATTGTAGAGGGAGAACTTGGAGAATACTATGGTATAATTGATGGGTACATCGGCAAATGGGAGCTTGTCAAGTCAAGCCATATATCGTCGGTCGTCGAGAAACCGGGAATTCGTGGATTTATCAGTGATGAAGAAGTGTTCGTGTGGGAGGAGGACAGTAACGCCATGCATGCAACAAATATCATCACAGGAATCACTAATTAATCATCGATGAAGATCGGAGCATGTATATCACATCGCTGAAGTTGTAGTCTATGAATAGTGGAAACCAGGTGGCCGCCTGGATGAAGCATTGTCGAATGGAATTGTTAAAATTGTTAAAATTCATTTGAAATTCGTTGTCAATAGCATTTTTTTTTAATTAACCAGTTTTTTAATGCATCAGTCTCTACGACAGAAAGGCCAAATGTGATTAAAAACGTCAGTGTATGTCTACCTGTCCAAAGGATGACAGCTTTGCCGGTAATAATTGGCAGAACGTTGATGTTGACAGAAATGGGATGATCCTCGCCAATCAATCCAAGCAGTGCAATATCAATGTCATCAGCCTAACCGATTCGAAAAGAACAAGTACCATCGCAATACAGAGTACCCAAGCATTTGGTGAAATAAACGTCTTGTCAACAAGTGATATCGTTTTGAAGTCGGATTTGGAGGAATTTTCTGTCGTGTCACAATCGGGGAAAGAGAAATTTGTCTTCCACTGCGCTGACTGGTTGTATGCACGTAGTCACGTGGAGAAACTCATATATATATATATCATTCAGGCAAGGATCATTGTGAAGTATGAGGGATCGGAGCGTGATTATAACCTCAATCCGTGTCTTTGTACCTCTTCTGGTTAGCTTGTAAAGGCTGTGATGGCGACAAAAAAATGTTCGTTTAGTTCATCATTGCCTCTGAACGACAAGCTTATTGACTGATCGCTGGCCTGATTTCTTTGAATGATTGCACTGTTCTTAATGTATGGTGAAACGTTAAAAAAATGATTCCCATGACTGATCACCAGGTTTCAAGTTACAATGCTCAGTAAGGTTACTTTCATTTGTTATGAATATCATCACAATCAAATATACTATCTCGCCTACATGTATATGACTTATATGTTACTGGGGTAAAGTTTCTTTGATTTGTTTAGATCCCGCCATGTCTATACTATGTTTCCACTTGCCTTTTGATTCAATTTGCTTCAAAATAATGAATTTCACTCTTTAAAATGTAAAATGTATAGCCAGGTATAATATTTCATAAATACTTCCACATAATAATGAACGCACGGTATATTGTAAATACAAATACCGTCAATATATCGTGGAGTGATCCGTTCTTTAATCCACTAGAAGTAGAGTGTATACAAGGTATTAGATTGCTCCCATCATGTTTTTTTTTTTGGTGAATCTGATTCATGCTATTGCGTTCTTATCTTTGGCTCTCTCAAAACAATGTAGTCTGAATTATTGTATGTGTGTGTCTCCCTCATTGCTGATTTCATATTTTCACAAGCTCTGCTTTTTATGAAAGTTCATTTACATTTCACTACTCAGTTATTGTTATAAGCATATACAGTCATTCATTATTTTTACACACTGCCTTCTGTATCACAATCATTAAATGCAATGCTTTGTATTGTGTTTACATTCTGTTATTTATTTTGTGAAATATTACAATAAAATCTGATTCGACCTACTGACATTGTTTCCGCATGTCCAGTTCTGGTGCATCTAGGTTTCCGGGCAGAGAAGATAGACGTAGATGTCGTCTGGTGTTGACTGACGATGAACCAAGAAGGTGAATGGGGTCTAACTGCAGTTTGAAATTAAGTAATTTAAGAATAATCGATAGCTAGCAAAGTAGTTTATCCTAATAGTTCTATAGACACAACATGACGGATTATTTATTTCATTAATAAAAGTCAATTACGAATTTATTAATTAAAAAGACGATATCTCAACTGGTCCAGAAACACGGAGACTTACACAAACGTTACAAACATATCATAACATTCTGCAAAACTCTATGGAGTTCCTTACTTCAAAAATATAATTGGAAAACATCGCAAATGACATTGATACGATATTGAACAACTAGGCACCTGGTATGTTTCAAACCATGCTATCATTCACAGACCAAGTTGCGGATAATGTAGGTAGAACTGCCAGGCACAGGAGATGTTTCCCATAGTCGAACCTCTTTGGTACGAATGTCAAAGTACTCTCAGTATCATATCGACCTGCCCCATTTTCACTAATATTCAAGGATGAATGACCTGTCATATTTGTTGTTCCTATGTATCAGTAAATGTGAGGAGCTGGGTACCCATTAGCAGCCTTGCAGATCGCGGTGATGTTTATCCCTTCTTTTAATTCAGAAGGGAAAGTCATAACGACCTCTTCCGGTGGTGCTGTAGCATGTTAAGAGAAATTCAAAAAGTGACATGTTCTATTAACGCATCAAAATCATTAGCGGACATGGGTGATCTTCTTGATGAAGCTTAATTTAGAAAAAATAAACATGTCGGCCTAAATAATTACAATGAATTGCTTTCCAAAACGCCAATTCTACAAGATCATAATCATTCTAGAATATCAACCACAACGAAAAGACATCCAATGGTTATATCGACGAATACCACACACATTTCCCTGGTTATACGGCTTAGCAACATTTTAGTAACTGCCCCTGACACGTCTGTAAGATGCCAACAGAGACATACATATATGCATAAAGAAATATACACTTACCATATGTTGATATTGTAACAAGCTGTCGTTCGACAAAATCTTCACCCAGATATACAAAGCACCAGAGAATCAACCCTTGATACTTCTTATACAGATGCAACTTGTAAGTACTAAAGGTATCAAACAGACTGTCGTCTACAGGAGTTTGAATCTTCGACAGACTAATACTTCCAGGAGGAATACCAGGGTCGTCAATTCTCCATGTCAGTTCAACTGCCGGTCTTGATCCAATACTGTGACAGCTGATCGAAGCCGAGGAACCTTCTTGAACGTAAATAACTGTTGGTGATGTCTGGTGGTCCTTGTCATTTCCAGCTTGAAAGATTGTCGTGCTAGACGGAAGAACTTTATAGGAAAGGTGAAGAAAAGAAGGAAGAATTTTTGATATACTGTATGTCAATTTGAAAGAGTTTGGGCTTAAAACAAAATACCATTTTATGTCTTGTGTAGTGACGGAGAAATAATATGGGTTAGATTTTATGGGAGAACGTTTCGTGGTTTACAATAAATAAAGACTTATCTAAACATCATAATATAATTGCTAATCTGAGGAAAATGTCAGGAAAATCATTTTTATTTTTTTTCATTTTCATCAATTTTGTTAACATACCGTGAACATTTAAGTAAACAATACACTGACGATCAGTCTGGAGTATTTGATGTGACGCAAAGCAGCTGATATGCTTTCCTTGATCACTCGCAGAGGGCGTGATGGTAACAACCTTCCGAGACGTGTAGCTGTTGCCTTTAACGACATCAGTCTGATCTTGATGGTTGGAAGTAAGATGATCTGGTACAATCCAGTTAAGGACTGCAGGAGGCCTTGCTTCCGATGCTGTACATGTTAGCACATTTGGCTCCCCGGCCATTATCGTTCTAGTGGTGTTATCGGAGCAGAGACGGCTTGATCTATCGGTAACTATGATTACTGAAGGCGGAGCTGTGAAATAAGATAGAAAATTCATGAGGGGTATATTATTACAGCTATACTCAATTATGCACAATTTAAAACGGTTCAATGTTTGTGGGGTGTGTGTGTTTATTGATGTCTGTTCTATAATTTCTGTAAAATTCTCACATCCTAAATCCATTCATTCTTTCATTTATTCATTCATTCATTGATTTGGTTATACACGAGACTCTTTCTAACCACAATATATGGATATAGCTTGCCCGACGACTAGCTCCAATGCACCAATGCACTTGTAATTACATTCCACGGAGGCTTCGAACCCCAGGGCTTCGAACCCCATTGACTATGCGTTCCTGCAAGGTTTACGAACATTAACGAAACAAACAACATTTACCTGCTATACAACCGTAACGCAGGTAAACAATATTCTTAGAAGGATGAGCTTCACAATGCGGATGCCCATGAATACACGTCTTTTCAACGACTCTTTCAGAAACAAGAACTTTGAATTATTATTTTTTTTTGGGGGGGTCACATCATGGGCTACGATCTACGATTTTATTTCTGCGTCAAATTTATCATTCATTATCTATTCTTGGAGTATGTTACATTGAATAAAAGTACGTATATTTGTGGATGTCGATAAAGCTTGAATCGAATTATGAATGGACACATTCCTATTATTGTAAATAAAAAGTATTTCTCTCCTAAAAGAAGTGTAATTGATTACCAGTAAACTAGTGAGATCGACGATGTATATCAACAAAATAAATAGTGAACGAAACGTTGTTTTTTTTTGCATTTTTTTTGTCATAATTGTTACGGTTATGTGCTGATGAATTAGTTTAGCTTTGTTTATTAGTTTGTTTCTTGATCGCGTTTCACGTACTTCAATAATCTGCATAATGTTGTTGTTTTTTCTTAACATAGCCGTGATGAAATATGTAATGTATTTTTAGTTTAAACTTTCATTGTTGAAATTGGATTGACTTGTCTTTGATCATTATATCTTAAACTATTACTGCACCTGGTAGTAATGGTCTTACGAGCATGCTCTTTGATGCTGTATTGTGGGGAAAGGCAGTTTGGTGAACAGCACATCTGTAATGCCCGCCATCATCACCAACCAGTTGTTTTATCGTAAGATTAGCACTGGAGTCGTCTGCCAACAAGCTGAATTTCCATTGGTCTAGAACAGTAAATCTACAGGACCGATCTTCCCTACAATCACATGTTGCCAGTGATTCACCATCCTTCTGCCACGTGATCTCCTTATTTCTGGCATGTAGTGTGTACGTGCAGACTAATGTAAAATCCTCGCCAATCACTGGAATATACTTGCCTCTGTTGATCGACACACCAAATCCTTCTGTTTCTGCGAGATTGAAAGACAATAATTTGGAAAATTAAGATATTTCAGTTGGTGTGATTTCTCCCGAATTAATGATATGACAATATATTCATTTTCAGTGAGTTTGTAAGGGGTTTCATTATAGATCATTCCTTTGTCAATATCACTGCTCATTCAATCATTTAATTTTCCTTTTTTTCTAATCACTTATCAATTTATTTCACTATTTAATCGTTTTATAAATGTTTTGATGCATTATACATTGATTAATTAAGGCCGCGTGTTTCTATTCAGAAGGACGGGGTGTGTAAAAATCACCAGAATCCATGACCGGGAATATGTTTGTCCTTTGGTCACCCTCTTACGAAATCGAAGGATTCTGTTCTTCAAAATATGTCAGTAAGTCGCTTTACATATTGAATATGAGCACATAAAGATGTGTTGCAAAATAATATTGTCATATAAAAGTACTTATAATATACACACAGTGAATCTTTTGATACGGTGCTCGTTTAATTGTTAACGGAAAATGGGTCAAATACAGATATACCAAAGTAAACCTACCACAACTGAAGATGGTTAGAACAAGAACAACCGCAGCATGTTCAAAGGCGCTTGTCATCATATCGAATCTGACTGTACGCAGACTTGCTTTTAGAACGACTAAAAACTCAAACAAAGGCAAATATACTCTAATAAAGTCAAACCTGCAGGATACTCCCTCTTCCTATACATTCAGGGGAAAAATCGCTGGTATAGTGTCAAACGAGTTCTACTGGTTTCCTTTTCAACTCCTGATTCGGTTTCGTGTGCTATTTAACATTAATGAGTAATATCTACGGCATGTATGGTCCAAGAGGTCGCCATTTCCCCTTGCATCACGATCGTATAGGGCACACGAGAGTAATTCATCTGCGCTCAAAGCATGTCGGACAGGCGTAAGTAAAGATCACATGACTTTATTGATTAAAACAATTCATTAAAATTAGATCAAATGTTTGTATACCAAAAGAAAAACGATAGAGATAATGCTATATTCATATTCTTTCATTATCAAGGCGTTTCGGGTGGCTAGACTGCATTTTTGGATTTCATTCTAATTATTATTACCCACAATGCAGTTCTGGTTTTTCTGGCAATGAACCGGCAGAAATTATGGCTAGTCTTATTTCAGGCCATTCAACGTTTGATTGAGCTGGGCAAGTACCTGATTAACATATCGAGTCTTAATGTACTGTTAATTGTGACTAATGTCAGTGAATTAAAGCAAAATCTATCAAGGATTGATTTTTAATGATTTTTTGATGAGCTATGATACACGTGAGTGAATGGGGGTATGTAATACTTATGTGTGCCCTATAGCGCGACTACATTTCTACACTGTCGTTGCTATGGCTGGGCGTGGTCTGCTAGAAATCGGTGGTGAGAATGCTTCAAACAGTTTTATGCAAAGTGATAGGTTTGTTTAACAACAGTTGATAAGTCTATAGCTCGGCATTAAGAGCATTTATCGCTTACGATGCTGGAATGACGCTTTCAAATGTATATTTAATGCTTATTATCATTTATCACGCAGAATTACATTGGAACAGAAAGCCCAAGACAGAGGAGCATGGCGAACAGCACATAATGGTGCTGAAGCATGTGAGTCCAATAGGACCGTAGTGGCCGTAGCCATTGTAGCAACAGCCAATATTCCCTGTCCACACTGCCAGAGACTATTTAGGGCACAGATTGGCCTGACTAGCCATCTGCAGACCCATCAAGCTAATTATTAAGCCCCAGGATGATTTGATGGTCCTCGTTGCATCGACGGACAAACAAGACTTCGATGATTAATATAATGGACTTTTTTATTTTTGCAATCTTCATGACGTTCTTATAAAGTTTTGTATAACATATTGATAGCTTAACACTTTGCTTTGAGTTAAGGGAGATCGAACAGTTCAACACATAGATCCCAATTGCTATCTCAAGTAGATTGTGAAGAACTACTACTGGATTGCACTGGCACTGTCAATGGCATGGACAGAGGTAAAGCCCCAATAATGCCCTCTTGACTGGACTTCATAGTGACTGTATGTACTTTTGTAGACTATCAATTGCATTTTTTTTTCAGTTTTATTTTTCATTTATGTTAAACTTTTTTTTCCAGAGACAGTAATAATGTTATCATACTGAGTGAAGTTTATTTCTATTTCAGAATAGTCGTGTGTCTTGTTATTTAAGGTATGGCTAATCTGATTTTTTTTTCATTAAAAGACATACTATTCAACAGGAATGAGTAACAATCATAGACATTTATTTGTGTAGAAATAAACGTCTTATAGCTAGCAAATAGGAGACAGGGCCATGTACATGTCTGAAATGACAGTCGTAAGATGGGGATGGTGGGTTGACTGTTGCAATAAATTGTCTGCATAGACATACAATAAAATAATGCACGGTGATGAATGTCTCGTAAGAAGGATTTTGAAAGAATGCGGGACTTTGATTTTGATATTTCTGAAATTCGCAAGGAAATATAAAATATTCAGAGATGTTGGTAGAAATCGCATTTGTATATCATCTTATGACTTTACTTTGACGAGTACTGTAATAGATTTGTTTTTCAGTGTTTCAGAGTGGTAGGTGATTTACCAATAAACAAAAATAAATCACAATATTAATTATTAAGTGTCTAGCTTGTTGATTGTCTAACTTTTGAGTATAATTACACTCCCCATATTCTTTACCTGGATTTATTACTTCCAGTATTTCATTCGCTGAACGTTGTCCATCTAGGTTAAAAACATCGCATGTGTATCTCCCATTGTCACCAGTGGTCAAATTGATTATTGTAAGGGATGTGCTGCGGTCATCTCCCAATAACGTGTACTTTGTAGGATTAGGAACAGAAGTTGTACAGCTACTCATCATAGAACTGCACAATTCATAAGCTACCTGGATGCCCTTGTGTCTCCAATATACTGCACGATAATTTGAAGGAGGCGCATAGATGCACGTCATCGTAAAATCTTCTCCTTTGACGGGCAGGGTCTGCCTTGGTCGGAAAGAAATCGGGGCTGAAGACAAGGCAGAGGGGGAGCCTGCAAATGGATTGGGTAGGAACTTTTCTTCATTATTGTGATAATAAATGTATTGCTTATCCATAGTACTTTACAAGATTGCACCTGGTTTAGAATATCAATATGTGCAAGGTTGCGTTCTTCAAGATTCGTATTGGTATTTGACTCAAAGGGGAACAAATTTGCACATTTTCTAGTTTTGCTGAAGATTTCTTTCTTCAGATATTTTACATCTTTATACAGAAAAAACGTAGTCAGCTCTAGATGATAAATCGTGAGCGCAAATAAAAAAGGATTTACAATTGGTCTCTCTTAAACAAAGTTTATAAGAATTATCATGTACATTGCACTCTTTGCTGATTGCACCTTTTGTGACCTTATGTTCCTGTATTTTATGCAATTTAAACGTCATCATCAGATGCATAGGCTCATACAGAGACAAATAGCGGAATTAAAAATGGAAGAAAGATTTTTTTTAATTGGAAAACAACCATTTACAGACATCTGAATGTAGTGGGCCGTATAACCTCACTTAAAATTATCTTACAGAATAGCGGACGAAGTTCTATTGTAATATTGTTTATTTTATTCATAGCCTATATTAACTACAAAGAGAAATGCTACGAGCCAACATGCATGGATATTAATCTTACTCGACTTACCATTACCAAAGAAGAGAAGAGAAAACAAGCACCAAATATGGCATGCCATTTGAGATCAGAGGGATAGCATCCAATTCAATAATCCTGGTAACAATATAACATTTATTATCAAAATGTAAGACAGTTACAGTAGGTGAGACAAATTTCGTTTCTAGAAGACATCCACGATGTGTCCCAAACACAGTGAAGCAATAGTGATGACAATGAAATTTGTTCGATTACTTTCAATCATCCATGCCGTTAAAGCACATTACGAAAAAACGACATGATGTCTTAAGTTGTCAACGGTTGAAAATGAAAGTACGATGTTATGTATATTAGATATATTAAGTGTATGGCGGCATTTCAATGATCTGGCGAGAGAGTGTGCTCTTTCTCTTATCCGATTTGAGGTTGAAGTTTGCATAACCTACTTACATCAAACAATGGAGTGGGATGGCGTCCAGAGAACCGTAACGACACATGTGCCCAAACGAACACAATCAGAGGTAACTCAGTGAAAGTGTTCCTGAACACATTTATTGTGTGTAAAGTTCACCCTATTGATCCTAATCGACACCGCTAACTCTTAGCATGCCACTGCCGTTAATCGGCACTCAAATAATACACAACAAATTGTCAATTTACAACCTAGCCACTCCATGCCATAACTTTTTTTCAACATGTTTTTATTAGGATTTCATTTAAATGAATTACATAAACTGCAGATAACCCCCTACACATACACACAACTTTGAAATTACTTATTACATCACATGTCATTAACTTAATAAAGACCTTATTTACTGGCGTCATCGCAGCTCCATCTAGAGGCTGATACCAATTAAATGCATGCGTTGGTAATCTGCAGCTTTCACTTCTCTGACATCCACGTTTACGTGTATTGCACCTGTCAATGTATAGTCATGATTTCTCATTATTCCATTTAAGTTACTCTTTTGATTACATTTGGTCCTAAGAAAACATCGGGTATACCCAATCAACCAAAATTGCGTGTGTCTATATGCACCGCCAATCTATTCTTCACTAACCTTTAGTTAAATGTAGCAAAATCATCGTTGAGGTTGTTAACAAGAGTGTTCACTTTTTTTCTATGTGTATTTTGAAATGGTACTTGGCGGGGTTTTTATTACCATGAACACGTTCCCACGCAAGCTATTCATAGCAGGAATTACTTGAATCATTCTTGTCAACCCTGCCCATCCACAACATCAGACAGAACAAAACTATGAAACAGGTTTTATCCCTTTTGTTTATATTTTTGCTAAATCAATCCAACAACATGAGAAAAAATATATGTATATACATCATATGCCATATGCATAGACCACTGTTGAAATAAAGATGCAACAACTGTTTTGTCACCATTGATATACTGGTCATTAAATGTTAGACATGGATTAATAAATATCTAGTTAAATCGTCTGCCTAGTGCATAGAGGATCAATTATTTACGGAAGTGTTAATCCTCATCACAATTTTTAACTGGAGTACTTGGGGGTACTCAGTTAACAATATGAAGTCACGTGTATGGTTGGAACAATATTCAAGATTATAACAGCATGATCACTTTCTGTGCAAACATAAAATAATTACTTTGAGAAACATTCCTAAGAAATTTCATGCGTTTTGACCCCCCTGTTGCACCCACAAATGTAATAACGCCCACAAATGTAATAACACTTTACCCACAAATGTAATAACACTTTACCCACAAATGTAATAATTTTTGATCGCCCACAAATGTAATAATGACTTTACCCACAAATGTAATAAATTTGAAGGGATTTTTGGCGAATCCGTTCTAAACTAAAATCCTATAGTAATCATATAGCACAAAAGTGCAAAGTCTTTTTTTCAGACCGGGTTAATAAAACATCAAAGTACAAGTCCAAAGTCTTTCTTCCAGACCCGGTTGTTTCAAAAATTATAATATAAATTCCAAGTCTTTTTGCCAGACCCGGTTGTTTAAAAAAATATAATAAAAGTCCAAAGTCTTTTTTTCCAGACCCGGTTGTTTAAAAAATTGTGATATAAATCCAAAGTCTTTTTTCCAGACCCGGTTGTTTCAAAAATTATAATATAAACCCAAAGTCTTTTTTCCAGACCCGGTTGTTTCAAAAATTATAATATAAACCCAAAGTCTTTTTTCCAGACCCGGTTGTTTCAAGAATTTTAATAAGTGCAAAGTCTTTTCCTGACCCAGTTATTTCCAAATTTATAATATAAGTCCAAACTAAGATACGATAATGATATTCCTGTGGAAAAAAATGGGAATCGAGCTTAGTCTTTTCTCCAGTCCCAGATAATTAAAACTGGTGGAATAAATGTCTTTGTTGTTGTTTCAACTTATACGGTGTATATTGTGAATAAATGCACTAAGAGTAAATGTTGTTGTTGTTTTAGCTTACTAATATATAATATATATATTAGTAAATTGAGAATCAAGCGTAGTCTTTTCTCCAGACCCGGTTACCTGTTATTTAATCATTATGAATAACAGTTTAAAAACAGTATAAAGACCCCATAATCTTATTAATGCTGGATATATAGCGTAGTCTTTCAGCCCGACCATTTTTTTCTTTAAAAAAACGCTAATAGTAAGAATTAAAAAAAATCAAAGTTTAAGACCAAACAAACCTTCAACCTAAGAACCTGTTTTAAAAGAGGTTTAGAGTGTTGTCTTTATTCCAGACCTAAAACAGTTACGAAAAAAAAATCTTCTAACATAAGACCTTATATTCTTATTCTCGTGGAATAACACGAGTTTTAAAACGTACTCTTTCCTCCAGACCCGGCTATTAAAAAAAAGTAACTGAAAAACTTCGAATCTAAGACCAAATTTCCAAAGTTTCACCCAGTAAAAATATGTTTTTTTTTAAAATAATACTACTACCCCTACAAAACATTGTAATAACGCGTGGGTAAAGCAGACATCCTTTCTCCAGACTTGGTTACTATTTGAAAAATAAAATAGTTTTTACAAATATTCTAAAACGAATACCCAATAATCTAATTACTGTGGAACAACATGAAGACCGATTATCGAAGATCGACTTTCCTCCAGACACAATTATTTCAGGAATAAAAAATCAATAAAACTCAACCCCCAACAACGAATCTAAGAACCAACAATCCTCCAAATTAAGACCATGCATGTAGAAAAGCACACGTTTAGAGCGTTGTCTTTATTCCAGACCCGGTGATTTAAAAATGATTTAAGCAATCCTAAAAACAAAAGACTCAAATTCTTATTCTTATGGAATAATACGAGTATTATGCTTAGTCTTTCGTCTGGACCCGGTTATTTAAAAGATAAAGAAATATTGAAAAAAAAATTGACAGCTGATGAGACCAATCTTAAAAAATTAAACCCACTTAAAATGCTTGGGCTTAGAGTGTTGTCTTTACCCCTCACCGACGTATATTATAACTTTTGAAACGACCGGGTCTGAAAAAAAAGACTTTGGACTTGCATTATAATTTTTTAATTAACCGGGTCTGGAAAAAAGACTTTGGACGTATATTATAATTTTGAAACAACCGGATCCGGTAAAAAGACTTTGGACGTATATTATAATTTTGAAAAAACGGGTCTTGAAAAAGACTTGGACTTGTACTGTAATATTTCATTTACCGGGTCTGGAAAAAAGACTTTGAACTTTTGTGCTATATGAACGCATTACTATAGGATATTAGTTTAGAACGAATTCGCCAAAAATCACTTCAAATTTATTACATTTGTAGGTAAAGTCATTATTACATTTGTGGGTAAAGTGCATTATTACATTTGTGGGTAAAGTGTTATTACATTTGTGGGCGTTATTACATTTGTGGGTAAAGTGTTATTACATTTGTGGGCGATCAAAAATTATTACATTTGTGGGTAAAGTGTTATTACATTTGTGGGCGTTATTACATTTGTGGGTAAAGTGTTATTACATTTGTGGGCGTTATTACATTTGTGGGCGATTATTACATTTGTGGGTGTAACACCCCCCCCCCGAGAAAAAATATGGGTACGGCCATGATAAACCTTGCTTTAATTATCGAAATGGAGCATTGTCGAGTGGAACTGTGGAAATTCATTTGAATTCCGTTGTCAATAATTATGTATATTTTTTTCATTATTCATTTTTTTATAACTGAATAATCTGGTGATTTTTTGTTTTCATTACAGTCATCGTCCTGATCTAAGGTTGAAATTATATTTTCAAAACCTGTGTGTTATTCACGGAACACAAAGTGGATGAAGTAGGTTGAGTTGCCTGACAGAGAAGACGTTTGCCGTGGTCAAACCTATTTGGTATGATGTTTCCAGAGTGCTTTCAGCATCATATCGATCAGCACGATTAATGGATGTCTTCACAGATGAATTGCCTGTGACGTTCCTTGACCCGATATACCAGTGGATGTGAGGAGCGGGGTATCCATTAAGAGCTGTACATGTTATGTTGGTCTCAGAGCCTTCGAGCATATCACCACGGACAATCATTACGACATTATCTGGTAGACCTTCAGACAAACATAAAAAGCTATTGGTCATAGTCAAACTTCAGCTGTAGAATTAAGCTTCTTTTATATTATACATAGCCCGGACAGTATATTGGGAATCAAACGAAATAATTTTAAACCATCACTAACAGCAAAAATGATTTTATTTATTGAAAAAAAAAAACACATGAGTAGCTATCTTTTAGTTCTTTTCAGGTTTGCTTAGGCTATTCGAGATGAATTTTCATTGATGATCTTTTATCAGTTAACAATATTGACTCTATTTTTTAAAGATATTGAAGGAAACAACTCACCGTAAACAAATAGTCTAACTGTCAGTACTTTAACAAAGAAAACATCGTCCATATTCGAGAAACATACAATGTGCATTCCATTGTTCGTGGCATCTGGTCTAATGGTAATGGTACTTTCAGTGTCAAACAAAGTGTCGTCTAAAACGCTCCTATTACTTGATACATTTGCGTGGATCGGAGTCCTGCCAAAGTCACCAACTAACCATAATGATAGTTCAGTTGCTGGGAATGACCCAATACTTTTACAAGTGATTGAAGTCGGTGAATCTTCTTGAACGTGTAGGACTGTTGAGAGTGACTGGTTACCTCCAGTTAGAAAGAGCAGCACACTGGAAGGAAGAACTGTATGCATGGCAAACAAGAGAAGAATCGTAAGAGAAAGTACTAGAAAGAAGAATGAAGCATTGTATGATATGCAGACAGGCCCTTTGTGGAAAGCGGTTTTGTAACTTAATGATACTGCGTGTAAATAAGTAAGAGATGATCTCAATATAAAAAAATAGATAAAGAAAAATCGTGTGGACTGCGGAATGATGCTTGGAAACAGCTCGTTCGTCCTTTTGTAGATATGCATGTAAATAGATTGAAATGGAGCTTAAATCGACGTAAAGTGTTAGCATATTTTGTCCAATGCTTAAGCTATGGTGAATGAATTGAGTGTTTTGCAAGAACTGAAAATCTAGGATTCCCTGAATGACACATACCATGAACATTCAGAAGAAATGAGGATCTAAGACTCCTTTGTATTTCCGGGTGTGATGCGATGCAGCTGAGAATCTTTCCGTGGTCATCTCTCGTGGGTGTGATCGTCAAGGCTCTCCGGGAGATGTAAGATCCGTCTTCAATGACATCAGATTGATCCTGATGAACAATGGGCACGTCCTCTGGTACTGGCCATTGCAGTACTGCGGGAGGCCTTGCCCTATTTGCTCCACATGTGATGCTAAACGACTCTCCAGCAGTTATACCTATATTGGCGTTGTTCAAGTATTGCCGTCCCGATTCGGCGTCAGAAATGAAAACCCGTGAGGGTGGAACTGGAGAAAAACACAGTACATTAGAAATAAACATCCTCATCCCAAATAGCTCTTTACCATTTCAGTTTTTAAATGATTAATCACTGAATGATTTTTTGTTGGCGAGTATGAACTCATGCAAATTTTTCAAAGGGCTAAATAAACAAATAAATAATAAAAAACAATAAAACAGTCATATTATTTATATTATGTATAACCTGTATTCATATTTATTAACTTCTTACAAATAACACGTCGGAAAGAGCCCGTTATATGAAATGATACAGAAAGCAGGAGGTGACGGAGGTTATGTAAAACTAAAAATATCTACAATTAAATCACCTTTCACATGTTTGGTGAAAAAAAGCATCGTCAATAGAATTTTTGCAGTTTGATCGTAGGCCTTTTCACACTTTAATCCTGAATTCATCTTTAGAATCACTTGAACTTTCACACAGAAGATTCGTACCGTAATTTGGGTAAAATTTTACTGGAACTTCCTCCGGAGTCGAATTGGACTTCGTGATTGTGATTAGCGTTCATGATTCAAGTTTGGTTTCACACGTGCTAAAAAAAGGCATTACCCTTAATTTTTACACCGGAATCCTTATTCAAGTTTATTTTTTTTACTGCTTAAACAGCGAAAAGTCTCGGGCTCTAGGTAAAATTATTTAGATATTTCATTAAGATGTATTTTCAGTGGGTAAGAATGATGGCACAATACTGGATGAGTATTAGGCATACGCATTCGTAGATATTTAATTTTATATCATCACGCTCATTGCGGTTAACTACTTCGTAGGGATGTTTTTTTTTTTTAATTTCAGTAAGAACATGGTCATGATTTAGAAATTACTAACATTAAAATGATGTTATGCGTCGCAAAATAGCGTGCGTGGTTAAACAAAAATCTGAGCTACGTGGAATGAAATGTCACCAATGCTGTCAAACCTCCCTTTTGTTCTTACCTCGATTTAGTACTTTCAGTAGTTCAGTCGTTGAACGTTCTCCATGTAGGTCAAATACATTGCATGTGTATCTCCCATTGTCACCAGTGTTCAAATTGATTATTGTAAGGGATGTGCTGCGGTCATCTCCCAATAACTTGTACTTTGTAGGATTTGAAATATTGGGTGTACATTCACTTGCAGTTGTGCACCACTCAGACGCAATTGGTGTTTCTTCGTGTTTCCACTTGACAGTGCGAACATCCGAAGGAGGGGAATAGGTGCACTCCATCGTAAAATCTTGTCCTATGACGGGTAGCGACTGTCTTGGTTGAAAAGATATCGTGGCTGTAGACATGGTAGAGGGGGAGCCTGTAAATGGATTGTGTAGCAATATTGTCAATTATTAGTGATAGCAGAAGTATTGCTTCTTCATAGTACTATACAGGGTGGGCATCTATTATAGACTCTCAAGGGTTTAAAAGTTGCATCCTTTTAGATTTGCGTTGATTTTTTTTTACTTTTACTCAAACATGTCAAAAAGGGTTCAAAATTGCACTTGTTCAAGTTTTGCTGCAGGTTGTACCATTTTGCGAAGGATAACACCCTTCGTGCACCTTAAATGCGTAACACAGTCCATGGTCTTTAGATGGATATATGCCCAGGAAGCGATTTCCGAGACAGACGGGAACAACGCAATTAAGTGAAAGAAAAAAAAATCTGATCCTGCTGATGGCAAGCATGAATGGGAAGACATTTTTTTTGGTCAGCAGTCTGCTTTGACCTTAAACTCACTGAAAATAATAATACAGTAACGGAAGAAGTCATACTTTCTATATTCTTTGTTTTATTAACAGCCTACCTTTACAAAGAGAAGAAAAAACGGCTACAATCCAAATATGTATAGATTCAATTTTATTCAAATTTAATCAAATTCGACGTACCTTTGCCAAAAACAAGAAGAGCAAACAAGCACCAATTTTGATAAGCCATTTGAGATCAGAGTGATAGTATCCCATCCAATAATCCTGATAACAAAGAAACATTCAATATCAAAATTCAAGATAGTTGCAGTAGGTGAGACAAATTGTTTTTTAAGACATTCCCGATGTGTCTAAAACACATTGATGTAATAATGATGACGGTGAGATTTATTCGCTTACTTTCGCTAGCCTATGCCGTTAAGCACATTTCAAAAGGGCATGTTCGGCTTTATGTCTTAGTTTGTCAGCGGTCGAAAATGAAAGTACGATATTTCATATATCAAATATATAGCTGCATTTGTTCGGACGACAGAGTGTGCTCTTTCCCATAGCCGGTTAGATGTCGAGGTTGCTTAACCGAGCATACAATGGATTGGGAAGGCGTTCAGAGAACTGCCACGACACATACCCTTCGGGATGACCTTATGCAATGACATCATCGCACCGCGATCTTACCTGACATGCCTTGTCGATCTTCAACTGGCGCAAACCATAAACCAACCCTTCCTTGAATGTTTGACACATATGCGCTTCTTATGAGATGACTTTGATAACCTGAAGAAAGGATTTCATTCATTTTACTTCAAATTTTCTATCGAAACACTTTTTTTTTGCATTTTGGTGACCTCTGAAAGTTGGATCAGGGAAAGTCACATCTACCCTTATGTTGCCTAAGCGCAACTGCATACCAGTCATTCTGTCTAATATAAAAAATATTTGTTTTATTCCTACGAATTAATTTCTACAACTCGCTGGTTGTGATGGCTTCCGGTACCAGCAGAGAAAAAAGAAAAGAACTGCTGAACATTATGAAGAGATCTGGATATACGAATCTGATTCATGATATCGCCTTCTTGTCTTTGGCTCTCTCAAAACAATTTAGTCTGAATTTGTGTTTGTGTGTGTCCCGTCTCCTTCATTGCAGATTTTCATTGGTGGTTATAAACATATACAGTCATTCATTATTTTAGCCCACTGTATCTTTTAGCATTACTGTCAAAGGCATTCGTTTGTATTGTGTTGATATTCTGTTATCCATGTGTGAAATATGACAATAAAATTTTAAAATACAATCTGATCGACCTAGCGACATTATATCTGTATGTCCAGCTCTGACGTACATAGGTTCTCAGGCAGCGAGGATAGTCGAAGATGTCGCCTGGTGTTGACTGACGATGAACCAAGAAGGTGTATCGGGTCTAACTACAGTGTAAAGTTAATTTATTTAAAAATAATTGATAGTTAGCTAAGTAGTTTATCTACATGTAAGTAAGTCTATAGACACAACAGGTGGATTATACTTATGTCATTAAGAAAATTCAGTTAAAAATCAATTCAAAAGACGATAACTGAGCTGGCCCAGAAACATTTCTGTTGTCCATAAATAATCTACAGATATTAACAAAATCTACCAATCAGATATTACACAAAAGTTATAAACATATACTAAAATTGTTCAAAACTCTATGGACTTCCTATAATGTACAAGCATCGAAAATCATATTGAATAACTAGGCACCTGTTACGTTTAGAACCATGCTATCATTCACAGACCAAGTGGTGGATAATGTAGGTAGAACTGCCATGCACAGGAGATGTTTCCCATGGTCCAACATCTTTGGTACGAAAGTTAAAGTACTCTCAGCATCATATCGACCTGCATCATTTTCAATAATATTCAGGGATGAATGACCTGCCATATTTGTTGATCCTATGTACCAGTAAATGCGAGGAGCTGGGTACCCATTGGCAGCCTTGCAGATCACGGTACCTTCTATCCCTTCTTTTAATTCAGCAGGTAAAGTCATAACGACCTCATCCGGTGGTGCTGTAGCATGTTAAGAGAAATGCAAAAAGTGACATGTTCTATTAAAGCATCAAAAACATTAGCGGCCATGGGTGCTCTGCTTGATGAAGCTTCATGTAGCAAAAATAAACATGTCGGCCTAAATAATTACAATATATTGCTTTCCCAAACGCCCATTCTAGAAGATCATAAATATATCGGCCACAACGAAAATACATCGAATTGTTACTACTACTACACACACACATACACACCTCCCTTGTTATATAGCTTAGTAACGTTTCAGTCACTAACTGCCCCCAGAGACGTCTGTAAAATGCCAACAGAGACATGCGCACACATGTACATGTATATATAATAGAGATGAAATATACACTTACCATACGTTGATATTGTAACAAAGTGTCGTTCGATAAAATCTTCACTCAGATATACAAAGCACCAGAGAATCAACCCCTGATACTTCCTATACAGATGGAACTTGTAAGTACTAAAGGTATCAAACAGACTGCCGTCTACAGCATTTTGAGTCTTCGACCGACTAATACTTCCAGGAGGAATAACAGGGTCGTCAATTCTCCATGTCAGTTCAACTGCCGGTCGTGATCCAATACTTTGACAGCTGATCGAAGCCGAAGAACCTTCTTGAACGTAAATAACTGTTGGTGATGTCTGGGTGTCCTTGTCATTTCCAGATTGAAAGATTGTCGTGCTAGAGGGAAGAACTTTATAAGGAAAAATTTTAAAAAGATGGAAGAGGGTATAGTGTATTTCAATTTTAATTTGCTTGTGTTTATAACATGCAACAAATTTAATATGCATTGTGTAATGATGAGAATCAAACTTGAACTTGGACATCGATCAATTCAATCAATAGAAATTGAACTACGTGGGATAGATTTTATGGAAGAACCCTTAGTAGATTGCGAAAAACACAGACTCATCTAACAACAGTAAATCTCCCTCCAAACTGTGGATTAAAAGGTCAGGGAAATTATTTTGTTGCCCTTTGATTTAAGGCCCTACTAGATACCGGAAGAGACATATTGGACTTCTGTTTTAGTTTCATTCAGTGGCGTTGACATACCGTTAATATTTAAGTAAACGCTACACTGACGATAACTCGGGAGTGTTTGATGAGAAGTCGAGCAGCTAATATGCTTTCCTTGATCACTCGCTGAGGGCGTGATAGTAACAACCTTCCGAGACGTGTAGCTGTTGTCTTCTACGACATCAGTTTGAAGTTGTTGATTTGAAATAAGATCATCTATTACAACCCAGTTGCAGGAGGCCTTGCTCGCATTGCTTTACATGTTAAGATATTTGGCTCTCCGGCCATTACCGTTACAGTGGAGTTATTGGAACAGTGACGGCTCGATCTTTCGGCAACTATGACGATTGTAGGTGAAGCTGTGAAAGAAGGGAGAAAATTAATGAGGAGTTTACAATTACAGTTACGTCACTATTTTTTTGGCAACATTTTATGTTCATTTTCAATAGATAATTATAAATTATCTATTTGGATTATTTTACGTTAAATAAAAGAACTTGTGGATGCCGATTAAGCTTCCATTATACATTATTTGAAAATATTGTAGGTTAAAAAGTATTTATCTCATATGCACAATAATAACACACAAGTGGAATTGGCTTCCAGTAAAGTAATGACATCGACAAATCGTATAAAAAAAGAATCATGGGTTTTATTTTTTTTTTCTTATATTAAGTCTGGTTATGGTTTTCCGCTGATGAAACTTTCCTTTCTCAGTTTCCAATTTATCCTAGAGTGATCGTGCTTCACGTAGTTCTAAAATCTGTATAAATAATTATTTTCTGAATATAGCCATGATAAAATCGTACTGCATTTTGCATTTTGAGTCTAACGATTTCATTGTCCAAATCGAGTTGATTTTCATTTGAATATTATTTTTAAACAATTACTACACCTGGCAGAAATGGCGTTACGTTTATGCTCCTTGATACTGTATTGTAGGGAGAGGCAGTTTGGCGAACAGAACAACTGTAATGGCCACCGTCGTCACCAAACAGTTGTTTTATCGTAAGATTAACACTGGAGTAATCTGCCACCAAGTTGAACTTCCGTTGGTCTAGAACAGTAAACCTACAGGACCGATTTTCCTGACAATCGCGTGTTGCGAGCGATTTACCATCCTTCTGCCACGTGATCTCCATATTTCTGACTTGTAGTGTGAACGTGCAGACCAGTGTAAGATCTTCGCCTATGACTGGAAGATACTTGCCTCTGTTGATGGTCACACTAAATCCTCCGGCTTCTGCGAGATAGACAATTTTGCCAATGAAGATGAATCAGTTGGCGTCATTTCTCCCGAATTAATGCAATGAAAATAATTTCAGTCAGTGTGTAAGGGGTATCATTATGAATGTATAATTTTACTGCCCATTCTATCATTTTACCTTTTTTCAATTTTTAATCCACTTATCAATTTATTTCCCTAGTAATTCATTTCATAACTGCTATAATACCTCATTCACTGATTAATTGGTATCATCGATTGAATTTCTTTCCGAAGTCAGTAAGAGAAGTTTTATATATCACCAGACGCTCACCGTTTAATAATGACGGCTAATATAATTTCTCCCTTGCTCATATTCTTATTGTATTGAAATGTTCTCCAAAATACATGTTTGTCAATAAGTCACTATGTAGAACCTATTTGAGCGCGTGTAGATGCGTTGTAATGTGGTATTGTTGAATAAATGAATTCATCACATACTGTACTTACGGTAAGCTTGATGTAGATTACAGAAACCATTTCATCGTTAACGGAAAATGGACCAGATTTAGAAATGAATCGAAACGTAAACCTACCACAACTGAAGAGCGTTAGAACAAAAACAACCAAAGCGTGTCCACAAGCGCTTGTCATCATGCCGAATCTGGCTGTACGAAAACTTGCTTTCAGAATGACATGAAATCCAACAAAGGCAAATAGACTCTTATAAAGTCAAACTTGCAGGAGACTCCCACGTGCTATACACTTTTGGGGAAAATATCGCTGGTACTGTGTAAGACGAGTGCTACTGGTTTTCTTTTTAACTCCTGATCCGGTTTCGTGTGCTATTTAACATTAGATAAGTAATATCTACAGCATTTATTGTCCAAGAGGTCACCATTCCCTTTCGCAGAACGATCGTATAGATTACAGCTATTTAAAAATCTTCGAGCTACACATTGACAGCTGGTGCTGGTGATATTTTTTTTCAACATTACCATCTGAAATGAAGCACACACTAGAAATAACATCAGCATCAGCGGCCGCGGAAACGGAGGGGGGGGGGGGGCTGCGGGGAATTCAGCCCCCGCGCTTTTTCTTAAACCTTGAACAAAAACGTAAAAATTATCATCTTATTATGATTCTTCGTATGGATGCTGAGTCCCCCCCCCCCCTCCCTTCAAAACCGGTCCGTGGCCCATGATCATTAGCAGTTTAAACTTCAATGGATCAGATTGGTGTCAATGTTTGGATTCCAATATTGAATAGGAAATGGTTAGAATTTCAAAGATCAATGTCAATCATGTTTTTAGACATAAATACGATTATTACAAATATAAAATAATCTAAGATTATTTTACATTTGTAATAATCCTATTGTCCATTAATGTTACAGGGCAGTTCACATTCGGAGTATA
The DNA here is from genome assembly GCF_018143015.1 of Lytechinus variegatus. Lineage (NCBI taxonomy): Eukaryota > Metazoa > Echinodermata > Echinoidea > Temnopleuroida > Toxopneustidae > Lytechinus > Lytechinus variegatus. The sequence continues at coordinate 26,394,323 of NC_054747.1, read as the reverse complement.
TACAGTGTATACAGTCACATGCATGTGGCCACACGCGTGTGGTTATATCCAATACTAGGCGCCGCTGTGGATACCGCTACACTCGTACTTATACTCTGCAGCGGTAGTAATCGCAAATGCGTAACACAAGCAATGTGTATTGTGGTATTTCTTGCGACGTTACATGTTGCAAAACTTCAGCACAAAGGCTTTATCTCTCGATTTCTTTGACATTTGACATTCCCTGTCACCTGCTTGCCGATCAGGTGAGAATGAAATGAGAATATAATATGTAGGCCTAGAATCTATGTCAACATCAGTGAAATCGGGAGATAAAACCTTCATGATGAATCTTTGAGAAAGTTATATTTTCTTAATAATTAGGTCAATCCAATGACCTAGCAACCTGCCCAGTTTCACTAACACATCGTTTAAATTTAATCCTATATTCTAACAGATTCCGTTACCTGAAGCACACGGCTAAGCTGTGTCATTGCTCTCTTGCACACAGTTCGGTGGTTAGAAATTTGGACGTAAAACGTAACATTTATTTTGAATGGTTGATGCCACAGTAAGGGATTAAATCTTAAAACTGGGCGTTGTGGCGTGCGCCTGTAATCCAAGCTGTGGGGAAGTTACAAATTGATGCAGAGGTTCGAGCCCTGGTCACGTTTTCGGATGGTGACGTTAAACGTCGGTCCCAGACGTAAATAATCATATCTGATTGATACACGTCTGACAAAACTCAAATACACATACACACATACTTAATTCCAACTTGATGAAGTTGTTTGGTTGAGTCAGACAATGAACTCAGTGCTAAGATCCAAAACTCCGAAATTATTATTATTTGTTAATTGCTATTAACCTTTTATTGAAGGGTAAATTTGATCAGATTTTCTCAGTTCTGTGCATTGGTAACAATGTCATTTTCTTTCTCTGCTACACACATTGAACAAAATTTAAATGTCTCTAAAATTCATTTTCAGATAAATTAAGTATATTTAGTATTATGTTGGCTAATTCATGTGTTAAACTTTATTTCTGTGTGATTAACAAAATACCCATGTAGTATGACTGCTCACTGAATACACCGTGTCCTTATACCTTTTTTCAATTCTATAGGTAGATGGATCTGTAATGATTATTAAAGTTCTTCCTCCAGTTCAACCTAAGATGCTAAACTTAATTGAACCTCCTATCTATATTAATTGAAAGAGAAATCTGCTATGAATCAGTTGTTCAAAAACATTTCATCAAAAGACTGCTTGGCTTTCAGTGTAAAAAGGCAGTCTAGCTGTACATACATGTCACCCCCCCCCCCCCTTCCACACACACACACCCTCACACTCACAGGCACACACCTTGATAAAGAAGATGACTCCTACCCCCTGTGCTGCCACGGGCAATTGCTGCTAGTAAACTAAATACGTCTTTAAAAAGCGTCTATGTTTACGTCGTTCATATGTTAACATATCAATTAACAATGAGTTCATCACGTTCCCGAAGGCGCCAAATTCAAGCTGCTTGCCTCCCATACACAACTACGCCACGTATAACTGTACGCTTTCCTTTACGTAATGTATGCATGTACATGTATACGCCGTTTTCATTTGAACTACTTCACTCGGCCTACATAACTATGACCCATTAATTTCATTACTTAAGAACCATATTTCAGCATGCCACTCGGCTTATCTGATAACATAACTAATAAACTCTAAGATATACAAATAATACTCACGTCATTTGGCTCGTATCACCAAATCAAAGAAATTAAGCAACAACTATAGGCAAGCGACACGCTTTCTATGATCAGTCATGATAACAATGCGCCCTCAATCGGTAAATTCAAATCTTAGATTTGAATTTACCGATTGAGGGCGCATTATTAGACTAATAAAAATCGATTTACAAGATAAAACATAAGCAGTATCACAACAAATTGAGAAACTACAACAACTTCCTCCGGTACGCGACATCCATTTTGTGACAAATATAAACTGAAATGAAAACAGAATAATATTTCACTTGCCCCTTTTACTTATTTTCATTTATTTTTACTGTTTTTTTTTTTGTTCTTGGTCGCAAAGTTGTTGTTTTGTGTGTGTGTGTTTTCTTCTTTTTTGTACGTCAGTGGACAATTGAGTAGAACCAATCATGTTCAAAACTTTATGAGTTGAAGCAAGAGTATCCATTTCGAATTGAAGGGAAAAGGGGGAAAAATGAAAACATTTTATTAGATACCTTGCGATTATGAAGCTTATGTATTTTTGGCGCAATTTCATTCATTACACATCTCTGACAATACTATAAATGAAATGCTTATACACCAGAAAAGATATCGACAAGCACAAAGTATAGATAATCGTAAAACTGATTATAAGGTACAATGGTCACCACAGTATGGCGGATGCAAGGAAAGTACAGAAATTCAAAGGCCAAACGAGAAAGGAACTTGCATAATAAAAAAACAAGAACAAACACAAAGCACATTAAAGGAAAATTAGACAAATAAATTCCTAATTAGCCGCGAGGGTGTGGGGGGGGGGTAAAGGGGTCGGACACAAACAAGGATCTGTCTTGGCTGGACAAATACCATTTTTATAAATAATTTCAGGAATTTCTCATAGGTTTTTTATTATTATTATTGCTCTACTCTCCTCCATACATATTAACAGTTGATTTCAAGATTGAGTGATTTAGGAGGTCATTGTCACCTCCCTTTTATCGTAATTTATTTTCTTGATATATAAGCCTTTATCCATTTAATTCTTGCACTTTAATGATTGTGGTGGCGTCTTAATATGTGATTGTGACAATGAAGTCCCAACGCGATTATTGTTTCTTATTATTTTTTCTTATTATTTTTTCTTATTATTTTTTCTTATTATTTTTTCTTATTATTATGATAATTATGTTGTTTTGTGCGCGGTCCCATGACTACCACAATCATGAATGTTATTATTTTAGTTCTTGTCACTGCGAGCTTTATTGTATCCCTGAAGAAGACTTGTGTTTAAAATTTGGACTTCAAAATAAACTCAGTTGGAAGTATACCACTTTGCCTCATTAATATATATATATATATATATATATATATATATATATATAATCAAACTAAATTAAGAATAGTCAAAGAATGCTCAAATATTTTAGCATTCCTTGACTATTCTTCATTTAGTTTGATTATTATATTCTTTCCGTGACGGGGGACAAAGGTCATTGTGACTTATATATATATATATATATATATATATATATATATATATATATATGCAGTGCGTATCAAAAAAAAGTTTACACTTAGAAAAAATCCTGTAAAATTATATATTTGTAATATCCTGACGATTTTTCCACATTTTAGCATTGGTACAGATCCATTTAAGCAAATGACGATATAACTGTCGAAAAATATTTCCGCTTGAGCGAGCACCACTTACTTTTGAAAAGTTGGTGAAAAATGATTTGCGCAGAAATTTGAAATAGTTATGCGAATAAAAGTAGACCTTAATCATGAAGAACACGTGGAAATTAGTTAGTAAAATTGATTTGAAGATATCTTTACCTTTTTAAACTTATTTCCTTGCCCAAAACACTTCGAAGAGTGCATTGCGCCCCACCCCACTCCCCCACACACCGAGTCCATCGTGACGATATTTGCTTTACACTGAGCTGTGATTTACACGAAATGGCTTAGGCTTGATTTTCATTTTGTTAATCGTTGCCAAGCTTGGGAAAAGTGTGGAGAAACAAGTATTAAATGAAAAATCAAATGTAAAACTTTAAATGATAAAAACTTAGTGAAAAATGCTGGAGATGTCTGATATAAACTTTTGTTCAGATTCAGTTATGTCCTCACATCCAGCTGGCACATAAAGGGTAAAGGTTGTGCTTACCAAGTGTTGAAATTTCAAATTTGGGCGGCAAAATTGTTACAAAATGCTTGAATGTATCCGTTTTATGTCAATTGGCTAAAAATGCTAGGGAAATTTATGAGAAATGCTTCGCAGGGTAAGTTTGATTTCGCCCTTTCCCCTTGACACAGCGTGAAAACAAGCATTTCTGCGCAAACAGATTTCTGCCAGCTTTACAAAAATGGACAGTGCTCACTCAAGTGTAACATTCTGTCAAAATTTTTACTGTCATTGGATAGATGAGACCCAAACCCATAATTATATGTGAAAAATTTACCCACATGTTGTATATTTGTTAATTCCCATGGCTTTTTGAAAGTGTAAACTTTTTTTTTGATACTTACTGTATATATGAATATAATGAATGTACTAACACTTTCTACTTCCCCGCCAAAAGGTCTATCCGAAACCCCTGCTCTACCGACTGAGCTATCGCGCTTCCAAGTACTGATCATTTTATATAAAAAAATAGCGTTTCTGTCATAGAAAATGAGGAGTGGTGTTTGAACATGCAATCCCTTTATACGAAAGGTAATGTTTTTTTTTCAATGGCTTTGACATTGATAGAAATCTAACAATGAGTACCGAGTTGACTGATCGAGTTCTATTGATTGATGACTTATCACTTCTGCCGTTATAATTCCCCCAAAATATGGAACAAAATTCCGGATTACATAAACAAAATATCTATCGAAAACTAGCTTTAGGTGTAAAATAAAAAAAAATTGATTCTCTCATTTCATATATGAATAATTTTCCATCTTACATATCCTTTTGACTTTATGTTAACACAGTGGCGTAACTACGGGGGGGCATGGGGGGCACGCGCCCCCCCCCCCCCCCCCCCCCCAATCAGCTGACCAAAAAAAAAAAACGGGGAAAAGGAGAAAAATGCTGGTATGAGAGGGAGAAAGGAAGATAAACGTAGTGGGAAAAAGATACTATTGTTCATTATAATGTTATATTATATCGTAATTATGTTGTTATATTACATAAGAAACATTTTTTTCATAACTTTACGAAACATAATTTGCTCAGGTCCCATGTCTTCATTGTTCCTGGTGCTCGCATTGTCTGTTTAACGAGATATATAATCCTGTAATACTAAATCCTCCCGTTTTCAAGTCAATATACAACATACTGCCAAATATATTTCCTCGCACTTCGAGTGATTATTGTTTTATGTACAATAGTATGCTTCTTTTTCAAGACTACTTAAAGTGATTGCCCCATTTTAAGGTCTTAATAAAAAACATTTCCTTTGCAGTAGTGGATTGGTGAAATATGTCTGCTCTCCATGAATTCCTAGAATCAGTCCTTAAAATGTCCCTTTTTCTGATATGAATATCAAAAATTTTCAGCTCGCGCTTCGCGCTCGCATCATATGGTAAGTGAACTACGTATGGTCTTCGTGAATTCCTACAAACAATGCCCCTCTTCGGGTCTGATTTTCCTAAATTTTCAGCTCGCGCTTCGCGCTCGCAAGATTTGATTAGTGAGATGGGTATGTTAATCATGATTACAAGTGCATTATGTGCATGTTTAGATGTAATTCTAACAAAATCAGCAAGCGCTTATTGGCACTCGCATTAGATGACTATGGTGAGATGTGTATACTCTTATGGATTCCTAAAATAAAGTACTTCAAATCTTCCTGTTTGGGGTCAATATTTAAAAAAAAATTCAGCGCGCGCTTCGCGCTCGCATTATTTAGTGAGATAGGTACGTATCATGATTACGAAAGATTAATTATAGTGTCCCTTTTTAGGTCTGAATATCAAAAATTTTAAGCTCGCGCTTCGCGCTCGCATTATTTGATCAATGAAATACATATCCGTTTAATGGCACTGTCCTTAAAGTGACTCTATTAGGTCAGTATACCTGGCAACTGGGCGCGCTTCGCGCCCTCAATGGTGACTTAAATTTTTGCTGGTGCCCCCCCAATGCCATGACCCACGGTACGCCACTGTGTAAACATGATAACATGAACCATGGACAATTTGTTGTTGCGGCATTTATATATTGCCCCCAATGATACATTTGTTGAGCATTCGATTTTATTTATTAATTCATGCCCGCCTCCCCGCTCACGGCTCCCTCTATCGTTCACCTCCCTTCTCTTCTTTTCTCTGCCATTTTCTTTGTATTATTTATTGAATTGCATTTTTGTCTATAGGCGTATATCCCGCCACAAGCCTCAGCCTTTAGGGTATTCGCCTTCTTCTTATATGACTTGTTTAATTGTTTTGTTTTCATATATTGTTACACGTATTGTTATGTTACACAAACCAATGCTTTCCTGTTGATAATTGTTTCATTCTTTGTTACTTGTCTTAATTTAAACATATAAATATAGTTGGGACCCCTGGTGATAAGCTCTCTGTTTTAAGGGGCACATATCTAATGTATCAATACCTAATTAGATTGTACTCATTGCAAACATATAGATGTATATATTATTGTGTTAACACTTAAAAGTTGAATAAATAAAATGAAAAACAATAACTCCTTGGCAACTACGCTAGCGATTAAGATTTCAATTCAAATAATAGGATACCCCATGGTTAATGACATAGTAGGTTTCTAATCATGCACTCGCAAAATAACTTCTCAATACTTTCAATTTGTTGTTGATGAAACTGTTTATTCGTTTGCAATTTTTTATTTGCGCTTCTACTGGGCAATTCTAGCCTGTAGAAATTACCTTTTTAAATGCTGACATAAACGGTCTAGCGTCCTTTGGCAAGGCGTTAATCCACACTTTGCCACTCTCGACCCAGGTGCTAAATGGGTACCCGGTAGGATGCGAAAGATATTGTTGTTTGATTTTGCCAGCGCCATAATGAGGCTGCGATGAATGCAAGGAATGCTCCCCAGGAAGTGGAAATTGTGCACTTTTCGTGCGGGATTGAAATGAATCCAATGACCGGGGTAATAATATGCTGTAACGCGCTTTGGGCCATTCTGGGAAAAGCGCTTTATAAAAATTGGGTATTATTATTATTATTAAATCAAACCTAATTTGCTTGGTTCAGTTTTTTAGTCTTTCATAAACTTCGCTTTCGGATTAATGAGCTTACGTCCTCTCTTTCTGTCTCCTTCTCACACTCTCTGTCTCTTTCTTTCAGTTTTCGATTACTCACTCTATTCATGCTTCCCCTGTAGCTATATATTCCCCGAAATGAAAAGTAATCACTATATTCTCTCGTTTCTTTCTTTTTTTTCATTATTTCCAGGTCGCTCATCTATTCCATCATTCTTCTTTTCTCAATAGAAGTGAGGCAAAGAAGCTGAGGAGGAGGTTAGAAAGGAAGTGGCGAAAGATCAGACTTGAAGTGGATAGACAGTGCTTCAAAGTTCAACGCCAGGTTGTCTGGGACATGGTAAACCATGCAAAGGCCTCTTATTACGAGGAGCAGATCTCAGAGTGCTGTGGTCAAAGAGAAATGTACAGAGTCATAGACAAGATGCTTCACAATCGCGTCAAATCTATTCTACCTACACATCGCAATGACCAAGAACTTGCGGAAAAGTTTTGCCTATACTTTTCCACAAAGATTAAGGACATTCGAGAAGGGCTTGATGCTGAAATGGTAGCTGGCACTAATATAATAACTGATCATTCTACTGGGAAGGATGAACATCTTGACACCTTTGATTTGGCTACTGAGGAGGAAGTAAAAAGGATTATTAATAATTCTCCATCCACTTCTAGTTCACAGGATCCAGTTCCTACGTGGATTCTGAAAGAAAACATCTAAATCTTGTTCTGCCAAGCATTACACCTATTGTGAATAAGTCACTTGAAACAGGTATTTTCCCAATTCGTTCAAGGAAGCGGTTGTTCAACCTATTCTGAAGAAGCCAAGACTGGACCCGGATAACCTGAAGAACTACCGACCGGTGTCTAATCTCAAGTTTATTTCAAAAGTCTTGGAAAAAGTTGTAGCCCAGCGTCTTCAAGATTATATGGAACAGAATGATTTTTGTGAACCGCTCCAGTCAGCTTATAAGAAGCATCATAGCAATGAATCTGCCCTTGTCAAAGTTCACAATGATATCATTCAAGCACTTGACCAGAAGCAGGCTGTCTTCTTGGTCCTTCTCGACATGTCGGCAGCCTTCGACACTATCGACAAAGATATTCTAATCAGAAGGTTCTGTTCGATAGGCTTGACTGGATCTGCACTCGCATGGATTTCTTCGTATCTAAGCAACCGCTCGCAGATTGTTAGGATCGGCGATTGTGTGTCATCTGAAGCTGAACTTCCGTACGGAGTGCCGCAAGGATCCGTTCTGGGCCCATCATTCTTCAGTATTTATGCAAGCCCTCTTGCCAAGATTGCAAGATTACACAGCAGCAAGGAATCTCGGTGTTCATTTTGACTCTGAGCTGTCAATGTCATCACACATCACAGCTACTTGCCGATCAGTATACTTACAATTACGTAATATTCATAGCATAAGGAAATCTCTGTCATCTAAAGTTGCAGCATCTGTGATTCACTCATATGTAATATCTCGTATTGATTATGGAAATGCTTTATTGTTTAAGATCACATCGTATCAACTTGCCAAGCTGCAACGTGCTCAAAATTCTGCTGCTCGGGTCCTCAGTGGAACATCTCGTTTCACCCATATCACTCCAATTCTCAAAAATCTTCACTGGTTACCGATATCTAAAAGAATAGAATTCAAAATCCTACTCCACACATGGAAAACATTGCATGGTCAGTCTCATTTATACCTTCAAAATCTAATCTCTGAATACATTCCCGTAAGAAATCTCCAATCCTCTACTAATAAACAGCTAAATGTACAAAGAACGAATTTAACTCTGGGAGAATAGGCATTTGCCTCATCAGCTCCATCTCTCTGGAATGCTCTTCCACTGAGGATCCGATCAGCAGAATCACTTAAAGCATTTAAAAAATACCTAAAATCTTATCTGTTTTCTTCTTATTTTTGTTAAATATTGTTAGCTAATTTCATTAATTCATGCACCCATACACATGCAAATTATTTTATCTGTAATTTCCAATCCCTCTGCGCCTCGGAATAGTTCACTAGATAGATGGCGCATAATAAATGCTGTGTTTATTATTATTATAAGTGCATTTGGATTTATCTTTACAGATAGTTTTATTATCTATCATTATTTTGCACCTTTTTTCATTTCCAATCCAAATTGGAAATCTCTTTACATGGTAAACAAAGCATGCTAATTTCTTTATGAAATATAATCTATTTGCTAAAATTTACTTCGGTACAAAGGAAACTTATTGGATGAGTCAACACAAATAATTAGTCATTTGGATATTTCTAAGGTGAAATTTGGAAATTTTATTAGTGCATTTGAGTGTTTTACATAGGCCTACGTGTACGTCACACATGATAATGGTATTATCTTTAAAAAATATGTTGGATATCTTAAGCGATACTGATCCAGTAAAAAAACACGGAAGTTACTAATCGGGTTACAATGCATGCATATTATCAAAATGTTAAGTCATTAGTATAGAACATATACTTCTCAGACATACCTGATGGGGAACAGGGTAACATTTCATGAAACTGATACATATATATAGTAAGTGATTTTACGGAATAGTTGTTATAAGCTAACGAAGTACTTGCATCTGTTTGGCTCACAGCTCATTTAGGACTGGACAGTCGCTACGGAGATTTATTTCTAATTTCATTTTTTTTCGTTCCCGATATTCAGAATCATTACTGGAAAATTGAATCTATTCGAAAAAAAAATCACATTTTCATGACTGTCAAAGAATAATAGTAGAAAGGGTGATTCCTTTCGCATCCAATTGGGAGGAAAAGAGTGGATCTGACACTGGGCATTGTTAGACAAACAACGATTTTCACCTCATATCGTATTCCTTATATGAATTAATGATCAAAATTTTACCAACTCCAGTATGATAGAGACATATGAATAGAATACATAATCGAAAAGTTAAAACTACAGTGTGTTATAAGCTTTTATCTTGTCTATTTGCATGGTGGTGTTTATGATAATTCAATATGTTAATTTGAATAGTTGTTTTCATTAAAAACAGATTTGTAGTTATCCTCTTTGTCAATATGACTATATTGATTAATGTAATACAGTGAATGATTTTTGGATAAGTTAACTATAACAAATATTGTTTCTGCAATAGAAATTTATCTACAATAGATTCATGTAAAATGTGAACTGATCTGCACGAATCATAATTCGAAATAATATTCATAATCAACGTAAAATAGATTGTAAAGGTTGATACAAGGGGTCTTGTAAACCCATGGAAGTACAGTATAATGATATTACAATTCACCATTATATTACGTATTTATGACTTGCATGAAAAGACAAAGTGAGTAAAAACTTCTATGCGAATATCAGTTTCCTTCGAAACCATAACATGTTCCCATTGCGTCTTTATTTAGACAATAATTGTGTGTGTGTGTGTGCTTTCTATATACACGTTTACATTGATGCGTCAAAATGAATTTTATTCTGAATATCGTACCTTACCCTTAAGTGAACGAACTAAGATGAACAATCGAAGGATTTCTATACAGAAAAGCAGGTGTGATTAAATTAAATTAAAACAATGTCATAATCTACATTTTCTTATCAGCAAATTCGTAGAAAAAGTGTCCGGCACTATCAATAGAATTAATACGGATGGAATTTGTTCCTCATCGTAAACTTAATAAAGTATCATAAAATGCATGTGATTCAATCATGGGAAAAATTAGGTGTAAAATGAGATTGAATGTGAAAACAGGATTTTCTTCATTAGATGTAAGATGTATTTATATACTTGTTCCAAAGGTAGAAATATGTAGCATCAAATGAAATATTCTGAATCTCTGAAAGGAACATTATAAAACTTTGCCAGCAATACAAATTCAAAAGGTTTTTTTTTCTGTTTGGATAAGTGAAGCATCTAATCTTATCAAAACAAATATTATGATCTATCGTTTTAGGCATAGTTTATTTTCAATTTTTTACATAAAAAATATGTTGTTATTGACCCCGAATCGTCATCAAATTGTCAATAAAATTAAATTCATATACATAAGAGATTAATACAATGATGCTACAACATATCAATACAAATAGCATGAATAATAATCCATTAATATCTAAAAAAACTTAAACTGAAATTGTACAGAGTGGTTATAATAATCTTGTAGTACATTCTATATTAAAAGATGAGATTATAAACAGGATATTAAACACTAAATGTAAGAAACTAAATTAAAATAATTTTGAAAAAATAAACAAGCCTACTAAACGATCAATAATCTCTCAAAATATTGCAATTTTTAAAAATAAAATGTATTATTTTTATTGGCAAGGTTTGCCTTTCATTTATGTAATTTTTCCTTATATAAGAAGAAAGCTATAAATTGGTCAAACATACTTTTTTCGTCATTTCAATATGGCAACATTTTTATTGTAATCCCTTGCAATGTATCTCAACACGATATTTCTTTTTGTATCGGGTCAGAAAAAAAGTGTGCCGGGCAGAAATCCAAAATGGACGCCACCCTCCCCCCAAAAAAAAAAATCAAAGTTTTTGCCACAAAATATTTTATTGGGTGGTCTTTTTCTCTGGCTTTGGTGTCTATTCATATGTTTTGGGGACAGGCGATTAGATTTTCCTATAATTAGTACTTATAAACCATTATTTGTAGAGTTGAAAGGTAATATTAACTAGTTTTACCCAATTTTAGAGCCCCCTTTTCAGTCATAAAGTAGGTTTCATCGGTCCTGGGTTCTTGGATATTAGATGATACAAGTTGAACAATAGCAAGCAAATTCCTATAGCTTTATTACTTTCATTCCTCTACTTTGGGTTTTACAGATATTTGCGAAATATATCTTAGTAAATAAAAAGCAAATTATCCATTCGGGCTATACATTATACAGTGTAAACCAAGATTTAGAGGAATAAAAGGATACAGCTATATAAGCTGCTTGCTACTGTTTAACTAGTATTGTCTAATATTCAAGAACCACAACACGATGAAACCAGCATGTGGGGGCTTAAAGGAGCATTAAAAATAGTATATTTAAGTAAAATTCCCTTATAACTCTACAAATAATGATTTAAAGGTACTAATTTTTGGGGAAAAAAATTGTTTATATTTTTTTTACCTTAAGTTTCTTCTTCCATCCAGAGGAAATCTTAGGTGAGTTACACTTTCTTAATTCGTACGAAAGAACAAAATATCCTAAAATTCATAAAATCGCAAATTCCCATCGTTTTTCATGTGTTGGCATACACAGCTTCTTCTTTATCCGGAAGGTCATCCTCCATGGAATACTCACTAAGAGAAGTTGAAGGAATCTGCATAGGTTTCATATCCATATAAACATGAGCCGTAGTACAATCCCCATCTTTTCCTTCGGACGGGAGTTGGTTGATATATAGATGGTCATCTGACTCGCTTCTGGACACCATCACGTCTGCATTCACGTAATGACATTCAGACCCCTTGGGAAAAGAACCGGGGCTTACGTAAACATGGTCAGATCTCTCCTCGAGGACTGGCCCATCTGTCATGTCTGTATTCATATACAAAGCATTAGAACCCTCGGGAGTATCGTAGTTATGGTCTCCCGTGCCTTCGGAGGTCGCTTCGGCGGTTGATGTAGGATTGGTAGGCTTCAGGTCCATGTAATAACTTTTACCTGGCCCTGAGGAATGCGATGGCCTGTCCTCTGTGAGTTCAGTATAGTTACCCTCCCCTTTCTACAAAACAAACATGATAATGAAATGAAAATGATTATAATTATTATTATTATTTTTTTTTTTTTGGGGGGGGGGGGTATTCTTTTTTTATGTTATTACGAGGGGTTGAGTGTGGCATTCTAATAACAACTGTTCAGTTTTTAACTTAGTTAACCTTGACAATATGTTTTTGGAGTGCAGGTTGTCAACTGATAACCTAGTACAAATTGGTTTAATCCTGAGGGGGGAAATGTCAAGAAAAGGAAATATCGTGTGAAATCATATAAATTAAATAATATTGATATTCAATGGAAATCAGTAATTGACGAATGTCCAATGCCGTAAGAAATGAAATCGTCGGACATATACTGAGGATTTTTAAACATTTTGGAAACTAATACAATCCATTTTTGTATTGCAGATTAAACTCTAAAAAATTAAAATCTAAACTTTAAATATCATTATATACATGTAGTCACATTAGGTCAGATTATTTTTATATGATTTATGATTTTCCTTGTCCATGTTTTTTTTAAACTAGAACAATATCTGATAGTAAAGCAATTATTCAGCATATGTAAAAAAAAATATGGTCATAATTATGAACATACCTTATTGTCTTGAAGTTGACTTGCATTTCGGTTAGCTGTTTTGGAATGCAAAAACAAATACTAGACATGAATTCATGAATACAACAACTGACAATTGAAAAGGGTTGAATAAATCCCATTTATATAAATCTTGCCAATTAGATCCGATCTCTACAATTCTTTGAAAAGATTGTGCCTCTACTTTCGCTCCAATAATTTCTGATATTGTAAACAGAAGCATAGATGAGGCCACTGTCCCATTAGCTTTGAAAACAGCCCTTATTCGTCCTTTACTGAAAAAGAACATCTTTAGATTGTGAATCACTCAAAAATTACCGACCAGTTAGTAATCTCCTTTTTTTGTTCAAGATTCTTGAGAGGGTTGTCTTTTCAAGACTCACAAATTATTTGTTAGAACATGATCTATTTGACCCATTTCAGTCTGCCTTCCGACCTCATCACAGTGTCGAGACGCTCCTCACTAATGTTTTTGTTTTATCTTACAGAAAATGGACGGTGGATCTGTCACAGCAATGGTACTGCTAGATTTGTTGGCCGCATTTGACACCGTAGACCACACCCTACTTATTAAAATTCTGACTAGTTTAGGTGTTCAGGGCAAGGCCCTACAATGGCTGAAATCTTATCTCTCATTCCATTCACAGTCAGTCCTCATAAATGGCGTTATCTCTTCATCTCGGCCACTGGTCTGCGGTGTCCCCCAGGGCACTGTTGGAGGGCCCATTTTGTTTTCCATTTATTTGACAGGGCTTCAAGATATTTTTAGACGTCACTCTGTTCACTATCATTTATATGCAGATGATATTCAGATTTTTGTAACGTTTTCACCCGATCAAACTAGTGCCACACAAGCCCTGAGTAATCTTGAAAGATGTATAATGGACATTGACACTTGGTTGATGTCTAGCTCGTTACTTTTAAACCATAGTAAATGTGAGTTTTTAGTTCTTTGGCTCAAAGTTTCAACTTAACAAATTCAACATTGATTACATTTCTATCTCAGGCAATGACATTGCCTGAGAGAGAAATGTCAAAATCATGTCGCAATCTTGGAGTTATTTTTGATGCTCACATGTCCATGTCCAACCAAATTACAAACATTTGCAGATCAGTTCGTTATCAATTGCGCAATATTGGCTTCATAAGAAAATATCTCACTCGCTCAGCAACAGAGAAACTGGTACATTCACTCATTTCTTCACGACTCGATTTTGGTAATAGCCTCCTTTACAACTTACCAGATTCTCAACTTGGAAAATTGCAAAGGTTGCAAAATGCAGCTGCGCGTATTGTAACTCTATCTAGCAAGCGCAGCCACATCACCCCTATATTGAAAACTCTTCACTGGTTGCCCCTGAAGGAACGCATAGTCTTTAAAATCCTTCTTTTGATTTTTCATACAGTCAATGGAACAATAGGTCTTTGATGCATCATTACCAACCCTCAAGAAATTTACGATCCTCATCTAATCTCTTACAAATTCCAGTTGCTAAGAAATCATGCGGGGAGCGGGCCTTTGCTCATGCAGGACCTAGCCTGTGGAATTCTCTCCCACACAGTTGAAAACCAAGACTTCAGTGACCACTTTCAGGGGCAACCTGAAAACATACCTGTATTAAAGTGTTTTTTTAGATACACATTGACTTATTGTTCAGACATGTATTACATGTATATGTAAATAGTTTTTGTTGTTCTGCTCTGAAGCGCCTTGAGCATCTAATCAAGATGGAAAGTTCGCTATATAAATCTTATGTATTATTATTATCATTATTATTATTATTATTATGTCCTATTTATATGAATCTTGAGTCTCGACTTTTTATCAATTAATATATTTATATCTCTGACAAGCTTGTAACCCCAAACTACCACACAACTACATGTATCATTGATATTAAGACGTTTACTTATTCCTTGCTAAATGAACAGTTTGTATTCGAAGTTGGAAGACATAATTGCAAATCAGATGGAAAGCTAAAGAGATCGAAATATAAACAAATAACAATCTGAAATCGTCAAAAGCCATTAGAACAAGGGGAATACCAGATCAAGAAAACTATGTAAACCCTAAACAGAGAAAACACACAATGCATTAGAACACACTGGCACACACACTCTCAACGTTTGAGAATAACACACCCTCTCATATCATTACACCAAAACATTTCATTTATAAACCTTCGTAATTCAAAATGCTTGTCCTTCTCATCTATCGTATGTAAAAGTTGATATTCTTATATATGTAAATATATAAACGTTTCGTTACGTCACGGATTTGTGGAAATACACCCTGAATGATCCACACACACGCACACCCTCACACACACACGTTCCTTGTATCGATAAAACACACATGTGTGGTCACCGCAGTGTAGGATGTTAAAAATACCCTATATTCAATGAAACCACACGCACTCACACACGCTCAAAATGTCTACTGGCAATGACAAATTTAAATTCTATCAGATGTTGGAATTCCCTGAATAAAAGAATGGAAATGGAGTGACAGAACAAAACAAACTAAATAGTGAAATGAGTGACAAAATTGCAAATTAATAGGAAAGTTGAGAATTATGAATCCACAATGGTAGAAATTACTGAAACTTCGAAAATTGATATATGAATTTTACTTTTGTAATAAACACGAATGTGAGGGAAAGATAATGTAGTTAGAACATACCTTTCTTTCGCCATGTTCGCCTGGTAAAACACCACTTTCCATATAAATGGATCTGACCAACTGACATTAGTATCATGAAACCGACCAGGGCAATAAGAACAAGAGCATTTGTTTTGTAATTATTGCTTGGAATATTTGATGAACCTTTTTGACGCGGTTGATCTAGAATCAAACAATAAAACACCAATAGCATCTGTTCAGGGAGAGATAACACCCTCTTGTCCCAATACAATGATATCTTAGCAATTTAATCTCCAGTACAAGTGTATAAATTTCCATTATAGTTTAATTATAAGTTCAATTACACATTTTGAAGAGGCCAAAGTCTCATCTTAGTCAGGAAGTTCAGAATTGTACATAAAATTCTTTCATCCGAGAGTACAGATCATGAGCCTTTGTGTTGTTCAAACACTCTTTAGCAAATGCACATGCGTGTCAACATTCAATTAAAAATCACATACACCTACACACACACCCCACACACATACATCCATCTGCATATTTTGTTAATTCTTGTACCAATTGGGGTTAAATGACACAGTCATTGTTTAATATGTGTCCATTGTCCATCTACATTACATTCATTCTATTGACATGCATTTACATAAAAAATGCAACCATTTATTCGGATGTTCCTTTCAAATCTAATTCTTCCATTTTCACTCAGTGATCGATGGGACTTCAAAGTGTTCTTTAAACATGTTACATCATTAAATCTCTAATGAAAATGCGAAGGTTGAAGGGATAGAAAAACGAATAGATATGGTGACTATATGTCTTTACCTTTTATATTGGCTGGTTCACTGCACAAACCTCTCCCATATGTCACCACAACCACGTCATCATCCGGGTCGATGCTGATATCTGTCCCAGGGTCAATGCACGATGATTCATCCACGAGGAGACAACTTTCTTTGGAGGCCTTCCGAATGACGCAGGCATCACCCAATGACTGATTCGCCTTTGACAATTGCAGTAATTGGCCCTCTTTTTGTCGAGCGACTGTTACGCCTGTAAGATGTAATAAAGAGATTATTTTATGTTATAGGTCCAATTATTCCTCAATACTACGATATTAATGTGATATAACAAATAATACAATCTGTTCTATTTTAGAAGAAATTTATCATTTAGAGAACTAAAGTTTAGCTAAGAAGATTTATTTTGTTACAATCATTAACTAATTAAAATAAGAATTTCAGTTCAAATGTTAAAGTCTAGAAAGATATATTTTTATAGTATTATTAAAAAAGAAAGACATTGAACAAAACAAATGTGAGGTTATAAATGGGGGTGGGGTGCTTGGGCGGCGCTCCCTTCCTCCCCCCCCCCCGAAAAAAAGACCCCACAAAATAAAATGGCTCATTCCGCATTTGGCAACACATATTAATAAAGGAAATATATAAACTACAAATCGTTCCCTTTCCCCTTATTGAAAGTGGAGATAGATGTCTTGCTATCAAGGATATCGCATACACAATCAAAATGAAGAGGAAACCATCAATGATTACAAATTTAATGTCAAAATAAAGTCTATCGAAACTTGTATGAACTGTTCCTGCCCAAGGTCTTATTGTTTAATGCTAGTTAAAGATGAAGAAATGTAAAGTTCTTATAGTGTAAACTTCTCCGAACAAAAAGAAATTGTATTTTGAAAAGAAATAAATAATGAAAACAAAAATGAATTGGATTCCTTGTTCCGTTTTCATTTCTATATCATATATAAAATGAATACAATTCTGGTGCTGTTTTTGTCGCAATATATTTTCGTTGAAAACTGTTTATGTCAAAATAGTGTTGAATGGCAAGACAACCATAGACAACATGGTCATTAGGATGAAAGATTAAGGCTTCTTGGGATACAGGGACACAGGAGAAAAGTGCGATTTCTGTTTCTAATAAACTTTATTTCAAAGACAAGTCCATCCCAATAAAGAATTGATTCGAATAAAAACAGGAATAATTCAGCAAACATAAAACTGAACATTTTAACAAAGGAGATGCATAGAATAGGGTATAATCTAATGTTGTAACACGCGAGTCCTTACAAAAGAAGGTAATGCAAGTTGTTTTATGCTCTTAATGTACAGGTGTCGGTTCAAACGAAATGAACACAAAAATACAAATCGCTCCCTTTACCCTTATTAACAGGATGTGATGGACTTGTCTTTGAAATAAAGTTTATCGCATACACAAAATAAAGAGGAACCATCAATGGTTACAAATATGTCAAACTAAAGTCGAGTGAAACTTTTCAACTTTTTCTGCTCAAGGCCTTATTGATTAATTCAAATTAAAGATAATACATGTAGAGTATAGTGTAAACTTCCCCGTACAAAAAATGATTGATTTGAAAAAATATATAAAAAAGAAATGTGCTTGATTTAGGTTTAGTAGTGACAGAAGCAATTTTATTGAAGAAAATTAAAGGTGATCATAGTTTTCTAAATGAATTACAAAGGCCATGTTAAAGCAACGACCACATGTGTATTTAGAAAGCGAATGGTTTCCTAGTAAAAAGAAAATAAAAAACCTATTTATTTATTTATTATTTATTAAAACATATTTAATCAGGTAAAAAGATCAGTATAAAACTGTTTTTCATCAATGACCTGATGAAAACATAAAGAACAACATAAATCATCAAAGTATACATGAAAATAAAGTCAAAATCTAAATCAAAGATAACAATACTTAGTAACATAAATAAACAAATATTGTTACTTAAATGATAATATGAATCAAACTAAAATATTTTAAATTATTAAAAGGGAACAGTAACTAATTATAAGACTACTAATTGTATAATTTATTTGCTGATAAAAACAATGAACAATGAAATAATTCTGGCACAAAAAAATCGAGTGAAATAAATGTATGTCTAACTATAAGATATCAAGGGTTAAGATCATTACAAATACAAGCAACGTAACATCAATGTTAAAGAGGAATAGGGGAATTGTATGTTACAACAAATGAAATATAAGTAAGGGTTGTTATGGACGAAATCATTGGATTACTAATACTATCTGAAAGGAATTTAGAAGTATAGGAATATCGGTATTAACCATGGTAACATGAAAGTAAGGAGAGGTGAAGAATAGAGATGCAATCATATGCTCATAGTGATTGTGGCAGCCATTGTGAGTCGAAAACTGACATGATATCATAGGAAATACATTTTTTTTAAATGGATAATTTGAAAGAATTTACTCAAACTGCATTCTGAAGTGAATCTGGTAAATTGTTCCAGACCCGTGCGGCGCAGAACATAAAATAATTTTTGAAGCATTCAATATTTGGTTTAGGGTGAACAACATTAAGTGTATTATAATTACGTGTTCTAACATCATGTCTTTCATATACCCTTTCAATATATTTACATAAACGAGATGGGGCCATTCCATGAATACATTAATGCATTAAGTTTGCTAAAAAATGATCCCTTCTTTGTTCAATAGATGTCCATTTAATATCCTTAACGATCTGTTCCCCATTATAATTTATAAAATCAAAATTACCAGTAACGTATCGGGCAGCTCGTTTCTGAAGTCTGTGAAGTTTTGAGAGGGCATTAGAACCTATTTTATTTCCCCAGAACGATATGGCATAGTCAAAACAGGGTTGTATATTGGATTTATATAATATATTTAATAGGTCTTCATTAAGGATATGTCGTTATTTACCAAGTGAAAATATCTCATAAGCTTAACTTTTAGACAACATAGCAATATGTGAATTCCATTATAGATTTTCGTCTATTTTCATGATTTCTACCCCAAGATATATAATAGTTTAAACTTGCTCTTCTGGCTTATCGTCAATGAATAAGTGAAGTTTATCGGTGGATCTATCATGACTTTTGTCTTATCAACATTAATTGTAAGATGATGGGTGTCATACCATTTTTTTTATTTTATCTAAGTTATTTTGCATATCAAAAATATTTAGTATTGACTTATTTTGCATATCAATACTTATTGTGTAAGTATGATAAAAAAAAACATATCCTTACCATAGTTCTCTGGTTGTAAAGCTGAAAATTATAATAAAAACAGTGATTCAATGACAATTCATAAGCGGTTTTAATATTGTAAGGTTATGATGTGTTATCTTTCCATTACAATGGACTATATACATGATAGAGATGGAAATATCAAGTAGACGCGCTTTATCATTAAAGGTATTGTTTAACTTTGTGAGCAGCCGATTTAAAAAATTCTCAAACCAAGATGAAACTTGTGTATCGGTGCATGTATTAGAACTAATAAACCCTAAAAACAACCATTATTGAGAATGAAACGCTAAAACTACAAGGGGAAGCCCGATTTTGTAAATAGGCGTCTTGTAGACGCCTGAATAGTACACATAAGTTTATGGGATGAAATTTAGATGGTGTTTCCGGTCACTTTATATTTCAATTTTTGAAGCACTAAATAATCATTTTCAAACGCAATTTTTTCTGGGCTTCATTTTTGTAACATATCCTAGACACATGTGACAAGTGTGACCTTCTAGCTCAGATTTTTTAAAAGTCAAACCAATGTTAAACAATCACTTTAACTGAAACAACAAATGTATGTCTTTCTTTCTATTATTAATCACACTCGAATGAAGTGTATTATAGCTAATGCATAGATTACTCATAATGCAGATAATAGCGCTAGAAATTACACATAGTGTATTACTGTATGCATGTCTAAGTAATACGTAAAATATTTCTTATTCATGAACCAAGCGTCAGAATTGATACTGGGTAACATAATTATTGATACATTTCAGGTAGAACCAATAATGAAACACAAGCTTCCGTTCTGAACACACTTTCGGGAGGAAAAAGTTTCTTACCCAAAAAAGAAAAAAAAACATGCATATGAACTTTCGGAATGACAACTTTCAGAAAGAATTAAAAGGTCTTCAAGATGATTTGCAATATTTGGTCTAAAACGAACATTATCAACAGAGTCTAAACTTAACATAATTCAGTACCTGAGATATGCAAGGGAATACACATCTCCAGCTTTCCATAGGAGAATATCAGCCTTAAAGCTACGTGTATAAATGATTTAAGCTCACACACGAAGTAGGTGGTAAAACTGGTAACTTCATAACTTACGAGCTGTAGAAGCCACTGTTGTCAACATGCTACTATTTCCTGCGCTATTCTGTGCCCATAGAGACAACTCGTACCATGTGAATTGATTCAGTCCATCAAGACTGAGAGATGTTTGTGTCAAGTTGGTGACAACACCACACTCTTCCTCCTTCGCCAGTGTGTTTTTTGGACAGTATTCAAGGTTGAACGTCTGTTGAAACCGCCATCGAACCTGGTTGCCAAGCGAAGAAGAGGCTTGAAGATGTTGTCTTGTTTTGGTCTACGATAAGCCGAGAAGGTGGATCTGGGATGGCTGTATGGAGTTGAGAAGTTTTGATGTTGTGGTCATTACATTTAGACTTGATATCGTCTTTTGACGAACATTTAATGTTTACATACATTTAAAAAGAAAACATTTGTGTCAAACATTTAATGTTTGACACACTCGAAATCGGGGTATCTTCTTGATGAACTTTAGTGGACAAAAAATTCAAAGAAGTCCTTTACGTTGCTATCAGATGACTGGCTATGTAATGCCGACATTTAATCGCTCTTTAAAAAGAATAAATTATAGTTAATATCTATAGAAAACAATACCCGTATTGCAAATGTAACGAAAAGCCTTAATCTTGCTATCAAATAAGATTTATCACAGGCTATCTAATACGTTTTGACTTTTAAATGTGCAATAAGTGTAAACTTCTCCGAACAAAAATAAATTGTATTTTGAAAAGAAATAAAAAATGAAAACAAAAATGAATTTGATTCCTTGTTCTGTTTTCATATCTATATCATTTATAAAATGAATACAATTCTGGTGCTGTTTTTATCTCCCTATATTTTCGTTGAATTATGTTTATGTAAAAATAGTGTTGAATGACAAGACAACCAGACAACCATAGGCAACATGGAAATTTCTCTTTACAGTGTTAGGATGAAAGATTCAGGCTTCTGTATACCCATGGGTATACAGGGACACAGCAGAAAAGTGTGATATCCGTTTCTATCAAACTGTGTTTGAAGGACAGTCCATCCCAGTAAAAAATTTATTTGAATAAAACGAGGAAAGTCGAACAAGCACAACACTGTAAATGTCATCAAAATCGAATGTAAAATATGCAAGTCATGACACTTTTAAATTTCGCTTAATTTCACAAAGCAGTTATATTTACATCTCAGTCGGTATGGAAATGAGGGAGGTGATGACATCACTCACTCACTATTTCTTTTGTATTTCATGATATAAAATAGGAAATATTATAATTTTGTCATTATCGTGCTGTGAATAAAATGTTTTATTTCTCACCGAACATGTTGAATGACCATTGATTAACATTTTATGATTCAGTCACGTTGGTCTTTATTGTCAAATCTTAGAAAAGAGATATTGCATTATTCAAACAAACCAAAAAAGAAATAGTAAGTGAGGGACATCATCGATTCTCGCATTTGCATGTGACTAAATTATACAGATAACTATTTTGTAAAAAAAAATCGAACCTCTAAATGTCATCATAACTTTCTTATTATACATCCAATGTTGATGCAATTTTCCATATTATGCTTATATGTTTTTTTCTCTATTGATTCATATCAGCATTTTTCTGAGATGGACTTGACCCTTGAGTTTGACTGTACAGAGTGAAGATCAATGAAACACTATCAAGCATTTCTATCATCTAAAGTTGAACATCGCGAAGGTGTGTTAATCAAATTTGCCAAAAGAATCATCCGTCAATTAAATTGAATGATTTTTTATGTATAGTAAAGCAAACAAATCCCGATGTTCATTTTCATATGTCAATACTTAACATTATAAGACAGACGCAAAAGTATATAATTAGATCGTGTGACTGGGTGTGTGGTTGTTTGTGACGGGGAGAAAGCCCTTTAAGTTTAATTTTTCTCACCCTGTACTTCTAAACAAATAGATGAATTGAGATTACGATCCAGTTCCCGATGTGAAGTAAGACAAGTTAGAATCTTCCCATCATCGTCTCTAGACGGTGTTATAGAAATACTTCTACGAGACGTGTAGGTATCATCGTTAACAGTGTCGTACTGACCCTTTATTTCAATCGCTACTCCTCCATGATTTTGCCACTCGAGTTCTGGAGGTGGTCTAGCTCCTTCGACTGTACACGTTAGGTTGTGGATTTGGCCAATGGTAAGGGTTACTGATTCTCCATCAGTGTAGACCGAGCGGTTGTCTTTAATCGCCACCGAACTTGGTGTGGCTGAAAGTAAAAGAGAATAGTCATGGAAATATTTATCTGTATGTAAAATTTAGTGTTTACTACCAAATAAAATGTCACTTAAGCCGGATTATCGTGCATCATGCAAAAAACACAGGTGATTTAAGGGCCACGAACCACGAGTCTAGCCTGATATCGCGATCGATAAATTTTGCAAAATGATCTGTTGACCTCATCATCCTCATGGACACACGTGTGCTATACCGTTTGGTCATTTGTAACTATTGTAAAGACAGTTGATGCAAAAATAGATCAATGCGAGCACTTTGAACAAATTCTTGAAATTTTGACCCCTAGATGACATTTGACCACACCATCCTCGTGTACACGCATGTAGTATTAGCAGAGGGTCTCCTCAAAACTCTTTGGTATTACCCTAAGATCATGTGTCAACAAAATTTATGCAGAAACAAAGAAAAAAGAGTAAGTTCAGGAAGATTTAACATTTTGGAACAGACTAACGGACTAACAGACCAACAGGAAAAGTGATTGCTAGGTTTCTACCGAACTTGGTTCAAGCGAGACGAAACAATTTTCAGTCGTAATTCAAACTCTACATGCATTGCTATGATCCGATAGTTAATACCACTTTCATAACATGCATAATGATTTATTCTGAACGTTACGATGGTTTGTGGAATATTGTGTTGTCCCTTTTGTTTGATTCATGTTGATCAATACGGATATGGCTATAATTTTCAAACTTTCAGAAAACCCCCCAAAAAACCTGTAAAAATGTTTTACCTGGTAACATTATGTTCAGTTTAATTGGACTTGGAAATGTATCAGCAATAATGGCAACCAAGCAACGATATCTGCCGCTGTCCCCTACCCCTAGATAACTTATTGTTAGGTTTACGCTGGAGGAATCAGACATCAAACTGTACTTCGAAGCATCTGAAATGTTTTTCTCGTGTGTAGGTTCTGTCCCGTCACCTGTATCCCTTGCTATGACCACGTTTCTGTTTTCCACATGAAGCAAAGACAAAACACGATGTTTGGATGGGGGCTTAAAGGCGCAAACTAGAGTTATATTCTTTCCAACAACCGGGATAATATCCGAGTTCTGCCGAAAGGTAGAAACATTCATCCCACATGTTTTAGAAACACTGAAGAGGTTAAAGACCGATACATGAACTGAGAAGTTCATCCTGCTTCCTGTATATTGAGTCCAGATTAATTTTCAGAATGTATCAAAATATACCATCTGTCACGCCTATTGAGCTATCTCAATAAAAATAAGCATGGAGCGGCGTTGCTTTCGACCAGCAACAGACTTCCAAGTGACGGATTGACCCTTTTCAGTCAAAGCGAAAATGAAAGCAATCAGGTTGCATGTAAAAGGTTAGCCTCTTGTCGAGGCCATGGCGGCTGTTTCCAGAGCGAAGCGAGGGATTTCCTAATTCGCTAAGCGCCGTGGTGTAGTGGTTCTGCCCTTATAAAAATCGCCAATGGTATTTGAATGGTGCCGAATGGTAGTTGAATGGTGATCTGAATGGTAAATGGTACGCGAATGGTATTTAAGTGGTGTTTCAATGGTAAGTTGTTAATGGTAATTGGTAGTTTATTTAATTGTAAATGGTACACCATATACCCAATGGTGTCTCAGTGGTATGTGACTAATGATATGATTGGTATGATGAATGGTATACCATTTACCCAATGGTGTCTCAGTGGTATGTGCTTGTAATGGTATGATTGGTATGATGAATGGTATACCATACACCAATGGTGTCTCAGTGGTATACAATGGTGTCTCAGTGGTATTCAATAGTGTCTCAGTAGTATATGCCTCTAATGGTATGACTGGTATGATGAATGGTATACCATATACCCAATGGTGTCTCAGTGGTATTCAATGGTGCTCAGTAGTATGTGCCTCTATAATGGTATGATTGGTATGGTGAATGGTATACCATACACCAATGGTGTCTCAGTGGTATACAATGGTGTCTCAGTGGTATTCAATAGTGTCTCAGTAGTATGTGCCTCTACAATGGTATGACTAGTATGATGAATGGTATACCATATACCCAATGGTGTCTCAGTGGTGTCAAATGGTGTCTGAGTAGTATGTGCCTCTAATGGTATGACTGTATGGTATACCATATACCCAATGGTGTCTCAGTGGTATGCAATGGTGTCTCAGTGGTATTCAATGGTGTCTCAGTAATATGTGCCTCTATAATGGTATGATTGGTATCAATGGTATACCATATACCCAATATGGTGTCTTAGTAGTATGTGCCTAGTGGTATATATAATCATGTTGGATAATTGTAAAGCCATAGTGGTTTAGTGGTGTTTGCCTTATGAATGCCATTTGTGTTAATGGTGAATGGTATGCCCAATTGCATTACCCATTAACATAATTCCGAAGATTTAAAGAAAATATATCAAAGATTAAAAGGTATTTAGAGTTAATTAAATATTTGAGCTGTGACTTTTATGCGAGCAGCTTCCCCAAATCAAGTGTAATCGCTCATGATTGTAAACATAGTCTCTTGCATCTTTTTAAATTGTCTTTGTCCTTATTAAGTAAAAGGTCTATATGTGTTTAAATATTATTGATCCAGTGGTTTTAATGCAATATTATAAATTTGTAATATTTTAAAATTGTACATATTACCTTCTAAATTTAAATATGATGCAATGGGTGCAAAAATAAAATCATTCGGTCAATGAAATCTTTTTTTATAAAAAGGGTTTTAATTTTCAATTAATAATTTTTTATTCTATATTTATAATCATTTTGCTTATTTATGGCCGCTATTTATAAAAACTATATATGGAGTGTTCCAAGAAGATATTTGCAATCAATCCCAAAATTCAGATGCAAATTTACAGGTGATGATACATTAAGTTTATAGAACATATCAATTTGGATTTTTTGATGGATCAGTTGCAAGTTTGCAATGAAAAGTATGACTCTCAATTGATTTTGGAGTCTGAAATTGATTTGCGTTCGATTGCTTCGATTGCAAGTTTCTTGCAATGCCCATAGGTCATTATTTTGCTCAAATTGAATTCACTGTTGGTTGTCTTGGTCCCCCAACCTCTATCAAATTCCTGATTTGGTCTGTCTGCAACGTCAAAAGCCCCCTCTGAACCCATTTGTACGCTATTATAGCTGCTTCCAATCATAAATTATTTTTCTCTTTTTTTTACAAATGATATTTTCAAAATTCTAATTCTATTTTAGGCCCTAATTTTTCTTTCCCACTTTTGACGGCGTTTATAAAGAGGAGAGCTATTCTATAGGCCGGTCATTACTTGATTGAAATGATTTATCCATATTGTCTTGCTCCCTCACCCCTATCAAAATTCCCTGCCGCCATACAGGGTATAGTACAATGTAACAGAAAAGAAATCTACTGAATGAAATCTCAATTTCAATCATTACAAAAGCAAATTAAAAGGGAAGAGGAATAAGTAAAAAATATATATAAAGGGGAAAAAACGGGAAAAGAAAAAGGCAAAGATTAATAGAAAAGAAAAAAAAGACAACGAAAATAAGAGAGAGAACAGGAAAAAAAAGTGAAGGGATCGAAATTTTTTTTCATAGATTCCAAGATCCAAGGAAAACAGTGGCACTCATGCCATCATGGTTTGCAACCCAGAACCAATCGAGAGGAAAAAGAAGACACCCCTGATTTGGTTTTAATTCACCCCCCCCCCCTCCCATATGCGTTGGCAAGCAGGGCCGCTAGGCTGCTTGCTAACGCTAGCGCATATTATACGTGTTGTTACCGCACGCACGCGCGCGCACGTCTAACCGCCAATTGCAATATTTGAAAAAGAAAACTCCATCTACCGGGACCACCGTTTTGCTGTTGATAAGTCCGTCGATAATTCATCAAAAACTAAAGGAACACTGGTCAGATTCGGACAGCGACTTCAAAGTCATTTGTAGAAGGCTAAACAGTAAGTTCTATAACAATTTTCTTTGATTTATTTCTCAATTAATTGTCTCAAAATGTTATATGTCGGTGTACTGCCACGACCACTGCACTGCCACCGCCATTGCCCCGTTGGCGCTGGCGGCTGCTCTACGGGTCGGGACGTGGCTATGACGATAAGGCATAAGGAGTGCTTATGCTTTGTGTTGGCCGAGTTTAGTTCGGCGAGCATTGAATAGATTAGTAATTCGCTCATATTGCCTGATGTTTATTGTCAATGTTTTACAAAAACCATCTCTGAATACGTTGAATTCATGAATGAATGATTTGTTAATGCTATTGTCAAGACATTCACTGAAATTGAAAACTTGCCGACAAATATTGTTTTGGAATTAGGCCTATAGGCCTAATTTGTTGTTGTTGATAGATGTTGGTAAATGAGATAAAATGGAGGTGAAACATGGTAGGGGTCCTAAAGTTCAAAAAATGATAAAGGCTACGCAGCTCCTATAATAAAGCTATACTGTACACACCACTCATGGCACATACTGTTTCAATGGTGAAATGTGCACTTTGTGTGTGGAACTGTGACTGGACAGAGTGACAAACGATTCCAATTCAATTTTTCTACAGAGGCTGCAATAATTATGCAGAGAAAAGTGGCGCTAATTCAGCTTTGCACCGGCCGAATACCAGCATACCTCATCACCAAAATTTGTTCCCAAATGTCATTACAGGTCTCTCAGTCACATTTCGATGTTAATATACCCACCGCTTTTCAAAATACTGGGAACGGCTGTATTTAGTCTTCGATCTCGAGGCGTTGATCTAATCCGTAGACGTCACTTCGCGGATTGCTTGGATTCGCCGTAATGTTTATTTGGACTGAAGTTAGCAAACAAATCATGCTAACAGGTGGCGAACAAACAGCCAGCATGCCGCATGCGAATCTTTGGTCGCATAACTTCGGTCCATATCAACATGATGGCGAATCCAAGCGATCCGCAATATTTTGAAAAGTGGTGGCCATATTGTGTATTGACCTCAAAATGTGTGTAGACAATTTCTGGTGGGGAGTTTTGCTCGAAGTTGGCTGGTGTGAAACTTGTGAAGCATTAGTGCGGGAGGGTATTCTTAGATCTTTTCATGGGGCTAGGCATATCAATTTTTAAAGTAAATTTTATCCTTTTTTAAGTTTGTCCTGTGATCACATTTTATCTGTTTTTATTTACTGATCAAAACTTGCCTAAAACAATGTCTGGAATTCATCCACTGGCATATGATTGTCCATGAACAGATCCATGATTTCTCAAAGGGGGTAGTGGGGCAGATTTTCCCAAGGAAACTTTAAATAACAAGCAAACCAAAAAAGAGATCCTCACTCTTGTATGAGACAATATTTTCAATATAAATATTTGCTGTAACTTTCGAAGGGGGGGGGGACACTTGTGTAAGAAAGCCACATTTTTATCTTGCTCTCAAGGTGGGGGCACAGGGGTCCATTGCACCCCAGGTGAAATGTGCCCACTTGGATCCGCTTCTGCGATTGTCAATACCAGGGAAATGGAATTTATGTCATCGATTACCCTCCTTTTGAAAATTGCTGCTCTGGAAATTTGATTTCAGATGACATAGCTATTACTAGTATAAAGCATGCACAGTTATAATACAGCCTTGTCTGAACTAAGCTGAACAATATCACATTTCCTTATTATTTTCCTGAATTCTGGGCTGGTAATCAGAGATCCATGAAAAATACCTCTGAAATTAAAGTTCTAAGATCATTCTTTTTCTATTACTATATTAGTATTCTATTTTTGTTTGTATCTGCACATACATGCAGATTTTACAACACTCAAATTGATTTTATTTCATTTTCAAAGTTTGGACGACGGATGCACTGGATGATAAGGTAGATGGTCCAGCCTTATCTGGGAATGACACGACGGGTGTCGAACACAGAAAACGTGCCGTGTACAAGAAAAAAATGGAGTTTATGAAAGGTATGTGTGTAAGAATTTTCTTCAGTAGAAAAAATTGCAAAGCTTCATGAGATAAAACAGATTGTATTCCTGCAGTGGCATAGCTGAAAAAAAATTAAGTATGTTGGCTGAGGGGGAGGGGTGGACACTTTGTCCTCAGGTATTCATTTGTTGTGGTATTTGTCATCATTGGGGCTTCCCATTAGATAATAGGTTATTTTCTACCCATCTATGTTTAAACATAAATTTATTTATCATATTTTACAAAATGTTTTGTTGATATTTGGTACCATTCAATTAAATGGTAGTGTATACTTCAAATTTATCGATGTTTAAAAATTATATGAACTTCTAAAGAAAGCTTACACACACGAAAAGCATTGATATTTTGAACCCTTAGCTAATATACTGTCCTTTGCATTGTTTTCATCCAATATTTCTTATTACAGCTTCAAGGAATTAATCCTGCCGGGTACCCATTCACTTCACCTGGGTCTAGTGCAGCACAGTGTGGATAAATTTCGGGCTGAAGAAAAAAAAACACACCATGGCTAGGACTCAAATTCATGACCCTCTGTTTGTAAGGTGAGAGTCAGAACCACTAGACCACGACAGATGATGTCATATCCCCACTTGTTCTTTTGTATTTTATTACAAGAAGTCGTGTTTATTTACACTTTGTCCTCCGAGAACTATAAAAAATGGAGTGAAAATTTATTTCAAAGACATGTCCACCGTAACAAAAATTTGATTTGATTAAAAAGAGAAAAATCAAACATAAAAATCGGATGAAAAATAAGAAAGGTATGACATTTTTAAGTTTCGCTCAATTTCACTTAATAGTTATATGCACATCCTGCTCGGAATGTAAATGAGGGAACTGATGATATCACTCATTCACTTTTCTTGTGTTTTTTTAAATATGAAATATAATTTTCTCCCCATTGACCTATGAAATAAAGTTTTATTTCTCACTTAACATGTGGAGTTACCATTGCTTAACATTATTTGGTTCAATCCAGTTGGTCCTTATTATCAAATCTGTAAAATTGAAATATTGTAGAATTCAAACAATGAAAAACAAAAGTGAGGGACATCATCGATTCTCTCATATGCATGTGGGTAAATTGTGCATATAACCATTTTGTGAAATGTAAGCGAAATTTCAAAATGCCATAACTTTCTTATTTTGCATCCGATTTTGATGAAATATTTTGCATGATGCTTGCCTGATTTTTCCCTGTTGATTCAAAACAACCTTTTCTGTGGTGGACTTAACCTTTAATGTGAAGATATGCATTGCTGGAAATAATGATATGATACTTGGGACATATCATACACACATGTATGAAAATATGAAATAATTATGATTTTATTTTATACAATAAGCCTAGCAAATATTCCTGACGATCATGTGTACATTAGGTTAATTTTTTACCAAAAGATTGTTAAAATTTCAAATTCAATAACTTTGTTATTATTAGATGTTAATGAAATTTTCAGCATGATGCTTTTCTGATTCATTCTCTCCCTACCAAAAAGCACTGAAAATTTCATCAAAATTTGTTGAGGATTAACGAAGTTATGATGAATTAAAGTTGTTATTTTTTGGTAAAACTGTTCTCTGCAAGTCCTCATGAATATACAAAATCACAATTTATATATTTTTTGTATTATATGAATTCAAATTTTGTCCAAGCTAGGTTGTAAAAAATTATGTTTGACTACTGATTCTGTGTAAGACAATAATCATAGTATTTCTCACACATAGTTGAGTTATTCATCTGATTCAGCACAACAAAAATAGACAGAAAAGAAATAAGTGGGTATCTTGTATATATTATTTTCTATATAATTTGCAAAAAGAGGTCTCTATTTTTCTTGTTTTTTAGTGTTCCAAATTGAATAATTTTCTTTCCCTATTTTCATTATATTTTCTGTCTATGTGTGATATATTATTTATTTCTTAAAGTATCTTTATTGTATTTATGATAAACTTTAGGTGTGTTTCTACAGTAAATCATTAAAAACAGTTTATCTTTTCCGGACTCGATTAACCTTATCGCTCTTAAACCAACCTGTTTCTACAGACCGAATAATCTGATTAACTTGCATTTCGCTTCGCAAATACGGCAGAAATCGGAAAATTCAACCTATAACATCAACATTGCATTTTGGTATGTCAAAAATTGCATCTCGTTAGGAAAATTTTCAAAATTCATGGTAGATCTCACTCATTGTAGCAGGTATACATGTTTCGCGATCAGCTGGCGAGATTAAAAAGGCCAGAATATATGTATACTGTGAGATCGCACTTCTGGGTTCAAGCACTTAAGCCAGACATGCATGCTATTTTGCCCCATGTTTTACAGAAAAGTTAAACGGATTAACATGACAATAACCACCTCTCAGAGATGGTTATGAGAAACCGTATTTTGCGCGATGCAATTTATCAATAAACCGCATCGCGTCTGTTTCTAAAGGAAACTTATCCGAGATTCTGGATACTTAGGCGGGTAATACTTTTTAACAATTCTATGTAGAAACACGCCATTGATATATTTTTTTACGTGAAAAGAAAAAAGAGAACAATTTGGGGGTACTAATTTCCCCCCTTTTGGGGATATTTCATTTCTTCTAGGTGTGGTACCCTTTATTCATTTGGCCATGTGAAGGCTATAGCACATTTTGAGTTTAATCTTCGAAATTTGGTGTTCATTAGTTTGTTGTCCAAATTCTGTCTTACATGTAAATTTGTTTATAGGAAGATTAACATAATATCTATGTGGAGTGCAATCATTGATCTCTTGTAGTGTCGCGCAGTCACATGTATTCATAATATGGTGCTTTTATGCCATACCTGTCAATACTCTTTTGTACTTGAACTTATTAGTAAAAAAATGTTTATTAATGTTGTTGAAAGCAATTACACACAACAGATTTAACATCAAGTATAAGGTTTGTATGCAGAACAGTGGTTTTGCCAAGTACTCAATCCATGTAAAAAGCAATAAGAGAGAACAGGTTTATTCTTGGAAATGTTAGTCTTCATTTGTTGTGTTTTTCAATCAAACTCGATCTGTCTTGATACATGTTTATTTTTTCATAACAAGATTGACAGAGTATAGATATCAACGAGTAGCTAAGTCATATATATTAATAACTTATGTGCTTTAATTATAAAGTCTATACTTGTGAATACTCTGTGCCATTTATGCTGTACTTAAACTTCTTATAGTGAAAAACATTTTAATGACGTTCTTGAAATAACTGCTTTCATTTTTTTCTTGTGTATACTTAATCCATTATTAAGCCTACCATTAACCCCAGAGATATGCTGTTCACCATTGGTCTACCATTCACTGTACTTTATTGGCTTACTATACATTGCACATCTTTGTTCTACTGTCTACCATTGGTCTACCATTGAATATACACTTGTGGTCTATAGTGTATGACCAATGGTGTTATTTGAATGGTTGACTAATAGTATATAGTGTATGGTATGACAGTATTGTATGGTAAATGGTAGGTCAATGGTGTACAGTGTATGGTAAGCCAATGGTGTATGGTGTATGGTAAGCCTACGGTGTACGGTGAATAGTAGTTCAATGGTGTATGGTAGGCCAATGGTGTACTGTAAATGGTAGGTCAATGGTGTACGGTGTATGGTAGAATGGTGTAAAGTAGAATGGTGTAAAGTGAATGGTCAATCAATGGTGAACGGTGTACGGCGAATGGTAGTTGAATGGTGAGCGTTGAATGGTACACGAATGGTGTACGTTGAATGGTACGTGAATGGTGTACGATGAATGGTACGCGAATGGTGTACAGTGAATGGTACACGAATGGTGTACGATGAATGGTACGCGGATGGTGAATGGTGTATGGTGAATGGTGTAAGGTAATTGGTAGGCCAATGGTGTCCAGTGAATGGTGGCTGAATGGTAAATGGTAGGCCAGTGAATGGTGGCTGAATGGTGAATGGTAGTCAATGGTAAACCTGTCTATAGTGGCCATATGGTAGATCAATGGTGAATGGTGTTTGATCAATGGTATATGAATGGTAAATGGTGCTCATGAATATGGTAATAGTAACGTCCCAATTATTTAAATTAGTTTGAATGGTATACCATTTAGGCTTGAATGGTATACCATTGGTGTATGGTGGGTGCTGTGCGAATGGTATTCCAATGGTATATCAATGGTGTATGATAAATGGTAGTCAATGGTATACCATTCATTTTTTTTTATAAGGGTGACACTCGCCTTGTAAACAGAGGGTCGTGTGTTCGAATCCCACCGCGGTCTAGCGTCCTTTGGCAAGGCGTTAATCCACACTTTGCAACTCTCGACCCAGGTGCTAAATGGGTACCCGTAGGATGCGAAAGATATTGTATCTTTGATTTTGCCAGCGCCATAATGTGGCTGCGATGAATGCAAGGAATGCTCCCGAGGGAGTGGAAATTGTGCACTTTTCGTGCTTGATTGAAATGAATCCAATGACCTGGGTAATAATATGCTGTAACGCGCTTTGGGCCATTCTGGGCATGCTGGGAAAAGCGCTTTATAAAAATTGGTTATTACTATTATTATTACTTAGGCCTGGCGAGCGCAGCAAGACAGGGCCTCTTGACATCTGCGCTGAATTATAAATTCATGAGGAACGTCTTCCTAATGGATATACATGAGTCATGAATATTACCGGTCACCTATTAAACTTATGAAATGTCAGAGCTGTTTCGTCCGGGGTTCGAAATACTAGTAGCCAGGTCCCCCACTCGAGTTCGCTAGCTATTCTGCAGGGGATTCATTTAATTGCGGGACACTAAAGGGGATATAGCCAACAAAATGCTACAAGTAGTGGTACTATAGTACGAGAATATTTTGTGTACTAGCCGTAACAGACCCATCACATGAAAGATTGGGGAAATATTCATTTTTTTCATATCCTGTGGGTAGATTTGCATACACATCTCGCCCTTTCAGTAGAAATTTAATTTCATCGTTTTGCAAATCCTTAAACCGGTCACTATTCAGCATTTTGGAGGCATATTCAATGCTCTTTGATATTTCGTCGTCACTTTTCGCCAAGAATCCACGGGTTGCCATTCAAGATGTTTCATGAATATTCATTATGATGTCATAGCAGCCCGCGCTCTCATTGGATGATTTTCACCGACCAGTTTTTGGTCGGAAAATTGGTAAAAACAATAAAATAACACAAGGATGTCGGTGATATTCTGCTCAGATGTCAAAAGGCCCTGGCTCGCGCTCTGCTTCGCTCGAGAAGCAGCCGCCAGGGCCTCAACAAGGGGCTAGTAAAAAATGGAATGTTGAATAATTGATTGCTCTTGCAATAAAACAACCAAAATGTCAACTTCGTCAAAACTAAAGGCATATACCGTTGTAGTAATGGTCGTCAACTAAAAAAAAATCAGCAAAAACCTTAAAAGATATTTGAACAAGTTTTCAATTCCTTAAAATATAAGGTTTTGTGTAAAAAGTTTATTTGCATTCAGATGCATATTCTTAATTGTGAAATTTACTCTTTTTACCCTCTCCCATTGGGATTTTCCAATATCTTTATTTTTTTTATAGCCTTTTGGCCACACATATTGAAAAAGAAACATATGGAATATAATGAAACATCATTAAACATGCTTGATTAGGAAAATAGACTCATATCAACACTGGTCAGTTATCTACACTTAAGAATTGATTTTATTTATAAAAGACTGAGACTAAGTACAGGAAATTTCTTCATTGATAAAAGTATTCATCGGTCCAATGGTGATTATTAATCCAAGTCCATGTATTAGCTTCCAGTCCCTGTTTGCATGCTTGTTCATCCACCTGACACGGCTCGGGGGTTCGACACGCGAGCCGTGCTCAACACGGCAATTTTATGCTGTGTAAACGCGATCAGTGTGATCCGCGAGCCGTGTCGAACACGGCTTTTTTGATCGGCCAAAATCGTAGGTTTCAACCCGCGAGCCGAGTCAGACTCGGCAATTTTTTCGTGTGTAAACAGAAAGCCGTGTCGAACTCTCTTGACCAGGTCACTGCGCGCGCTTTCACTTTTGGCATTGTTGTTGTTCGCACGGACAAGATTCGATTCCGGCGGTGAATCTCCCGCGTTTAATTTGCGACGTCATAATTCTTCTTCCGTTCGAGATCCGCGAGCCGTGTTGAACTCGCCTTTTTATATGTACGTATAAACGCGATCTCTGATCCCTTCTTCGCAGTGTTCAACCCGGCTCGCGGATTCAACACCCGAGCCGAGTCAATGTGTAAACACGGTAGTGGGTCTGTGGTTGGTGTCGTGTTGTGGGTGCTGAACCATGCAAACAGGGTATATTTAGATATATTAATTTTATTGATATATTAATTTTATTGATATATTTACATTTATGTATTATATAATGTTGTTATAGTTTGTGTTTTTCTTTGCTCCAATCACTCATGCATGACCAACTAGGTGCCATTTGTAAAATAACATTATCAATCATATCTCAATTATGAATTATAAAAAAATCGACCAAATTTACATCGCATCGACTTCAGGACAAGACTCAACTGAACTGTCGATTTCATCAAAGGTCATGTAAAGGCCAACGCTTAAAATGCTCAAATCACCTTTTAATTAAAGTAGAGCACGTTTCAGGTAATCTAAAGGTTTTCAAAAACACGCGCGCGTGCACGGTTACGTGCGCGTTTCCGCGCGTAACAACATTACACAACATAGAATCGCCATGTTTTTTTCATATCAATGTATCGATGACATAGTTCTGAGAAATTTCTTACCTTGATCAACAAGTGATAACGCAATTAGCCTCCATTGAAGTATACAGCACTCTTGCGCGCGCGCTCACATTGGCCAAATGAGAAAAATATGCCTATACAAAATTCATTATTGCTCGTCACAAAGTCCGTTGAGCCCCCATTCTTTTTTTCATGTTCTGATAGAAGATGAATTGTAGATACGATTTCATGTCTTATTTGACCCTTAATAAAGGCATGGCGTCATGAAACTGGCCTCAGAACTTGAAAATTCCATTTTGCTTTTTATGTCATCAATTGTTGAAATTTTACCTTTATAAAGATTGATCGATTTTGCCCGATTTTCGATATGTTGTAGATAAGATCATACTCTTCTTAATTAAAATCTGTATTTTTATTTTGAGAAACGGATCATCTTAAAGAAAATAGTAACTTATAGAAGATTGTCATCTTTGCCCCTTTTGTAATCTCCAAGGGAGATGACATTTTCTAAAATCTGGACTACACATTCCTCTTTTTCGAGAGCCGTATGCGTACATTTCTTGTCGGATTTCGCTGAGCTGTCTTTCCCATCATGCCCACATTTTACTTGCAATATTGAGTTTCGCATTTTCGTATTTTGCTTACGAGTAAGGTCCATGGGAAATATTTTAACTCAATCGGTTAGGCGTCAGACTTGCATCTTTTTCAGCCTTAGGGGCACGGGTTCGAGTCCGGGGGCGAACATGATTTTTTTTTCTTTCTTTTTGATATCTCGCAAAGTATTCTTTATTACAATTCCAAAATATAAAAGTGAAAATTTGCAAAATAGAATAGATTATTATTACATTTTTCATATCATATCAAATACTCTATACTGTTGCTCAATCGGTACGGCATCAGATTTGCGTCTCAAGTAGTCACGGGTGCACGGTTTGACACAACTTTCTCATATCCTCCTTTTAAAGAATATTCAACCCCGGTATCTAGCACGGTATTAAAGATCAGTTTTCATCATGATGATCATACTGATGATGATATGAATTAACATAGTGGTCGTATTCAACATCATGAAAATCAGAGACAGATCACCTAATTCGTCCTAATGACGAATAAAAATTCTGGTTCTTCCTCCGCCAAAATCTTATTCATTTGATATATAGATTTTGTGGACCCTGCCCTGGTCACGGTTTGCTTATTTCATCATCCCATATAATTCAACTGTTCTTACACATCAGTGAGCATTAACTTTATAGCGCCCTCTATTGCAAAGTCGGAAAATAGTTAAATGGCCATAACTTCCTTGTTTGTTTTTTTCATTTCGGTTTCACATTTTAAAACTGCATATTTTGCCAAAGGTATCATCCCACAGAATTCGACGGCGTTTCACGCATCAGTGACCATTACTTTAAAAAATAAAGCCCTACAAAATTTTGAAAATGTTGAACATATCAGCTGATGGATAGCTGATCTGCTCTCTTGTTTTGGACATTATTTGTGACTTATTGAGCTATTTTGAACTTAGAATGCTGATGGATATGTTTATTTAAATCTGTGGATACAACTTAAGGGCAGTCAACATGAGGATATAGTGAACTTATTGCAAAAAGTATATGTTTTCTTCTGGAGTTTTCATCCTAGCTTTGGACCCTGATTTACAGAACTGGTCCCATATACTGATTTTTGCGTTTTGCTCCTGCACGCTTTCTTTGCTACTGATCTCAGCACTTCTATGGGGCATTCCTCTTCATCTTCTACAATTGATTCTATTGTGAGCATATAATGCCTATTATAATCACCTATTGATCTCAGCTCATCCAGGTACCAGTAGCCTATTCAATGTTACACAGAGGTGCTCAAACTGAATAACTTGACTTTGAATAACTATTCAATAGAAAGTAAGTGCCTTGGTCATTGACTTTGTCCCTGCCTATGTGTATTAAGTCATGCCAAATTACAACTTGAGAAAATCAGATAGAAATATGGCTTCTTCAGATGAAAAGTGCCCTAAAGACAACTGTGAGCAGATTGGCGAGGAAGTAAAGGAGTATTTCAACAGTCAGGAGTTTAGAAAACTGTTTAAGGCATCACTTACTGATGCCATTACAAAGCAAATGGTAGACCTTAGAGACAAGTTGGAGAAAGCTGAAGGAAAAATCCTATCACTTGAACATATAGTGAAAGAAAAGACTTCCATCATAGATAAACTCCAGGAGAAGCAATCACACATCATAGAAGACATCCGGTCTGTTCACCGAGATTTGAATGATGCAGAACAATACTCTCGACGGAACTGTGTTAGACTCTACGGCATCCCAGAACAGCCCCCAGGAGGATACAGATGCTCTGACACTGGATCTAGCAAACCATGATCTTCATCTCAATCTGAAACCAGATGACATTGACCGGACACATCGAGTTGGTCCTCCACGTCAACCCATTACAGATGGAAAACCACTCCCACCAAGACCCATCATCGTGAAATTCACCTCCTATCGCGCTCGGAATCTCATGATTAGGAATAGAAAACGACTGAGAGGAAAGAGAAAAGGTATTGAAGAAGATCTCACAGCGGCGAATCGACTGTTACTAAAGGAAGCCAAAAAGGAAGTTGAACAAAATGAAAAATTGGATGCTGCTTGGTCTTCAGATGGACGCATAATAATTCTTGTCAAAGCCACAAACGGAAGGACAATTCGCAAAAGGATTCAGTCTGCAAGTGATTTGAGGAAATTGTGATGTCTAATCTAAAATAAACTCAATCTTGACATGGAACTGTATTGTTCTCTCTCGATGATAATGTGTATACATTGTCAATGCCCGTTACTTACAATTTTCATATTTGTAGTATTTTTTTACCCCCATTTTAGGTAGCTTGTCAAAAGTCCATGCACCGTTCTTCATCGTTCTTCCCGCATCCGGGTTTTTGCTTCGGCTTTCCGCCCAACGTTCCCTTGCCTTCAAAGGAACGGCCGCCATCAAAAGCCCTTTGATGCCACCGTTCTTTTGTTCGTCTTTCCTGCAAGTCTTAATTTCTGTCGAAAGGCCGAAGAATCTATTCTAAATAGCTCCCTCTACGACCAAAACAAATGTGTGCCTTCATCATGTTCATATTGACTGTCGGATCGAGAGTTCGGGTCACTGTTCTGAACTACTGTGGTTCGCATCTATAATGGAAGTTCGGGTGCATTCATAAAGCCACGGTAGCTTAATAAAAATCACGCAAATGTCATAAATCGTTACTGATCACACGAATTTGCTCCAATATCCATGAAAACCTCTTTTTTGCAATTGAAAGAGAGTCAATTCATGATGTTTTAGGTGGGAAAATAAGATTCCACATATTTTCGTTCCGTAGGCCAAAGCCATTCGTAGAATTCACGTCTACTTAGAATATTAATTATTACTCGCATCTCAAACAAGTGTCGAGAGCCCCCCCCCAAAAAAAAAAACAGAAGGAAATAGAATGATAAAATAAATATGACCGGAACAGCTTGACACTATTAGGCATAGAAGATCAAAGATTTACAAAGATTTATTAGAAACTGTTTTAAATAGTCTCTTAAAATTTTTGACGGGCAACCATTTCCCCAGGATAACATATTGTCTCTTAGTTTTCTTTATCTCCATGTTTTAAAGAAGCGGGATCAAAAGGGATTGTGAAAGAGGAAAAAGAAAACTAAGAAGTCAAAGGGAGAGAAAACGAAGGGGAAATAGAGAGAAATAAGAAAATAATATTGGGATGGAAAAAGAGGAAGGGTGAAGAAAATGGAGGAAATACAGTTGAAAGAGTGGGAAAAAACTCGGAAATTTGAAAGGGGTTCTCCAGATAAGCGATTCCATGTCCCTCGACGTCAATGTCCGATTGTGTTAAAAACGACTGTCATCGATTAATATTAATCTTTTTTTTTGGTTGTTGTTTGACCAAATGCGTGCGCATCCCGATTTCTGCCTCTGCATCGAAATCAATATTCATGAGAAAGCAGAGTTGTGTTCTCGCAGAATTCGTGATCAGGTGGGGGGGGGGGGTTAAAAACATTTTTCCCCAAAATTCATGACTTGCGTTTTCGGAATGAGAGTACGCATGCGTGTGGACTGGATATTTACGAAATTGTCGTCTATTTTGAAAACTGTATGCCATGAATGAATCAGCATCCTCAAATTTCCGGTACCCTTCTATCACTGGGGGATTCAGGGGAGGGAGGGGGTCTGCCCCTTGCCCCCCCCCCCATTATGAGAGGCACAATTAAAATTTGTAATGCAAAATGCAGCCAAAACAGAAAAGTGCCCCCCCCCTTGAAAGCGAACCTATTTTTTCCCCCTGTCATGGATCCGCCCCCACCTTTAGACATTATGTTGTATAGACCCAATTGTTGGTTGGATTTACATTTACATAGGGTCCCCCCAACCTATTGGCGGAGCAAAAAAAAGGGAAAGAAAGAAAAAGAGAGAAGAAAAAAGAAGGGGAAACATAAGAGGAGGAAGGCGAGTGAATAAGATGAGGCGAAGACTTAGAAAATAACTTTAATAATCATTACGCTAATGGGACAACCAATTCAAAGAAATAAACAAATATCAACCTTGGGCGGCCGATCGGGGAAAATATGGGTGAAAAAATCACCCTCCCCCTATTGGCGGAGGCTGGATCCACCCCTGATTTAGATTTACATTTTATTTACACTATCGATCCCCTCTCGGGGCATGAGAGTACAATATAATAACAACATATAACAGACTAAAGTATAACTTCATTTAATTGGTTTAACGTATTAAACGTAATGTTCGGGATTAAAGATAAATACCAACTGTGGTAACGATCACAAAATCAGTTCGATCAGAATCCAATGAATTTTACCAACGAAGTGTTTGTTTGTATAAATGAAAAATATTTGCCAAATAGCCCTGTGAAAGAAAATCGTAAAAGTGCTGAGAAATGAGCGATATAAGCACAGAATTCCATCAAATGTCAGATATTTTTTAGGCAATATTATGATAAACTGTACCACGTATGCTTTTATGTTTTAGTGATCATCAGAATTATCGATATTGAGCGGCGATTTCATTATTCTACAAAGATAAGTGTATTTTAATGTACTAGATCTAGATTTATGATGAATATTTCGTATCGAAATCGTCATGTAATCATATTTAAAATTGCTCCTGATACCTTGTGCTGTACATGGTCTGTAACCTCCCATAGTTATCGATATCGTCATCACCGCTGTTACTATCGCAATCATCTTCATTTGTCTATTATAAGTATTATCTTCGTTAACATTTCTATTATTTCATTATAATTTTATCTTCATGAATCGATGGGGTGGGAGGAGGAGAAGACTGAGAATTACCAAGGAGAAGCAGACGTACATGTAGAATGGGGGAGCAGTAAAAAGGGATGAGAATAATAATGAGAGATGAGGAAGAATATGGAGAGGAAAAACAAAGATAGAGAAAAAAAGGGAGATGCAAGAGAAAAAAGAATAAGAACGAAGGAAAAGCAGCAGGAGACTTATAAGAAGGGCAGGTGGGCAGAAGAACAAGAAGAGAGACGTAGAAAAATGGGAGGAATGAAAGGAAAGAAGCAGCAGAAAAGAATAAGGTGGAGAAAACAGAATAATGAAAGACGACTAAGGATATGAGAAGAAAAAAAGATAGAGAAAAGGAGGAGTAAGAAGAGTAGATGAAGAAGGGGGCGAAGGATGAGCACAAGAAGAATAATAAGGTGGAAAAGAAGAATAACGACGGAGAAACAGAAGAAATAGAAGAGGGGGTGAGTTTGTTCTAAAGTAAAATCAATGTGAGTAGAATTAAATTAATGTTTTTATCTATATTGCAGTGATTACATCATTACAATACTAGGATGCCATTATGTTCAATAATTTAAGCTTGGCAAATTCTGTACTTCACGGGTGAAGATATGGGGCCGTAAGCTGCAGGGAGATATGTAGAGTGATATATTAGCATTAGATCATTACTCTAAAATAGATGGAATATGATTATTTATTTATAACTAATATTAGTTAGTACACTTACTGACCTAAACTAAAGCAAAAGCAAATAGGGCCATGATATAAGCTTCTCCATCAAGAGAATTGAACATTATTGACCTTTCAGGATTGCTTGCCATTGCTACTCATCGAACTGTTCTTAGTCATTGCCCAGGCCTATGATCATGAAAGAGCAAGATCACTCGCCCGTATAGTAGAGAATCATTGACAATAGCATGCTCAGCTGGTTCGCCAAAGAAAACAATGGGAGAGCTAGACGCTCACAGTCTTTAATTCCTCATATCCGCTGTCGTGATTATTGTAGTAATTTCAATAGATAAACCTACTTCAAAAGACCGTTGGCCCGCCCGATGGGGAATCTTTTGTAATAATGTAGTGTTTTAAAGTACGTGTATGCAGTAACTACCATCCCGACTTCTGTTGTGCTATTTAAAAGATTTCTTTCACCATCATCGATGAGCGATTAGCGTGTAAAATCGCATAAATTATCTCACATAACGGATCTAATGTTCATGATTACCAACATCACCACAATCATTACCATTATCTTTCATATTTTTTTAATGATATAAACTATAAAATTGATACTGGAGAACGATTGGAAATAGATAATGAATGAATGATGATGATAACAGTGATGATGATGGTGATAATTAGAACTTTGAAGTGATATTAATGGACATGATAATAAGAATAATAATATCAGTGATAATGTTGATGATTAAACATTAACAAGCGAAGATGGTTGGTATATTTGCGGCAATGAACCATGTATAACTTGAGAAGCGTTTTTCCTTTATCATGTTTGTTATAAAAGGGTTTCCATATCATGATCCTGCAAGACATAGATTATATGTAGATTAAAAAGAAAGAGAATAGATAGCAATCTAATTATGGAAAAGATTTAGCGGGATGTCAAGTCCGATGCAGTATAAAAAATGATTGCATATCGAGGTCGATGCGATT
Source organism: Lytechinus variegatus (assembly GCF_018143015.1). Lineage (NCBI taxonomy): Eukaryota > Metazoa > Echinodermata > Echinoidea > Temnopleuroida > Toxopneustidae > Lytechinus > Lytechinus variegatus. The sequence continues at coordinate 26,351,425 of NC_054747.1, read as the reverse complement.
TTTTTAATATCAACGATATCATCCCCCAGAGTCTATCAAGTTATGAGTTTATGTGCATTTTTAGCAAAATTGACATTTGTAATACGAGATTATTCTAATTTTAGAGTGCTGTAACATCCAAACTGCGTGGCATTCCTGCTGCGTACGTTTTAAATTCATCGGATATTTCGATTTCTGGATGCATGTTATATCAGTTAAAGCGGTGTACGCCTGAATCATATTGATTGTCATTTGTATATATTAACTTTATGATAACGTTTATATACAAAATCAGAATTCATCAGGTTCTTTATCATTACACCAATGATATGAACTTATGCACATATAGGCCTACGTCTTTTGCTTGATAGAACACTGACACCCCTCCCCTCCATTAGAGCGAGAACAATATTGTGCCCTTTCATTAATATTGATTTCGATAAGGAGATCGGGAACCGCAAGCCATTAATAGGAATTTACATTATTTGTATACCACTTACAAGTGAAGCACAAAATATGTATCTAAACGCTACGGAACAAATAGAAAGAAAGAATGAATTTCACCAAAAATTAAAGTAGTTGCACAGTTCACATTAGGCTGAAAACGATAGGGGGCTTCCAATGCGGCGGGAAAGGCTATTTACCCCCCCCCCCAAAAAAAAAGAGTTTTAACATGGATTTGAATTTCTCTCTTGAATCTGCTTGTTTAATACTTTCTGTTAGATTGTTCCTGAGTTGGATCTAGGGGGGGGGGGCAAGGGGCCCGCCCCTCCCTCCTCCCTCTATTGGCGGAGCAAAAACAAAACGGGGAAAGAAAGACAAAAAGAGGAAAAGAGTGGAGAAAAAAACATAGGAAGAGGAAAACGATTGAATAAATAAGATGAGGGGAAAACAATTAAAAAAAAATTATGTCATGTCATTATATAAAATTTTCGCTCCTACTTCACGCTTGCATTGCCTTTTAGGTGATTTACACATATGGAACTCAAAATATCAAATTTTGAAGTCAATATACATAACATATTTCAAATCGGAAGTCGAACTTCATTTTTTAAAAAGTGTTCTGTAAAACTTTATTTTTTTATTGTCTGAATATCAACATTTTCTGCTTCCGCTGCGCGCGCTCACAAATTTGATTTGTCAGGTACCTATTATTTTCCTGTATTCCATTTTAGTTATCAGAATATCCCTATTCATGTCAGATTGTAAAAAATATTAGCTAGTGCTGCACGCTCGCATATTGATTGGTGAGTTATGAAAATTTCAATATTAATTATATTACAAACTAATTAAAATCTCCATTTTATGACAGTTTATCAACAATTTTCGGCTGGCGATTTGCGCGCACATTGATTGTTGAAAATATATCAACTCAGGCATCTTATTCATAATTACAAAAGTGCTTTAAATATATTGACAGATTTCGCACTCTGATTAGGTTTATTAGATTAGTGAATTAATTTATTGATAAATTGTCCCTTTTTCAGAATGGAATATCAAAAAGTTTCATCTCACGATTAGATAAGAAGAGAAATAGGAAGACAGTCATAATTTTCACATGATGGAATATTGTTCTTAGAATTTCCCGGCCCTATGTCAATACTCAAAGTAATAATAATGAATCATATATGTTCCTTTTTAAATGTGATCCATATCCACTCACAATTCTACAAATCTCAAATTTTCCTCGCGCTCGCTTCGCTTGCTTAGTTATGTATTTACCTTTTTCATGATTACAAAGATTGCTTAGAACTTCTATTCTTCAGGAAGAAAAGTAAATATTTTCAGCTCACGCTTCGCGCTCGCATTATTTGATTGTTGAAATATGTAACGTTTTCATTTACAAATAATTAAAAGCAGCCGTTAACAGATTCTTTTTTTATCAGAACGATCAATGCGTACTAAATTCATTCATCTCGTTTAGGATCACAAGCATTGACAGAATGCTATTTTAGGACAAAATACATGAAATAAAAATTTATAAATTAGCGCGCTTCATGCTCGCACTATTTAGATTAGGCTTGTGAGATTATTTTACAAATATTTTTAAATTTGATTTAAAAGAATAAAGCTTAAAAGTGACACTATTTGGTTTACATATTATGAAGCGCCTTTCTCATATTCCAATTTTACCTAAAACGTAAGTATTTTATTTTCAACGAAATCTATGAAAAGGGTGCAGTTAGGCTTTCATTTTGATTCCAAATAGTCTCATAATTGGGATTAGTTGCAAACACGGTTTTCGAATAGAAGGCACATCGGGGAACATCAAAGTATCAAGACAGTCACCCGCGCTGACAAAGTGATAATCTCCCCTTGACATACCCCTACCAATCTTTCTATTGAAATCCGCAACCGTCAGACCACCTCTATGTTCAAGAATATACGTTAATCTCCCCAATCAAGAATGGGGTAATTTAAAACTACCTTGTCAATGGGGTAAGCCGTTAAATACAGCTTGCAATGCGCTGGCACATGTCATTTTCAATGTCCGGCTTTCGGGGAATTAAAATGAGCATCAAATGGGTAGTTTTCTTGTTCTCGTTTTGTCCCCATACTAGAACCTTGATTTTGTTTCTTTTCGTAATGTGCATTTTGATATGGTTTCCATTATATTTCTTAACATTTCGGCATTTAATGTAGTTTAATGCTTGCCTTCATAAAGAGCAATATTACATAAAACTTATTTGGCGAAGCAGATAACGTTCGACTGATATTTTATCAACACATTTTTGATTAACCATGTAACTTCCCTTTTATAGGTCTACTCTTAATGTGAACATTTGAGTTATATTTCTTGCCTACCATCTCTCTGTTTACCAGGCTAAAGTGAAGGTCCTCATTTGTGTATGAACGACATGTTCTCATTAAAATACATGTTGTGAGTTTCAAATAAAGGGGGCACACTTGTGTAAAAATAGCTTATTACATTAGCAAAATTGATAATGGCTCTCAAAGGGGGGGGGGAGGGGCACACGGGCCGGATGATCTCCCCCCCCCCGGGATTCACTACATAACTGTACCCTCCATGTGCAGAATATAGACCCACTACTTCTTTTAGTAGAGGTCACAAATAGACCGCAATACTTTTGAGAGCCCAACTATTGTTCAAAATAAATACGGCGCTTATTGGATTGTATTGTGTTACTCCGGCAGGATCCGCACCAGCATGCACTCCATTCTTGTTGATCTCGTATGCTAAATACCTCGGTCACATTTGTTTTACGGCTAGTCGAAAACAGTCATTTTAACAGTTTTTGGACCTGCTAAATATAGGTTTTAATAAAATGAATAAAACGGCTGTTTTCGACTCGCTGTATGGCCGCCGTAGAGCAAATGTTACCGAGGTATTACCATTTTCTGTACGTTAATTTATTTTTTGGTGCATATTTAAATATGCAAGCTATGCAGAATGCAGCTATACGATTAACAGGTGAAGTACAAAGTTGGAAGGGAAAGTAGGCCAAAGAGGCTTTCGTATTACTAACTTTACGTCGGTAAATTATGTTTACCTTAGACACTGGGAATCTATTTTGCAATAATTTGACATACACACATTGCAGATTAATTTAAATATTTGATAGGAAGAAGAAATCAACGGCAATATACACGTATTGTTCAAGTCAAAACGTGAAGGTTAAAAAAGAATAGGTATAGAAAAGTTTTAGAAAAATTCAAAGGAAGAAATTAAGTTGGATGAAAAAAGAAGCCATCAGAATTAAGTTGACAAAATTGAATATTATAAGTAGAACAGGAAAATTGAAAGAAATAATTAAGTCCCCTCCCCCAGCGGACTGGGTTGAAGGGGTGGGGTCACCATGCATAAAATCATGGTACTTGTGGAGGCCTCAGCCCCAGACCCTTTCGGTTATGTGGCTCCAGGATGGTAAACAAGAACACTAGGTCACGGAGCACTCTAGATCACAGGGGAAATTTATATAAGAGAATAAAGACGGATCCAAGGTAAAAAAATACAGATTTTCCTGTCCAATATCATGTCGGAGTCACTTAAATGTGTTAATTTGCATTTTGATTCACGCGATATTTTCCATCGGTCATTAAAGTGTAGAATGGGATTAATAGAAGACGCTATAATTCCTTTATAAACACTCGACTCTATTCATGGTCAAGACTACCTCAACTTTGATAATTTCAATATTCATTTTTAAGTGCTTTTGATTTCGTTCGAAGGTAAAGATGTTTGTAATGGTCTTAAAAAGTAACGAAAGTACTTTTTGTTCTGAATTTCGGGCAATGAAACTCAAGAATTGTGCATTTAAGCTACAATGACCGATATGACAGCTTGAGCATCCAATTTATTTTTTAAAGTTCAAATAAATGATATTTTTATTCGTTTGTTTGCACGGCATCTGTATTATGTGTGAATATATAAGTTTCTAGAATTCAAATGTTTAAACAAATGCAGTGGCGTATCTAGGATTTTCCACAAGGGGGGGGGGCAAAATCGCCAAAAAAAGAGTCCTCAAAAAAGGACATTTCACAGCAAAAACAAATTGACAAGAGGGCTAAATTAAACATAGACCTATGTTAAGCTCAAATTTGAATTTCAACGCTGCCCTTAGTTTTCAGCCTTTTTTCCACAAAAAAACGTTTGCATTTTATGTTTTTAGTGTTTTTTTTTTCACAGTAGCGTTTCAGTGTATTGCTTTAAACGCCATCATTTTTGGACCCAGGTATGATTTATATTGCATCTTTTGCGTGGGGTTTTGCATTTCGTTTACAAAGATGTTAAGGTCAATTCCATATCTTTCCTTTTCACCCGACAACTGAATGCTGACTGTGCGGGCTCAGTGTGATGAAAAAAAAATCTTACCCTCGCCTGAACACTTACTTTCAGAAATTCAATTTCTTAACGGTATGTTCTTCAAAATAAAACAACATGCTCGTGCTAAAGGTCTAAAGCTTAATTGTTCTATTAAAGAAATGAAATCTAAATCTTATTGAATTTTGTCATATACTGAAACCCGAAACGAAAAATTATCAAAAAAATGTGAAAGCGTAACTTTTGAAAATATACACCCCACTGAACTACGCACACCGATACAAGGACACAACGATATCCAGATCAGTGACCAGAGATCGCTCGTTTAATAGTTTGCCTAAGACGTCGATATTGTGGACATAGAGGGCGCTCATGCAGAAACATCTAATCGGAGAGCCAACCGGGGGGTGTCAAAAGAAAAGATAAAAGCGCACGCTTCCGTTTTCGCTGCAAAAGGGAACGCTGTCGTCTTAAATGGCAAGAGCACTGACCCGTAGGAAAGAAAAATGGACAATGGCACGCTGAGCGGGTTCGCCGCAGAATATAAAGGTAAAAACGCACGCACACCTTTGACAAGCCGCCTTATAGAGTGATTGTATTATTTGAACTAGAGATTATTTTGTGTGAATGAGTGTGTGTGTTCATTGTGAGAGCTCTACTCCTTTCTCTACTCAGTCATGGCTATTTCAGTATTGTTGTGCAACTATTTTTTTCATTCAATCTTGTTGAAGATGATAGTGAATTTCATTGGACCTTATTTCATGATTTTAATTTTAAAAAGACGATTGATATCGAGCATTTGTTGAAATTGAAATCAAATCCATTTTCAATGAAAAAAAGTGATATTAATGCATTTTCTGATCCAGACATTCGTCTTGACAGTGCATGTGAATATATATTTTGTGAAGAATTCAGTAGACATTTAAGCAATGTTAAGTCAAAACTTTCTATCTTTCACTTAAATGCTCGAAGCCTGAATAAAATTTCGATGAAATGGGAATTGTTTTATCATCATTAAACTTTGAATTTGATATGATTGCTGTTACTGAAACTTGGTTAAGTACTTCTACAAATATAGAAATGTATAAATTAGATGGTTATTCGCTTGTTTCTAAATGTAGACCTTCCATGACTGGTGGTGGAGTTGCTCTGTACTTAAAAGATAATCTTACTTACAATTTGTTGTCTGAATATACTTGTTCTGAACCTAATTATGAAATGGTATTTGTTGAAATTGATAACCACCCCAAACCTACCGTTATTGCTTGTGTTTATCGTCCACCAGACTCTGATATATCTTGCTTTAATGACAAATTACAAAATGTTCTAGAAACACTGGGAAGAGAAAGAAATGATATCTATATTTGTGGTGACTTTAATATAAACTTATTGAACTATGGTTCCCACAATAAAACAAATGAATTTTTAGATACTATGTTTTCATTCAATTTATATCCTTTAATATCAAAACCATCTCCAATTACTGACAAAAAAGCATCAATGATTGATAATATTTTTACAAATACTGTACAAGATGAAAAACACTTATCTATAGAGAAATTTCAGATTACTTTCCAGTGTTTTCGATATCATGTGATGATAATCATGCAAAGCCTGTTGTAAAAAAAGCGTGTTATTAATGATTCAACTTTATCAATATTTAAAGAATGTTTATCATGCACTTATTGGAGTGATGTTTATAATTGTGAAAATGCCAATAAATCATATGACTTGTTTTTTTATAGGTGTTTATCTTGTTGCCCGAGTCGAGTTCTACAAGGATAAGTGGTTACCCTTGCTAGGCCGTCGGAATATCCCTGGGGGCCCCTTGGAAAAAATACTTTTTTAATTAAAAAAATGATCTAAATAGCCCTTTATTCCCTTTAATTTTGTTAATTTGAACCCCCTAAAAGTGCATGCGCCGGGTCAAGCAGGTGTTTATCTTGTTGCCCAAGTCAAGTTCTACAAGTTAGGATAGGTGGTTACCCTGGCTAGGCCGTCGGAATATCCCTGGGGGCCCTTGGAAAAAATACTTTTTTAAATTAAAAAAATGGTCTAAATAGCCCTTTATTCCTTAATTTTGTTAATTTGAGCCCCCTAAATGTGCATGCGCCGGGTCAAGCAGGTGTTTATCTTGTTGCTCGAGTCGAGTTCTACAAGTTAGGATAGGTGGTTACCCTGGTTAGGCCGTCGGGATATCCCTGAGGGCCCCTTGAAAAAATTATTTTTTTAATTAACGCCGTAATTTAGGGTGTTATAACGCCGTAATTTAGGAAGAAAAAAAGTGGCGGAAATCAGCCACCGTACAAAGAAGATTTTAAATTTAATTTCCCTTTTTTTATTACAGGAAAATGATCATGTACTTAAACAAAATAAAACCAAATAATCTTACATCAATCTCTTGAAGTGTCTAATGTACAATCCAGGGTTATAGTTCACTCTGATAATCCAATATATATTCCAGGTAGGCTGGGAAGATTCCTTATTAACGATGGCGATGATAAAACTGATGTTGAAGTACGATGAATAATAAGAGTCACTGTAATGAGTTGAAGTGTCCGTGAAGACAATGTTGATGATAACTAACAGTCAATTTCAGCAATCCATGGGTTGAAAAGCGTTCAATAAAACAAGTTGATGATCTCGAAGAGAACTGAGAATTCCTCTCTCAAAATAACAGCAAACAGTTCATTCAGGGAAGTGTTATGTAGAGGGTGTGCAAATAATTCCACAGAAGATAAAAATTCCAGATGGAAATAAGGTCTGGAGTGAAACTCTTAGCTCTGATTTGGTGAAGTGATCTCATATAATGTGATGTGATGATATCCTTGAAGAATGTGGCAGCTTTATATACTAATTACAACTATTCTAGATCATTCTAAAATTCTCTATTCTAGAGGCTTCTATATAGTATTCACTATTATGGAAGCCTCTGGTATTGTCTTTTAAAAGAACATTCTCCTTCTTTCAGGAGCAGTCAAATTCCAGAAGACTCTTGAATGACCTGAGTGAAATCAACACATGTGTCAAAAAAATAGCTAAGACTATTGTTTGGCAGTCTCTATTCACAAATAACAATAATCCTTGGCCTTTAAATAGGCAGAGGCCTGCTTAACAAAAGCTTCTACAAACACATTCTGGGATGTTCTTTATCATTCTTGGCTATCCTTAAAGAGGAAATAACTAATAGATAAATGTAATTGCTTTCAAAATTCTTATATATAACACCTCCCCCACCGGGGAAAAGAAAGCTTTACCGTAGTAAAGGTTTCTTTAAGATTACTTTTTTTTTCTTTTAACTGTTCAAAGTCATCTTGATAAATTTTTTACAGTTATCGTGTACAAAGATATATGTATAGGTAAATATTTAAATAAATGAACATACAAGACATTTTCTTCAAATGACACACTTGGTCAAAATCATGAATAATTTCACTTTTATTATCTTGAAAGAGCATCAGCAATTACATTATTCTTTCCCTTTATGTGTACAATTTTCAAAGGGAATGGTTGGAGCATTAGGCTCCATCTATACAGTCTTTGATTCTTTGTTTTGAATTTCTCCAAAAACACAAGAGGATTATGATCTGTATAGACTGTAATCTCTCCATTGGTTAGATACACCTCAAACTGCTGAAGGGCTAGTACGAGACTCAGGGCCTCTTTTTCAATAGTTGAATACTTCTTTTGAAACCGATTGAGTTTCTTAGAGAAGTAGCATACTGGTTTTTCGATGCCTTGTTTATCTTCATTGCTACTTTGAATGGCTTTGTGAAGTTTGGAGCTGCCAAAACAGGCTCATTCACCAAAATGGCCTTTAATTTCTCAAATGATCTTTGACATTCGTCAGACCAAACATACTTCACTTTTGCCTTCAGCAGGTTTGTCAGAGGACTAACCACTGTACTGTAATTTGGAACAAATTTCCTGTAGAAGCCACTCATACCTAAGAATCTGAGCAATTCTTTCTTAGTTGTGGGAATTGGGAAGTCTAAGATAGCTTGTATCTTGGCTTCTCTTGGTAGCACTTGCCCTTGACCAACCACATGACCAAGATACATGTATGTGACCTTCGCCTTGGCAAATTCACTCTTCATCAGATTCACTACTAGATTGGCTTTATCCAGCCTGTCAAACAGTGCTCTCAAATGATCCAGATGATCATTCCATGTATCACTGTACACTAGGATGTCGTCTATGTATCCGACACAATTGTCAAGTCCGGCAATTACTTGATTTGTCAACCTTTGGAAGGTTGCTGGTGCATTTTTCATTCCAAAAGGCATGACTTTGCATTGGAACAAGCCTTCAGGTGTGACAAAGGCTGATATCTCTTTGGCTCGGTCAGTCAGTGGCACTTGCCAATATCCTGCAAGTCTATCTTTGTGATATAGGCAGAATTTCCAACCCTATCAATACAATCTTCTAACCTAGGAATTGGATACGAGTCAGTCTTAGTAACTGCATTTACCTTTCGGTAATCAATGCAAAATCTCTGAGAGCCGTCTGGCTTTGGAACCATTTGGAACTCCAGCTATCGACTCGGTTCGATTATGTCATTATCTAACATAAACTGTATTTCCTTATTCACCATTTCCAACTTGCTTGGATTGACCCTATAAGGATTCTGTTTGATAGGTCTTACATCACCTACAATGTACCTCTACATCATGTACAGTTAAAGGTGTACGACCTGGTTTGTCTTTACATACATTCTCATATTCTCTTAACAGGCCAGATATATCATTTCTCTGATCTTCAGGCAGGTGTTTTAATGCCTCATCCATATTTCCTAACATCTCTGAGTTAGACAACTTTACACCACATGGTTCGTTCTTAGATACATCTGTATAAGACAATTCATTATCTGTCATTCCATAGGATTCTTCTTCATGTACATCTACATGCTTTTTTTCTTCTTTGACCTGTGTTGTACCTATTGGCTGACTAGCCTCTCGCTCAAAGTATTCTTTCAACATGTTTACATGACAAACTCTTTGAGACTTTCTTCGATCAGGGGTACTGATCACATAGTTGACATCATTCAATTTCTTTTTGACTATGTAGGGACCACTAAACCTAGCTTTCAAGGGCTCACCTTGCAAAGGCAACAACACTAACACTTTGTCTCCAGGCAAACTTCGCTCTTTTGCATTTTTGTCAGCTTGAGCTTTCATTTTCCCCTGTGACTCTTTCAAGTGTTCCTTAGCCACATCACAAGCGTTTGAGAGCCTTTCTCTAAACTTTGACACATAGTCTAGAAGGTTTACATCATCATCCTCAACCATAAACCTCTCTTTGATAAGCTTTAGGGGACCCCTTATCTCATGACCATAGACCAATTCAAATGGACTGAAACCTGTGGTCTCATTAGGCATGTTAGGGGAATCCCTAGTTGCAAACAATAGGAATGAGATCCCTTTATCCCAGTCATCGGAATAGTCTTCACAATAAGCCCTAATCATGGTCTTCAAGGTCTGATGATAGCGTTCTAACGCTCCTTGGGACTGTGGGTGATAAGCAGAGGACTTGATCTGCTTTATTCCCAACTCCTTCATAACTTGCTGAAATATTCCTGACATGAAATTTGACCCTTGGTCAGACTGAATTTCCTTAGGCAAACCATACCGAGTGAAAAACTGCACTAATGCCTGTACCACTGTCTTGACAGTGATACTTCTCAAGGGTATCGCCTCTGGAAAACATTAAGACAAGTCTATAATCGTCAGGGGAAATCTGTGACCCGACCTCGTTCTGGGTAAGGGTCCGACACAATCAACAAGAACCCTAGTAAAAGGTTCATCAAATGCAGGAATGGGTATCAATGGAGCAGGCTTGATAGAAGGCTGTGCCTTACCAATAATCTGACATGACAACAAAGTCACAACACATGCAAACAACATAACATAATAATAATAAGGCATTTAGGAACGCTATACATAGTACAATATATCATAGCGTTTACACTGTAGATCAATTTGCAACACTTAAAAGGCTACATCTATCCTGGACACAACTACGTTTTCAACTGTTTCTTAAATCTATGAAGAGAACATAAAATTAAGTCAGGAACAGAAAGGACTAACCGTTGATAACTCTCAATACATTATACTCATCTTGATTGACCACATATTTAATGTCTACTACAAGCACTTGATTATTCTAATAAAAATAAGTGTTGATAATAATTACTCATTCCTAATGAGAACGAACTACGAATCGTTTGTATTACATAACATATATAAATATTTACGTATCTATTCATCTGTCCATATATTTACTTTAGCAAAGCACAATACTTACCCAAGACAGTTACTTCGGTAAAGTTATGGATTAACATCCCCAAGTAGTTTGATACCCTACATATGTATGAGCCTTGATCTGAAACTTTGACGCTTCTGATGACGAGCGAGTAGTCGCCTGTGATATTGCATGATCTGTCATTTACACATGAACCGGAAGCAGATTCTCCTTCAACATAAGTGATCAGATTTGGTGCCGTCGTGGGGTCGACCCCTTTCTTCCAGTAAACCGCGATTGGCGTTCCATAGAACCGGCATGTGAGAACAAGTGGTGTTCCGATCTCTGCCGTTCTTTGCAATTCGGTATAGACAACACCATCGGGAACCTGAACATCACCATTGACACCTGTATTTATTGAAAGCAGACAATTAATGTAATATAAATGAAGGTAAAATGGATTTGATATCAGACAGATACAAAGATTATACATCTTGAAACTGTTGCCCATTTCATATATCCATAAGAAGTTACATAGGCCTAGGCATGACGTTTTATTTTGATGAAATCTTCGTCGACAATTCATATGATATCTCTTTCTTTCACAACATCTTTTGAATAAAGAGTTGTGAAAGCTGTATGTGTTTATCACTCGTACATGCATGTTAAAGGTATTATTTGGTCTGTCCCAGCGGCATTGAAACATCCTCCCTTTCACGTATCTTTCGTGGTGTACCTGATGGTTCTGTGTTAGGCACTATTTATTTTCATATATATGTATGAATTAATGGCTTACCACAGTCATTTAGATTTTTATCATTATTTTTTATCACGGTATAAATTATTTATTACTTCGCCAGATGATATAAAACCATATAATGAAGGATGTGAATCGCGTGATGTTCAAAAATCATTCGAAACATATTACAAGAACCCTTTTGGGTGGGTAAATAAGACCTTAAGAGTAAGAGGGTAAATTTTGTAGATGTGGTGAAGATTATTTCATCCTACTTTCTCGGAGTATTGCTTAATACTTAAATTGGAGCTAATGAAGATATTAAATCATGTAAGTAGCGTAAACTACGAGTTACACTATAAGGCAGTCTGTTCCGGAAATGGTTTTCATATTGTTATATATTACTCTTTTGTTTAAAGTGATTGGTTAACATTGGTTTGACTTTCAAAAAATCTGAGCTAGAAGGTCACACTTGTCACCTGTGTCTGTGATATGTTACAAAAATGAAGCCCAGAAAAAACTGCGTTCAAAAATAATTATTTAGTGCTTCAAAAATTGAAATATAAAGTGACCGGAAACACCATCTTAATTTCATCCCATACTCTTATGTGTACTATCTAGGCGTCTATAAGACGCCTATTTACAAAATCGGGGTTTGCCTTGTAGTTTTAGCTTTTCATTCTCAATAATGGTTGTTTTCAGGGTTTATTAGTTCTAATACATGCACTTGTACACATGTTTCATCTTGGTTTTGAGATTTTTTAAATTGGCTGCTCACAAAGTTAAACAATACCTTTAAATATCACATTCATTATGTCCTGGAAGTGTGTGTATGTCCCTGGGCATGGCGTAATGAGCCATGAAATTGAGGGGGTCTGATATGGCATATCGGGCAAATTTATTTTTAGAAGTTGCGAAAGAGCAAAATAAAACAACTTTAAAAACTTTAATAGCTTATGACATAGTATCCAGTTAACATGACTTCCCTCTTCTGTCTTTCCTGTCCTTATTTTTTCAAGGTCGTATAAAATTTTTGGGAGGTCCATAGTTCCCTAACCACCCTATCGCATCTGTACATTAGTATAAGCCATAAGATATATCATCCTTATTTTTAGCAAATTTTGAAGTATTTTGGGGTGTATCGAAATTGTACGAACATTAATTATCTGGTGACTTTCATTTTAGGTTCATAAACATAACAAACTCCCGCAATCACTGGTTAAATGTAATACAATCATTTTATTGTTATCATACAAAACAAAACTAGTCTAAATACTAGAACTCTTTCACTGCCAAGGATGAGAACAGAACAATTGTGACAAAAACTTAATAAGGTAAAAATTCATTTCTGGGATAACGAAACTGGAATTTCCTGGAAAATAAAATTTGATCAATTAAAAGTGTCCTGCCGATTTGCTCGGCTAAAAAAAGGTTCATATACCTAAAATTAAAGTTGAAGTTGAAACATTAGTATCCCCCAAATATATACAAAGACAATATTTTCGGGCTCCACAAAAATGATGCCTGATAAAGGGGATCACACACAAAAAAACAAATAGATGATAATCGCTACCCTATGATCTTTTCCAAATGAATGGATGCATTTGTGAATGTAAGGACCAAATTCAATGAAGTGATATTGATGAACAGATATACAAATTTCAATACCATGCTTACATTCAAGTGTTCAAAACTCTATGTTACGATACTGCAACAAATAACAAAGATATGGTGGCTGATTTCCGCTACCTTTTTTTTCTTCCTAATTTACAGCGTTATAACGCCCTAATTTACGGCGTTATAACGCCCTAAATTACGGCGTTAATTAAAAAAAGGACTTTTTCAAGGGGCCCTCAGGAAAATCCCGACGGCCTAGCCAGGGTAACCACCTATCCTAACTTGTAGAACTCGACTCTGGCAACAAGACACATGTATGAACAAGATATGCAACTTACCTTTTCCGCACAAGAGAATGATGAAGCAGAACTGCAAATAACATGCCATGTCCAGATACGGTGATAGAATGTTCACATCCTTACGGTCATATTAATAATAACTCGCTTAGCAATCGCAGTGTGATAGAAAAAAAATACATGCATACTCCAAGTTGTCCGAAACTGCATTGAACAAATTACACCATTGGCTATGATGTCGTACACTTAAGTTCAGCCACGAAATCGAAAGTAATCATGCTGTACTGTTATGTGATGATAAGACATATCTCACATATTCAATACTATATCAATACATGTTCAATACTTAATCAATACTTCTACAGGAAGTATACCAGCTCCAACTTACATTAGAAAGTATTACTCATTCTTCTTCCAGCTAAACTTCTGACGCTCACACATTTATGAGTTTCTTATTCACTACATTTCATGTTCTCCATAAAAGGTCAACTCCCCCAATTCAGAGTAAAGTTATGACGTACAGATTGTTTTGGTCAAGCGTCCAAGGTTGACCAACACCTGTTTGATCGTAAAGAGTCTAGACCAGACCAATACATAAGGGGTTCACTTCTGAACCTAAATCAGATTGTTAGAGATTACTTCAGAGATTGTTCCAGCATACAGATAGATTAGAGATTGGAGTTTAGAAAGTATAGTCACTTTCAGACTTACTCATGTTCCTGTATTATTTGTTATCATCATCTTCATCTTCAATAAATGTATATATGAACTGTACAGGCATTGTATTGACTCCTTCATTTAAGTCTGGTTAAAATTTAAAGTGCAATCGATCCAACCCCAACACAACAATACTCTATGTAGTTTTCATTTGTTAACATTTATTGTGTAATCTATGGCTATCGGCTTTTCCACATGTAACCAACAGAGTGTGCAATTTAGTTTGCCCAAGGTTGAAAGTGAGACAAAAGGAGAGGAATCTTGAGAATTTTTCCGAATTGATTAATGCATAATATACTAATTGAGTTTTTCCTTGAAAATAACAAACGGTAGCGGATTGTACTCATCACTATTATTTTTAAATTATTGAGACCTTAGTTTCTCCAAATTAGTTTAAAATTAAAATTGGTTGATAATTGACTGAATAAATACACTTCTTTCTAAACTGATTTAATTTGCTAGTTTGAATTGTAGAGTTTGCTATTATACTCTTTTACACTTACCTCTTAAAAATAGAATAGAAACCACACATTAGACATGAAATTCTCAAAAAATGTCAATTTATTGTTGTCACTCGGATGTTCGTCAAACGCTTTAACAGTTTTATTTCTCCAACCAAAATTTTGCAATATATATGTCCTATACTGTACTTCCAATCTTTTTAGTATCTTGAGAGTTTGTTATTTGTCAACATTTAATAAATTGGTTATGGGTAGGACGTTGAATATTTTTAGAATCTTAATATTTTTTTTTTGGGGGGGGATATGAACCCGTCCTCGCGCACTATAGTATTCTATCAATTAATGATGAAACAGGTTTTAATATAATTTTGTTTTTATTTTTGGCAACTTTTTCAATTCAGCAATGAGAGAAAAAAATAACTTGATATCACATCACATAGACATAGCCTAGGCCGCTGTTGAAACGCAGAAACTCAATTGTATTTTGAATGCTGATGTTCGGATCCTAGGTACAGTTCTGACATTTAACATTTTACCTATGATAAGGTGCCTAAGGTTCCTTGCATAGATGGTGAATAATAATCACCTAAGTGTCATAGGTTCTATTAAGTTGTGGCTGCATTGCTAGGGGTAATAATAAGTAAAAAGTACCATGTTTGATAGGGGAAAAAATTAAGGTTTTATTGGCATGGTCAGTTTCTGTTTGAATAGATAAAAAATACTTTGATTAACACTGTTAAAAAATTTATACATCCTGATCCACTAAATATATACAGTAATACATAGATAATTCAACATTTTGTTTAACTCTGTCTACACAGGTAAAATAAGTAATCCATCAAATATAAATTAATTTTACGCAACGCTTATTCAATAGTCTGTCCACCAACTAAGGGTATCTCTTCATATCCTGATCAAGATAATTATTGATAAATAATATGGGCTTTTCAGTCATGAAGTCAAATGTAGAAATAATAAATAAATAGATTTTAAAAAGGTAGCCTGTACAACAATGGCAAGGGTCTTTTTTTTGGGGGGAGGGGGGTTTGTTGTTTAAGATTTTGCCATTTTCATATTAAGTGCATAGCCGTACGCACGCAGCCCCCCCCCCCCCCCTCTCTCCCATGATTTTTTTTTTTTCAAAATGACAGGTTTTTACTGACTCAATTTTCACAACATTTATCAAAAGTGTGCGCGAAATTTAAAACATGTCCCGTGAGAAGCTTGGCCGCTTTGCTCGCTCACTGCCAACCTTCTTTGAACAAAATATGCGTATGGTCATGATAAAGCGTGTATAAAATAGCTATAAAGCATTGTTCATTTCAACTGTTGTATCGTTACGATTATTATTTCATTTACCCGTTTTGTAATTATTGCAATCTCTGAATAGTCCACCAGATTTATTGTTTCATTACTGACATCGCCCCTCTGTGCTGACTTGATATGTTCAGAACCGTGCTATTATTCTTGGACACCGCAGTAGATGTTGTATTAGGTTGAAGTGCCTGACAGAGAAGACGTTTCCTATGATCAAACCTCGTCGGTATGAAAGTGAGAGTGCTTTCAGCATCATATCGATCAGCTGCATTCAATGACGTCTCCAGTGATGAATTATCTGTCAGGTTTCTTGATCCAATGTACCAGTGGATGAGAGGAGCTGGGTATCCATTAGGAGCTCTACAGGTTATGTTGGTCTCTGCACCTTCAAACATGTCACCTGGGAAAGATATTGTGACATCGACCGGTAACCCTTGATGGAAACAAAGAGCCATTGGTCATAGTTAAACTTCAGCTGAAGAAATAAGCATGGTCTTGAACATATTCCGGACAGTTTATTGGGGAATCAAACAAAATGAAGTTAAATCATTAATAACAACAATGGTGAAATCGTTTTTTTTAGTACATGAAAGTAACTACCTTGCAATTTATTTCATGCTTGCCAAATTATTCTACATGAATTTTCATTGAATGAACATACTTTTTTTTCTTGCATCTGTTCTACCGATGTCGATATTGATTCATAGTTCTAATATCATTGAGGGAAACAACTCACCGTAAACAACTAGTCTAGCTGTCAGTACTTTTAAAAAGAAGGCGTCTTCCATATGCGAAGAACATACAATGTTCATTCCATGGTTCGCGGCATCTGGTCTTATGGCTATGGTAATTTCAGTGTCAAACAAAATGCCGTCTAGAACACTCATATTGCTTGAGGAATTTGCATGGATCCGAGTCCTGTAAGAGTCACCGACTAACGCAAGCAATAGCTCTGTTGCTGGGAATGACCCTATACTTTTACAAGTGATTGAAGTCGGTGAATCTTCTTGAACGTATAGGACTGTTGATTGTGACTGGTTACCTCCAGTTAGAAAGAGCAGCACACTGGTCGGCAGAACTGTAAATAAGACGTAATAGAAAAGAGGTGTCAAACACAGAGGAAGATATAACAAAAGAAGTATTGTATGCAAGGCAGGCAGGCCATTTGTGGAAAGCAGTTTTTTAAGCGAATGAAATCCTTTGTAAATAAACGGCTAGTGAAATATAAACAAATGATAGATGAATAATATTACCATGATTCCTGAGAAATGATTTTTAAAAGCAGCGGGTTCGTCTTGCATTTGAACAGATGCCTATATAGAAAATGGATATAGCATGCACGTAGTGTTGCAGCATTAGTGGTTCAAACTTTAGCTTATTTTCCATAAATGGCATATTAAAAAACTCCGCAAAGACTGTAAATCTAAGATGTGTTAGGTTCATGATGACATCGAAACATGTATATGATTACATGAATGATACATACCATGAACATTCAGACTAATGGAGCGTCTAATATTTTTCTGTAGTTCTGGGTGTGATGCAATGCAGATAAGAATCTTTCCATGATCTTCTCTGGAAGGTGAAACTGTCAAAGATTTCCGGGAGATGTAAGACCCGTCTCGAATGTCATCAGACTGATCCTGATGAACAACGGCCACGTCCTCTGGTATTAGCCATTCCAGTACTACAGCAGGCCTCGCCGTATTTGCACCACAGATGATGTTGTACGGCAATCCAGGAGTTACACTTATATTGGCGTTGTTCGAGTATTGCCAGACCGATTGCGTATCAGACACAAAGACCCTTGATGGTGGAACTTGGGAAAAGGAAGGCAGGAGATAATTATTTAGATGTTAAACTCGAGTCAAACAGTTCTTCAAACTCTCTTGCTTCGATGATTACTTTGATTGCTCTCCTTGCAATCTTAATGACTATCTAGTGTGTGTTTTACAATATCGTATGTAGAAATAAACTAAGATTTTCTATAAGGCTAGGAAGGTCTAACAATTCAAGTCATTGGTCCTAATAGCTATTTTCAGTTAATTGAGGATAACTACGACTGCACTGCACTTGCATCGGAATGCCCTCTTGATTGGATGTCATTTTAGTTGAAAAAAATGTGGTGGGGTAAGGGGCTATGCAATGGCTCATCAATACATGACACCACCACAATGTCTGACTCATTCATTATTGGCCTGGGGGTGGTGGCTCAAATTGCCCCTCCTTCCCCTATTTTCTTGGAATCACTGAGCGAGGCCATTATCTATGAACAGAATTAGACGTTATTTTATTGACGCTGTCTTCCACATTTGATTTTCTTTCCCAAACAGCCTGAGACAATTTGAATGGAATGTCGCCCATGCTGTCCAATTGTTTTACTTTCTTACCTGGATCTAGTACTTGTATTGTCTCATCAGCCGACCATATTCCACTTTTGTTTATAAAATCGCATGCGTATCTCCCATTGTCACCAGCTGTCAAATTGATTATTGTAAGCGATGAGCTGTGGTCATTTCCCTTTAACTTGTACTTTGTTGGATTATGAATTGTAGTTGTACAGCTACTCGTAGAAGTGCACGATTGAGAAGCAACCTGGATGTCCTCGTGTCTCCACTGTGCAGAGCGAGGATATGAAGAAGGTGGATACCTGCATTCAATTGTAAAATCTTCTCCGGAGACTGGTAGGGTCTGTTGTTGAAGAGAAATCGAAGTTGCAGATGGGGAGTCTGCAAAGAAATTAATACAATATATTTTCTTCATCATAGGTAAATTCCACATTTAATGGTGAAAGCAAGAGGTATCATCATTTCGAAATAAAAATCCGTAACAGCAATTTTATTATGTATTTGGTGGCAAGAAAATATCTGAATCAGCTGTAGATCATGCGGAATACGTTCAGACTACTTTTTTTGTAAGAACGGTGCAATCATCAGTACATTTGTGGAGGAAAACCTTATGCATTCCGTATTTCTTTTCAATACTTCGCATGTTTTTCGAAATTCTTGACAGAAAAAAGATGTTTTGGAACTATATGAACAGGATATGCAACTTACCTTTTCCGCACAAGAGAATGATGAAGCAGAACTGCAAATAAGATGCCATTTCCAGATACGGGGATAGAATGTTCACATCCTTCCGGTCATATTAATAAGAATTCGCTTAGCAATCGCACTGTAATAGACAAAAAATAAATGCATACTCCCAAGTTGTCCGAAACTGCATTGAACAAATTACACTATTGGCTATGAGATCGTACATTTAAGTTCAGCCACGAAAATCGAAAGTAATCATTTTATACTCTACTTAGTTTCCATTTGTTAACATTTATTGTGTAATTTATGGCTATCGGCTTGTCCACATCTAACCAACAGAGTGTGCAATTTAGTTTGCCCAAGGTTGAATGCGAGACAAAAGGAGACAGATCTTTAGTACTTTTCCGAGTACATTAATGCATAATATACTATTTTTTTTCGAATACATGAATTAATGCATAATATACTCAGTTTTTCGTTGAAGATAACAAACGGGTGGCAGATTCCACTAATTTCCTTAAAAGTTAATGTGTGATCACTGTTATTTTTATGTTATTTGGACTACTTTCTTTCTCCAAATTAGTTCAAAATAAAATTGGTTATTGATATTGATAATTGACTGAATTACATTTCTTTCTAAACTAATTTAACTTGCTAATTTGAATTGTAGAATTTACTATTTACTCCTTTACACCTACCTCTTAAAACTAGAAAAGAAACCACACAACGGACAGGAAGATCTGGAAAATCTCATTTTATTGCTGTCACTCAATGGATGTTCGTCGAACGCTTTAACAGTTTGATCTTTTTTCTACCAAAATTTTACAATATATATCCCCTATACTGTGTTTCCATCTTTTCAGTATCTTGAGATTTACTTATGTGTCAACGTTTGAATAAATTGGTTATGGGTAAGACGTTTAATATTTTAGAACCTCATTTTTTTCATAAACACGTCCTCACGCACTATAGCATCTTATTAATTAAGGAGGAACAGGTTTGATTTTAATATTATTTTTTTTCTTATTTTGAATACTTTATCAACCCAGCAATGTGAGAAATAAAGAGCTTGATATCACATCACATACATAAAGCATAGGCCGCTGTTGAAATATAGAGACTTAATTATATTGTGAATACTGATATTCTGATCCTAGGTACAGTGCTGACATTTAATATTTTATCTATAATAAGGTGCATAAGGTTCCTTGCATAGATGGTGAATAAGAACCACCTAAGTATCATGGGTTCATTTAAGTTTTGGCTGTAATGCTAGGGGTAATTATTCAATTTAAATTCAATTTATTTATTTTCTCTTTCAACCTTTCACCATTTAGAATGATAGTTCAATATACATTTTTACAAAATATAACATTTAAATCATTTTATAATACAATAATACTATGAAATCGAAAGGGAATCGGACCAATTAAAAAGCAAAACTTGTAGGTAAAGGCTCCCTTTTATAAGTACATTTTATGAATAAAAAATAAGATAGGATAAACAAATAAATACATATATTATAAATTGTATATAAACAATATGTATATTATACATTATATATAAACAATATATATTGTATATATTATGTAAGAGTCCCATGTTTGAGAGGGGGAAATGGAAAAGGTTTTATCAGCATGGTCAGTTTCTGTTTCAATAGAAGATAATTACTTTCATCAGCAGTGTAATAAGAACATTTATACAACCTGATCCACTAAATAATTCATTTAGTATTACATAGATAATTCAACATTTGTTTTAATTTGTCTTCACAGGTGAAATAAAAAGTAACCTTTCCAATATAAATAAATTTTACGCATCGCCTTTTTCAATATTGTCTGACCTACCACGTAAAGGTATCTCTTCATATCCTAATCAAGATAATTAATAATGAATAACATGGGGGTTTTAGTCAGGAAGTTAAAATTTAGATTATACGAAATGATAAATAAAAAGATAAAAATATGCTTTTTGAAGTTTTCGAAAAACTGTCACCCTTCATCATTATAAGAGTAACTTCAGGTAGCCTGTATAATATTAACGTGTGTGTTTTGTGTGTTGAGTTTTTTTCTTCTATTTTTTAAGATTTTGGCATTTTCATAGTTATTCAGTGCATGGCAGTACGCAGCAACCCCCCCCCCCCCTTCACGGAATTTTCAAAAGTGACACGCTTTTACTGACTCCAATTTTCACAACATTTACGAAAAGTGTGCGCGAAATGCCAAAAAATGTCTCCATGACAAGCTTGGTCGCTTTGCTCCCTTACTCCCGACCTTCTTTGAACAAAATATGCGTGTGGAAATGATAAAGCGTGTTTAAACGTAGCGATGGGGCATTGTTGATTTGAACTGCTTTTATCCATCCACATTTCGTTGACGATTATAATTTCATTTGCCCGTTTTCTTATTATTGCAATATCTGAATAATCCACCAAAAATTATTGTTTCATTAATGACATCGCCCCTCTTGGTCAAACATCATCGGTATCAGAGTCAGAGTGCTTTCAGCATCATATCGACCAGCTGCATTCAATGAAGTCTCCAGCGATGAATTATCTGTCAGGTTCCTTGATCCAATGTACCAGTGAATGAGAGGAGCTGGGTATCCATTAAGAGCTCTACAGGTTATGTTGGTCTCGGCACCTTCAAACATGTCACCTGGGATAGATATTGTGACATCGACCGGTAGCCCTTCATAGAAACATAAAGCCATTGGTCATAGTTAAACTTCAGCTGAAGAAATAAGCATGGTCTTGAACATATCCCGGACAGTTTATGGGGGAATAAAACAAAATAAACGTTAAATCGTCAATAACAGCAATAGAGAGTTCGTTTCATAAAGAACTACAGGGGAGAAACTACATTGCAATATACATTTCAGGTTTGCAAATTATACTACATGAATTTCCATCGAATGATCATACTCTTTAAACAATTCTACCGTGAAAAATATTGATTGTTAGACTAAAATCATTGAGGGATAACAGCTCACCGTAAACAACTAGTCTTGCTGTCAGTAATTTAACAAAGAAGGCGTCGTCCATATACGAGGAACATACAATGTGTATTCCATGTTTCGTGGCATCTGGTCTTATGGTAATGGTACTTTCAGTGTCAAACAAAGTGTCGTCTAAAATACTCCTATTACTCGAGACATTTGCAAGGATCGGACTCCTCTCAAAGGCATTAACTACAAGCCAAAATGATAGTTCAGTTGCTGGAAATGACCCGATGCTTTTACAAGTGATTGAAGTCGGTGAATCTTCTTGAACGTTTATGACTGTTGATTGAGACTGGTTACCTCCAGTTAGAAAGAGCAGCACACTGGAAGGAAGAACTGTAAATATGGCAAGATATAAAATAAGAGTAACATAAAGAGGGATATATAAAGAAGGAAGTATTGAACGCTAGACGAACATACCCTTTTGTGGAAAGCGGTTTTGCAAATGAATGATATATAAATAAATGAGAAATAAATAGAAATTGTGTACAATATCATATCACCATGATTACTGCAAAATGATGTTTAGAAACAGCCTGTTCTTCTTACATTTAAACGGACTCGGGGACTAGAAACTTGATCTGAAATGCACGTGATATTGCAGCATTATTGGTTCAATTATTAGGTTATTTTCCATAAATGGAATATTAAGAAACTTAGCAAGGACTAAAATATATTTTTTAGACTCATGATGACATCAATACATGTAAATGTATATGATTTCATGAATGTTACATACCATGAACATTCAGACTAACTGAGCGTCTAATATTTTTCTGTAGTTCTGGGTGTGATGTAATGCAGCTAAGAATTTTTCCGTGATCGTTCCTGGACGGTGTGATTATCAACGTTCTCCGGGAGATGTAAGATCCGTCTTGGATGACATCCGACTGATAGTGGTGAACAGCGGAGACACCCTTAGGTATCACCCATTGCAGTACCACAGGAGGCCTTGCCCGAGATGCTTCACATGTGATACCAAACGGCTCTCCAGCAGTTACACTTATACTGGTTTTGTCCAAGTATTGCCAGCCCGATTGCGTATCAGTCATAACGACCCTTGATGGTGACACTAAAGAAAAAAAGGATATTATTTAAAACTCATGTCTAACAAGTTTCCTCACTTTGCTATTCATGTGTTTCGATGATTAATATAATTGACTTTTTTTATCTTCATGACGTTCTTATACAGCATCGTACAAAAAAAATTGATAACTTAACACTTTGCTATGAGGTAAGGGAGATCAAGCAGTTCAACGCATAGATCCTAATTGCTATCTCAAGTAGATTGTGAAGAACTATTAGATGTACTGGATTTGCACTGGCGCTGTCCATGGCATGAGCAGAGGTAAAGCCACTGGATGTCCTCTTGACTGGACTTTATAAAAACTGTATGTACTTTTGAAGAATATCATTTGCATTTTTTTATGTTTTAGTTTTCATTTATACGAAACTTTGTTTTCCAGAGACAGTAATAATTGTATCATACAGATTGAAGTTTATTTCTATTTCAGATTAGTCGTGTGTCTTGTTACGTAAGGTTTGGTTAATCTGATTTTTTTCATTAACAAACATACCACTCAACAGGAATGAGTAACGATAAACATTAATTCGTATATAAATAAACGTCTTATAGCTAGCAAATAGGAGACAGGTCCATGTAAAATTTTTAAATGACGGTCGTACATGTATAATGGGAATGGTGGGTTGACTGTTTCAATAAATTGTCTGCATAGACATACACTTAAATAATCCACGGTGATGAATGTCTCCTAAGAAGGATTTTGAAAGTATGCTTGACTTTGATTTTGATATTTGTGAAATTGGTAAGGAAAGATAAAACATTCAGGGATGTTGGTAGAAATCGCATTTGTATATCATCTTATGACTTTAGTTTGATGAGCACTGTAAAAGATTTGTTTTTCAGTGTTTCAGAATGGTAGGTGATTTACCAATATACGAAAATAAATCACAATATTGAGTGTCTAGCTTGTTGATTGTCGAACTTTTGAGTATAAATTATATTTTATAGTAGGAACGTTCATTGACATTGTCTTTTTTTTTTTTCATTTTTTATTAGGCAAATCTAAGTCAGACTGTATTGAATGTCGCTCTTATGTTTTACATTTCCCATATCCTTTACCTGGATTTAGCACTTCCAGTATGTCATTCGCTGAATGTTGGCCATTTAAGTAAATTACATTGCATATGTATCTCCCATTGTCACCAGTAGTCAAATTGATTATTTTAAGCGATGTGCTGCGGCTATCTCCCATCAACTTGTATTTTGTAAGGTTGGGAATTTTAGATGTACAGCTACTCGCAGAAGTGCACGATTCATAAGCAACCTGGCTGCCCCCGTGTGTCCAATGTACTGTACGATCATTCGAAGGAGGCGAATAGATGCACGTCATCGTAAAATCTTCTCCTTTGACGGGTAGGGCCTGCCTTGGTTGGAAAGAAATCGTGGATGTAGACATGGTAGTGCGGGAGCCTGTAAATGGATTGGGTAGGAATATTTTCAATTATTGGTAATAACAGACGGATTGCTAATTCATAGTATATTTTCCAAGACGGATATCAATTTTAGACTATCAAGAGGTGCAAAGTTGGACCCTTCATGATATTTAACCCCAAAGATGCACAATTGCACTTTTTTCGAGTTCTGCTGCAGATTTGTTTAATAATTCTTTTTTACCTGTATACAGAGAAAACAATTCGATAAATAATGACTACAATCTTAGAGCTGGTTTACATTCGGGTACTTTCAATTATATCATACATAAATTATTATTTTGGTTATATGTCATGTACGTGTCCATTTCACCTTTTGCTGAATCCACCCTTTGTGAACGTATTTTTATTTATATGTATTTAATGTAGTTCATAGGTCATCTATAGATGGATAGGCCTATTGTGCACATTCTTATATGATATCAAAAAATGTAAAAAAAAAATTATGATGGAAAAATGAATACATACAGACAGTATTGGGCCATAACATCACTTCAAATGGTCTTACAAGATCCTGGATGACTTCCTCGCGTAATATTATTTATTCCATTCATAGCCTTTATTTACTACAAAGAGAAATGCTACAAGCAAATATGTATGAATTTAAATCTTTTGAATTCGACTTACCATTAACAAGGAAAAGAAGAACAAACAAGCACCAAATATGGTATGCCATTTCAGATCAGGGTGATACTGACCAATCTAAAATCCTAGTAACCAAGAAACGTTCAATATCAAACTATAAGAGAGTTGCAGTTTGTAATACAAATTTCGTTTTTTGGAAGACATCATCGATGTGTACCAAACACGTTGAAGGAATATGATGGCAATTTGTTAGATTACTTTCAGTCGTCCATGCCGTTAAACACATTACAACATTACAACATTACAACAGTACGACTTAATGTCTTAATTTGTCAGTGGTCGAAAATGAAAGTACGATGTTAGGTCTATAGATTATATTAACTGTATTGCTGCATTTCAATGTTTTAGCGACAGAGTGTGCTCTTTTCCCTATTATAGTTGAGGTTGAGCTTTGAGGATTGCGTGCAGAAAAATTTCACGACACATACTCTTTAGGGATGGGCTCCAATACACAATAAATCCGAGATACTTCAGAAAACCTGTTCCGAAAGCATTTTGTTTAAAATTCATATTGATCCTTATCAACACCGTGAACTTTGAACATGCCACTGTAGCCAATTTGCACAAAATAATACACAAAAAAATCTTATACAGCTACGGCTAGTTTGAGACATTGGGACTTAAATTACTGCTAATCAACCAAACTTCGAAATGACTTATGACACCACTTGTCTTTTGACTTAAGAGATTATACATTGACGTCATGTCGCGCCGCCATCTTAGAGGCTAATGAGTTTGCTTTGCATGCGTTGTTGATCTGCAGCTGGCGCATCTCTAACAACTCCGCTTACGTTTATTCCTAATATCCTCTAAAGGCTATGAGATTGTGACGTAAAATATATAACGTCTATCTTCAAAATGTGGCATGATCACCCATTTTCGCCGACAACCCTATTTACAAAATCAACACTCCTAAAGCTGGCTTTTGTGAAATGACAATTTACTCTGTGACCCTAGGTTGTTTGGCAAAAGTATTCGTATAGGAATCCGCTTCTAAAGTTCAAAGTTCATCATTGCTACATATCAAAACGATGATTTAGTCCTTTAACTTTTAATTCGTTACATATAGGTTCAAATTTATCGGTTCAAATTCATATATACATCCAGTCCACATCTAAAGTAAGCCCAAGGGATCTATTTTTTAAATATATATATCACTTAGTGTTTTTATTAAGTTTCCCCAAATTGTATCACATCAGTCAAACATGCTTTGCATCGAACTCTTACCAGCGTTGTGGCTTGGATACGAATGTAGTTGGAAGCTTTTGAATGTATAGATACTGTTTAGTGACGTCTTGTTATTCTCTGTGCTTGCTCCAGTACCTACATGTAGGAATATGATCCTAATTCATCAGTATTTCAGTTGAGTTGCTCTTTTGCTTACATCAGGACCAGTAAAATTGGGTACTGCTATCTGTTTTAACAATCGGATGCCTATTCCAAACTCTCATTTATCTTTTTTTCAAGGCAAGTCTATTTCTAAACTGTAGCAAGATCATTATTTAGATTGTTTACAAGAGTGTTAACTTAATTATTTTCTATTTATATTTTCATAACGTTACTTACAACGTTTCGTTATTTCTATGAACACATTCTCACATTCTCCTGCATTCGCTTCATCATTTATTAACCTGCTAATGCACATCATACTAAAAATTGATGAAAAAGGTGTTTAATATTCTCGTCCTTTTTATCTTTTTTATTGTTTGTTATCAATCCAGCAATTTGACAAACAAACTGACTAATATCTCATCACATAGACACATAAACATATACAACTGTTGAAATAAAGAGAGTACAATTGTATTTTTAACACTGATATGCTGACCATGGGTACAGACCTGACATTTAATGTTTAACATAGAATTTCTAATAAGATGCATAAAATTCACCGCATAGATGGTGAATGATTCATAGAAGTATTATACTTCCTATAAATTGGAAAGAGTACTCACTAAACAGCATTAATAATCATGTTTGATTGGAAAGAAATTTTAAAGATTTTATCAGCAGAGTCAGTTCATGTGGGAATAGAAAATAATTACTTAGATTAGTATTGTTAACAAATTGGATACACAGCTTCAAAAATCAAATAACTGAAATGAGACATTGAAAGTTCAAAATTGTGTGTATTTTCTTATACAGTAGTAAAAAATAAAATAAGTAAACCGTTTGAATATATGTTATTAGCGTGTCAGACACTATTCTGTATTTTTTTATCTAGAGGGCAGACCCTAAATGTACCTCTTCAGGACATTATTAATGTTAATGTTAAAAGCTACGAAACAGTAAATGAATAATCGGTTAAAACCTGCACTTTGGAATTTTCGATCAACTCTCCCAAAGCACCCCTTTATTATGATAGTAAGGCACCTTGCGTTTCAAAGGAGATTATGTTTACTATATTTAGAACCGTGAGTAGAAGTGGAAGCAGTAAACTACTGCCTTGCAATTCTCGTCAGGTTTGTCAAATTATATTACAAGAATTTTTATTGAATAGTCTTACTATTTTATCAGTTCCATTTTTCCAATATTAATACTTGGTTCTAAAATCATTATGGGATAACAACTCACCGTAAACAATTAGTATAACTGCTACCATTTTAACAAATAAGGCATCGTCTATATAGGATGAACACAGAATGTGCATTCCATGATTTGTGACATCTGGCCTTATGGTTATGGTACTTTCAGTGTCAAATAAAGTGTCGTCTAAAACACTCCTATAACTTGATACATTTGCAGGGATCGAAGTCCTGTCAAGGTCGCCAACTAACCAAAATGATAGTTCGGTCGCTGGGAATGACCCGATGCTTTTACAGGTGATTGAAGTCGGTGAATCTTCTTGGACGTATAGGACTGTTGATTGGGACTGGTTACCTCCAGTTAGAAAGAGCAGCACACTGGCTGGCATAACTGTATGCATTAGAAAATTAGAAAAAAAAGGGTGAGGGAGGAAAGAGGGAGGAAGGTGGAAAGAAGTATTGTATGATATGAGACAGGCCCTTTTCGGAAAGCAGTTTAGAAACTTCATGATACCATGCAATAACAAAAATCAGAAGACGATACGATTAGTCAATGAATGTACTCATTATCCCTAAAATGCTAAATAGTGCTTAGAAGCACCTGGTTCGACGCAAAATGTCAGCTTATTCAAACTATTTTGGATTAACAGTGTATTACAAAAAACAGCAAGTATACTGAAAACCTAGGTTGAAATACATACCACGAACATTTAGAGTAACTAAGTATTTGAGAGTCCTTTGTAGATCTTGGTGTGATACGATGCAGCTGATGATCTTTCCGTGATCGTTTCTGGTGGGTGTGATTGTCAAAGATTTACGAGAGATGTAATATCCGTCTTGAATGTCATCAGACTGATCGTGATTAACAACGGTCACATCGTCTGGTATTAGCCATTGCAGAACTGCAGGAGGCCTTGCCCGATTTGCTCCACAGGTGATGATGTACGGATCTCCAGCAGTTATACTTATGTTAGCGTAGTTCAAGTATTGCCAGCCCGATTGGGTATCAGATACAAAGACCCTTGCTGGTGGAACTGGAGGAAAAGAAAGCGTTTTTATTCAGGATTAAAATCCAAATGTAATATTCTTCTAAATTCCTGTTCTTACATGTCTTATGCTTCAGTTATTCATATCATTAATTGGTTTTCTTGCAATCTTAATTAGTTTCTTTTGCATGTCTTTAACACTATAACTCACGAGTTTTCTTTGATACTAGGGACATCTAATAGTTCAACAAATCTTCAGTAGATAGTGAATACCTATACGACTGCATTGTTCAAGTGCTGCCCTTGACATGGGCAGTAGTAAAGCTACAAGAATGCCCTCTTGAATGGCTTTCATCACAAACTTTGTGTATCATTGAAGAATGTCAGTGGCATTGTGAAAAGCACTGCAATATTCGATTTATGTCATGTTCATATTATGTATTTCATATGTAATATTCTCTCCCAGAAATATTAATAATTCTATAGAGAGTAAAGTTTACTCCTATTTCAAAATAGAGTGGTGTGTCTTAACATTTCATGTAAAACTTATCTGTGAATTTTCCTTAAAAAAAAATCTCAACAAGAATTTATAGATAACGTTAACAAGAATTTCAACGTGTGTATATTCTTATAATAACAAGCAGATAGGTAGCATGGCCCTTGTATGAAATGACACTGACGAGATGAGGATGATGGGTTCCTGTAGCAATAAACTGTCCTGATAAGCATACAAATACGCGAAAAGCCACATTAGCGAGAAACGTATGATTAGACCAATCCTGAAAGTGTGCAGGAATTTGATTTCAATATTTGTGTTTAATTGGTAATGAAAAATATGGCTTTGCACCTTCGTTATTACCTGGATTTAGTGCTTCCAAGTGTTCATTCGCTGAACGTTGCCAACCTGTGTTAAA